>NC_136729.1:44324465-44973215 GCF_936440315.1 Barbus barbus
CCACAAGAACATGGAAAACGTCTTTGCTCAATATGTCACAGCAGCGGTAATAGAGGAAGACAAGAATGACGCCGGGATCATTTTAAAACTGCAGCAGGACAGTTTGGGAAAACTAAAGAAAGTGTGAGATGATACGGCGTACGCTTGACAGATGTAAGATGAGATATAAAAGTATGGGTTACACTTTAGTGTACGTTGTCCTTGTACATTTATGTATTTAAGTACTGAATAATATTAATTAACAGCATGTACTTACTATAGGGTTAGGTTTAAGGTTACTCCAATAATAATTAAACCATATTTGTTTTATAAACAAAAGAATCTGGTCAAATTTTTCATCCCTACAAACAAGCAATGCAAACCTGGATTTTTTTTATTTTTATTGAACACAATTTTTGTTAAATTGCACCAGCACTTAATGAAGAATTTTCCTTTGTTAATGTATAATTTTGAGTAATTTATGATTCATTTAGATAATTTGGGGGTTTTAATTTTGGATTTAATACAAGATATCCTGTAATATACACATTTTGGCATCCTGTATAGCAAATTAGCTTTCTAAACACAGTTGAAACAAAAGTGTTAAAATGGGGTTAATTGAATTTTAAGCCTTGTCACAGAAGATTACGAAGTCCATGAAATATTACTTTAATTATGCCATTAGCATGTGGATTAAGGTCACCAATATTTTAAACAAGCAATTACAATCTCACCGTCTATGCATTCACAGCAGTTTGTATCAATGGCTTTCTGTTTTGCCATGCTAAACATTTAGCATAATGTAGAATAAGGCTTTTTTGGGGAGGGTGTTACTTATATCTTTCTAAACTGACTATGAAATAACACCTTATTGATGAGTGAAGCAGCTGAAACCTCATGTGCAGGCAGTCAGTGTCATATTTTCTCTCATCCTTGCATGTCAAATCATATTGACAGAAAGCTAAGGACATAACCATGTCAAAGAATTATTCATGTCAAACTGTTCAAGTTATGACAGCCTGGAAATATTCAATTTTTTTTAAGTTGTAAATGATTATTACTATTATTATTTGACTTATTGTACTCTATTTTTACCATTGTAATGTCAAATAAAAATATTATTAATAATAAGATATTATTTTTCTTTTATACTAATTTCTTATTTTATTATTATTGTTATTAGTAGTGGTAGTATGTTAACTGTCCCTAGTAGTAGAAGCATGTTATTTGACTTACTCTATTGTTTTATTTTACAGTGAAATATTACAATAGTAATGTCATAATGATACTGTATATAATGAAATGAAAAATTGGGCAAAGCACAGCAAACCTGGATTTTATTTTTAAAATCACAATCAAAATTTTTCTCCAAATCATGCTGCCCTACATTTTCCATCATTGTCCATCTTTAAATACTTGTAATAAGAAGCACTTATCAACAAAAGACAATCTTTAAGGGCTCCCTGCAGTTTTCAATCAAAATAAACGTTTGAAAATCAAGGAATTAAAACAGCCATCAATACGAGTAATTGCCCATTTGTAAATTAAAATAATTATTTTAATAAGACACACATTTATCTTTTTTAATTTGACAATGAAATATTACAATATAAAATTTTATTTTGCTTTTAGTTAGTTTTTATTTTATATAAATAATATTACATAACAATAATCATAACATTTTACTATATTATTATTATTTTAATTTGTTTTTGTTTATTTATTGTAGAACAAAGCCAGCACACATGGCTTATAATAACTATACACAAGCCAGGGTTTGCATTAAACGAGAGTAAATAAATAAAAAACTCTAGGGGTGACAAGTCATATTTATACACACCTGGAATACCAACTATTTATCTTTCACTATATTTAGTCTATCTTGTTATTATATACAGTGCCTTGTGAAAGTATTCACACCCCTTAATTTTCACGTTTTATGTTGCTGCCTTATGTTAAACTGTTTTAAATGACTTTTTTTTCCCCACATAAATCTACACTCCATACACTATAATGGTAAAAAGGTTTTTAACATCTTTGCAAATTTATTAAAAATAAAAACCTTAAATGATTCCGCTGCATAAGTACTCATAGCCTTATCTGGGACAGTTGGAATTTAGCTCAGGAGCATTCATATTGCTTGTAGGTGTTACTAGGCTTTGAGTGAAGGAAACCTGTGGCAAATTCAATTGAATGGGTATGATTTGGAAAGGCACACACGTCTTAATAAAAGGTCCAACAGCTGATAATGCATATCAGAGCAAAAACCAAGCCCTGAGGTCAAAAGAACAGTCTGTAGAGCTCAGAAACAGGTTTGTGTCAAGCCACACATCTGAGGAAGAGTTCAGAAAAAAATGATGCTTCATTGAAGGGTCACAGAAGCATGTAGTCTCTGTTGACCTTAATGGAAGAAGTTTGAAACAGCCAGGATTCTTCTTAGAGCTGGCCTCCTGGCCAAACCGAGCAACTGATGGAGAAGCGCTTTTGTTAGAGTGGTGACGAAGAACCTGATTCTTCAGGTTACTCTTACAGGTCACTCTAGTTGAGCTCCATGATAATATGTGGAGATAGGAGAAATCTACAGAAGGACAAACTGCACTGCAATACTCCATCGATCTGGGCTTTATGGCGGTGTGACAAGACTCAATCCTCTCCTCAGTGAAGACAAAAGAAAACACATTTGGAATTTGCAAAAAAGCTCCTAAAGGACCCTCAGACTGTGAGAAATAATATTATCTGGTCTGATGAACCTCAATTCCAAGCATCATGTTTGAAGGGAACCAGCTCTGCTCATCACCTGCAGAGTACCATCCCAAAAGTAAAGTGTGCTGGTAGCAGCCTCATGCTGTGGGGCTGTTTTTCAGCAGCAGGGACGGAGGGACTCGTCAGAGTAAAAGACAAGCTCAATGCACCAAAATATAGACATGGCCTTAATGAAAACCCAGTCCTGAGCACTCAGAACCTCAGACTGGGAAGAAGGTTTACCTTCCAACAGGACAATGGACCTAAACACACAGCAAGAGTGGCTTATACACAATGCTGTGAATGTCTTTGAGTGGCCCAGCCAGAGCCTGGACTTGAACCCAATCAAATATTTCTGGAGAAACCTGAAAATGTGCGTCTGCCCCCATCCAACCTGAAAGAGCTTGAGAGGTGAAGAGGTGAGGAGAAGAATAGCAGATAATTGCCAAATGCTGATGAGCAAAGCTTGTCGCATCAAACAAAATAAGACTTGAGGCTGTAAAGGTACTTCAGCTAAATATTTAGTTTAGGGTATGAATACTTATGCAATGTTTTTTATTTTGTAATTAATTTACAAAGTTGTGACAATTCTGTTTTTGCTTTGTCAATATGGTGTATGGAGTGTAGACTTATGTAGATTATAAAAAAAGCTAATTTAAAGCAGTTAACAAGGCAGCAACATAACAAAACGTGAAAAAAATGAAGGGGTATGAATACTTTCGCAAGGCACTGTAAGAAAGTTTCCCAATAAATTCTGACCATGCCTTATTATATTATTCCTTGTCGATATTTGCGCTGGCTTCTCTCGCCTCTTGTGTCATGCTAGCTTGGTGATTAGCAGACTCAGCATTGGCGTCATCTTGATTTCCGTGTTTTTTCTTTGTTGTACGCGATGTCATTTTGTCATGATGTTGTTTACAGTGATTTATACGTATTTGTTCAGTTTAAGACTGTTTAAGAAAGAAATTGCCGAATGCTGTAGGAGCGTGAATAGACATGTCCGATCAACGTGCTGCCATGTTGGATCCCTCCTATTATATTATTCTTATTTTATAGCCATATAATGATTAATAATCATGCATTTTGGAGTGAAAAAGTCCCAACAAACAAACACAACAAACCTGGAATATTTTAAATCACAGCCACAATGCAATTCAGACCCCCCCCCCCCCCCGCCCAAAAAAATAATTGCATAGCACTAGACAGCTCTGTCCTGAGTTCCTTCTCTTTCTCCCTCACCATGGTGTCAATCTCTCCTTCCCGTCCTATCGTTCTCATCGTTCTCCCTCACCCCATCCATCCATCCATCCCCCATCGCCCCCCAAGGTAAAGCACTGACAGAAGAACATCCCATCCACCTCTCGCCGTGCTAACCCGCTCTGTCAGCGCTGCTCCCCTTGGCCCGTGACTTTCTGCTGATGTCCCGGAGACTTGCGCGCCGCAGCAATCTGAAAGGACTGCGTTTGCCTCAGTGCATGATGGGACCTCCCTCAGAAGAGCCTGCAAACCCCGCCACAGTCCACAGCATCCCTAAAACCCTTTTATTTTCACTTTTTATTAATAAAGGCATCTTAAGCGCACTCAAGGTAATTAGCGCTGTGTTGCATCGTCGCTGCGGAACAGATGCTGATTGACAATAAAGGCAAGTTGCTCAATCAGCCACCATTTGTCTGCTGTCATTAATTATCAAGCAAAGTTTACGTTTGGTCCCCAAAGTTGATAGTTTGGGAGAAGAGGAATACGTCCCTTCTGTCGCTCATCACTCTTTAAAGCGGAAGATGGCAGCGTGTGGATGGAGATGGAGGACGGCTGTTGTTGAGCAGCTGGCAGAAAGAGCCAGAAATCTCACACTCAGCTTTTTGCTCATTACTTGACTAATTGTTTGGTTTTGCATATCGCTTTATCGGCTTATTTAACACACTTGGTAAAATATTTTATGTAGACTTAAAAGCAGCATTATTTAAGGATTGTTTATATAGACCTACTATCTATCTATCTATCTATCTATCTATCTATCTATCTATCTATCTATCTATCTATCTATCTATCTATCTATCTATCTATCTATCTATCTATCTATCTATCTATCTATCTATCTATCTATCTATCTATCTATCTCTATCAGTGTGTTTTCTTTAATTTTTATTTTAGTTTGGGTTTTATTCAAGATTCTGTTATTTATTTATTTATTTTTTTTTACAAATATTTATTTTTAGCTATAGGCTAATTCATTTTCATTTCAGTTTTAGTAATTTTAGTACTGTTATACTATATATTATTATAATATTTTAAAATATTTTGAATTAGGTTTTATATTTATTTCCTCAGTTTTTTATTTTCATTTTAGTTTAATTTTAATGACGCTTTGTCATTTTCTTTACATTTTTTATTTCAGTTTTATTAATTTTAGTACTATTATAGTGTATATACTGTATTAGTATATAAATATAAATACTGTATTATAGTTTTTTTACGTTTTAGTCAAGGTTTTCTCATTTTCATTATCTTATTTTAATATTTCTGTTTAGCTTATTTTTTATTTATTTAAATAATGTATGCTATCATATACTGCTATATTTTTCAGTATTTTGAATGAGACTTTTTAGCATTTATTTTAACAGTTTTAATTTTAGTTTACGTTCTAGTCAAGCTTTTTAATTTTATTTTTTTAATATTTCTTTTTAGTTTTATTTTTTTTAAGTCATTTTAGTGCTTTTATAGTATATACTGTATGTTTGTCATTAATTATATTTTTAATATTTGTTTTTATCTTTTAGTAATTTTAGTACTTCAACTTACCCATTTCATTTTTTTTTTCATTTCTAATGTCAATGTAAGTTATTAGCTAATTTTTATACTTTTATATAATATTTTTAGTTTGAATAATTTTAGTAATTCATCTTACCTTTTTTATGTATTTTTTCATTATACTTTTTCCTATTTTTATTTCACATTCTAAGTTTTTTTTTTATCCAGTTTTTATATTTTATTTTATTTCAGCTTCATTTACATCAATGAAAATAATTAAGATTTATAATAATTTTTTTATAATGTTTTAATTAACAACAACACTGTCAAAGAACATTTCTTTACAAATGAATTGCACTGTCTGTGTTAAGCACCCAGTTAACTGATGAATTATGCAAATAAGGTGGAAGTTCTATACACCAATCTTTAATCTTGAAAGCAGCAAATGTCAATCTCACAGGTTTGCCCTCTATAGACACAACCACTCTTTATTACTTTAAAACTTTGCCAACTTTAACTTCAAACATAGTAAACAACTGTAATGTTTTTCCGCTCCATATCAAACTCTTATAAAAACATTGACATTAATCTGGTCCCTTACTGTGGTTTATATATTATGATTAGACCGAATAAAATCATATTTGCACTCCTCAGTGATATTTAAAAGTTTTCAAAGTTAATATTGAGTAAACATTCGACATGTTCCTCATATACTTATTTGTACAGGTGGCGATTGGCTGAATGTCTGGGGACTTGCAGCTGTTGTCCTACATGAGAAAGTAAATCTGATAGACCTCCAGACAATGGAATTGTGTGGCGCTCATAAAGCTCTCTAAAAATAACCAGAGAGAAGAAGATGGAGCATGAGGCTGGGATCGGTGTCGATGACGCCTCAAAATACCAGACTGGTGAGCTCAGGGATCCTGAGTATCAGCTCACTGTTCCTTTGATGTTATTTCATCATCATCAATAACAGCTTCTGAACTCCATCCTAATAAATCTCACGGTGAATTCAGCTCATGTTGCTTTACTCCTGCTGCCGTTATTTGTTTTCAATGCAGCTGAAACTAGAATATGTATTTTCAAGAGGACTCTGTTGGGGTCAGTAAGATTTATTTTTGAAGAAATTAATTTATTGATCAAAATTGACAAACTCTTAAATAATAACAATAATAATAATAATAATAAATAATTAATAATAATAATTTAAAATAACTGCTGTTCTGAATCCACATAAGTGATCAATGTTTATTTAACAGCAAATCATTACAATGTGTATATATAAGTTGCTAAAATAATATCATTACATATTATTCTTTTACTGCAATATAAGACATTTGTGCAATTTCAGTTGTTTCAACTGAATTTGAATTGGTCAGTGACTGCAATTCAGACATTTATAGTGTATAAATACACCTTATTTCAAATACAGTCATATATTTTAGGATAGCAGGTAGAAATAGACACTCAAAAACTGCAGACATGGGCATTTTCAGCAATGGCTGTGTGAAATGAAAGATAAGGACGGATTGCAGGAGTAAGTGCCTGTATCACACAAAACGACAGAGGTGAAGTGAAGCTCAGCTTCATTGTGTGGAAAAGGGCAGACGCCGAGAGACCTCCTGCCTGCACGATTGTGACGGCAAAATGAAAGAAGTGCCTCTTTTCTCCGAGGCTAAAACCGAGCATTAATGAAAAAGATAAATAAATAAATAAAATCCACAATTGGATCCTCTTCTTTTAAACTTTAATGTCCACTCCTGCCACATCTCTCACAGAAGAGAAGAGGTTATTCACCTCCTCTACCACAGGCTGAATAATAATGATACAGTATTACATTTCAGCTGGACAGATGTGCCATCAAACCCTCTCGGCCCCTTTACAGGCACGAATGTGCTTGCAAAAGCCATCAGAAGAGGTTATGGGAATTAAGAAACAAGCTCCATGGGATTATCATCACTCATTTTCCAGGTTCGTGCGGAGCATCCGCCAAAAATAACTGAGTCTGCAAGTGAGTCATCCAAAATAGTGTGCACAAAACAGCAGGCTCGTATGATGTTCACTTGCGCGCTTTAACGTCACAATGCAGTACTGGTCAGACGTTTGGAAACGTTATGATTTTTAAATGTTTAATGAAGTCTCTTCTGCGCAAGGCTGCATTTATTTGATCGCAAATATGGTAGAAACTGTTAAATATGAACACAATTTAAAACAGCTGTTTTATATTTGAATATATTTTGAAATATAATTTATTCCTGTGTTCAAAGCATCATTACTCCAGTCTTCAGTCAAGTCACATGATCCTTCAGAAATCATTCTAATATGCTTATTTTCTGTTCAATTATTATAGGTGCTCAGTTATTATTTTGATTTTTAACGTTAAAACAGTTTTTTTTGCTGCTTAATATTTAATGAAAACATCTTTTGTTACATCATACGTTTTTACTGTCACTTTTGATCAATTTAATGCATATTTGCTGAAAAAAAACATTAATTTCTATTAAAAACCCCTAAACCACAAACATCTGATTGGTAGTATATTATGGTTGCTGCATAAATATGAAGCGGCGCAACTGTTTTCAACCTTAACAATAATAGGAAATGCTTCTTGAGCAGGAAATCTGCAGATTAGAATGATTTCTGAAGAATCATGTGACACTGAAGACTGGAGTAATGATGCTGAAAATACAGCTTTCAATCATACACTGTAAAAAATGATTGTGATTTTAACGGTAAAAAACTGTGAAAATGCTACGGTAAAAACCTGTTACATGGTTAACGAAAAGTTCCTGTAAAATTTACAGGGAAAAACCGTAAACTGACGTTCCCAGAATTCCCTGCATTCCATTTCAAATTCTGTTTGAATTTGACGTTTTTTTCTTTGAAATAACTATGTTTCTTCTTAGTTTTTTCTTATCAGTTATGTTTATTAGGGTTGTATGTTACATCTAATGTTGTTAAATTAATGTTTATAGCATATTTCAGTTTAATGAGTCTCACCATGATGGTGTTTATTGCTTGTGTGAATCACACTGTGCACCTTCTGTATATTCTATTGTTTAAAAGTTGCTTGTGATGGGCTTTGACTCATCATGTGACTTTCTCATCATCACCTGCATTTGGTGGATATCAGTGTATTTCAAAGGAACAAAACAGATTTCAGTACTTTAATAGGTTGGTATATTAAGATTATATCAGCTAAAGAAATTACGGTATTTAACTGTAAATTTAAGTTAAAACCTAAAACGTTGCTACCGTATTTTCTACGGTAGAATTCTGGTAACCACAGCTGCCAGTTTTTTACCGTAAATTTTACGGAATTTTTTTTACAGTGTAGGAATAAATTATATTTTAAAACATGTGACAACAGAAACCAGTTATTTTAAATTGTAATAATATTTCACAATTTTACTGTTTTTATTGTATTTTTGAGCACATAAATGCAGCCTTGTTGAGCATAACCATATGGTACAATCATACTGTAGCTGAAACACACATCCGAGCGACTACTTCAAATTGTATATGGTTTAGATGCACAAGAAAATGGAGGGCCAGAATAAATTAGACACAAATCCCTTTATTGGCATGGTGAGGCTGATGAAAACTACACATAAAAAAAAGAAAATTCACAACAAAGATTGTACAATATGTACAACTACAAAGGCATTGGTTAGGACTCAGCAGAAGGCAACATGAATAGGAGACAAATAGAAGATAACAGCCAAACACAGTCCCCTTCACCCCAGTACACACACACACACACACACACACACTTATCAAATCCACACACAAAACCACACACAGCCTCATTTATATAGATCTGCTTCTTCATGGAAACACCAAAAAATTTAATTAAATTAAATAAATCATCCAAACCGGTGGCAAATCCTTCAGTAGTTTTTACTATGGTAAAAAGTCTGCCACTCCAAAAGATACACCCCATAAGGTGTTGTAACATATTGCTACAGCAATTTACAAAGCAGATTTGCAACAGACACGTTGCCATGATTAAAGCCACACATATCGAACGCGACATGACGTCATACCCAAGCTCTGTGCAGAAAATAATGATGCCTCTTTAAGTGCAGAAACACAAGGTGGGTTTCTCATTCAAAAACAGATCAGCACAACAACAAAACCTGTCCTTAATAGACAAAGAAAGGTTACTTTGAGTGTCAGTGACAAGGGACTGTTGTGTTTGGGCGATTTGAATTATTTACAGTTCCTCTGAGGTACCTTCAAACCACAGCCAAGACAAAAATAGCTCTCGCTTTTTAAAGAGACTCGATCTCACAGATGCGATTTTTGGCTTTTTAACCCTTAAAGTCACTGCTTGCATTATATTCTTACTTCTCTCACACTCACTCACACACTCGAGCTGCATTCACAACCTATACTCTTTCCAGCGGTGGTCTTACCATCTGTGTGGAGGCACTGGAATGAACAGAGTCTGGGTAATTTGTCATGTCTAAAACCATACAACAACATGAGCTAAAATACAGATTTGAAAAATAATTTATTGCTTTTTTTTAATTCACATTTTCATATTCATTATTACTTTTCATTATTTTGAGTTAGTGTGAGTAATGACAAGATTAGCATCATCATATATATATATATTTTTTTTTTTACATCAAATACATCTTTTTTTTCCTCTTTTTAAAAAATTCAGGAAAGAAAAATTGTAAACTTTAGTTTGGCATTCACATAATCAAAAGTGAGGAGCAAAGATACAGATTTTCTGTGGTACAACAAAATACCTGCAAAATCATTTTATTGCTTCATGTAATAAAAAATTAGATGAAAAAGGGGGATGAAAGTGTTTCAGAAAATGAGTTTGGAGCAGCAAAGTTCATCATGAGCCTAAAATGTGATCATACAATATGTTTTTGTTCTATCTCTGAAGGCATATATAAAAACAATATTTCTTAGAACATTTAAATTTACATCCTTTCCAGTGATTGTTGAATAACAAATTATATAAATAGCAAAATTTGTAAGGCGCATCACGTGAGATGGCTGCCATAAATATTTTGATTAGAATACCAAGATAAATACATAAATAAGCATGAGTAATTCTGTGTTAGAAGAGTAATCGTCTCTTTGAAAGTGTATTATCAAACAGGAACTATAACAATGATTCGTGTGCACAGAGAAATTAAATAAAAGCTATCCGTTCCTTCAAGACGTAAAGGATAAAAAAAATATCTCGGGGGTTAATTAAATTTTTTTTTTTTTTTTTTATACAATAGTGAACATAAACTCTATCTTACACGCTGCATGTATATATGGAAAACACTGAGTTATTAAACTTCAAAATCGGATGAAACTGGAGTTTCAAAATGAAAGAAAAACCAAAAAGAAAAATTGAGACAAAAACTGTTGCATGCTCCCCCAAAAAAAGAGCGATAAATCTCCATACATATTTTTACAATCAAATCACGTCATCTAAACGCCATGAAGGTTATACATCATCGTAATGACTACGGATCAACATTCTCGATTAAGAAAATTTCATCTTAAAAAGGCTGCATTTTACAGTGCATAGCTGTAACAAACAAAGAATGCTGATATGCACATCAAATAAAAATATTTGTTTTGTAAATAGGCGACTACATTTTTCCCCCCTCGGTAAATGTAGACAATGTTGCCTTGAACATCCGAGAGATTTTTCCCCAAACCCGTCTCAACAGTGTAACACCACGTCCAAACACCAGATTAAAAAAGGAACAGACAAAGCCCACAAAAATAAACTCCAAACAATAAAAACAGACCGAACGAGCTGCACTCTTCACCTCTCAAAAGTGCCGAGGGTGATGCGGCATGTGGAGTGAACTCTGACGAAGATCTGAGTCTCTTCCAGAGCCTCACGCGGCACATGGATCTGTGTAGTCCACTAAAGTAGTGTCCGCTACTTCACTGGCTATTGCCAGTCTCTCCCCAGCGTTGCAGCAGCTAGGTTCATGTAAACTTTGCTTATATATATCCCTTCATATACGTAGAGCTTTTTCATCCACACATACTCTTTTCCACTTAGATAAAGTGTAAAACGTCTTGTAGTCTTGTATTCAAAAGAACAGAAACAACAGTGAGGTATTGCGAATCCCTCTCTTTGCAGCCAACCGGTGCAGCGGTGCAGCTCATTACCTTCTCAGGCTATACTGGGCCTCTCGCAACAAGCTGTCAAAATCCATGGAGTCGTACTTGCTTTTAGTGGAGGCTGGATCAAAGTCGTCAGAATGGGAATCTGGAGGAAGAAAATGGCACATTTGAACATCTGTGGAAATCAGGGACGCTGGCCTCATTCTAAAAGGTGCTACTGTGTGTTACTCGCTTTGCAAGAGCTGCTTCGTATGGAAGCCTATTTCTTGCCACATGCATAAAAAACATGCTTTGGTAAATCAATTATGAGATAAGTCATAATTTTGACTCGTGTCATAATGACGACTCTTAATGTCACAGTTATGCATTATCTCATTATTTTCTTGTTTGTAAATTTGGACTTACCGTCAGAATCTTGACTTTTTATCTCAATTGAAATGTCAGTTTCAACATTTTATTTTATATTTTTTAAATATTGTGATTTTTAGATATCAATTTTGTATATCATGAACTCCAAAACATTGTCCAAAACCATATGAAACCAACATTAACAAAGAGCACATCTCTAAAAACCTCACACATATGTTGTAAACCAGATTTGTAAATTATTTTGAAGATTAAAGAAGATTTTGTCACTGTGGGTCAGTGTTATACAGTATTATATATTACACTCTAAAATTCAGAGGTCATCCTTTAAAACCCAACAAACCAGTCTTCTAGGCCTCTGTCTCAACCTCTGCTGTAATAAACTTCTCAACTGTCTTGAACCACCTAGTTTAATATTTAAACAGTCAGAAGCAACGACCAGTACACATACAGTTTGATTCACATCCAGGATAACAAATATGGCTGTCTTATCTCTAGTGGCAGACAGCTTCACAAATGGTGCCCCACATGCACAGCGGCGCAGTCGGAGCGCGTGAGAAATGGGAATGCAGGAGATGCCAGCCGTGATCTAATACTATGGCTAAGGGGAGAACGGTGTCATGCTGCGCACCTTGAAAGATGAAAAATGCCCCTGCGCTCTACTTAGAACTAATGGACGGTGTCTCGGAAAACAAGGAGGAAGAGGAAGAGAAAGGCAGAAGATTGAGAGGAAGGTTCTGAGGCCGCATTATTCTAGTCACTTGCCTCTTTTTCCCGCCATACCCTCTTCATCTGAACCTGTCGCTGCGCTTCAGTCTACACTCACTGTAAAAACCCAGCCTCTAGCCAAAGGCATCAAGAAAATGAAGGTCATCCATCCATCTTCCCCGAGGCAGGGCTAGATTCCCAAATACAATGAGTCTGCTATATGGCCCTTAACCAAAGCTTCCGTGCTCACCTTTGGAGAGCGTATTATGTCCACAATCTGAATACCTTTGGCCTTAGTCTGAGCCTTTGAAATACATGCTAATGTCCTCATTATTTGAGCGAAACTGCTCTTGTTCCTTTCCATTGACCTGCAGCACCATCAACGCCACCGAGACGGATCATCCCAGCGTCCCGAGCATTACACGTCCCTGACCTCATATTTTGCAGAAGCGGAGCACTGACTAAATATTGAAGTGCATGCCGTTCCCCAGCATCCCATTTTTCCTGTTATAATCATCCCCATTTTTCTGCATCCCCCCTTTGCCAACATGTATAGGTGCTGCCCTCAGGATTCAATTCCTTCGCCTCCTATCTCGTCCCTTCCCCCAAAAGACACTTTTCCCCTTTGGGTGGATATGATGATTGCCTATTACTGCCACAATCCTATCGCAGGCATCATGGGTAGAAAAAAAGCCCCATAACATTTTACAGAAGAATTTCTCACTCAAAGATGCATCAATCTGATCTAGATTGTCACCTTGGTAATCCTGGACAGAGGGCCTGGTGCATATGAAACGAAGGCATGGGTGTCTAAAAGCCTTTAGGGAAGAGGGTGATGGGATGAGCGTGAAAGATAGAAATGCATGAGGATGGGACAGGGACGACCAGTGTTATTTTAGTAGTATTTTGTACTATAGTGATATTTATATTTTGTATTTATACTAATATTTTGAATTAGGTTTTAGTTTTCATTTCAGTGATTTAGTAATTTTGCTATGTGTTTTTGTTGTTTATGTGTTTAGTTAGTTGCCAAGGCAACATATAATGTTTTGAGTATATATATATATATATAGATATTAGATTTTTTTTCTATTTCTATTTAGATTTCTATTTATCTTTTTTATTTCAGTTTTATATGATGGATGGATGGATGGATGGATGGATGGATGGATGGATGGCATGGCTTAGAATAGGACAGAATATGGACTTGACTGGGGCGGATGGTGATGAAGCGGTTTATGAATCAGTCACAGCTGACTGAGCTCATCCTCTCATTTCTCTTTTTTTGTCTATCTCTTTCTGTAGGCTGCTCACTCCTCAGTGTCATGGTGAGGTCTTGATGCAAGCATCCCAGCAGAAGGAAGCCCGTTTTAGAAGAGGAACGTGACCTTGCTCTCCTATCCATCCTTACTGTTTTCATAACTCATATAAACCGTCCAGAGCACCAATGCATGTACATGGGTAAGTACTATATAGAGAATTCCCACAATGCATCATAACTTGATCCACTATCCTAACAGTTTTTCATTCTGTATTAAGGTGTTGGGTTTTATCTGTCATGTCTCTAGTCAGTTGTGTAGAAATGCAGCTGGCCTGTGTACTTACCTAAGTCTGTATAATTCGATTTACTGTACTGCTTTTGTCCACCAAGGCAGAGCTCAAAGTGAGGCTCATTCGACCTGCGCAAGGTGAGTCCATTCTCAAGGGCAGCGAGCGCATCACAAGTGTAGCGGTAGGTGATGAAGCCAAAGTTATCCCTGGGTTGACAAATAGAAAATGAAGTGTCATTCGCAGAGAGTATAGGAATGTGTGATTCTATCAGCTGTCATATATAAATGCAAAATTGGAATCAGTAAGGGCCAGATTTACTAAACAGGACAAATTAGTGTTATATTGCAGTCCGATAAAAGCACTGATGGGAGTGGAAAGTTTTCTGGGTGATCTACTGATCCACTGACAATCTGCAAATTAACTCTCTGATGCTTCTCATGTGATGGTCAAAATTTTTTTTCAATGAAATGAATGTACTTTAAGTTTTTCTTTCTTTCTTTTACATTTTGTATATTTAAATATGATTTTTTTTTGTATATTTAATTATATTTATAGAATAGTTATGATCCATTTATCACCTTCCAACTTAAACTGTCATAAATCTTGAATTCTTTGGAGTTTGGTCTCTTTTTAAAGAAGAAACTTGTCAGCAGATTATTGATGAAGTGAAAAACAATAACAACAACAACAAAAAAAAACTAACAAAAACAAAGTGAATCGTACAAATTATAGTGGTTTAAGTTTATTATTATGAAAAATGCATAAAACACGCAAGACATGTTTTACTCTAAAACTGTGTGAAAATAAAACTCAAATCTAAACAAGTTATCTTCCGAATTTGAGGATGTTTAACCAAAAAAAAAAAAAAAAAAAAACTTTTTAGCATTTTTTAATTTGTTTGGGTGCAATATCAAATATTTCCACTAGATGAGAATTGCTTCCCATTAATTTCCAAAGTCGTCATTTTTGACAACAAAGAATACAAGTGACTTTTTTCAGGACAATTTTCTCCTAATCCTGTCCATGATTTATTTTTTTCACATAGCAAGTGTCAAGACCTTTACCAAGTTTCGTACCATTCTGATAAAATTAAAAAATTAAAAAAAAACTAATATGTAAAATGTCTCAGTCAAAAACAACCAAACAGCACCAAAGAGTAAAAGAACACAGATGCTGTCAGTTCATTTCCATAATGACCAACGCAGATTAGCGTAAGGTCACAAACAAGAGCTGATGATAATCAATGCATGTAATCTACTAACAACGGAGGCACAAAATGGGTTAAAACATGATTTTTGGGGGCATTAAATTACCAGTAAAATGACTAATGCAAACCTAAGCAAATCACCAAAGACACAAAGATTTTGCATTTCAAATGAAAACTCCTACAAATGCATCTGCAATAAGGTCAGCCGCAAAAATAGCTGCATCTACGCCTTTCTGTCACTAATGTTTCAGAGCGCATCTTTAGTAAATCCTGACAGTATGGATGCCATGCCAAGAAAGGGTTTGCATTGGCACAAGCTGTTAGTAAATGTGGCCCTAAATATGCGACTACTCGCTTTGTGTTATAGCATCATTCTATTTGTATTCCAACACGCACTTGCATGTGCAATGAGAAGCAATGAAGTCTGCTTTACTAATCACTGTCCAATGGCCACAAGTATATCATTAACTAGATTTAGACGATTCCTTTTATGCTGAAGGAAAATATTGACTCCCTTTAACCATTTGACACGCACACAATCCAGAAAAATACACAGACGCAGGCCCACGGTCTTACCCGTCATGTCTCAGGTTGACTGTGCACTCCTCAATCTCACCGAAAACTTCAAAGCGGCGTTTGAGCTCTGTGCGTGTGCTGTCGGTGCGAAGACGTCCCACATACACCACTCGCCTCTCCTCCTGGTCATAAAGGAACGAGAGAGAAGAGATTAGTCTAACATAGTGCTTCTGCTGTTCTTTTTCCCACTTCCCTCTCTCCTTGACTTCTCTCAACCTCACCCCATGACTGTAATTAACATCCACCACTGTGGGAAAGCCAAGAACAGTCTGGAGGAAATAGCTGGAGGACTCTCCTTTATCTTTTTCACTCTGTTTTGTGTGTGTGTGTGTGTGTGTGTGGACAAGAAGAAGCTAAACTAAAAGAGTCAGACTCTCTCTTAAATGTGGACTATCCATGGGATTGTGCAAACTGGACGAGGGAATCATACCATAGAGCTATGATACAATATAACTTTGGTCTCTGTTGATTTTATAGCTAATTTTTATAAGCTAAAAATGACCAGAGTTGTTTTGAGCTTTATACATGCCGCAGACGTGCTTTGGATCGAGAAACAGAGTCCAGATTTTTTATACAGTATGTGCAGAATTTGTTATACTTGCAGGTTGATGACTTTCATCAATCTTTTATCGTCTACTGGGTTTACAACCAGAGCTGGCTGTTACAGCTAAAAAATCATCCCAATATTTTACAGTCTTTTGACATATATTCAATATAAATCTTGATATTTATGTTTTCATTGTGAAATGATTTAAAGGGTACCTTTTCAACCAAAAACCATCATTGTCAAGCAGAAATCAATCAATCAATCATTAAACATAGTTAAAAATAATAAAGGTTGATGACGTTTTCCATATTTTATATATCATGGTTTTTATTATTGTCAAAAATTTGATTAAATAAAAATGTAATTAATTATTTTATATTAAATAAAAATCTATATTTTATTTTAAAAATCTAAAATCTCATTTCTGAAAAATGCAGTGAACATTTTTGAGATGACAAATCATACAATCAGATTTCTGAATCACTTTAAGTGGATAGGATGAACTATAGCACATTACAAAGGTTTGCAAAACTAGTCAATAGTGACAATTTGTCCTTAAAATAAAATGTTGCCACATTTATTTATAATAAAAATAACAATCAATTCTTTTTACCAAATATTATCGTTCATACATCTAAATGTAGGGCGTTTACACCAAGCATTAAAACAGAAATCAATTAATATGCAGTTACAGGTGTGCGTTTATCATCAATTTTAGCCACAGGCTAATATTACTTTGTTCCATTATTCAACGAAGCACAAGAGAGAACACATAGATTGAGAAAACGTAAAGACCCCACCAGGCTGAATTCATAAAATGGAGGTATTTAATTCAGTTTGCTAATCTTGAGACAAAACACAAGCCTCAGGACTTATTATGTGGCATCATTTATTCATATGCTCATGTACCTGCCATTATGTGTGATACGTATGATCCTCAACAATAACCAGAGGTCTCTTGTAAGTCATACATAAAATTATGATACAAATCTATTGGCCCTCATAATTCACTCGTGTACATGATGTCACCGTGTCACAACAACTACAACAACAAAAACCTACAAATTAGCCAAAACACCTGGGAGGGTTGTTTCTTTTTTGCGTTTCCTCTGAAGCTCCCCTCACGCCTCCATCATGTACAATAGAAGACAAAAGTGTTTGCTGAATTGGTGGTTTTGTTGCTGACAGCTGATAAATGCGGTGAGGTTTTAAAGATGACACCCTGAGACTAGCGCTTCATATGAAGCTCTCACATCCTTTGCCCCCCCCGAAACCTCTTCTGACAGCTCAGCCGCCGCTGCTAGTAATTGTCTCGCTGCCGCAGAACAAGGAGAAAAGAGAAAAAAGGGGGAAAAAACGTACGCTGGGGCCGAGTCATGCGTGCATTATTTGACGTGTGCATTTATCAGTGAACTGAGTTGGAAAGCCGTCTCATTTCACAGTCTGGTCAGGCACAGCGAGAGAGAACAAAACTGATATTCCATCTCAGAGAACTGCATTCAAATATGTAAGTGTTTGAAATTAAACTGCTCCTTTTGAGTCCAAGTATTAACATACCTTTGATTTGGGGGGGTCTTATTTCAACTTTTCCCTTGTCTGGTCGAAAGCATTTAGCCCATGGTGTGATTAATAGAATCCAGGACAGTTCGGAAATGTCATGGAGATGTTAAAAATACACAACTGGGAGATAAAGAGGAAACGCATGTAGCCTGAATGATTCAGAGCGCCGTCTTTGCATGAGTTCACTTTCTGAGCGAGAGAGAGAGAGCACTGGGATGGCTGTGCTTCGAGCTTTCTGTAGGCAAACACAGTGATGGAGGCAGAGACAGTCTGAGAGAAGGATAACGTCTGTGCTAATCTACGATTCTTGCCAGCAGGAGAGAGACCACAGCTGAAAAACACCTCCAAGCATAATAGGGGTTTCTTCAACTATGGGCATGTTTGGCCCTGTGGACTTTTAGAAAATCAACAGCTTTAAAACACACTCTCACTCATTTGCTAAAATTGTCTACTAATAATGTTCAACAGTGGACAGACTTCTGAAAAAAATAAATCAAATAAAAAATAAATCTGTCATTTTATCTGAAACACTTTCAACCCATTGTCATTTCCTTTTGTGATTAATTTCATTCTGGGATGAAAATAAATAAATAAATTATTTTACTGCTGTTCAGAATACCACGTTTTAATTTAAAAATAAATAAATCTTATCAATGTTTTTAAATTAACATTGGGTAACACTTTAGATTAGGGAACATTCTCTATTAATTAGTTGCTTATTAACATGCATTTTACGAGCATATTGGCTGTTTAATAGTACTTAATGCCTTATTAGTACTTAATGACAATATTCTAGATTCCTTAAAGGGATAGTTCACCCAAAAATGAAAATTCTGTCATGTAAGTCGTTCCAAACCTGTATAAATCTTCTGTTGAACAAAAATTAAGATATTTTGAAAAATGCTGCTAGCCAGTCAATATCTACCAGCAACTTTTTGGTTACCAGCATTCTTTAAAATAGAAACCCAAATAGGTTTGGAACAACTTGATGATGAGTAAATGATAACAAAATGTCCATTTTTGCGTGAACTATCCCTTTAACCTTAATATGTACCTAAACATAACAACTACCTTACTTGCAATATGCAGCAAATTAGGAGTTTATTGAGGGAAAACTCTTAGTTAGTAGTGAATATGTGTTCCCTTATCTAAAGTGTTACCAAACTTTTTTTTAGATTGAAAATCTGAGTTTTATATGCGTTTTATATAACAAACCAGCGGTTTTATTCATAGTTGAAGCCTGTAAGTTTTAATAAAAAACAACCCAGGGATATAAATGTGTCCATAGTTGAAGAAACATTTAATAACTAAATAAAGTACTTAGGTGGGTGCACTTACTAGTGCCTTTTGCCGTTGTCTCTCCCTCTGTTCAGCCCTCTCACATTCCCGTTTCTCATAGTCACGTCGGTACTCTTCCCGCTTCAGACGCTCATGCTGGTATTCCTCATAGCTGTCATACCTGCAGTTGAAAATAAAAAAATATATTTAAAAAATCATATCAAGTTCTAAAAACAAAACTATAAAAAAAACTGATTATGTTTAGTATCTGAATTGTTTCTCCAAAATGAGATTAGAGAGCAGATGGAGATACTGTTTAGGTCCCCTGCTTCTCAGATACTTTTTCTAGGGAAAAAGTCCCCAGTAATATCAAGTGTCTCCTACTGAGTTTCAGAAAATATCTCAAAAATGTAAATTCTGCAAATAAAAAGGATTCTGTGGGAACTCTTGTCAAATCTTTCAAGAACTAAATAATCTCAGCTACGAGTTCCCAAAAAATATTTTTAGGTCTTCAGTTTTTATTTTTTTCCAAAGGAACTGTAGAAGAAACGTAATTGAAACATAATTGAGAACTCCATTATGTCTTATGTGAAAGAGCAACCACTGAGCAATACAATTTTTCTCTCTGAGTACATAGATGTATTGCTTGCTGTTTTGCTCAAGTGGCCTTGGGAATCAGAGCAGACTGCTTTCCATTCTTCTTAGCGTGGAAGACAAACAAACACATTAATAAGATGTCTCATTACATCGCAAAAGGTTACAGCTCCCAATGGTGGGACTCTTAAGGGAATATGGCAGAAATTTGGCAGCTGTGTCTGTCAGCACAACTTCACATGCCATTACTTTTTGCTTAGTTTGAACTTTACGTCCAAAAAGTGCAACTTTTTCTACAGCCATTTGCAACAGAGGCAACATGGTGTAAAAGCACAATATGAGCAGATTAAAGCACCATCAGGGAAAAGGTGTAGCTGGGAGGTAGTGGGTCCCAAATGGAAGCTGCTCTTGCCAACGAAAGCTTTATTGTAAAAGTTTGAAAAGTTAAGGCCTTGAAATTATGTATAATCATAACTCATCATATCAATTAGACGGAGTCAGCAAGTGACTTGCTTCCTTTGCATAAGGACAGACTCTGAAAGTATTGCAGACACAGTACATTATCTTGCAGCACTTATTTAAGTCTGTCTCATGAACAGGTCTATAATATCAGCATATATGAATTTTTCTAGCGCAAATGTCACATAATACATGCACAGTATATTAAAAAGTAACAAATGGAAAAGTATTTGCTATGCGCCAGCACTAACCTGGGTCTCCGGCCAAAAATAGAATGAGCCTGGGACTGAGGGCTTCTATAAATCCTGGGAATAAAAGTGCTATCGTCCAAATTGTGAGGAGACCTGCATACAAGCAGAAAGACAACACAATTCTTAGAAAAATGCAAAACCAAGCCTGAACACTGAACATTGCCTTTACTTCTAAAGGATCAGAGGCATTTGAAATGTATGTATAACTTTAAACAACAGGTATAAGTTAAAAAAGATAAATGAAGGATAAAACTAGAATAAAAAAGGGGGAAAACAATGCTGATGTGACTAGAATCATACACAGGTATACAATTGGAGAAATATTCTGTATTTCGGTTTTAGGGTCTCCTTCATCAGTACAATTGCTATGTATCTCAAAAGAAGGCACTGTAAATATTGCATTTCTGGCATGCTGTCTGGATGTAACCCACTTTAAAATGTCCACGACTTCACTCGCTGGGCGTTTCTTTCATCTCGCGGGGATGGAGCGGGCAACGCTGTCGAGCAAAACAACAGCTGCTACTAAAAACAACAGAGCCCCATTAAAGAGCGCTGGAGAGAAATTAATCTAAAATTCAAGCTAAAAGAATGAAAGTCCGTTGAGGAAACAATGTGAGACTTCCATAAGTCTCTCATGTTTCTCAAGTGACACAAGCTTGTTTGCCCAAGAAATGACTCTGCTGGACTCTATTTGTCATCTGTGCTGTTTGTGAATCATAAGAGATGAAACGCTTCTAAATGAAACTCCAAAATGCCTCTGAAGGTGTTTCTGCAATTTATAAAAAGTACCGCTATAATGGCAAGCAAATGTTTGAACTCAGGTTTGGAATGGCTCATTTGATGTAACAGCAAGTGTGTAGATGAGCAATTTACCACCTAAATACTGTTTATCTTCCAAGCTCATTTTATCTTGTGTCTTCTCAAAGCCAACGCTTACTGTCTATTGTATGTGATTTTTCTCTGGTTGTGCAAAATCAGCTGTAACGACTTCAGTGGCCATGCTGTGAGACCCAGACTCGCGCTTCATCGCATTGACAGCCCACAGAAAGATGTTTACCTTCTTTACAGCCCCTCCTGCTGAGACACATGGATTCGTGTCCAAAAAGATTGCTATGTAAACGTGTTACTGAGACAGGCAGAAGGCTCACGCCGGAACTTACCAAGAGGGAGAATGGCTGTCGGGAGACTCGGGGCGGGAGTACGGAGACCTGGAGAGGGATCTGCGTCTGTGGTGAGATGAGGAACGAGAGTGGGAGCGGGAGATGAAGCGTGGCCAGCGGAGGTGCTGTGGGGAGAGTGGAGTGGAAGAAGGCGAGACAGAGCTCCATGAGAATGAACTGCTGGAAGGGGAACTGGAGGGCGACCATTCAAGGAGCAGCTCGAGTGGAGAACCTTCCCCCAAGTAGAGCAGGCGCTCCCGGCCTACCTCCAGGTCCTCAAAGTCAGGCAGACCCGGGTGTATGTAGTCATTGAGAAGACCGGGGTACTCATGCCTAGAGTCACTGTCCTCGAGAGGCCGGATGCCCCTCTGCTCTCCCACTACCCCACTATAGAAGGCTTGTTGAAGCTTTCCAAAGTGCTTGTTGAGCTCTTCGCGGATCTCCTGGTCCCTAAGTAGTTTCCTGCCAGCAGAACTGCCGTCCGCTGACATTTTGGAGCCAAAAGTGGAGTCGCAGTCCTGTCCGTGAGCATCCGTGTCCGGACAAGCCTCCTGAGCTTTGGAGGAAAGGCCCTGAAGCTGCCTGGCCAGGGAGGAAGACGAAGGGGAGGTGGAAGACAACAATGATGTAGAAGTAGAGGAGGTCGGCATGTTCGAGTCTTTACATTCCACATGCCGGCCCTCCATTGGCCCAGTTACCACTGCCGCTATGGTGGTGCTGTCTCGTTTTGTGCTTGTAGACTGGCAATAGTCGTGATCGCCAAAGACGCGGGGCATGGGCCGCTTACCCCGACGCTCCTCCAAGCCCCCTAGGGGCATTGTGGAGGAGGCCTTGCTCAACTGGGCATATAGCTCAGTTTGCTCTGGGCCCTTCCGAATAGAGCCGCTGGTTGGCTGAGAGCAAGAGCCCCCATTGCTCAGCCTGGGCCTTTTGCTTGTCAGGGCCGAGGGAGAGCATGAAGACAGCTTGTTTTTGAGTGATACTTTGAAAGGGTTCTCTTGACTGGCTTTGTGAGGAGGCGTGGTAGGTGGTGTTAGACCTGGAGGGAAGAAGAGACAACATATTTACCAAACGAGATCCCTCTCGTTCCTTAACAGTGCTGGGTCTGTCTCTAAGTGATTGAACGAGCACGCTCTTGAGCCTGATTAAAATATTCCCTTTCATATAGACCTAATCCTTATCCGCATTTTATTGCAACCCTGACAGATTTATGTGACCTCAGATTGCACCATGATACAGACAGAGCTACTCAATTAAACTTCCTCCAGTCCTAATTCATTAGAAAGTAAACAGTCAGATTTTATAATAATACTGGTGCTTTCGACAGATGCATGAATGTCGTACACCTGGGACTGCGATGAAAGCACAGTGATGCGGGAGCTGTTATCATTCAACTTCTCCCTCTCTCTTTCTATTTTGACATCTCTCAGATTTCTGTTTTCCTGATCCAATCACACATTATGACAGTAATCTGTCGATAATTCTTTTCAAACTATAGTCATTTTTGGAATATTTTTCAGGACCACTTCCTTTTACGATCATATCCTGAAACTGATATTTCAGTTAGCTGAAAGAATGTCCCCCTTACTTTTTCTCTCTTTTTCTTTCTTAATCTGTCTATGTCAATCACTAAATTAAATGGATACAGTACTTCAGCGGGCACAAGCCTGATTCGGCATACAAAACAACAGTGGCCATGACTAAATTTATCATTATGCCAATGCAATGAGGTATGAAAAGAAAGCATGCACTGCCAAAGGAACTTCTGCTGCACCAATCAAACACCATCTGGGCATACAATGCAAGCAGGGTCATAAACCAAGGACCATTATCGCCTTTACATTAGATTACATAAATTACATTACATAAATATGTGCTGTTCAGTCAAAGGCAGCCATGATGAATGCACATGAATACAAACACTAATCATATACCAGTGGGTTCTCTCGTCTGTTTCTGGCAGGGTGTGAATTACGCAGGGACATCTGAACGAATTATTACTTTAAGCTTACAGAACTGATCCCTGTGGTAATCTTAAAATGCCATGCAAGGAGCGTAACACAGAATGACCTGGGTGTCATATGATACCATAATTAAAGGAACCCTTGCTCAAGTCAATCTATTAGAGGGATGGGGATTAGGGAACGGTATTAAATCTGGCACTTTCATAGCGCTGGCTATTCTGCAGGTGTCAAGGTGTTTTGCTCTGCAGTGAAACGCCTGGGCATTTTCTAATTCAACAGCACCATAAAAATGGCTTCTCAGACTGCTGTCATGATGGCACAAACCCCAACGGAAATTTATTTTATGACTTCGGAGTCCCATCTGGCTTTACAGTGACTTGTAATCAGTTAATCTGGAATGATCGTGAGTAAAGACATAGGAGTAAGAAGGGTTTAAGGTAGTCTATAGGACAGCAGACAAATTATAGGAGAATGTAAACTAATGCTCAAAGAGCTTCAACAAAGCACTATCCCTTAGCATTGAATACCAAATCTGAAAAGAGGGTCTCAGCTAAAAAAAAAAAAATTGTGTAGCTTTCCTGAGTTTTGCATTAAACAGTGCTGGATTTTGCTTCAGGTTAGTAGGCACAAACTCATGCATTAAATACAAAGATATATGAACCCTTTAGCCTTGCATAAGAGGCTGTAAAGGTGACCTCACATGACTCCTAAATCTTTAATATAGGGAATCAAGAACTCTAATAGCTTGTAGAAGTCATAAAATTCCTCAAAACGTGCAGCTTCACTAAACTGCTATGACATGATCCACATTTGAGCAAAAACACCAAACACAGAGTTACATAGTACCCTCGGGCTAGGTCAAATCTGTATACTGAGGGCTATTACCTTGTAGTAAGTGAATACCAAATGGCCCATTCACTAAGACACATTGTGAGAGGGAAAGGGCAGCCATATTGTTTTTATTGACCTGAAATGATTAATCTCTGCACGGGGGATACAGAAATAATTACCTGCATGATTTATGCTGAGAGAAAGAAAGTGAGAAAGGGGAGAACTGCTGAAGAGCTGTGTTTCAGCCCCAGCTGACATACACTTCGTCTGGGTTTAATTACTTTGGGTAAACAATATGTAAAAAAAAAAAAAAAAAACATTATATATATGTGTGTGTGTGTATAATATATATATATATATATATATATATATATATATTCCCCTTTAAATTACATAAAATGCTTTGGCTCAATTTCACAAATAGGCCCTTCTCATAAATAGAAGAATTAACATAGGAAATTACCTTAAATGTCTCTAATCAAATTCCCAGACAGTCTGAAAAACAAGGATCCAGATAATATCGGCAAAACCAAATTGCATGGCAAAGCCAATTAAAACAATAATAACGCCACAACAATTTATCTCTGATGTATTGAAGCAGTGAGCTGCCCAGTCAAGAAGCATTAAAGTCTAAATGAGAAAGAGAGAATATTAACTCTTCAAAGGAGAAGAGTGAAACTTTCCAATAAATCAGCCAAAGCATGAAAAAAGTAATCAATGAAGGACTGTGTAAAATTCTGACCATGTTCCATCAGTTCACCTTGAACCTTTCACTTTAATTAATCTATCAAAGTACGCTTGTAGGAGACTTTTACCTTTGCCAAAGAAATTTTATTTTTTACTAGTGAATGATAAAAAGACACCCAGCAAGGTATTTCAGATCAACAACCAGACAAACGGAGGAAAGGGGAAGCTTTTGCACCATTCATCTATCTGTTTTAGGTACAATTTTAATTTTAATTTCTTGGTTATGAGCAAAAACTCTGTGTTTATTTACCTGGGGTTCCACAGATCTCCACACTCAATGTGTGTTCAATGGTTTTGTTCTCAAACGGAGATCCCTTGTGGTCACTGTAACACAAAAGAGAAAAAGAAATATATGAAAACAGGGATGGAGTGCTGAAAGTGTTTGTGTGAGCTTACAAATGGAAATGAAATTAACAAAATGCCTCATCGTTGTTGTTGTTTTTTTTTTAGTTCAGATTTTGTCTTCTCTACAAAAGTTGTGTAAAAACTCTCTCACTTACTTTGGAGACTCTGGGGTCAAAGGAAGTGGCAAGATGGTTGGTTTGGCTGCAGAACACAAAGGAGCATGGGTAATTAATTTACTAGTTCACACTGTACCCAAGATATTTCAGGTCCACATCTATAACTAATATCTTAGACTTAATCAGTGACAGCAATGATGTTGCAAATCCAACCCTGTGCTGAAAGGCCAGATGACACTCCAGCCAGACAGAAATTTTGGGAAAAACCAATAGTTGGACTAACTTGACCCCATAGTTTTTGTCTTTATCTGACTGCATACTTTGTGAGGCAGGATGGAGTGATGGCATGTGTTCAGTTCCCCAGCCCATCATACAAGATCCACCACATTCCAACAGTCAGAATGAGTAGAATACGTAAAAAAAAACAAAAACAAAAAAACACACTATGACATGAAAAAGAACGGCTCAAATGTTTCATACTGGTACTAAAATTAACTCTTAACAAGATGTTTTGCATGCAATTGAAACCAAAGCAGAGGAAGAAGAGTCAAGGAAGCGTGTGCATTTGCCTGAGGCTGCGACCATCTCCAACTGCAGCTAGGGAGTATCTCTGAGTTAGACAGCTATATTACGGCAGCATGAGAAATAAGCTTTTCAGCACAGATCTGAGTTTGAAATTGGGCGACGTGATAGTTCAAAGTGTTGCAGGCGTTCCCCGTCTTTCATTTATAATTAATCTACAGACAAAGGTTTGTGCCAATTTAGAGGTTTACGCTTTGGAGCCGCATCGGTTTTTGCTTCCAAGTAAATGTTAGGTTTTGGTTAGCGCGGTGGTTAGTGTGGTCAAACTGGAAAGCGGTTAAAGGAGGAGAGGCAAAGGAGAGAGGGCAGGGATGCAGCAATGATTACCTAACATTGGTGGGACTTGGTCATCGAGGTGCCTGCGGAGTGCCTGTTTTTGTGAGTCGGAGGGCGTGAGCTCTGGAACTAAAGAGTCTGGGAACAATGGGCTTGGCAGGCCCTGTGAGAATGACATGGGGCTGCCTATGACATCATCAAAAATATCCTCCCCGGCTTGGCCCACCAGATCATGCAAGCTGTCTCCTGTCACCTGTTCTGGCATGCTCAACCAGCTCTCTAGGTCTAATTTAAGCTCTGCCGAACACTCAAGATTGCTCTGGTCGGCCACACTAAATACCTGCTTGTGTAAGCTAGGTGCCTCTCTAGGGCGCTCACGACTAGCTCGCTCTAAGTGTCTGTGGCTCTCTTGGACTCTAGAAGCCGTGTCTGGTAGGTCTCGCCCTTTATTCTGGGGGAACTGCAGGTGAGCCCGGTAACGGGCTGGCCTGGGCCTGGAGGTGAGCAGCTGACTGAGCATGGGGTGCTCTAGCTCTTGCCTCCTTTTCCTAATGGTCACCGTGACGTGCCTATTAGCACAGCCAGCCTCAGCCAAGCCACCCGCCTCAAGGCAATGACCACAGCTGCCTGCATGACCCGTCTCTCTAGGCGGGAGAGAGTAAGAGTGCATGTACCTAATAAAGCGGGCAGCGGCCAAGCTGCCTGGGTCAACACCTGGCTGCAGGCCTGGCGGCCTCCCCTCTTCGCCGGAGCAGGCATGGCCACAGCCGCCTCCATGGGACAGCACAACGGGGGCGGAGTTCCCCCCTTGAGTACACCGCCGCCACTTCCCCGCCCCCTCACCAGCCACACTACACGTGCCGGCTGCCTGGCTCTCACCTCGCTGGGCCTGCACTGCCAGCTGCTGCTGCTGCTGCTGTGATGATGGGGAGGCAGAGGACGTCTTCTTTTTGGAGGCGGTGGAAGAGGAGCAGGACGACAGGGAGGAGAAAGAGGAGGTGGACGAGGATGATGGAGAGGAAGAAGATGAGCAGGAGGACGTGCAAGCCCCTCCTCTGTCCTTGCAGCAACCTGTCCAGGTGCTCTTGGCTTCCCTGGCTTTGGTCTGGAAGGCCTCGTCGCTAGAGGTGAGGTACTTGAGCAGCTCAGTGCAAGGGCGTCTCATGGACCTGTTGGGACAGGACCCTCGTGGTTTGCTGTTCCAGGGGTTTTCTGTCTAAAGAACAGAAATCAGAGAGAGAGAGAGAGAGAGAGAGAGAGAGAGAGGTCAGAATGAGCATGGGATGTAACATAGGGAGATTAGAACGGGGGGTTAGCGCAGAGGTGGTTTAGTCTCCCAAAAGGCAACGTGAGTGTACTTTGCCCATCATCTTAATTTACGCGGTCTTGGAATGGCTCCAGGAAGATCTGCACACAGGCAGCAGGAGGAGACAGCAGTGTCCTCTGGGACCCTGCCATGTGCAAAGCTCCAGAAACAGAGGAGTCAAAGTCATTATGGAAAATTAACTCCTCAAAGAGAGCTTGCGCATGTTCGTGAGTGTGTTTGTGTGGAGGGGAGAGAATTATGCATGATGTTCACCTCAAATAACTACTAATTTTTCTTCTAGTTTACAACATGACTGGGCTTGTAGTAATAAATCATTGTTTTTGTCACAACGAGACCAACAACGCTAATTCTATCAAGACATCTCAGCTTTTTCTTTTTCAAGGAAATGAGATGGTGCCATTCAGAAGTCCTGAACGTCATCAAGGGTAACGCAACTTCAGTTGAGACACCTCCATCACACACATAACTCAATCAAGCTTTAGCTCCCTGGAGGGAGCAGACTATTTGTATAATTTCACAGAAAGGAAAAATTACATGGAATTAGCTGATGAGCTCACACACCAGGCCTTTGATGCAAGAAGTGCAGCGAGCAGCTACCTTGGCAACAGCAGGTGTTGGTCTGATCCGTTGGTTGCTGGCTGCATGGTTCTGTGCCTTGCCACCTGGGTATTGATTATAGCTGAGCTGGGAGTTAGCAGGCGCCAGGAGGAGCTTCTTCAGCTACAAACAGAGCAGAGAAACAGATCACGGGGATTACAGCTATGAATTTAAAACAAAATGCAAAGATATTGCAATACTTTTGCATTTACTTTACATTTATGCATTTGGCAGATGCTTTATTCAAAGCTACTTACTTTGTATCCAAGGTATACAGCTTATGAGTTTATGCATTTCCTGGGAATCAAACCCATGACCTTGGCAATGTTAACACATTCTGTTGTTCCTGTATATGGTCTCTTGTAAGCTAATTTTTGCTTGTATTGTTTTCAGAGAATCCTCTCTCTAAGCATCTTCAAAGTTGACAAACTCATTTATTGATGACAGCAGAATCATGTGAGTGTTTTGAAAAACATTTTTGCAATATATGACTGAATATGTGAGCTGCAACATTAAACTTTATTTAATTTTGCAGGCTATGAATCAGATATATCAGAGTAACGCTTTGGCAGCATGTCAAGCAGAGCAGGTGAAATGATTTTTCTGGGGTGCTCAGATTGTAACTAATAATGAACTTTTGCTGTTAATACTATTGAGAAAGTGCAGATTAAAACAGTCACTTGATTAAATTAAATTATTTTGGCATATTTTTCATTGTTTCGGCTTGACAGTGTTGTGCATTTCCTTTTTTGCAGTAATGAACAATGCAATTAACACCTCAGGAACACTGATCTACTTTGATTTGCTGTTTCAACAGCACCGTGACTATGTTCTCTGTGCAGACATCAATAGGAGACTGCTGTCTGGCGAGTTTGTACCCATTTTTGGTGACAGGCCTGCAGCATCTCCTTATCTGATGCTAGTGAAGACCAGACAGAGAGAGCACAGTGAAACACAGTGGGACCAGAGAACGAGGGAAGGAAACAGAATGAGAGGGCCATGCGTCATGGCGAAATAGGATTGGGCACAGGGGAAGCACAGGCTGGCAGGGTCTCTTACCAAGGAAGGCTCCTCTGGCTCTGGGGTGCGTGGTGAGCCGTCTGGGGTGGAAGGACAGCTCTGATCACTGGCATTGGTCACGTCCCCATCTGCCAGGGCCTCGAACGAAGGCAACCCGTCTTCGTCCACAGGGATACTGTCCAGGGTTTCTGTGAGCACTGCCAGCAAGTTGGCCTCATTTTCCTCATCTATCTTCTTGAGGGGGGCAAAAAGAAAAGGGAAAAGAAAAAGAACAGTGTAAGAAAATAGGTTTGTAGTAGTGGCAGATTTTGTCTGTTTTCATACTGGGTGGAGCGGCACTCCATAATCGCTAATAGAGGATGGAATTTTTTTTGCTGCATCCAAATTTTTTATTTTTTATACCACAAAATCTCTTTCAACCACAAATTGCCTAAGCCACTGAGTCAGCACTGTCAGTCATACATTAAACATGCAGCTTACTGGACCAAAATATATCCCCTAAGAAACCCATTAACTGAGCTGACACACAACAACTACCCAGGGAAGTAGCGAGAGAGTTAAGAAACAATAAGAGGGAAGTGGAGTTCCTCCAATCCCTAATTCAGACGTCTCAAATGGCTCAACCAAATTCAAGATGGAAATCCATAGATAAGGAGCCTTATTGTGACTTGAAATACATGCAATTTTTTGAGCATCTGAAGTGTGATTACAGAATCAAATGCTAAATGCTAAACTCTTTGATGTTCCTGTCTCTGTATCTTCCACAGATGGTAACGCAGGAGGAGCAGTATCCATGGAGCGGTGGCTGTGGAAAAGTCGCAGGCACTGGAAGTTCCAGCACCAAAACCCACGGGACTTTTTTTTGCAGAAGCAATTGCAGAAGATAAACACCAAAATTGCTGGGGGATGTGGCGTATGCAGGCCAACAAGGACAAATCCTTTTATGCACACCACAGGATTAGTATCGCTTGCTGATAGCATTCGGGCACGATGGTGGTGGCTGCAGGGGGACTGTCCTCTTTAGATAGAAGTGTTGCGTTGCTTAGCCTCCGGTCCCATGTGCAACGATCACCCCGTTTGATCCCTTTTCTATTAATAGTTTCCCACGATTACACACCAGTGTGTTCATATGCTCATGGGAGCTGCTTTTGAGACATCAAAACAAGGCCATTTTACTTATCTCACTCCATTTAAGAGATTTCGGTACTGATAGTGCTAACGTTTGATTAGCCACTGACAGGGAGGAAAATGAGTTCATAATGCCCTCCTTGGGACATATTTCCTAAATCTGAGTTTGAATTGATAACAGATAAAAGATTTGCAGGGGCTCCTGAGTTGTGACGTAAAGCGGCTAGAAAGAAAATCACAGGCTGTGACTTAGCCTGCTGTTTAATGGTTGGCTAATAATGTCCTTTCAATGAGCTATGCCTTTTCTGTCTCCCCGCAATTTGTCTTCTGCGACTTCATAAAAACCAAGGCAGCTACTAAAACGGAGGGCAATAACAATAAGCATTTCCTTCAAGCTAATTATAATCCTGGTTATTTAGGATGACTTCCCATAGATGCTCATCATTTGATTTACAGAGGAAAGCTTTTATTCATTTGGGGATTTTCCTTTTGGAAACAGCTTTCACAGTATCAGCGTGCAGCCAAGTAAGGACTAGCAGTTAGTAAAACTAAAGTGTGAACTCTTGGTCAGACTTTATCTAGCATGACAGAAGGTACTCCAGGGTTTATACAGCAATCAAAAGTTCTGCCAAAAACCCCACTCCTCTTACAACATCGGTTATCTCTCGGTATTCTATGAAACAGGCCAATAACCTTTGTCCTCCATTCAGACACATAATTCAAAGTGTAACCAACACCAGCAAAGTACATCCAACCCTGTGCCAGAGTGGCTAGATTTTCCAGGCAACCTCTGAAGCTGTGTCCGGAGCCATCGATTGCCTCTGAAGAGAAACGGTCTGAGGAAGAAGGGAAGAAAAATAGATAGGACCTTTCCCATTCCGCTTAATGGACCCCACCGAATTAAACAGATCTGAACAATTGTGGGCTAATTGTGGGATCGCAATATATTAACCTGCTCTAATTCTAAAGGGTGCCATTCATGGCTGTTTTACCACAAATGCTTCAATTAGCCATAAAACACACTGGCAAGCGCTCGGCAGTCACACTCCATCTAGCTCCCCTCCCTCCCACGGTACTTCAGAGGCACGCCAGCGCTCACCAGTCATTCATTATCATGTACGCTCTTTTGTTATCAGACAGGCTGTCTTTGAAATTGTCCTTGCATTAACTCTTTTATTGAGTTCCACCTAAGCCATTGTATTTCTGAGATATAACTTATACCACTGATAACAGGTAGCATGGTCCTTTTCTTTTGCTCCAACTTCACAGCTGGAACAAAATTGGTCCGATATCATTTGAGGATCTGAGCGAATACCCCACAGGTAATGAAAGAATGTTTGTGAACCATCACAAGGAGGACATTAAATGACCTAGAATGTGTGGAAAAAGGTTAAAGTGAAGATTTATGTATTTTTCTTTCTCTTTTTGTTCTCTCTGAAACCAAAATAGAGTTTGTAGCGGTCACAGCATTATTCAATATTTGTCTGTAATTTTACCTTTTCTAGCTGTGACCCAAACAAAGTTTGTACACCGTTCAGAATTGAACTGAGAATGCCTTTTAAATTTCAATTCAACTTCTGAATTTGAAATCAATTTGGATAGCAGTATTGAAATTATATAGAATTGGATTTATTACAATTGGAATTAAGAAAAACTGTCAATTTTAACTTTAACAAGCAAGTTGGTTGCATGTTAACTGGACAAAGCTTCGTCTGACAGGTTTGAAAAAGATTTTAAAAACTTGAAGGTTTATAGGCCTTACAAAAAAAAGAGATCTAATTCCATAGCTAACAAATCCAAGTGATATCCTGCATCATGCAATCTGTGCCTGGTCATAGAATTGTGGGTGGGACGAGAGAGAATACATGTCAACATCCAGAACTCCAATAACACAATAAAAGACCTCAAACCATGATATTGTCCCTCACATTATCAAAAGCATTCTAATGTAAGCCTCCCTCAATAAACCTAACCATGTACATGGCACTGCCGTCATATGTCAAACTCAAAAATAGGATTCTGCCAGTCGAATCACCAGCACTATTTCAAACCTCATTTCCCCCGCAAATGATCCTGCACGCTGGGCACTGAGGCATGCCTGATCCAGAGGCAATGATCACAGAGACGGCAAAGATTAACTTTTTATAACCCAAACCAACATTACCACCCCCCTGGCCAGAAGCTTGAACAGGTAGCAAATCAAGCTCATCAGCAACAAGTTATTTTAGCATGCTAACAATCAGAATAATGCATAGTGAAGAGGGAAATTAAAATAGAATATTGCTAAATTAATGTGTGCATGCAAGTGCCCACAAACAGAGCTGCAAACAAACAATTTCTACCTAGAAATATTGCTCTCTTGCACAAAATGAAAGAGTCTAAATTAAAAAATAAAAGGCTAGCAACAAACTGACATGATCTAAATGGATGCACTGATGATAAAAGAGAGGAAGAGGAGTCTGCATGCTGTTTTTTAGCTGTGGTGCAACAGATGGCCCACAGCTCTGTTTCTAATGCAATTAGAATAAACTTAGTTTTCGGTGCTCAGACATATTGATGCACTGCTTATTTTAGAAACTCGCCCTATAATGCTGACACTAGGGTGCTCGGATTCCTAAAGAGCTGGAGTCTAAATATTTTAATGCAGCGGAGAAAAGAAAAACACACATCGTTATTCCTTTCTGAAACGTGCATGCAAACAGAACTTTGCTTAAGCCTGAGGTGGCAAATCTGCAGAGGTAGGCAATCTTTTGTGACGAACATATACAGGATGGTGATCATTCTATGATGCGCTAGAAAATACAAGTAAGCAGGAAGGGTAGGATGAAAGGAAACCGAGTCCCGTTTCGTTCCAATGCAGCAGGAACTGCCATACATGTGGAAACAAGAAAATGTGGACATATAAAAAGTTTAAACGTGTAAAGTCACCCTTTTCTCTTGTTAAAAGTGCTTTGTTATCCTCCGGATCCCCCTCTGACCTTTCAACGTCTGGTAGGATTATGAGCAGCACACCGGTGGTGTGGCCCGTCATTTGTCACCCTGATATCAGCAGCGGGGCACATCATCACCAGCACTGCACCAAACACGCAGAGGAGCGACAACAAAGAAGAAAGACGAAACTACAGTACTCTTTCTTTAATAAAGCACGTGATAACTGCACAAGGGTCAATTGGCAGCATACGTTTGTATAAAAGCAGAGGGCAAAAAAGCACTTACAGACTGCATGACTGCATGCGTGTGTGTGTGTGTATTATCACAAACACCTGCTATCGTACAAGTATCCATGAGGAACGAGTGAGGTTACAGACTCCAATATATATATAAAAAAAATGTATGGTAATTGAAACCACCAAATGTATGTGGAAATGCAGTCAATTTGATTCGGCTGCAAAAGGTCATGCTATTCAATTTACACTCAATGCTGAGTACAGTAGCCAGCAAAACGCCTGAAAGCAAATGATCTTATCAGACCCCACTGCAACGCTCTCACCCCAATGGATAAAAGCTATTTGCTGATTACTAAATAAATCCATTATCTTTTACCTTGACTTCCATCTCCTGTAGGTGAGGAAAGATCTACCAGACCTTGACTTTGTGAGACGATTATTCCCATTAGGTTTCAAATGCCCATTAAGCGTTTTTTTTTCTTCTCCTTTTTTATATGCATGTAAAGTCTGGAAACACGCTAGATGTTTAAACAATATCAGCTTTATCAGTTTTTTTTTTTTATTTATTTGTTTGATGACTTTTCTACACAAACTATGAATGCATATTTGCACACACACACACACACACACACACACACACACACACACACACACACACATGTTGGGTTTCCATGTTTTATGGGGACATCCCATAGGCGTAATGGTTTTTATACTGTACAATCTGTATGTGCTATTGCCCTACACCAACCCTACACCTAAACTTAGCCCTCACAGGAAACATGCTGCATTTTTAGATTTTCAAAAAACTTTATGCTGTATGATTTATAAGCTTGTTTCCTCATGGGGACCAAAAAATGTCCCCACAAGATTAAGATTTACTGGTATTACTATCCTTGTGGGGACATTTGGTCCCCAGGACGTGATGAATACCAGGTGCACACACACACACACACACACACACACACACACATACACATACACATACACATACACATAATATATAAATAAATCCAAAACCTAGAAATACATTTTTTACTAGAGGTTTATACATAATTCCTAAACTTCTCTGTTGGTTCTAAATCAAATTAAGTTTCTCAAATCAAGAAAACACTATTTTAGTCTTGCTACTTCAAACTTTCAAGCAAATTTCAGGTTTTATTCAAAGTGTTACTTGTAAAATTCACTAGCAATTTCAGAGTCTCTACACACACACACATTCATTATAAGCTTAATTAATCAGTAAAGGTATAAGGTGTGATGACCCAATAATCTCTAAAAAAGAAAAGAAAAAAAGAAATCTGGATCAAATTTAATTCATTAGTCAGGCATCACAGCTGCCAAAGAGGCTTGCCTGGATGTTACGTGTATATATTGCCATAATTATGTAATCAAAAAGAAAAACATATTGCTGGTGTTGTAAAGTAATTGCAAATTACTGTAATGCATATAAGCCAAGAAATGATAAGGATTTATGCACACACTTTTGGAGGCACTGTGTTTATGCATGCATGTAGGCCTAAAACTTTACAAGGTCTGGCTTGGCCTGGGCTAAAAATTAAAACAACAACCAAAACTAAAACTAAATTTGCTTTAGCAACGCACGTCTTCACTTAAAGACAGAAACTAAGTGATAAAAAAGTGCATTTTTACAGCACTTAACTACATCTTTTTACCACTGAAACACAAAGAGTGGATATCACACTCAACATTTTCACATTTTTTATTTATGATAAATATCATGGAAATGTTGTGGGATGAACTACAGATGGAAGGAGGAATAAGACTGTCTGCAACTGGAAAACTTATCCTCAATCAAAACTTTGGGAATATATGTTACATTGTTTCATTTTACCTGGCAGACAGAGCTATTAAAAGTGCTCATGGAAGTATCAAATTTATCTTCTTCAATGCAACCAATCGGCTCATTCCCCATTGCAAAAATTTAGCATTTTATTTGTTAATTTGCCCCCTCCGTAAAATCGTGCAGCGTGACGCCACTAAGCTGCGTCCGAAACACTCTGTACCCTGCAGTGCATAAGCCCTAAAAGAACCAGCGTTCCTGGAATTCAGAGATCCAAACTCCCCCTCCCTGCCATGCTGAAGTATTAAATAATCCAGGAATCGCCTGTACCAGGACTCACTTTCTCTTCCGTCCTAGAGTTGAGCCAGACGCCTGGGGCTTATTGGCTCAGCGTTTCCGGCCAGGTTAGAAAGAGACAGGCCCTGAAAGGCTCTTAGAAGAGATTAACATCCCAGACTAAAAATAGCCCAGAATGGTTATCCCGCACTTACAACTGGTGACACATTACAAAACTTGAATATTACCGTACCGTGTGGGTTTGGATGCTCGAACACATCCATGCAGTTAATAATGCAAAGCTTGTGTTCAAAGCATGAACATACAGGCATGATGTAAGCAATCATTAAATCCTGGAGTAGTACTGGTTGTACTGTCCATGTAGGATATTTATTACGACCCAGATGAAATTTGGCACCAGATCAGTGCGACTTCCAGCACAAGCGGTCTGAGCCAGACTCATAAAACATGATTTAAGGGGATGCGCATTATGTCCAAGGAAAACCCTATGTGTAACTTGCCCTCTGAAATTGCAAATTGGTCTCATGTGTTACACCACCTGTGGTGCTTCAGTTTTGGGTAGCGGCTGTCAGCAGACACTGAACTGGCAGAACACAGTGTGTCCCAGAGTAAAGGATGCTAAACCTTGTTACAGCCATTTGAACAGTACCAGCATGCCACACAAACAAATGGGAGATGTGTGTTAAGATCAAAGCTTAAGATAATTCATCCAGGTGGTTTGAAGGAATTAGATAAGATTTGTAAGCAGATATAAAGTCTTGGTAAAGAATTATCTTCAACATAAAGATGACAGCCAGATTATTGTGGCTGCAGTGCAGCATCAGATAATTCTTTTTGGTACTTCATGTACCAAGATATTCACATGGTACTTCAAAGAATATTGTGGCATCGAGAAATGCATGTGACCACATTATGTTTGTAGTGTAAATGCTAATCTGTCCTCATATGCTGCAGATAACAGTAAAAGGCCGCCTACTCAGCTGTCAATCAAGCATTGTGCTAAAACAAGGTTCAGTTCATACTCGACTAAAATAACTGAGCAAGTCTGTGGCGAGATAAATTCAGTGAGGAAATGCGTGCTGTTTTTTGCACGTTATCAACATACATTTGCAACATATAAGAGATGCAGTAAGGGATGTATGCGGTCGTTAATCCTGTGATTACAAACGGTCACAGGAAACACATTTTAGCTAGTGATGCAGAGAAACCAAAAACATTTGGACAAAACTGCCAAACATTTGATTTTAGGTTTTGCGGAAATAGTTTTAGGGGGCTGAAATCATTAAGTTAGCTAGATTTTAAGACTTTGACTGTCAGCATCTATTTCGTGGATAACACAGATATGCTACAAGACATAAAATGTTAATATTCATTTTGGTATTCCCCACGACCAAAATTAAACTAGAGTAGCAAAACTTAATCAGTTGTTTGTTGCTGAAAAACTTCACTACAGCTGGTTTATCACCTGTAAACAAGACACCCTGAACAATATACTGAGTTGACCCTCGCAAAGACCCTCCAGCCCCCACCCACCTTAGTTACTGTTGCTGTCTGACAAGCCATGGCGCACTCACATCATGCTCTCATGCAGTGAAAAATACATTACGGAGCAAAGAGGACACTGACAAACAAGACAGAGTAGACTGTCAGCATTAAAATGGTCTTTTTGTTAAAAAAAATAAATTCAAACAATAAATAGCGTTTTGAGGCTCTTTAATGTACCGTATCAGATCACTGTAGCACCTCAGTTTAAAAGGCACGTGAACCGATCGTATTTTCATATTTACTTAAAGCACAAAATAAATATGAATGAACATCAGAAGGTATCTTCTTTCAACTGCGGAAAGACGTCAATAAACACCATTTTTCAAGTTCTAGTCCACCAACGTTAATCTACTCTCCTGTCTGGTTTGTTTGTCGGACAAAATGGCAGGTTCTTTGTTATGATTGGTCAGATCGCCTGCTAATCAAGTTCCCGGCGAATTTTATTACCAATTTTATTACCAAAATTTTCTTTTCAGTTTTGGTTTTCACCTAAATGAAAATTAAGTTTTCATTTAACCCAAACATTGAAACTGAAAATTAATAATCAATTAAGCAAATTGATGTATTTTGTTCGAGTTGACTAATGAGCTACAAACAATGAATGGCTTTCCAGAGGTAAATGCAAAACTGAGAGAATGATTGACATAAAATTATGCATGAAATAGATGCTGAAATAGCAACAATGTGCCATTGGAGAAGCATTTACTAAACTTCACTGTTTCATCCCTCCATAACTGGTCAAATATTTTAGGTTGTTGAAATGTAATGCATGCAAAACTAATATTAACAAACAAGGTTTTTTATGTCAATAAACACCAATAACAGGCACAGTGTAATTTAAAAAAAATCCTTTCCTTCTTTTTTCTCTTGCACACACAGACTTTGAATTCCCTTGGTAACAAATTCCCCCCATTCTCTCTCTCCCGCAGGGGTGTGTGGGGTGTTAAATTGGTTCTGTGATGAGCATCAGGTGGCTAAGAATCAAGATCAGCTGAGGCTACAGACCCCCGAAGAAAGATCTCACATGCAACTACCACTTTAGACAGCAAGGGATAGGAAAGCAAGCATGAAAGAATAAAAAATTGCTTCGTGGACAGAGAAAGATGACAGAAGCATGGAAATGAATACAGGACAGAAAACCAGAGCCTGAGAAAGAAGCAGAATGCAAGAGTACGCAAGCAAGCCGAGCAACAAGCTTTATGTTAACTTGTGCTTCTCCAAACATGCCCTGCGGGGACTATTTTCCAGCTGCAAGTGATGTTATCCTCCCTCTTCTTTCCCTCCTCCTCGCACTCCCTTGCTGTTTTCCCCATATTTCATTGCAAAGTGAATATATTTGCTTATGCCCGCTGGATTTCAGGCTCTCTCTATGGTTGTTTGACAAGCTTCACCGCCAAAACTTCAGAGGCTCCTTATTGATGACAGGACTCTTGTCACATTTCCAGACTATTGCAACTAAGAGTTCAACCTGGTACGGTTGTGAAATTGCCCAAATCTTTTTGATGCGCTTTATATGAGAAACAGACTTCAAATGTGTGACGAAACAACCCTAACCAATTACCTGCACTGACCAATGGTGGCACCAATGCCACTACTCAAAATACCTATTTACTACCTAGGTGTCCAGTCCTGCTCCTGGAGGGCCACCATCCTGCAGCGCTCAGCTCCAACCCTAATTAAACACACCGTAACTAGCTTATCAAGGTCGTCAGGATTACTGTAACCCTCCAGGCAGGTGTGTTGGAGGAGGTTGGAGCTAAACTCTGCAGGAAGGAGGCCCTCTGGGAGTAGGATGGAGCCGTGACATACAGCTAAATATACCTGCAGCTCATGCAACATGAGAGATACAACCAAGGAAATTCACTTAAGCATTCAGATTCACTCTGAAGCAACAGAAAAGCTCATTATTGTAGTTGTCAGGTGACTAAACATCATACAAAAATGACAAAACCAGCTAATACTTAAACTAAAAAAAGCTGACATTAAATACAAATATTAATAATGATAACATTGCAGCTAAAGCAAAATGAGAGATATAACCATGAAAATTCATTAAACCATTCAGGTTCACTCTGAAGCAACAGAATATCTAAATTTAGCTGTCAGGCAAGTAAACATAATATAACAACAATTATTAAGAAAAACAGGTAACACTTTACTTAGAGCCTTTCTGTATAATGCATTATAAAATTAGTTTTAATGCATTAATTATGCCTTGTAATGCATTGTACAATCTCATTAATAATTGTAACCACATACAATATAACACTTATCAATTCATTGTTACACTATGCATTTTAAATTATTTACAGCAAGATATAATGTATTACAATGCACATTATAAATAATTATAATGTATTATACCCTTTAATAACCCTTTATAATGCATTATACATAAAAGCTTTAAATAAAGTGTAACAACAAAACATTGTTGATGTTGTTATTCCTAACTAATTCTAAAACTATTACATCATTTTTTGGTAACTGAAATAGAGCTGAAATAAAATTAAAATATCCATACTGAAAGAAACTGCAGTTTTTGTAACTGAAAAAAAAAAAAAAACCTGAAATAAAATAAAATATTTATAATGATTACACAATGTGTGTACAAATGCGCGTGCGTGTAAGAGTTCACTTGAGGAAATCACATTATACAGCACAAAATTATAATATGCTTGGCCCAGCTGAACTTATGCAGCTAAACTGATGGTATGTTTTCAAATGTCAGCATAAATTTGCAAATTAAAAATGCGAAGCCATCAGCAGTCACCGTTAACACCATGTGCGTGTGTCTCGGCGTAGATATGCTTGTGAGTGTTTTTCTGTCTTCTGAGAGACGTAGGCCTACAGTAGATTTGGACGATTTGATCTGGGTTTCTGTTTGTAGATTTACAAATGACTAACAAGCGAGCAAGAAGCAAATAGTGCCTGTTTACATGGATGTGTTTATGTGTAAGTGTGAATGTGTGTACTTGGGTGTGTGTCTGATTTATTTCAGCAATTAATCTCGCTTTCACACTTCGACATCCGAGCCTCCAAACACACACACCTACAAATACACACTTTGGCTCATCTCCAATAGCTAGGTCAGAGTCTGGTCAAAGTTTTGACCGGTCATCGGTAACTGCACTCACCTTACAAAGCACAGCCAGTGCTTTCACTCCACGAACAAGTTGTAATTCCAAACACTCGCTGGCAGCATAGTTTCATGTTTGGATATAAACATCACACGACCCGGCCGAACAGCCTTGGATGACCTAATACAGTACAGTCTTTAACAGGGAGTTATTTTGACTAGGTGTCAAGTGCCCTTAAAATAAAAGGCTGCGGCAATCACTTGGAGTCTGGGAGTGTTCCATTCCACACATCGTCCATGCAATGGAGAGAACAGCGAGAACTCCAGCCTGGATTCAGAGCTAAATGCCATCCAAAAAGACATTATGTTACACTCAAGTCACCTGTTTAGATGTATATCAAATGAGAGAGCGATCAGGACTACATCTAGGACTAGACCTCTGCTTAAAACATGCCCTATAACATGTTTTAGTCACAGGATTGCTGGAGTTTTGGGCAGAATTACACTGAACAAATTACTAAGAATTGATCAGTTCTTCTGCAAACAACTACACATTTTTTACACACTGTCTTTATATACCAACACCATTTTACTTGCTAATCAAGCCAACTTAATGCCTAAGTGCAAATTCTTGGTTTTCTCTTCAATTGTGTTACTTTTGCTCATTCACTATTCTGCACTATTACAAAGCTGCAATGCTAGACCATGGTATACTTTGAATTGTGTTGCATACATTAATAGAAATAATTCATATTTATCTTTTTTCAACAAAAATCTTTGGTTAGAGAGTCGGACTCGTAATCCAAAGGTTGCGGGTTCGAGTCTCGGGCCAGCAGGGATTGTAGGTGGGGGGAGTGAATGTCCAGCGCTCTCTCCACCCTCAATACCACGACTGAGGTGCCCTTGAGCAAGGCACCGAACCCCCAACTGCTCCCTGGGCGCTGCAGCATAAATGACTGCCCACTGCTCCGGGTGTGTGTTCACAGTGTGTGTGTGTGTGTGTGTGTGCACGTTGGATGGGTTAAATGCAGAGCACGAATTCCGAGTATGGGTCCCCATACTTGGCAGTATGTCACTTCACTTCACTTTTTCTATTTATTATCAGTAATGAAAACAGTATAGGCTCATTGGAAATACGTGTGAAACTGCAAAAATGCACCTATCAGTTTCCTTCAGAAATGAACACTAGTGGCAGTAAAACACCAACAACTTTTATTCTTTTTTTACACAAATAAAGATTACGTGGCAGATTATTGGTTATCATGCAATTCTTTGCACAATATTATGTTATGACTTCAACACACTTTCAACATAGTGCATGATATGTAAACTAATGCATTTAGAATTTTGCATTTCTGACATAGTAAACTTGCTTGATTGCTCACCTGATACAGCCTTGCACTGCATTGCACCCTAAAACACAAGCTTGCTTCTACGAGTCAAAGACGAGTGTCACAAAACAAGCAACATAATATAATTTTGCAGAAATGGTGCTACTGGCACATTTTTTTCCAATGAGCCAGGGTTAAATAAAAATAATGTATAGGAATGTTTATTTGTACATCTGCCAATCATCATTGAATTACATTGCAGACTATATGTTTTGAAACTACAGAGATTTGATCACAAAACTAAGCATTTAAATATCATCTTACCAAGACATATTATTAGGAGACATAGAGTGACAACTGATATTTATATGCATTTTATGTAAGTAGTCTGCTATACTGTTATAAAGACCTCACTGATTCACAAGCTATTCAGCATGTTTCCGCCATAGAAATGTCAACATCTTCACGAAATTGTATATTTTTGCTCAGTTTGGGCCTCTGAATAAAATTGAGGTGTTTTTTTTTTTTCCTCCTCGAGTGCGAACTCCGTATTCTCTCTCTCTTTAACATAATGATCCGCTACCATCACTGTACCACCGTAGTACTTTTTTGCCACAGCAGCCTGATACAAAAGCATCTCCCAGGGACTGTCTTTTCTCCCAGGAATCTGTATATATCCTATAAAGAGCTATCTAACTTGAGTTTGCTTTTGAATTTCGTGAAAAAAATTAGAAAACTTGTGCGCTGCTTAACATTTATCACTATGCATGAGAAGTAAATGCTCCATTAAGGGAATACAAGCAGCTCAATACAAATGTAGCAGCCCTACACTTTCAACCAGTGCCTAATAGAGCAAATCTATTTGACTCAAAACATGGTTTTACATGTCTGAGTGCTTCTAACCTCCCCACGGCCCTGTTCCCGAGAAAGGGGCTGCCGGTGACAGGCTGACCGCGCTGTCAGGCCATCTCCCTGGGGCAGAGCGAGCTGCCTGTCGGCCCCCACCTCCAGAGATCCATTTTAGCCCCTAAGATGGGCTTGATAACTAGGGCTGAAATGCCGCTGAAAGGCATAAGCCGTCACGTCACACGAAATCTCTAGGCTGCGTTTCCCTGCCCGCCGCTATCGCTCACTCTCATCTGCCTGCCGGCTTGCCCCACACGGCCCTGCAATAATGGAACATCATGTACAAAATGTCAGGAAAGCGTAAGACATGAAATAATGAATCATAATCGTGAAAAAACCTTCATGTCACGTGTGTGAAAGCCGCATGTCTGTTGTGTATATCCAAATATATGTAAGCCTATTTGATGATGCTTTTGTAGCTGTAATTTTCTGTTTTTTGCATGATAAGCCTGTTTCATATGTGATATGTACATTTCTAAGGCCTCAATTATCAGCATGATCAGCATGAGTTTTTCAGCAAAAACTTTTCTTAAACCCTATTGTACGCAATCTGTTACATGCCTTCTGTTGTCTGATTGATAGTTCATACAGTTTTTAGTGACTGACAAAATTTCATTTTGGTTTTTGACCATATAAATGTCAGAATATAAAGCAAATTGCATATTTTTGCTCAGTTTGGGTATCTGCTTTTCCTCCTTGAGTATGAGTTTCATATTCTCATCATACAAGCAATAAAAGCAATGTATCAAACATGATACTCAACAAAAGATGCACATTTCTTTTTTAGATTTAGTCTAATGGTTCAATAATATATATATTATGTCAGAGCAGGCTTTAAATGGTTAAACATGGGTTTTTACTACTTTTTATGATGTACAAATCAAAGAATGAAATTAAAAATTTCTAAGGCAAACCTGTTAAAAAAGCTATTAAAATGGCCAGACCCTAAACAGCGCAGGAGGGTTGAGTCTCTGCGTCCGTGTGTGGCCTTCTTGTTGTGTGACATCACTGGACTCGCCAGGCCACCCATTAACTACACTGCAGTCAGACAGGTTAAGAAAACATTGCCAGGGGTTTGAATGAGTGCAACGGGAGGAAGATAAAGTCCTGCCAACTAGCTTTACACAAGAGCTGGCCATTCATTAACCTGTCTTCAGTCTGCTCTTGGGCACTGCACTGACCCACATAGGCCAGTATTGGAAATGCATATACAACACATTCATCACTATTGACACCTCATGTCCCATTTCACTGAACTAGGATCAGCTGCTTTAGCAAATTGTGCTTAAACTGAAATTTTAAATCGGGGTCTACAAAAACAGTCTGAAATATTCTATATCTATAGGAATTTCAAATACGCTTCTATCACATGAGCAGTTATGCATGTAAATTATTGTTAATTAACATGCACCCACACACAGTATTATTTTTACCACTTGTAATTGCGGGCCCTATAAAATCATTCTCCCACCATGTGGTCTATGTTCGTGTTTCAGACAGTCCTTCAAGAATTCCCTATCACACCATGACACAAACCCCCAAATCATGTGATAGACCCTGCACTATATTTGCCAGCACTCAAAGCAAAGCGGCATTATCATTTCTCTTCTCTATCTGCCCAGATAAGACAATGAACTAGCCAGGGCCAGGGCTGCTTTGTTTCAGCCGCCTCATTTCTTTTCCTCTGGACTTTGCTTTCTCTGTCAGTGACGAAGCACGAGTGCAACAGTTTAAAGTTTTACCTCTTCCCTTTTTCAGCATGGCAACCCTGGGCAGGAACAAGCCGGTTAAAAGTGGACCCACTAGATCAAGATGAGGATGCAGACTAGTTGTAGAATAAACTAGAACAGCACTGGTGAGTTCAATAGAGTTCAAGGACTGGGTTTTCTACTGGGAAACAGTACCATTACCACCAGAGTGTAGAAGTAAAAATGCCATTCATTTTCTCCATAGTGGAATTGATTTTAAACGATAATTAAAAGTCATTAAGGAAAGACCTACTGTGAATCACGAGGCTTCTGATCAATGACATTTGCTTTTGTTGAAGCCTCAGTCAGTATTATTTCAACTTATTTTTAAACTGATAGTTTAACAACAAAATTCCTATTTTAAAAGAGAAATCTCCACCAATCAGAAAACTGCAACAAGAAAAGTGCGCCAGCGAATGATGTAGAGACATTACTTATGCTCTCAAACTACTTCAATTTTTGTATGCAAAATATGTATCATTTTCAATAAATTTTAAATGTTGTTCAATAGTTTTGTATTTCATCATTTTTTATTTTTATTGTCATTCACAATGATTCATGGGATTGTAGTTTTTTTTTTTTTTTTCTCATTAAAGCCATAAAGTGCACAGTCTTTTTGTCTGATTTCCAAGTACAAAGTTTGCAAGTTTGTGATTCACTTCAAAGCTGGTCGGTTTGATTTAATGCTGATAACTCTTATATTAATATTTATTTATTTTTTTAATGAAGGGGAAAAATAGTTCCGGAACCAAGGCTACTGAAAAAGTGAACAGACACTGTTGCTCTGTATTATTACTGAACATTACTCGGGAACATCAGGAAGAAAGTGCAGACAAACAGCCATAAATTCCAGCCCAAGATTGTAGAAAAAGGTACAAACACTGACCTTAAGTATTGAACAAAGGTTGGGTGCTTATCATAATACCTCAACCCAATTATCAGACAGCATGGATACATGCTCATTCCTGAAGAGTAAAGCTCTGTTATTAACTAATAAACTGCACTGACTGACTATCCCAGCTTGTTAAGAATTCCACACTCCCGCAATATACTGCATGAGGCTGGAATCATATCTAATTTTACAATATACAAGCATGCACAATCAGATAAGAAAACCGCATGACCCTCTTTACCTCAAACAGGTTCGATGCTTCATTGCCATACTGACTGGAAATTATTTCTGATTGGTCGCTGTACCACTTGAGTCCTCCCAGAAAACTATCTGCATCGAGATCACTGACATCCAGCTCAGAGAGGTCAAGCTCAGGCAGGTCAGGGCAAAGGGGCTGGTCTTCACCAACCAAGGCAGCACACTGAAAGAGAGAGGAGATGGTTGAGCACATATTTGCCAAGATGTTAGACATCTTCATTCAGTGTTTGTGAAGAAATTAACACTCAGTTTCTCAAAAAGCCATGAATGGCATCATAATTATTTAATTTAGTTATGATGACATGCAATGTAAGGGTCTGTTTGATAGTAGAGTTGTTCAAATGGAATTCACCATGTTTTACCATTTGTTAACATTTACTTTGCATCATCTATGTGATCTCAAACACAAACGGTATCAACTGTTAACGGTGGGATCAACAGATATTAAACAATTTAACGTTGGTCAGGTTTCACAACACCTTGTATATGGACAGCAGTCTCTATATAAACATGTTGCTGGAATGGGCTTGTGAACCCATTTATTTAATGCAAACAAAAGGCCTGCCCACTCTAATAATAACAAATAAAATCAAATGTGAGATTAAAAAAAAGCCAATGCCTAACTTAAAAAGGCAAAATAAGGCAAACATCTCAAATCTATTTATTTTCAACTGCTTTTACAGATGTTTTAAACCAGTCCATATATAGCTATATATATATATATATATATATATATATATATATATATATATATATATATATATATATATATTTATTTTTTTTTATTTATTTATTATTTTTTTTTTTTTATTATTATTATTATTATTATTATATATATATATATATATATATATATATATATATATATATATATTTTTTTTTTTTATTGCTTTTCCTTTTTTAAATCTAATCATAAGTAAAACTTGGCAAATGATGCTTTGTCAGGTTTTACAACACTATGCATCATAATATTTAACAAAATGCTTAGTTTCTTAAAACAACATAGGCATGCTTTCATTATTTCTAATAAATCTGACATAATATACAAATGAAACCTTTGGCACTATGGCATTTGGGGCAGTTTGGTATTCAAGATGGAAGTTGGAAGATAGAATTTTTATTTTTTATTTTATTTTTTGAGTCCTTGAGCAGAACTATTTAAAGGATAAAATGAACTATGAGAAATACTGAAAGCAAAATATGATATTTCCATAAAACAACTAGGAAATTTAACACTTTCCAAATTTAATTTGATCAGTTTAGCTGTCTTTATAGGCAAAACTTTGACAAATTGTTCCACAGCATGCACCAATATATCTCAAATCGCTGCACCTGTCTATTTGCACAGTGTGTGACTGATGTAACCAATAACTCTTCCTCTATTTGATTCATAGGGAGTGTAACTTTGCTACATAATTGAGAGCTGTGTGACTAAAAGCTACTCCTTTCACTACTAAATTTAGTACTAATTTAGGATGCATTGTTACAAATTAAACATACTAACAACCAAATGAAGTGAACTTAAATCTAACACAATTGCATATTCTTCATCTGTGCACATAGCATTTGCTGCATTTAGGAAACCACAACAACATAACCAACCAGAAAACAAACAATTCTGTGATTGGCTGAAGGAGGGGAGGGGCGGGCCGTCGTGGGGAGGAGCGCCACAACCACGCCCTCTGGTTGGTCAGGTACTATACTTCATATCACGGAGTAATGTTTTGAGTAAAATAGAGGTGAAGTAGAAGCAAAACCAACAGCAGCTCGCGGACTGTGCGCACAGGTGTATAGAGTTTTGACAAACGGCGGAGGGTGCTGTAGAGTGATGCATTTTGTGAAAAAGCGATACACAGAACAGTAAAATGTTTATTTTGTACAAATATTGTATGAAATGTGTTACCGTCAGCGCGCGTTAACCACTGATACCGAGCCCAAATCCTATTACTCTGCTCTTTTCTCGGTACTATTGACAGAAATGTCACAACAAGTAAAATAAAAAAGCGAGACTTTGCTCGATGGCAGCACGACACAGTTTGTGCCGAAGAATCTCGCGTCAAACTTGATCACCGGTGTCTGATTTAGTTCAGATCTATTTATGACACAAATCCTGTCCTTCCGCTGTCACAGATTTATAGACAATGCTGAGCAAATGATAAAATCACATGCATCAAATGCCTCTGCATCTTGTTGAAAGCCTTCTCCCTTTTCCTCTCAAAATACGGACACGTTTAATCACGAGCACATGCAGAGAGAGAGAGAGAGAGAGAGAGAGAGAGAGAGAGAGACACCTGGAAATTATATGATTAGAATTGGAACCGAGCAGCAATTTGCTGATTGTGTTTAGATGGATTTATGCTCCGACTGAGACGCTCAACTGACCTTTGAAAATGAATATAACAATAACGCAACGTGCACACCTCGCATCACAGACAGGTGCCTATACTGCGCAGCAATATATTTCTATATAGTGAGTAAAAGTTTCAGATAAGCATGCTGGAAACACTGCTTTATGAATATCTGAAATGGTTAAAACTGCAAAAACCACGACGCGGATAGATAGATAGATAGATAGATAGATAGATAGATAGATAGATAGATAGATAGATAGATAGATAGATAGATAGATAGATAGATCTATGATAATAATAAAAGTGCGACATTATTATCCATATCTTACATATCGCCGAGTGAACGTCAAACACGTTTAAACTAACCTAAAATGTCCCGAATTGCAATGATTCGCGCTATAAACGATAAACGCCATGCACAGCTATGCAATCGTTATTAATGTATTGCATTGGAGCAACGCTTAACCTTTGCGATGAGGTCTTGATAAATATAAAGTAAACGAGCTTCAGCAGCTTTTCTTTGCTTTACAGCACGTATTATCCAATAATAAATCCAGCAAGCGCTCCGCATGCATGCAGATAGCCTTCTCCGAGACTGTCTCTGTGTTCTAATAGGAAAGTTTCAATGCACAATACCTGACGCGAGAACATATTAGTAATTCCAGCACATCGGCAGTGGCACTAGGCTCTTACTGAAGCAGATACCGGTCTCATCATCACCTGCGTTACAGCGAGCGAGCGCACTCCATCCACGGGCATGTCAACGCAATTTCCCACGACAAGACATCCTAAGTCACTGTTCAACTCCGACACAGCTTGAGAAAAGCCGCACGCTATCACCAGATAAATCACTGCACATACAATTTCTGCAAACAAATTAGACTTTATCACAACCCGGTGTATTCCCGTGCATTCAGAGCTCCCGTGTCTTCCGCGCATCTTACAGGATCGGTCGAATTAACATAACGGGAACTACGAGCGAAGCCTGTCTTGGACGTACCCTGCGATCCGTCTCCTCAAAAAAAGAAAGAAAAAAAATGTGTGCTTCTCCCCTGGAAAAATAAGTTGCACATCAGTTCTCACCTCTAGTTCTCTCCACACCAAATCCTGATTACACCTGTCCCACGCCATCCAGCCCCTGAATGACGGTACGAAAAAATAAAAAGAAATCACGGGCAAAAGAGACAATCCACTCGTTCCCTCGCGCCCCTCACTGACAATGAACCGAGGGCACCTGTCTTACAACTGCTTTCCATCACATGACAAAGCTATTAAAAGTAGGCAGGGGAGTGACTCCCCTTCGCTGTTACTCGCCAATGACGTGCTGTAAGGAAGGAGGAGTTTGGCACGCGCATAGTAAATCTTCCCAAACTATAAAACCACTCGCTCCTCTCAACATGCCTCTAGTAGTGGCTAGGGTTGGGAACCAAGAACCCGTGCTGTTTTTATAAATATCACCGGAACCGAATGGGTCTTATGACTTCTGGTTGCATTGAACGTGCATGCTTCCACCGAAAGATACGGGAGTCTGTGTTAAAATGATCTAGGCTGCATTTCCCAAAAGCAGCGTAAGCATAAGTTGATCGTAGATAAAATTGGTGGCAAAGGGTCTAAGATGTGTTTAGGCTTTCGATGTTTTGGGAAACGCAGCCCTGGCTTTTCAGCTGCTACTGAACATACAGCGCGTAGCATACACTGACCAGCGCAGCTCGATTCCCGAAAACGCCGGCTGTTTTAGTGTCAAAACATTGTGAATCAATCGGAGAGGCTACTGACAACGGGAATGATTTATTTCATTATGTCAGACTCGAAATAAACAACGTGAAACTTCAGCTGGGATTGCTTGTAGTTCAAACAAGTAGCATGCCATTAAAAAGCCGAATGGAGTGCGCAATGAATTTAGTCCCCTCGTTGTTTGTTGGTTTTAGTATTTTATTTAGGAATCGAAGCTGGATTGTTACTATTCGGAATGAACTGACACAATGTAACCTAGATAGCTCATCTGTAGTTAGAAAACCCAAATAAAAGGGGAAACAGCAAAACAAACATACATGCTGTCTGTTTAGATAGCCTATAGCAGGGGTCAGTGCAGTCAGAGGGATCATTTACCACTCTGACGGGACTTTTACCCATTAGCGCATCCATCAGATATGCTATTATATTATTATTTTTTCGTGCGAACAGCTTCTCATTCGCCATATCAAATGTAATTATATTGGTGCGCTTAAGAAAAGCTTTTAATCCTAATTACTTTCGTTCACCGAAGTAAACAGTTGCTCTAGGCCTCTTTATTAAGCAAATCTGCGGCAGTATCGTTCATCTCCGAGCAATGCGGACGGAAAATAATGTAAATAAAGACAGGATAAATGGCATGGTTATATGACAACACGGTCGATAAGTTGTGAGGACTGTGGTGGTTCACAGAATGCTTTGAATCTATATAGCCAGAGGCGTTTTCTTTACTCCAATGCTCCCAGTCAGGAGCGTGCATGCCAGGGGGTTGCTGTGAGCTCAAATACTATGTCAAATACTGAGTGGGGACTGGCTTCTTCATCTCGAGCTCATTGGATGTCGTGTCACATTTAGCACCCCCACCCCTCTCCCTTGCGCACAATTTATACTCTCAAGCAATGCTTCCATACATCGAGGCATCGCAAACGAAGCAACATCATCGGCTTTGCTGCTCTGGAGAGTCATAAGGGCTGAAAGATAGTGTGTAATGCGCTCACGACGAATTTCCTTCCTTCCTCAAACGCCAGGGAGTAGCAGGTGAGGAGGTGTACAGTGTCAACAGTTCATGTATATGCAACATAGATATAGAGAAAAGCAAAACATGAGGTTTGTAGACAGTCAAAACAAAACGCAGCTCGACCAATGATGACCGCCCACATTTGCTAGCAGCAAGCCCACTGTTTATCAGCTGCTTCTTCAGTTTTCATGACCAAAACATTGAGGAAAAGAGTTACAGTGGTGGCCAAAAATGTTAGAACACCTGACAGATCTGAAAATATTGACCTTTTTTCCCTTCAAAACATGATTTCATTTCATAATGTTCATGAAACACGCAGATGGTTGCTCTGAGCACTATATCAGATGAAGTGAGTTGTATCCTACTGGTTTTTATCCACTTTTAACTTTAATATTTGGTATGCCCACTTTTTGCAGTAATTACATATCTCTCTGACATAGTGTCAATATATATTCCTTAGAACTTCAACACTAATGTTATCCCATGCCTTCTGCAACTCAAGCCAAAGACTTTTCTTTTAATGTACAATAGATCTATCCAGTTTATTTTCCAACTCGCCCCAAATTGATCGATGGGGTTGAGGTCTGAACTTTGAGGGGCCAGTCCATCATTTTCAATGCTCCAGCAGATTCCTTCTGTCGCAGGTAGTTCTGTCAATAGTTTGTTTTATGGGCATTGTAATGGACAATTCAACAAAAATGACTGAAACCTCTTAAATATGCCAAGTGTACAATTTTGGCCACCACTGCATGTGGTTGGTGAGGTATGAACAAATAGTGGTTTGCAATACTCGCTTGTAATGAACAGAACCCTAGTGCAAAAATTAGGCTGTATTTTGTATGTTTTGTGTGTGTGCGTATTTCAGAAAGCTGATCCCATGTCAGTGTAATGAAGTCATGTGCTCTATCCACAGGTGATCACTCTTTTCTCAGATGGTTCGTACATGGAAGCGTAAACACAATACTAATGCAACACACAGATGACACATTTATGCCATCTTGTAATCAAGGCTGGAGCTGGAGGGATGAAAATAGTTGGTTGCTCTTTGTATGGCAGTAAAGGCACGTGACTCCCTCTCTGTCCCTTTGCTTTCTGCTTCCTCTCTCTCTCTTACTCACTCACTCACACAGATGAGCTGCAAGCCTTATCTGATTGTTCTCTTTATGGCAATTAAGAAATGGCGAGCTAAAAATATGGCTCTGTTATGATTTCCTCTTAAATTAATTTTGATTTGTTTTCGTTTTTCTTCCTCATGCTAGAAGCTGAACATTTCCGAGAGCAGGAGATATTCAATTCCAGATAGAACTAGTGTACAACCTGTCACGAGTCTGTAGTTCATGGTGGCATGAAATATGTAAATAAACAGCGTGCTTTGAACGTAAATGAACAGCCAAACTGGCAAGGAACAAATGTCAAACAGAAACATTCAGCCAAACCGAATGTATTGCATTTGTAGTGCACTTTAAATTTTAGAAGTATATTAAAAAAATACTTACAGATCAATTAAATAAAAGGCCATTTAAGTGTACGGTACTTCAAAAGAGAAAAAAATAGATTTTGCACTTTCACTTGGCTCTTAAAAAGTGCACTTTGTAATAACGTCAAATTAAAAGTTTTACTTCAGAGCACACTTTAAATCACTGTTTTATTATTCTTTAGACATACTGTATTGGAATGTACATTACAGCTATGTTGGATACGGCTTAGACACACCAGCTCTGTAAAACATTTATTAACGTGGACTCTGCGGCAGATTTGGGGCAAAGCCCTGGGAGCTTACCTTGCAGTTCGAAGGCATCTGCGCTTATATTTGCAAAGCTATTTTGTGGATATATACTTCCCCAGTGTTTCAAATTCGATTTAAACATGGCAAAACAAAACAAATTCGTGCATCCAACTATTTTCTTCATATATAAGATTATTTTGTTTTATGATGATACTTTTGAATTATAATATACCTTAGTGTTCATATATGCTGGTAGACACAGATGGATGAAACACAGTGCATATCTGGTAGGCAGGTATATCTCGAAGCAACAAATGAACACATGACAAGTTCACTCCAGCTTTTTATAGTTCTTATCATTAGATCTCCTCTGCAAAATAAGAAAACCAGATGAAAGCAACCTGAGAGATAATACGAGAGCCTCTGAAATACACTTAACACTTAAGATGCATCACCTCACCACACAACGTACCACGGATACAATAAACCCCAAAATAATAGCAGCAAATGGAAGACAGTTCCTCTGAAAGGAAGTCATCTTGAGAGAGGAATCAAAGAAAGCTATTCAGCCTAGTCTATCAGAACAAAAGGCTTTCTATTGACGAATTCAACCATTTCACAGGAGGTTTGGAGTGTGGCCGATTGCTACCTTGGAGGGCCCGTTGTGTATTATTGCAGTAAATGGCATAGCGAGGCTGGGGCGTGCTAGCCAGGACTCGGCTATGAAATTGGAAATAACAATGGCGGGACACAACAGCATATCCACACCAAGGACATAACTCAAGAGAGAAGTATGGGCTCAGTGGGAAAGACCTGTGATATTTTTTCGAAGAGAAAGCTTGATGCACCGAAGCCTCCTGTGGACAATAATACTACGGTCAAGCAGGAAAAAAAACTGGCTCCAGTTACTTGTCAGAGCAGCATATGCGGAAAAAGCTCCCCATCTGAGGCTGTTATTACGGCACGTTAGAATCACTATGCAGTCATGAAAGATGCATGGAGAAAAACATGAGTCTGGCAAGAAAACCAGCACTAGCAGGGATGTGTTTACAAGCTCCGAATGACATGCGTTCGCATGCGGGCAAGATATTTTTATGACTTTCTCGTGATAGAATGCGAAGGACTGTTCTCGAATGAGTGGAATTTAACTGATTGAAGCCACAACATCAAAACGGTCATACTTGTTATCGGCATTAAAACGGAGCAGTTGAAATGCATTAGCGGGCGTTCTTATGTAGTCCTGGTATGATTAGAACTCCAACTCCCTTTGTTAGAGAAGATGAGTTTGCCTCTCTTTGCTCTCTCAGCAGCGTCGCCATGCTTGGGAAGAATTAGGTCACTATTTGAGTGGTGCACCGGCAAGAAACTCCATGTTAAAATCGTACCATGAAATGGTGAAAAATGGGGGAGGGGAGGTGCACAGGTAGAACGTTTTAGAAATGTTATCGAGATGCAGCACGCTGCTCGTGACCGGTCTAATTGCTCTTAGAACACGTAAGGAGAGAGGGAAAATTACATGTGAGTTGTTGGATTGCATACAGGTTAAAGCCCTTACGGCATCATAAAAAAGAGTGTATCATCATCTTCCCCCTTACAGAGGGAATTTCTCCTATATGCCACCCCTTCCCCCAAATTACTGTAGCGTACCTGGGCTGCGAGTGGGGACATGCAGATTTAGTGCTTCTTAATATGCATAGATAGATCATTGAGACAGAAAATGACATGAATTCATAGATGGCCACGAGAGAGAGAGATGGATGAGAAGATGTCTGGGAACGGGTGGCATCACAGCCAAACAGTGGATTGAACAAAAATTCTGATGCTGCTTTTGTATTGAAATTAAATTGCAGGGTTGCTGATTCTCAAACTGTTCTGCGTCCATCACAGAAAAGACTGTTCTGGGCTGGAAAACTGGTTCTGCACCAGTGTCATGAACAAATTAGTCCACTTGTTGAGTCTAACTTATTAGAAATCCTGCAAACCTGCTTTCCAAAAAATAAAAAAACACACACAGTTTAGCATAATAAAAAAAGTGCTTAATTGCGAAAAAATAAATAAATAAATATATACTTAGGGGAAACTGAATGTAATTTTTGGACATTTAATGGAATGCTAATTGCAATTAAATAAAAATGTATTATAGTTCATATTAAATGCAATTAACTGAACCTTAGAATGTTTTTTGTCCGACTTAAGTCGAACTCATCTTTATAAGTAATGTCCTAATTCTATTGTCTTTGAAATATGATTAAAGTACTGCTGCATTTATGGTAACTTAAAACATAATTTTAAGGTCAATATTGTATGTCATGTATTAAAATGTATTTTTTTTTATACATATTTGCTCTTATTCATTTACATTATATTCCTGTGAAGATATATCATTAGTGCGTTTAATTAGATGAGCAATTGTTGAGATTTCAAGCAATGGTGTTAAAAACACTAACCATTCTAGGTTGTAGAATGCATGTATGAATTACTACATGAGCCTGTGGTTAATGTTAAATCTTTCCCCAAGTGGTTAACCACAAGAACCGTTTTCATGGTGAGATGGAGTTTCTTTGACTTCAGTTTCGTTCTACACAGCAGTTCCCATGCCTTGGTTAACGAATATCTCTTAGGCAAGCCACTAATGTTGTGACACATGAAGTCTATGGAGGATAGTTTGGTACATTAAAGTAGTGGAGGAAAGAGTAGTGGCCCAGTTGGCCTCAAAAGCAGCCATGCAGTAAAGTGCCAGCTCTACAATTCCTGTGTAATTAAGGTAGAGATGGTTGGGTGATTCAATGGTAGTGGTTTTCAGTGAATTTTTAGAGCTGACACAATGAAGGGAGCTTAAATGAATGGATAAACCCGGGAAATGTTCTTAATATAGCACTTCTGTGATCCAATAACTGACATTTGATACCCAAATGTGTAATCTGCCTCAAAGTGCCTGAAAGTAGCGAGGCTTCTTTAGGATTTAGATTGGCTATATACCGATTCTGGTCAGAAAATGATCACAGCTCTAAGATGAAAATCTATCACATGTCTGACCATATGAAACAATGCTTTGAACAGCAAGGCATTATTTTAATAAATAGTCTTCTTCAGAGGTGATTTAAGGATTTTAGTCTTAATGTGGGCTCAGACTGCTACCTAAGCATGAGCTGACGTGGTTTAGAAAAATATGTCTTGCCTTAAGTGCAGTAAATTGTCAGTAAATGCATAGCATCAACAATGCTATATGTGGTTCAATTTTATTTATCAATTTTTAGAACATTCTGGATTGGCATTTAAGGTTAATTGAAGAACTTTTAACATCCATGGAACCTTATCATTCCACAAAGACACTTCAGTCTTAAAAATATATTTTTTTTTATTGGAATTGACGGTTCTTTGAATTATTAAAATGTGCTGCACACTAAGAAAAAAATGGTTCTTTTAAGTATGGTTCTCTGAACCACCAACAATATTGTGTTACTCCATAAAAAGTAACTAATTGTGATGTTGTAAATTTAAATGTAATACGCAATTTTACTAGTTACTTCTGATTATGTAACTCACAATACATTAATACATTACCCCCAACACTGATTTTTAAGACTGAAGAGCCTTTTGTGAAATAGAAAGGTTCCATGGATGTTCAAGGATCTTCATGGAACCACAGATGCCAACAAAAAACGTTTTTTTTTAAAGTGTAGAAAAAAAGGTTATTTTCTAAGAACTTTTCACTGAAAGGTTCTTTTTGGAATCCAAAATGCTGTTTCTATGGCATCGCTTTTAGAACATTTATTTTTAAGAATGTACTGAAATAGAGAAATGTGAAAAAGCTATAGTATGTGCAGACCCACCCTATGCCATCTTTGACCAATATCAGCTGCCTAAAGAGAAGATAAATACTGACATGTAAGAACTGGTAAGGAAGGATTTAGAGCTAATGGCCTATTTTGATAAAGAGCTCAAAAAGAAGACATCTAAGATCCATATTTAGGCTTTTCAGATAAGCTGTATGCCAGTGAACTGTGAATATTGTTTACCCAGCCCTTAACACAATATCAAACTCTGTTAGTAATCATTCAGATGCAGTCATTGGCTTGGTAAGTGCTATATTCAGAAACAGCCCCTGCTTGATCTCCAATTCTCGCCGTCCTCTTTGTGGAGGTCCATCACTTCATCCTTCTCTCCAGAGACTGCTGCAACCACCGGGAGGCTTGTCAGTACGGTAAACAGGATTTATCAGCCAGATGACGCATGTAATTAGAGAGTAATTGGCACATCATCTGGACACGAGGAAAGATGATATATGTTCAGCAAAGATATGCAAAAACAGTTACAATGACTAGCGAACACAGAAAACAATGGTAGCGCTTTAACAGGTCAGATTTGTTAACATCAATGCAATTTGTTAACGTCAATGAGCAGTATGTTATATATAACACAGAAAGCTTATTAGAAAGTGTTACTTTTAAAGTGCAAAAATGTTCCAGATGGAGATGTTTTCAGGACAATTAAGTAACTGCTAAAAACCTCTCGAAACACTTCAGCAACCATATAGTATCGTAGCAGCGTGTTTTGCATGGGCGAGCACTTACATTTTCTTCCAAAAATGTGAACTCTAGTTTGTTTTGCTTGATTCATTTCAAAGCTGTTGGGTCTAGAACTAATCGGTAATCTCTCACTCCTTTGAAATGCAATAAGTAGTTCATCTTATAACTCATTCACTCGCTCATTACTCATTCACTCGCTCCCTCTCTGGCTCTGTCCCATACATTTATTCATTTATTTACATACTAAGCTATTTATTTACTCCCCCCTGCACAATTGTGCACCCATTTACATACAAACCCACTTACATAACATTTTTATTCATTTATCTCTTCATCTATTTCCATTCTAATTCACTTACGCTCCTGGTCACTTACTTGTGCTCTAATTTGCATACTAAATGACACTTTTCCTTGCAGTAACTTGTTGGGTATTCTTAATTGCCAGCTTAGTTATTTACCCACTTATTTAGCCACGTCCCCTCGTGCCTCGTGGCTCATACGGCTCTTAAAACAATAGTTCATTAGAGCAAACCTCAGATGGCCTCCAGTTGAGGGCAAGGGGTGCGACAGTGAATTAGCATATAAGAGTAGAGCCACAAGCGGTTCAGTCTGACTGTGAACATGGTGTTAATCAGGAAAAACCGACCATAGGGCACCAGCTACACAGCTCTGGACATTTATAGTCACATTTTATTGTACATGAAATACACTGAAGAAAAAAAAAAAAAAAAAGAAATTGCTCAGAAATTGCTAGTTTTTTGCAAAATTGCAAGAAACAGCAAGTTACTCAATTACTTAAACATAAATTTTGAAGTATAAAAATTTAAATTATTATTTAAACATTTTTCGGTAATCTTTGTTTTGTTGACAACTTTGAAACATCATGCTAACAGCTCAGGTGACAGCTTTGTGTAACTTATTTATTTACTTTAATTCAAAGCATCTGGGTCAATAAGATAAGTGTAAAAAGCAATATCATATTTTATTTACATATTGCTTAGTGTACACATTTTAATTATTATTTTTTTCACAAATATGCATTGAAAGCACAAAGCACTTTTCACAATATGCATTGATTCAAAGCAGCTTTACAGTAAATTAAACAAGTAAAAAAAAAAACATTAGCAATTTTACAATATCTAAAATGTAAAATATCTATTTATTTACAAGCCTTATAGTTGCATTTAAGAAAACAGAGCTGATTGATAATATAGTTCACTATTTGCAATGCTACAAGCAACCAAGCAGTTGAGATTTGCTATATAATATATATCACCCTAGCATTACTAGGACTATGTTTTAGGTCAGATCCTGTTCTGTTCTCTCGAGGGAGTCAAAAGGTGAGCCCTGGATCAAACAGATCTGAGAAATACTCAGACAGTCTGAGGGAAAAATTTAAAAAGTGTTCCTACTTCACTGAAGCCAAAGCAGCAAAGCCTGGACAACAGAACTCTGGAGGCTCAGGGCAGATTTTCGGGAAGGGGGTCATCGTTGTGAGGTGCTGATAACCTATGATAGCGACGGGGTAATTTGCACCGGGTTCCCCATCACAGCGGAGGTCCAGGGACGTGCTGGGGCGCAGGCCACATAGTCGTGATGGTGCGGTAAATGGCTGGCAGAGATAGGCCGGTTGTTTTTTTCATTACATCAGTCAAGAGAAGGATGGAAAGCAGGGAGTTTGGGGATTAAGAGCGAAAGAATACTTGGTTTCAGGGCCGCTTTTTAACCTTGCAGTGTGAGACGGCAGAAGACGAGGGGGAAGGGAAAAGAAGGAATAATTCTTTACTCAGAGCCCATCAGTGGTTGGGTTTGTGCGTGTGAGGGGGAAAGAGATAGCGGTGCGTGAGTCAGTGCGAGAGAGACCTAGAAAAAAAGTGTGTATGCATATGTGCTGGTGAGGGACAAACTAGGTCAGGGCTTCTTGATATTTACTGGAAGCATTGCGACGCAAAACATCCCATTTCACTTTTCCTTTCTATTTCGGCATATTTATTTAGCATTAGAATGTTAAACTGGAACGATAAATGAATTCCACCCAATTCCAGGCGAGGAACCGTAATTTAAAGGTGAAGTGAAATGAAGCTTGTGAATCTACCCAAGGGACATTATATCTTTTTGTCTGTGCATATGGAAACCGTGTCGTCATTCCTTGACAGCGTGGAAAAATAAATACCTTACGCGAGGGCATTTTTCCTGGCTATTTTTAGCAGCTAGACGCATCATATCTTTGGGAGAATCTGTCATGCCATGCATGGAATCATGCCATGTTCCTCTTCAATGGCATCACAAACTCTCGTGATCCCCTCATCTCACCCTCGCCTGAGTCCAAAGTTTTCCCTTTCACTGACTGTCACTTGATACCATCAGGTCTGTAAAAGGTCTTGCAAGTTCAGTGGATCCCTGGTGATAAGGAAGTACACTAGTATACTTTAAAAAAAGAGTATTTATTATGTAAATCATATACTGTAAAGCAGTATACTTAAGGGCAAACTGAATGTAAGGTTTTCAGACACGTAATATCAATTGTAATTAAATGAAACTGTACTATAGTTTAAAATATTAAATGCAATTAGATTTTTTTTACTCACTTAAGTAGGACTTAAGTGTATCTTTATATGTAATTTCATAATTATGCCAATTGTCTTTTAAGGATAATATGAATAAAGTGTTCTTGCAAATGTACTGACATGCATTTATGGTAGACTACTTTAATTTAATTTCTACTGAAACTTGTCATGTATTTAAATATGTTTGTAAATACACATTATATTGCAATTTAGTACATTTAAAATATATTAACGATGTGATATCAAATTACACTTCAATAACACTTTAAAGCAAGAATATTAAAAAATGATGACTTAAAATGTACTTTAAAGTAAAAGTCTTTTTTAATTGACATCACATAAGTGCACTTTTTAAAAGTGCACTTAAGTGGCCTTTTATTTTAAGTTTATCATCAAGAACAGCTAAAAATGCTAAATTATTCAGAATATTACAAAGTGCACTTTTTAAAAGTGTGTTAAAGAGAGTACATTTTCATGACTATGTTTCTTAAGACATATAAGTGGGCTTTTATTTCATTAATATTATATTTACTGCAAGTACATATAAAATAATATATAGTTTAAGATTTGAAGTACACTATACAAGTACACATTCAATACAATTAAGCACACTTCTATTTCACAAGGGATGTATGCACTCAAAAGCTGCTTTTGAACTCTTCTTCAAAAATAGCCTCAGGAATTTTTATTTTATTTTATTTTTTTCACAGTTCACAGTTGTTTTCTGTTCATCAAATAGCAGCTACTACCATTTACAGGCAAAGAAAGTGTATATATTTGTACGATAGTGATGGAGATGTGTTGGTTAGAAGAAAAGGCTGTCAATAAAATGGCATAAATCCAGACGGAAGCTGCAGATTTGTTTCAGAATGTAGAATAATACATGGAATGGATTTAAATATGTAAAACTGGGCTGAGCTTATTTTACTCATATTAGTATCTAAAGGCATAATCAAAAGAGTTAATAATTTCAACTGAATTTTATGTGGGCTCAGTTAAAAACTATATTACAATAACAAACTTATACCATTTTCCTCCCACAAAAGGCCCCCTATGTATTGCATTAAAAAGTGGTGTGCTGCTAAAATAATGATGGCACATTTTTAATAAGCCCACATGTGGAAGGCACTACTGCGTTTGTTTATTAATTCCCGCTGACTCCTGTATGAACACTGTTAGGTTAATGACACAGGTATTTTACGTAATTGGATTTTTATTACACCTTATAAGCATATAGACATTAGTTAGCAACAAAAAAATCAAGCTCCCCATCCACCCTCACAGGACATCATCAATGAGTCCTTAAATAATTCATAATACAATATATTTATGGGATTTTTTTCTTCTGAGCTACACAGGATAGTGTTATAATTCAGTGGATGTAACACTCACACATACACTCCTTTTGAAGTCGAAGGATCAAATAACCTAATTTCTTGTGAAAGGTTCAAGCTGAAAATGTACACTTTTAGAGTGCTTTAACTTGTCACAATTAAATAAATAAAGATAAAGTGAGAGAGAGTTGATAGAAAGTCATCCCTATTCAAGAAATACTATCAAATAATAGTGGAGAGATTTGAACGCCTGTCATGTTGAAGGCTGAATCTTAAGTTAATCTCCTATTCAGGATACAGTCATTTTGAAATGAATAGTAAATGCAAAGCCAGCGAAAATATCTCTAGACTATACAATGGTTCTGATTCAGAGGATGGTGACAAGACAAAAAAGGTGAATATAAGAGCAATATGCAGATTTCAGCCATCATGGGGCCACTTTCTTTACTAAACTCTTTTATGTTAATGCTGCCTAATTCATTTGGACGTCAGCAGGGTCCATACATATTCTGAGCCAGTGGACGCGTTGGGTCTTTTTGACTTCTACTGCTGACCGTCAGCTGATTTTCCAATATACAGTATATTAACTTCATATATAGTAGCTATGGCAGTCTGTTTCTGCCACGGGATAAAAAAAAAAAAAAAAAAAAGTTTATTTTATATCTCAATTCAGAATCATATTTTTCATCATATATCTTATATTAACTGCGAGATATAAACTTACAATTCTTAGAACAAATGTCAGAATTCTGAGAATTATGAATTTACATCTCGCAAATCTTTTTTTTTTTTCCTCACACAATGCTATTTCTTGTTTCTGCAACGGAATAAAAAATAATATGACTTTTTATTTCACAGTTCTGACTTTGCTTATTATATCTTGTAATTCTGACTTTATAAATCTTAATTCTGACAGTTTTCCTCAAAATTGTGAGAATTCAGAATTGCGACATGTATGCTGAATGCTGTTTTATGGAATAAAAAAAAATGAAAAAAGGTAATTGCAGTAATTTTTACATCTCACAATTCCAACTTTTCTCATTTTATTTTGCAATTCTGACTTTATGTCTCCCAATTCTGATTTTTGTCCATCAGAATTGTGAGAAAAATTCAGAATTGCGATATTTAAATTCACAAAAAAGTCACAGCATTAAAAGTTGAAATTACTTTATTTTATAAATTTTTTATCCCATCACTGAAACAAGCTGCGATAAGTATTCTATTAAAGACTAGAGTTCAAATTATAATAAAGTGCTTTATATGTGCTTTAGTATATTAGTCAACATTTCAAAATAAGTGTACTTCTTTAAAGTATGACCGGATTATTAAAACAAGATGACCTAAAATGTACTTTAAAGTTAAACTTTTGATAATTGTAAAGTACACTTTTTTAAAGTGATACACTCTTTAAGTATACACTTAAGTGGCCTTTTATTAAATTAATTTTATCTGCATGTACGCTTTAAAAAAAATAAAAAATAACTTTTAAGAATCGAAGTACACTACAAGTGCACATTCAATACAATTAAGTGCACTTTTCCCCTATAAAGTACAGGTGCATCTCAATAAATTAGAATGTCGTGAAAAAGTTATTTTTTTTCTTGTAAATTATTTAAAAAAGTGAAATTTTCATATATTTTAGATTCATTGCATGTAACGTAAAACAGTTTTTTTTTTTTTTTTAAATTTTGATGATTAGAGCTTACAGCTCATGAAAGTCAAAAATCTGTATCTCAAAACATTAGAATATTTACATTTGAGTTTCAATTAATGACCATCCCTACAGTATAAATTCAGGGTATCTCTTGTTCTTTGAAACCACAATAATGGAGAAGACTGATGACTTGGCAATGATCCAGAAGACGAACATTGACGCCCTCCACAAAGAGGGTAACTCACAGAGGGTCATTACTGAAAGGTGTGGCTGTTTACTGAGTGCTGTATCAAAGCATATTACATTCAAAGTTGACTGGAAGGAAGAATTTGGGTAGGAAAAGGTGCACAAGCAACAGGGATGACCGCAAGCTTGAGAATACTGTCAAGCAAAGCTGATTCAAACACTTGTGAGAGCTTCACAAGGAGTGGACTGAAGCTGGAGTCAGTGCATCAAGAGTCACCACGCTCAGACGTCTTCAGGAAAAGGGCTACCAAGCCACTTCTGAAACAGAAACAACTTCAGAAGCGTCTTACCTGGGCTGTGGAGAAAAAGAACCAGACTGTTGCTCAGTGGTCCAAAGTCCTCTTTTCAGATGAAAGTAAATTTTGCATTTCATTTGGAAATCAAGGTCCCAGAGTCTGGAGGAAGACTGGAGAGGCACAGAATTCATGTTGCTTGAAGTCCAGTGTGAAGTTTCCACAGTCAGTGATGATTTGGGCTGGTGTTGGTCCACTGTGTTTTCTGAAGTCCACAGTCAACGCAGCCATGTACCAGGAAATGTTAGAGCACTTCATGCTTCCTTCTGCTGACAAGCTTTATGGAGATGCTGACTTCATTTTCCAGCAGGACTTGGTATCTGCCCACACTGCCAAAAGTACCAAAAGCTGGTTCAATGACCATGGTGTTACTGTGCTTGATTGGCCAGCAAAGTCGCCTGACCTGAACCCCGTAGAGAAAAGCAACCTGGGCTTATACCACCTCAGCAGTGCAACAAACTGTTCACCTCCAAGCCAAGCCGAATTGAGGCAGTAATTAAAGCAAAAGAAGCCCCTACCAAGTATTGAGTACATATACAGTAAATGAACATACTTTCCAGGAGGCCATTTGTTGAGAGTGAATTGGTGTTTTTTTTTAAACGTGAGCCTAAATCATCACAATTAAAAGAACCAAAGACTACTTCAGTCTGTTTGCATTGAATTAATTTAATACACGAGTTTCACAATTTGAGTTGAATTACTGAAATAAAACTTTTCCATGACATTCTAATTTATTGAGATGCACCTGTATGTTTGTACTTTGCATCTATATTTGAAAAGCTGCTTTTGAAAACTTCATGGCGGAAATTTATTTTCTGTTCATCAAACAGCAGCCATTTCCAGACAAAGAAAGCAGAAAATCACGAGCACTCAATCTGTACCAGTTTCACTACAAAACACATGCCACTAATGTCCATGAGGGCCATCATGTCATCCATATCATAATGATTACGTGAAGTGTTGTCCTTAGGAAAATGAAGGAATATCACGTGTGTGTAGTGACATATTGCAAATCGAGACAGACAGATTCTTTCCATTGAAACGTTGCGGTGCATATGAAGAGGCACTGCATGGCCAGCAGAGCTTTACTGGGCATGCCAGTATACTTGACCCACGTGATGTGGGAGCCAGCTGGCATCTCATTCTGTGCCAGTCACTAAAAACCTGTGGGGAACAGAACCTTAACCTATATGAGAGTTACCTGGCAGCTTCAAACCCCATTATAAAAATACCAGTGCCTTGAGTGATTGTTCTATTTAGTGATCTTTGCCTTGTACAGTCTATAAACCCAGGCAATGAAAACAGCCACATTAAGCCTTTCTGGGCTGGACACGGTGTTGTGCGTATAAAGTGATTGGCAATTAAAAGAAATGGCTAATGTGAGAGAGTGACAGAATAGATTGTCAGTTTAATATTTTGGATGCCTGAAAGTTCATTTAGCCTGTTATTAGATATCACCGGCATAAAGTTCAGCAATTGCGCCTTCAGAAACAACACTTTTCCATCTTCCATTTCTGTGCGAAGCATTGATAATACAATTGGACTGGGCTCAAATCTGAACTCTCTGTTCCATATCTGAGCTCATTCAAACAGCCAGGACAAGGAAATAATCGACAACGCATACATCATTGCCATGGGTCATGCTTGCCTTCCAACCTATCAGCTGGATAATCGTGTAGAAAAGGCAAGAAGTTTAACAAAGATAACTTCAGCTTACTTGCACATTGTTGCTATTTATTTTTGTATTCCCTTGTGAAAAACAAGTGTATTTAATGTTCAGTTGTAGTGTACTTCAGATCCTTAAAGTAAAAAACAAACAAACAAAAAAAAACTGTACTGACAAATGATATAATATTAATAAATTACCTTTTAGGGATGCGCCAATGTATCGACCAATAATCGGTATCAGCCAATAAAAGCAATTATGTTCACTATCGGTCATTGTCCGATGTTCAAAAACAGCCAATTATATCCTACTCATACAGAGTGTGCAGAAATCTCATGGTGAATTTTGGGCTGTTGAAGTTAAAATAACAATAACACAATAACAGTTTGACCCTAAAAATCAACCGTAGTTCAAGACAGGGTTGCCAGATCCATGGTTTTCCCTCTACACCAAACATCATTTGTAGCATGCCTCCCATCCAATAATCTCAAAGAGCTTTGTGCTTTGTTACTTCTGATAAGAAACAAAGTTTTTTTTCAAATCTTGTCCATTCCATCACAACATTTAAACAATAAATGGCATGTTGACGCTTTTAAATATAAGGTAACATATTGCTGTAGCACCTCAGTTCAAGCTGCAGTTTTTCTTCCACTTTAATAAAAAAATGTAGCATGAAAAAACATGAATGAACATCAGAAGGTATGTTGATGTTTTACCTGAGGAAAGTTATCCAGTGTTCACAGTTGGTTAGTTGGCTATAACAAAAACACTGAAGAAGAGCTTATTCACTTTTAATTAAACACTTCAGTTTTTATTTGAGTGTGACTATTATATCTGAAAATGTAGCAGTTAAATAAAAATATAGCAATAATAGCAGCTGAGTATAATAGTTTTGTTGTTCATTTTAACCTCTAAAAATATAATAATGTACCGATTGAGAGGGCTCCTTATATAGTTTACAGCAGGGGTAGGAAACTATAGTCCGGGGGTTCCGCTGTCTTGTAGAGTTTAGCTCCAACCCTAATCAAATACACCTGAACAAGCTAATCAAGGTCTTCAGAAGTACTAGGGCTACAGGCAGGTGAGTTTTTTTTCAGGGTTGGAGCTAAACTCTGCAGGACACCGGCACTCCAGGTGTAACGGGGTGAATGAGACGTGAGACTTGCGGATCCATTTGCAAGCTTTTATTAATAAACATAGAAAAATAACAGGCAGGGTCAAAACACTAGCAAATGGGTATGGCACGGGCAAGACACAAGAGTAATCCAAGGGCATGTGTGGGTCCTCGATCGGCGAACAATATCCAGAGGGCTTGAGAAGAGGGGTAGTCTGATAACCTGAGCAATAATCCAAACGAGGTATACACAGGGTCCAAAATGGTGAGACAAGGGTAAATCCACGATACAAGGGCGGGAAACAGGAAACGAGACTATAAACCAAACAAACTAAACTTAGAAAACACAGAATGGCTCAGTAAGGCAGCTAACACTAGGAGCGTGTTATACGCAGAACAATACTCAGCAAAGACAGAGAGGAAGTTCAAGGCTTATAAAGCTGTGTAATCGGTGCAATCAGCTGTGTGATCAGAGCAATGCGAGATTGGTGACAGCTGTGTCGTCAGTGCAATGGATGATGGGAATTGTAGTTCGTGGGTGAAGAGCAACAGTAGTGTGCTGCAAAAGTCAATGTGATGGAGGAGTGACCTCTGGTGGTGAGTAAGCGGAAGTCCACAGACCAGATTCGTGACACCAGGACCGATGTTGCCTACCCCTGGTTTACAGCATTTGTTAGGAAAGACTTTTTTTTTTCCCTTAGAAAAATCTAACTATCGATATCGGCATATATCATTCTGAATAATCGCTATCGGTATTGGTGGAGAAATTGACAAAACACAACAAAAATGAAAGCGAAAACAGAAAATATTACATTAAAACCAAACGCAAATTATTAATAAAAACTCTGTGATATTAAATTTACACTGACTATCCCACATAAATGTAAAATTAAATGTATTTGCAGCACAAAGCTAATATATCAACTAAATCTACTCTTCCGCTCGCAAATGTGCTCCAATCATTCAGCTTCACTCCCTCCTCAGACTCTTAAATGTCTTTCTTCTTTTCCCTGGTTGATACCTTAATTACTTCTTTCAGGCCCTCATCCCGTTAAAACCTCTAGGCTGTCATTATTACATATTCATCCTGCCAACAATATTATTCATTGTGACTCTTAATGGCCATAAAACAACAACTGTTTGTGGGCTCATTGTGACATTCTCACTAGTGCACTAAACGCCAGGGCCGGTCTGAACGCAGCCTCTCCTGACACCCACTTATGACTCCAACAGGTGGGCTCAGCGAAAGGGCAAAGGATGGAATGTTGCCTTTCAACTAAGGCAACCTTGTGACGGCACGCAGCCTTGAAAACTGTCAGATATACCAGCCCACCATTGTCCTCCTCTTACACCGTGCCATAAATAGGTCAATGTAAATGGAAGTTTTTAGGGAAGTAACTTCCCTTTTAGGAGCCAGAAGAAAGGGAGGGTGTGGGATATCGTATTTTGTCATACAGGAGAAAGGAATAATTCAAATACACCCGGCGACAAGCTGCTACTATTCTTTGCCTTGCCGATCTTCTCGAGGCCTTCGCTTGCTAATTATGTTTGCATTCCCCATTGAAAATGACTGTAAAAACAGCACGCCAGTGTGATACCACGATAATACGCTAATATCCTCCGCCTGCCTCAGAAATGAGTATGATTCATCGTTTCACAGTTTAGTGACTGGGGGGAAAAAAAGAGTTTGCTCATTGGCTTATGAGTCATATGCAGCCACTGTACTCTTCCCCCAACCAGAAATAGCAAAACTGCCTAAATACAGTCACAGAAAAGAGGACACGGTTTGTGTGATGTCAAAACTGTTGTCGCACTGAATGTTCTTTGCACTTAAACATTACAGAGTAATGTGACTGTTGTTGTTCAGTACTGCAACTATAAGCATGAACACAAGTGTGACACTAGTTAAGTTGTTTATTTATATATATATATATATAAAGCAGAAACAAGTTAACCTTATGAAATTAATTCACTGGGACCAATGCCACCCTTACATTACATCCATAGACTAAAATGTTTAATGTATACAGAAAATGCAATTTGAAATAAATATAAAAAAATAAACAAATTGTTACGGTGCTGTGCGGAACAACGAACACACGACAAGTATAAACAATTACCTTCTCTTTTAATCAGAGATCCAGGAGCAGATACAGACACAGGAGTGCACACACAACATAACAGAAACAATAACCGACAATCAGACATACTAACACAGGAACTTATAAAGGGACAGATAACGAGGATGGACAGGTGCACACAATGACTAATTAAACTGAACTAGGACACAGGGGAAAACAGAAAACCCGACATGGAACAGTCACAAAAAAACCCAACATGTAACATATCGCCCCCTCCCCGCAAGGCGTGGCCTCACGCCGTACCGTAACAACTGAGGAGGGCGGGTGGGGGTTCTGGAGGAGGATGTGGAACAGGAGGGTGACAGAGACAAGACATGGAGTCCAAACAATAAGTCCATGGGGGAGTGGAGGGTGGGAGGAGCCAAGGGGGAGCCAGGAACAGGAGGAGCCAGATGACGACCCAGGCCACAGTCAGGATGGTGGTCCACGGGGGAGCCGACGGAGGGAGGAGCCATGGTGGAGGAGTGACCGCCGACTCCATGGGACCGACCCACGGCGGCGGAGCAGGTGGAGGTGGAGCCCGAGGTGGAGACGGAGAGCCGAAGAGCCAGGGTGACGCCGAAGATCCGGAGGTCCAAGGCGGAGCAGATGTCTTCGGCGACCTCGGCGCAGGCGGAGATCCGGAAGGCCGCGGCGGAGCCGGAGCGACAGAGGACCTAGGTGGAGCAGGAGGGAAGGAGGAGCCCAACGGAGCCGGAGGGACGAAGGGACGGGGCGCAGCCCAAGGAGAGTAGTCCTGAGGTGCAGGTAGGGGGACGACTGACCAATGCGGAGCCGGAAGGACGAGGGAGCCCGGTGGAGCTGGTGGACAGACGGGATCCGGTGGAGCCGAGGGAGCTTGAAGGCATGGTGGAGCCGCAGGGTCGCCGGACTGAGGCGGAGTCTGGGTCTCGGAGGCTGAGGGCGGAGACGAGGGATCCTCCAGACTCAACGCCAACAGAGCTGGAGGTCGGCAGACCCGCGGCGAGCCCACGCCACAGATGGTGTGCTGAGGGTGAGCAGAGGGGCTGACGAACTCCAGTGATGAGGGTGTTGGAGTAGGAACTAGATCAATGAGAGGCGGTGGGAGAGGGAGGTCGGGTGGCATAATTTCCCAGAAGTTCAATACAGGAGCTGGCTTAAGGATGATCGTGTCAGAGTGGAAGTCAATGAGGTTACCCAGGTCCAGTTCATGCTCACCCTCAGCGGTGGCGCCGTGGGCGGGGCGCTCCATAGCCCCCGCGATCTCCACAACTTTCTCCACCGTCGGATGCACTGCCGGCTCTCGCACCTGGTCAGACGTTTGGGGCTCGGGCTCCGGGACGATCGGCAGCTCTGTCGCTCCTGATGGCGATGGCTCAACGACCGCGGCAGGCTCTGGCTCTCCGTCTGCGGTGGGCTCGGGCAGCTCCGCGCTGCGGGGTGGTAGTGGACTGGGCGCTGGGTCCCGAGTGGGGCTGGTGTCATTCTCTGCGAGGTCCACGGTGAGTTGCGATTTGCAAGACACCAGCACCCACTCGATAAAGGCGGCGAGGCTCTCTCGAGGACCGTCCCCGGACAACTGCCCACGTGTGGTGTTGTTCAGTCCAGCTTTGTAGAACGAGCAGAGGCAGTAGTCCGGGAAGTGTGTTAAATTGGCCAGGAACAAAAAATCCTCGGTGTGGTCCTCGAGAGAGCGGTCCCCCTGCTCCAGCAGGATGACGAGGGCAGCGGGATCCATAATAAAAAATAAAAAACTTGTCAAAAACCGGGAAAATAAAACGGGGGGAAAACGCCGCGAACTTGCTGTTTTGGTCGGTTATTATGTTACGGTGCTGTGCGGAACAACGAACACACGACAAGTATAAACAATTACCTTCTCTTTTAATCAGAGATCCAGGAGCAGATACAGACACAGGAGTGCACACACAACATAACAGAAACAATAACCGACAATCAGACATACTAACACAGGAACTTATAAAGGGACAGATAACGAGGATGGACAGGTGCACACAATGACTAATTAAACTGAACTAGGACACAGGGGAAAACAGAAAACCCGACATGGAACAGTCACAAAAAAACCCAACATGTAACACAAATACACTTTAGCATATATTTTGTGCTTATTATGGAATTAATGTAATTTAAAATAATATACTAAAGTGCACTGAATTTAAATTTTGTGGACACAACTGCATAATTGGAAATAAGTAAAAGGTTACGCATGTACTTTGTGTAATTACATAATGATGACTTAAATTGTTTTTGAAATATGGTTAATGTTTTGTTTGTTTTTTGCATCAATGTACAGGAGATATACACTAAACTTAAATATACTAAATTATTCATACATATTTATCAAAATTAGATGTTTCCTAGGCAATTACCTTATCTCAAGTTAATCAGAATTGTGAATTACATGTGAATTGTCTGAAATAAAAGTGTTTATTATTATTATTGTTATTTTTTTAATTTCAATTAACATATTTAATTTTAAGTAACAACAATGTTTTTTGTTTTGTTTTGTTTTTTCTATGGTTTTAGTTTTACCTAACTCTAGTAACCCTTAGTATGGAAGGTTAGTATGCTTAGACCACCGAATTCCCTCGGTTTAAATGGCAGCGGTGTGACTCCCAATGAGCCAACACTCAGTGATGCCACATCAGGAGACCGTGAGGCATGCTGGCCATTAAAAATAACCCTTGCTGTATAAAGAGTACAACATTAGATTCCAGATAGTGGCTGGCTGCCCACTGTGAGATCAGTCTGCCATCAGGTCACTGTCTAACTCTCACAGCACTGCGTCTGAACCCGTTTATATCTGCAAACTCTGAGGATGATAATTCTGGGAACATTTGAGCAGCAGTTCAGAACAGTGTCTGTTCAGAAAGAAATAAGTGGGACTAGGATTCCAGAAACATGTTATCTCATTCAAATGGAAGCTTACTGTCATAACATTCAGTAGCATTGCTGTTCACTTGATTATTTATTAAAGTAAAGTTGAATACACTTATGCAATATGGATATGCCAAGCAAAGCCTTCTTAGAAAGACAGATTGTTATGATTTGCAACTGTTAACCAGAAAGGCTGCTAGTTTTGTATTTGGCTTTTTCTTTGGTTTGGTAAAAAAAAATTGAGGATTCTTTGCAATATATATTCATACATGCACATGAATATTTTAACCCCTTAAAAAACGTTTATTCAAGTTTTTTCAAGTGTGCTAAATATAATATGTACACTTTCAGTCTACTTTTTATGTACTTTTCAGAGATAATAAAATTATGTATACAGCAAAGCCTACTTGTACAAGTATGGCCTATTAAATACTTTAAAATTGCTTTTTTTTTGGTAGTACTACAGAATATGTTTCATTTATATACTTACATGTTCAAGTTTATAGCAACAAGTCAGCTTTGAGCTGTAATATCTTGGAGTAAACATAGAAATGAACCTGATCTTTTTTGTACGCAAGTGTTCAACCCACACAGAAACAGGTAAACATTTGGCTGTTTTTATTGACAATTCTTCCACGATGTGAGTAAACTAGAAGTATAATGTGAAGTTCTCTTAAAGAAAACTATAGTTTAAAAAGTGAGCCAGTTCAACCCAAAGAAGTATCAAATTAGTACACTTAAAATTATACTACTAGTAGTATTTTAGGATGCTTTACACATTATAAAATAATTATACAGAATTTTGTCAATTATCTTTTACAATATTTAATATTTAAGTCAATGATTATTGCAGCATTTGGTGACAAGCTCATGTTAAAGTCTACCAACATTTTCTCAGGTTTTCTTCTTAGAACGTTTGTGTGGTGAGAGTGTTCACTTCTAAGTTTTGTGCCAGTTAGGATGATTCCTTTGTTAGGCAGTGAGCAGCTCACTGGGTTTTGGAACAGATCTCTAGTTTGGCACCGAGCAAAAGGAGGCAATTTGGCACAGGTGGGCACATTCTTCTCACTTTGCCTGTGCAATGAGCTTCAAGATTCAGATCTTCTCTCTTTTACCCCTCAATAGTCTTTGTCTCCATTGTTAGGCCTTCGCAAAACAAGTCGGACCACTTGCAGTCAATTATCTGCCGAGGTGTTTGACCGCCGTCATTATAAGCGATCCCAGCAGCTCGGAGAAGGCTTAGAATGAGCTGGAAGTGAATTAACGCTGAACAAAACCCCCAATTCAGCAAAGCCAAAGAAATAAGTTTTAAATAAAATCGGAGCAAAAAAGAGCCGACATTCACAGATAAAGCCGAATCCAGAGCCCTTTTCACTCGCTTTGTCTCCCTCTCATTCCTCCCTATCATATGGCCACTCCTTTACTGTGCCGAAGCTGGAATTGCGAGTGCGATGCTTCCAATACCTTTTTTGTAGTGAGGTTAATTACTGGCGAGGCTTGAGAAAATTACATTCTCAAAATAAAGTATTATGATTGGCTCTCCACTGGCTATTTTAAGTCGTGCATGCTTTTTCATGCAAGATTGCTAGGAAACCAGATTTGCGGACTTGTCCAATATCAAGTAACCTCATTTACAGTCCCTATTAAACGCATCATTCTGACATGCAAATTGCCTTGCTTCCTATCCCCAAAACACCATTTCATGCCACCAAGATTAAGTTACTCCAGCAAATGCGTTTAACATGCTTATTTTACAAAAACAGTCAAGGCGTTTTTTGTTCTCACAGTGACTCATAGTGTGTCGCTTTCACACAAATTAATCTAGAAACTTGACATTTCAAGGTCGAGTGGGACTTCTTTTATTAGCCTTAAGCAGCAACACTAATTGTTAATGTCACAATATGGCTTCCTTGAACTTGCATCTGTAAGGTGAGCTTCAGTCTGTCTTGGCAACGGCCAAGAGAAGAAAGATTGTGGAAAACAGTGATATGAGTTTATGTCAAAACAGTTTATGCAATGTCCCTTTCGCTTCCTGTCTTTTCTGACACACAAACAGGCTGAAATATTCCACATGAGCAGCAAACGTCTGATGTTGCATGTTGCACTTCCAGTCAAATGCAATGAAAACATTCATACAGACATCATGATTCAGAGCTTTGTAGGCATCATGTCCACATAACTCAGTCTTTCATACACAACAGATTTAATGTGCTTGAAGTGAAAGCCCTTTTACACGCAATGCAATTGATGGCCCGCATGCACCATATTTGCATGGCTTCCCCTCCCCCATCAATGAAGAAAATGTCACATGCACATATTTTTCATGAGTAATGATCCAGTGTAGGCGAGAGCCGTTTGTTTGTACAGTTTAGCCTGAGCACTGACCTGAAACTCTGGCCTATGCCACGCTATCAGATTTGGATTTGATAGCATTGCACTTGGAACATCCTTCATATATTTCTGAGAGCTGGGTTTGCACATAGAGAGCTTAAATGATTGCACTGGTTTAGAGGTTTGTCTGAATAACTTATTTGGAGCCGTCATGTGAAGCCTGCACATGAGTGGTTTTACAAGTGCAATAGGAAATTTGTTAATATACAAAGATTAATGAATCCCGGCTTTGATTTCGATGTGACTTATGGCTCCTTGCCTTCAATGCACTGTGCCAAACCTTGTGAAAAAGAAGTACACTTTAGCATACTTTTAAAATGAGTACTTGTTACAGAAATAATATACTTTAAAAGAATATACTTAATTGTGGACTGAATATAATGTCTTTGGACATTTAACTACATTTTATCTGCAAAATGTATCATACATTTAATTGTTATTAAATGCAGTTAGCTGAACTTTAGACTACTTTTTTTGATCCACTTAAGTAGGATGTATGTAATTTCATAATTCTATTGTCTTTGAAATGTGGTTGAAGTACTGCTGAATGTACTGACGAGCATTTGTGTAACAAAAAAATATATATATTTATATACTGTATATTAATGTAATTTCTGTTGAAGCTTCATATTTAAATATATTTGAAATGACACATTTGCAATGATCAAGTTGCAACTTTAAAATATATTAACTTTAAATGTAATATTGAATAACACACTGCAGTTAATATTAGAATTAAGTACTTTACATGTGCTTTAGTATGTTAGTTAATGCATCAAAATTAGTGTACTTCTTTAAAACACAACACATATTAAAACACAATGATGTAAAATGTACTTCAAAGTAAAACTTACAAAGTGCACCTTTTAAGCATACTTAAGTTTTTTAAGAAACATATCCATGAAAGTCTGCAAGTACATTTTTATTTTATTTTATTTTATATATATATATATATATATATATATATATATATACTTTTAAGATTTGAAGTACACTATAAGGGAACATGCAATACAAGTATGCATACCATTTTAAACAAGGAAAACACTGCCATTGTAACAGCAGATTAATTATTTATGCACAACACCATGCCAACTCACAATCAGTGCATTGTCAGAAGTCGGAAAGAATGTGAAATGAATGATTGTTAGAACTGATTAAAAAAAAAATCTGAAGTCATTTGGACACAGAAATGGAAATGAGGGCTAAAACAGAACTGGCATCTTGTAAAAAGATAAAGTGTGGACTATGTGCTAGTTCATTCACTAGTTCATAATACTACATAATACTACACTCTTAAAATAAAGGTTCTTCATTGGCATTTATGGTTCCATGAAGAGGCTTTAACATCAATGGAATCTTTCCATTGCAGAAAAAAATAAAAATAAAAATAAATAAAGTTCGTTATAGTGGAAAGAAGTTCTTAAGATTCTTAAAATCATCTAATATGATAAAGGTCTTATACTGTTCACTGAAAGGTTCTTTGAGGAAACAGAAATGGTTCTTCTATGGCATGGGATAGTTACAGTATATACCTAATGCAATTCTCCAACGCTTGTCTTTGGCCTCAGATTTATGTTTGCTGTGTTGTAGCAATGCAACATTGGCCATTTGAAGAAGAGTTTTGGCTATGAGAAGGAAAACTGGGGAAGATCTGGTTCTCAGAGCCCCATTTGCCTGAGACCACCCTCAGATCATCCCCATTAGCTACTGTTTGATACTTGGGACGGATGACACCTCATCTTCTGTATCTCCTAGACGGTGTCATGACCACACACCAGCCCAGACGCTCCTAATAATGACTTCTAATACTCTGGTTCCTGAGTTTCAAACAAGCCATTGCTAATGATAAAGGCTGAGTAATTGGTGAGAAAAGCAACACCGTGTTGAGACGCCAACTTCTGCATGGATCGCAAGAACAAAGTTTCTGCCTCTTATATTTTAACGCTTTAACATGGCACTCTTAATTACTCATTAAAGCTGTTTATTGGATCATTAAAACTTAACTTGCAGTTAATCATTAGCTTTTGTTGTCAATTCCTTTTTACAGTGGTGATGAAACCATGACAATTCTTTTCTAAACTAGCCTTTTAAATATAGTGAAAACTATATATAATATTTTTAATAACTTCACATTTCAATCAAACGCACATCTCAAGCAAATTAACTTTAACACATTTAACACATTAACTTTTCAATCAGGAATTCGCTCTGCATAGGTTCTAAGAACCACTACCAAGGATTAAAGCAGCTTTGCAAAAACACAGTTCTGGGAAGTGTAGTCCATTTCAGTAGCTTTTGCTTGAAATCTCGAGAAATTCCAGTAAGTAGTTTGAATCACGTTCATTTCTTTGTATTTAAGCCTATGGCATGTGATTGACCTCTCAGAGTTCATCAAGCGAATGAGTGTGTTCAGTCTCAGGTACACTAGGTGTGACCAAAATAATGGAGACTTTCTGCTATTACATTAAGCAAGAGATTTTACGGGATATTTCACCCAAACATGAAAATCATAATTTTTCACTCTCCACCGAAGAAGATATTTTGGTTTGTCAATACAATGATATTCAACATTCACTCTATAAAAAGTCTATACAAATAGGGCACAATATGCTGAGTTAATATGAAGGAATTTTCTGTAATGATTTCTGACAGCTTTACCCATATTTTGAAGTGTATTGCACTGAGTTGTTTTTTAGTGTTGTCTTTTTGTATTACACTGCTCTCTGGAATACTTGATTCAAACTGGTCAGTCGCAACGCTCCAAGGTGTGTTATTCCCCGATAACAACCATCATCATTAGCAGTGCCAAATAACACACCGCTCATCTGGGTATTTGAGGCCGGCGCTTCTTTCACTTCTCTCATATCCAGTGTTGGGAAAAGTTAAGGCCAAAGTTGTCAGGGTTGGGGTGAAGGGATGAGGCGGGGACTCAGTACTGCAGAGAATGGGCTTTTATTAATAATAAAAATAAACAAATCCAATCAAAACTACCCCGTAGGGGAAAAACAGGACAGCTGACAGGCTTGGGGTGGGTTGGGTTGGGTTGGGCGGGGCTTGGGCAGGGGCAGGGGCAGGGGCAGGGGCAGGGGCAGGGGCAGGGGCAGCAGGGCCAGCACACGACTGAACTGGCACAGGACTGTAAACACAAGGAGATTATAAAGGGAGCAAATGAGGAGGGTAACGAGATAAACACAGGTGGGTCAAATGAACCAATAATCAGGTAACAAGATGGGTGGGGTCAAGACAATTGACATGAGAGCACATGGCACACAGAAACCTAAGACAAAAGCCATGTGCTCACACAAAACAAAAACACAAGCACATGGCCAGCAAAACAAAATCCCCAGCCATGTGCTAAACAGGACACGAACACGCAGCTAATGAGAATACTCATAAACTGTGTGTTCACACAAGACACAACAACATGAAAGCACGCAGCCAATGAAATACACAAGCTGTGTGCCACACAACATAAGACATAACATGAATGCACGCAGCCGATAAAAACACGAACTGCGTGCAACACAAAACACAACACACGTGGATAAGAGAACGCGTGGCCAAGCGAACTCGAGACCGCACGCGCACACTACGAGACAGAACATGGAGCACGAATGTCTGAACCCCGACACGAAACTGAAACTCAAGCCATGAGTGCCGAGATCTGAACACCACGCTCCAACATGAAACAAGGCACGCAGACGAGAGAGCGCACGGCTCGAGCACATTCGAAGCCGTGCACCAGTGGTGGAAAGAGTAATGAAAAAATATACTCAGGTAAAAGTACCATTACCTTCCAAAAAATGTAGTGTGAGTAGAGTAAAAGTAGTTGTCCAAAAAAACTACTTGAGTAAGAGTAAAAGAGTAGCCTATTTAAAAGTACTCATGAGTATTGAGTAGTGAGTACTGAGCTGTGGATTCTACCCCGTCATAATGCTGTACACTGCGATTTATACATTTAAAAAACATTGTACATTCTGTAATTCACATTATCTTGTTTGTCATAGAGAATGAAGAATATCTATCATCCAGCAGTTTTAATTTTGACTGCCAACTCTTTAAAAGACATCAAAATGGCATGGAAACAATATTCAGTTGAAGAAAAGATGAAAGTTATTCTCAGTGCAATCATCCCCATTTAAATCATAAAGTTTGAAAAATAGATTTAAAATCATGTGTAACGCCACTGAGACAGCATGCTCTTGTTGCACATAAAATATTAATGTTTAGAATAGTGCAAATACAAACATCATTAGAAACTCATAGTTCAGCATCACACACACCATGATATGGGTTCAAATGAGATCCCATTTCTCTCCAAAACGGTACCAGTTTTAGTGTTTTGCAATAAAGAAATAAGAATAACTAAACTTGATAATTTATGTTAAATTTTAACATAAATGCACATTGTTCTAGATCAGGGATCCTGAAATCTGGCCCACTCCTGAAGAGTTTAGCTCTAACCCTAATCAAACACACCTGAGCACGCTAATCAGAGTCTTCAAGATCATTAGAAAATCAGGTAGGTGAGTTTGATCATGGTTGGAGCTAAACTCTGCAGGAGATTGGCTCTCCAGGGAAAGATTTGAGGAACCCTGTTCTAGAAGGATGGCATCATGCCATACCTTTTATACATTTACTCAAATTGTTATGTCGATAAAACAATTTGTACAGAAAAATGCATTAAATAGCAAAGTATTTCTGGGGAAACTTAAAAGAAAAAGTAAAAGTACACAATTTTTAAACTACTCAAAAAAGTACAATTACTGATAAAAACGACTTAATTACTGTAATGTGAGTATTTGTAATTCATTACTTCACACCTCTACCGTGCACTTACATGGAAACAGGACATGACGGGAGTGTCAGTGCTCTGTCACAAAACCATGAACCACCGAAGTGACAGAACCCTGACAAAAGTATACTTACGCACAGCCTTGCGTATACTTCATTTGACTCGTACACGTACACATAAGTTCGACGCATGCGCTTTGCCCCACAAAAATAAAAAAAATCCGGCGGTGTTTGTACTTGACTCTTATTACTTTTAATGCATTACCCCCAACACTACTTATGTTACACCGCTATTCTCTTTCTGGTTTCATTCAGACGCAACTGCTATCATCTTGCACATCAGTTATCGATTGTATTTACTGTAAAATTAAACTAGGGGACTTCCATATTAATAGTAGGCCTTCAGTAATATTGCTGAAGTGATTGTCTTGTTGCCAGAATGATAGTTTTGTACACTGTAATAGATTTAAGAAAATGAAAAGATAAGATTTAAAAGTGCTTTCATCTCAAAAACCATTTTATGTCCTCGTCTTTATTTCTGTGGTGAAAAGCTGTGTAATTAGCGATACAATTGTAAATAATGCCTTAAATGTAAATCTTGTCTCAACTTTGTCTAGGCTCAAAGCCATTTGTGAACTTTATCTTTGTGGAAGCTTTGCGTTGAAAGGGCTAATAAAACATTTAAACTCAAATCAGTATTTTGTGGCAGATTATTTACTTATGTGGCAAGTAACCGTGAAATAAACGGTACAATGCATTTCCAGCCGGTTGTTATCACAGAATAATTTTGTGATTACAACCGGCTGGATATACATTATGCCTTACTTATCACATAATATTTATGTATATACTATGTGCACTGTTACTTTGGCAGTGTTGCCTGTGTAACAAGCATGTTTTGTTTTCAGTAAAGCACTTGGAAATGTCTGTAAACTACACAGATAATGACCAGCAAAGTTTCTGTTTATCTACACATTTTTTTCCTATAGTGTAACCCAAAACAACATTGGATTGCAGTGTTTTTTGTTGTGTAGATAAAAAAAAAAAAAAAAAAAAAATATGTATATTTTTCAAAATAAATTTTTTTGTGTTCCACAGAAGAAATTAAGTCAAACAGGTGTGGATCCGAATGTTCATTTTTGGGTGATCTATCCCTTTAACCCCTGCTTAGTACTACGAGTCTCTTTGGATAAAAACAGCCTGCCAAATGTTAACTGGAAAAGAAAGGACAGGGCTGCATTGATTGTCAAAACATCTACGGATCCCCACTAGCTATCACTGCTCAACACAAGGGCAGTTAATTAGCCTAATCTCCTACAAGTTGACCCTCAGAGAGCACTTGTAAAAGAAAGGACAGCAGAGGAGGACGTGTGTCCCTCTGCAGGACGCTGCTTTATGTGGCGGAGGAAGGTCAGCAGTCTATTTAGTAATCCTGTGCGGCTGCTCTTGATTGGCATGTGACTATCCTTTCATTGATAAAGTGGCAATAAGTGAACACAATGGTGAGACTACAGTCAATACACACAACAAATGTCACACAGAGTCAGATAATCATAAGGTGCCACCAAGGAAGGAATGGATTAGGATGTGCATATGCCTTCAAATTTAATAACAAAATCCCTTCTTTTGATTTACTTAGGGGTCGTTCACACATGGTGTCTTCTTGTGTCAGCAGTTTTTTAATTGTTTTTCTTATCCAAAACATGCTAGATGGATGCAACACATCTCACTGATTATTTTCAGCAGCTCGCGTAATGAGCACATTTTTGAAATGTGTGTAAAACTTAAAAACAATGTAATTTTCAAAAAATGTAGTCAAATCACATTTATTTCTATAGCACTTTACAATACAGATTGTGCCAAAGCAGCTTCACAGTGATAAACAGCAAAATAAAAGTATAAATTATGGAAACTCATTGGGCTGCATAATCAATCGTATTTTAATTGTGATACTTGTCTGGGAAAGTCGTGGCCTAATGGTTAGAGAGTCGGACTTGTAATCCAAAAGTTGCGGGTTCGAGTCTCGGGCCGGCAGGGATTGTAGGTGGGGGGAGTGAATGTCCAGCGCTCTCTCCACCCTCAATACCACGACTGAGGTGCCCTTGAGCAAGGCACCGAACTATCAGCATAAATGGCTGCCCACTGCTCCGGGTGTGTGTTCACGGTGTGTGTGTGTTCACTGCTGTGTGTGTTCACTGCTCCGGGTGTGTGTTCACGGTGTGTGTGTGTTCACTGCTGTGTGTGTGCACGTTGGATGGGTTAAATGCAGAGCACGAATTCCGAGTATGGGTCACTATATTTGGCAGTATGTCACTTCGCTTCACTATTTGCGTGCTGGTTTCCTGCAAACATTTTATTTGTATTTGCCATGTCTGTGACTTAAAATGCATTTTATTTAATTCCATTGCAACTGAATTTAACTTAATTATTAAACATTTTTAAAGCAAGTGTCCTATGTGAATATAGTAACTAGCAACTTCTGCTTTACATTGCATGCTGTTTTTAGTTCCCCTTAATTAAAAAGGTATAGAAATAAACAAACAAATAAATAAATAAATAATGTTTTTAAATATTTTATATCAGTTAATGGCTCATTTATTTGAAGTAACAAAAAAGTTTTATTGGTTTTAATTTTAGCTTCAGTTTTAATAACCCTGTTGGAATACTATCTTCTAACATGGCTCAAATGTTTATCATTCAACCAGTAGCAGATATCTTTGCATTAATATTTTGGTTTTACTGTCATAGATAACAAAATGCAAACAAATATTGAGGAACTGTTGGAAGGGATTGGCCAGCAGACCCGTCCTCAACTCTTAATCACTACAGCTTATCTAAATCTTTTAATTCACTGAAAGGAAGATGATATACATACATTTAGAGTAGTTTAATCAAAGACATCTGTGTTGTAGTATGAGCTACAGACTCACAGAACTAATATAAAGGCTGGACTGAACAGTTGCTTTCTGTGTGAAACCTCAGAATCCCTTTTACTGCCAGGTGCATCATTATACATTTGGAGTTGGCTTTGATATTGGATATACCTGTAGTCATGCTTTGTGGATATTAAGGTAGCTAAAATAAAGAAAGCAGATTTATTTGTTTCCTTTTGCAGTTAAAAAGATTAAACACAGGATCGTCAGAGCCATGTAAGACTATCAACATACATATGACCAATTTGTCCCTCTCGTCACGCTTCTCCAAAGTGCCCCAAAATGCCCCCAGCTTCCCTGTGATAAGCTTTGACAAAGCCCCAGATATAATTTCACATCCACTCCGTTCCAGTGCCACAGCAGCAGTCAAAAGCCTGTTCCTCTTCCAGTTCCTTCAGCCTTTTTTAGAGCCACGCTGCCAAAAGTTTCACAGACATTGGACGCTGTGTGACAACGGGCTGCAGTGGAGAGTTTCTTTCCTCAAGACTCTGTATTAACAGTGTTTTGAGCACCTTCAGTGTGTTGACAGCACTGCAGGACGCCAACCGATGAAAACCACCCAGACACACTGAGCACATTTGCTCTGCAGAACAGCTCGATATGCTTAATCCTACAGAGCCTACTGCATTACACTTGAAACATGGATTTGTAAAGACTCTAAATGATCAACATGATCAAAACTTTGTAATAAATATATAAATATATATTATATATAATCTACTTCATGCCTTCTTTTGTGTGATTGATAGTTCATACTTTTTTAGCAAGTAAAAGGCCTTTTAGTATCACTGTAAAAACATCCACCTTCAGCTTGTGATTCACTTGTCTTTTTGCTGTTAAATCTGTAATAATTCAAGATAAATACTTCGTGGACTTTTGTTTTTTTGGGGGGGGGGGGGATGTGATCATATGATCAGAGGATTTTAAAGAATGTTTATTAGTTCATATATCAATTAGTATCGTATTGCATTGCATTATATGTTTGGAAACAAGTTTGTTTTGTTTTGTTCTATAATTAGAGTTTAGATATTGACTTACTACAGATATTGAATGACAACTGATATTTAGATGCATTTTATGCAAACAATAGATCTCATTAGGTTCCCATATGGCAAATATATATATATATATATATATATATATATATATATATACACATACATGTACACATATATATATATTTTCTATACAGAGAAAAAAAATGTCCAAAAAACACATATTTGCTTAAATATGTTCCAAAATATATGTACATAAATTGATTGGGGGGCATGGATTGCATTACAAGCTATCAAAAAAAAAAAAAAAAGTTCATATAAATATCAGCATCTGCACCAAATTGTGTATTTTTTCTTTGCGGCTCTGAAAAAAAGTTGAGCTGTTTTTTTTTCTTTGAGCTTTATATAATACTATATGAGCCATAAATGCCCGATGTATCAAATATGATACTCAACAAACTTTTTATATATTTTGCATAAAGGTTCAATAAACTGTCTGTAGCATTTAAAATTTATATATTTTACTGGCTTATTACTTCATATGTTAGACTTTACAGGTTCAAGTTCAAAACTGAGGTATGGAGAGTAGGCATTCATGGAATATTTTTAGATGTTTACAACACAGTATTAACATTAACATAGTAAATCTTCTTTGGCTTGATATTCCAATTGGCTTGGTTCTAAACGAGGCGGTGATAATTACTAATTACTCGCAGTGTAAAGTCTTTTGAAGGAAGCCCCACTCTCTCTCTCTCACACACACACACACACACACACACACACACACACACTATTGAGATGTTGAAAGGTCTGGGGCCACTGACCTCTGGCAGATTGCTTGACCCCTGTGTTTTGCTCTGATCTCTTCAGCTGTTGTGTCATAAAGACACGGTTCATGTGTTCGCTGCTATGTTGGTTTTTCCTCACTAACATTTAGCAGTGTGGAATAGTGTTTCAAGGCCACTTTGAGTATAAGCCGCCCCCAAATCCACTCATACTCAACTAATAATTGCAAGGATTTCACATTGCCTTTGGTAACAGTATGCGCCTTGTGAAAAAGAAGTGTGTTTAATTGTACTGAATGCGGCTGGGGAAAAAATAAATAAATAAATAAATTATATATATATATATATATATATATATATATATATATATATATATATATATATATGTGTATGTATATATGTATATAAACACACACACACGCACAGTTGCATTTAATATCAATTTAAACTAATATAAAAAAAAATAAAAAACAGTCAAGTGTACGAAAACATAACATTTAGTCCCACACAAATATATAGGCTTAGACATACTCTTATTTATTTCAATAATCGCATAAATAAATGACCAGAAATATGAATATTTTCATTATTTTCTATTCAATTTGGAGGCTGTGCTCAAAATTCAGAGTGCAACATCTAATTCTGAAATCTGAAGACAAAGGAAATTTGAACTGGACAGAATAAAGCTTTTAGGAAATGCGGCAGCCTTAGGAGTTTGGATGACCGCAATAGGCAAAAAGCCTGTATGATGTGGAAGACAGCACAGGTGCCATTACAGAGAGAGCACAGATATCACACCAGCAGCTCACATATGGGTGCACGATTTCATTGCTCTCCATTAATGGAAATCAAATGCTGATGCTTCAAATTTGATTCTTATTTTTACTGCATCAGGCATCCAAATTCTGTGTAATGACACTTTTGTTTGGTAAATGTGCTAATGTATTTATGTATACATCTATCACAGGGGAGTATTGTGCTTCAAACGGTTTACAAGCAAGACCTCACAAACCTCAAAAACACCTCAGACATACAGACAAAACACAGGCGCTACCGCCAAAAGCACAGACACAAACACCTCGGCTCCATCTGGGAGCGAGGAGAGCGCTGGACGAAGGCTACATCTGTGAAGGAAAAAAAAAAAACTCTAATCCCCAGTTTGCTGAAACTTCGGAAATCCTAGAAATACATTAGGAGCTGGGACAGCCAGCTTTAATAAGGCAGCACGTTTTTCTCGAAAAGTCATGAACCAGCACATGCGTAATGTGCGAAGCCACCAGCTCTCACAATTATCATTTCCCATATAGGACAATGATTCAATAAACACTAATTTGGTGAGTTGTTGACATGCCAACAGCAGAATCCAGAAAGATGAGGGCTCCGTTTAAATTGGCACACATCAAAGTCTGGTAACACCCCCATCACTGTCCGCGTAATCAAATGAGTCTCGATGATATCGACAACTTTATGTAAAGTAACAGTTAAATGCTGTGGAGGCTCAGGACAGCATCATTTAATATGATAACAGGGGCTGACCTCAACCCAGCCGTTCGATCACATCCTTCTCAATATATGTTTCATAACATTCTCAAGTCAATATTTTGATGTAGATGATATGTTTAAAGTGATAAAAAATTTGTCATCATGTACTCATATTCATGTGAGTTCAAACCTGCGTGACTTACTTTCTTCTGTGAAACACAAAAGGAGATGTTTTGAAAAATGTGAAAAATTAGTACACATTAGCATACTTTTAAAAAGAGTCGTTATTATTGAAATATAATATAGTTAAGAGCAAAAATAGATATGTAATGTCATTTCTATTGAAAGCAGTATACTGTGCATTTAAATTTATTTATTACAATTTATTTACGAACAATTGTCATGATGAAGTTGCAATTTGGTATGTTCAAAATATATGATAAGATTTGAAGATATATATAAGATTTGAAGTACACTAAGTGTACATGTAATACAATTAAGCACACTTCCTTTTTGTAGGGCTGTTTTGTTTTAGTTTGTTTTATCAATAAAATGAAAGTCAGTGGGGCCCATGTAGCTACCCTATATTATCTGGTACTTTCTTAAGTAAGTCCACTGTAAGTACAGGTAAGTGCACTTATTGTAAAATAAAGTGCGACTGTATTTTCATTTTGGCTAAGCTATCCCTTTAAGTTTGTTTCTTAAACATACTGTCTCTATATATTTAATCTGTGTAGCAAATTAGCCCAAAGTGAGATGAACATAATTAATCATAATGGGTTATCAATTATATATTGATCTTCAGGAATTAACTGTAGCAATAATAGTACAATAAAATGATTTGTTCGTCCGCAGTACGGGCAGTTTTAATCGTCTATTGACTCTAAGGAAAATTATTTCTCTGGCCATGGAAAATGAATTTCCTCACTAATACATCATAGAACATGTAACAAAACCGGAACGTTGAAGTGACCTTCTGTGAGCCGCAAACACAGACAACCAAGTGTGAATACATATGGATGTTTATTAAACTACACTACAGGGGAACATGTAACATTGAACTAAACACAAACATACACACATTTAACATAGATGCCAATGGAAGTAAGGCATGGAGAGAGAGAGAGAGGGAGTGCTCGCGCCCAAGAGAGAGCGTAATGGCAGGATTTGCACATCAGCTAAACACAACCTGTTAGAACCATCAAAGAATTACATCACCTTAATCAAAAGGGGTCGAAGCCTAGAAGCGCATCTAAATAGTTAACAATCGGTTACTTGCACTGGTTTGTTGATGCTGAGTAAAGTGTCCTGCTGCATTTATAATGCGTAGATTCCTGATGAATTCCTTTAGGAGTGAAAGCTCCGTCATTCCAGCCATGGGTTGATTGGCCCGAAGTGAATCGACAAAGTTACTGGACTTAAAACTGCCCCGAAAGGGGAGCCACGAGATTTCCAAGGTGATATGTGTGTCTCCAGGTTTTATCTGGTTTCCCTGTAACACCCCTTTTGGTTAGTTTGACCAATAACAAGGCACATAGTTTCAGCGGGAAAGTGTTTCTTTGTTCCACTTGACATCTCATTTGTCTTATGACTTCTGCTCAATCGGTGTATTCTTCCCACAGTACAGTAAAAATCGTATGATGCATTTCACGTTCACATAGTATACATCATTGTTTGAGAAATAAAGAGCAGATTATTTTGATATCAAGAAAGAGACCTCTAACATATATTAAACCGGAGATACATTCATACACCTGAATATGAGTGTTTAGAGTTTACTAAAACAAATAACGAGTGGTAACTAGACTAATATAATAAGAAAACATACAAACAACACATGCATATACCAGATACATTTTTAACTGATTAATTATGGTCTAAATAAAGACAATGTCTCTATGTGTGTGTTATGTGTGTTGTACTCGTGGAGGTAGTCCACTGGTCAGCCAGGCCATTGGTGTCTGGTATTGCGGGTCATTTAGTTCTCTGGTATGTGTTTGAAGTTCAATGGAGAGAACAGATAGTATTCTGTCTAACGACGTTTTGACAGTGAGGGGGCAACCATTGGCAATTTAGCACCCATATAAAGGTCGAATGTGGGGCCAGGCTGTGAATTATATGCAAATGTCAAAAAGGCTAAAAGGGTCTCTTAAGACATGAAGTCCCAATGATCATCAAGGATCATAAGCAGATGTTACATCTGATACACAGTCTTTACAATAGTAGCCACACTTTTACTATAAGCAATCTACTTATAAGTATAACATAATTTGAACTGAGTTTCAGACAAATCCCCCATCTCTTTTTGACAAGCAGTTCCTCTTTAGGGATTTACATCTTCATCTTAATTGAAGAGGATAATGGTTTCACTGATAACAGCATCAGCGACGCCACCTCTTCTTATCACTTCAATCCGCGGATTTGTGCCACCTTATAACAATCCTGAGCAAATTAATTATACCGATCTATTCTAGTCAAGAAGGTTGCCGAAGTGGACGTGTCCTTCTGCTATAATTGTTGTGTCAGAATGACAAATACGTTTAGGGAGTGGGAGGTTGGCCGGTGGTCATTGAGGACAACTGTTCACTCATTGGTTGGCTGAAGTATTGTTAAGATGTCTAAATCTGACCTGTGCAAACAGAGCATGAAGAAGTCAATGTAAAATGTAATTTGCAATCCATTTTACTTCAACTAGTTGATGTGTCCGTAAGAATGAAAGAGGAATGTAAGCCAAGACCTCAACTGATTGGTTCTCAGAACGGAATGGAGCAAGCTGGTTGGAGGGGGAGGAGCTGAAAAATAAAGGGCCTCGATGACATCATCAAAAGGTAAGTCGTTTCAAATGCACTGTTGTACACAATAAAATCAAGTATGGAGAATGCAAACAGCACCAGTTTTAAGTATCTGTACTTAGACACATGACTATCTAAAACCATCCATTATATGCAAATGTCGTGCACATCAGCAATATTTAAATACAATTTAGTAACACTGATATTTGTTTAAAGGGATAGTTCATTCAAAAATGACAATTCTGACAATGACAATTCCATTTTTTCCAAACCTGTACAAGTTTATTTCTTCTTTTGATAACAAAATAAGATATTTTGATACCAATGAGTTGACGGTGGCCACTGACTTCCATAGAATTTTTATTTTTATTTTCTCCATACTACGGAAGCCAATGGCTACCGTCAACTGTTTGGATACCAACATTCTTTAAAATATCTTCTTTTGTGTTGTGCAGCTGAAAGAAATCCATACAAGTTTGGGACATCATGAGGGTGAGTAAATGTTGACAGTATATACATTTTTTGGTGAACTATCCATTTAAGTTCATTTTAAGTTACTCAGAATACTCAGAAGTAATTTCTTAGAGTTAAGAATACTCAGAAAATTCCACCTACGCACTACAGTGTGAGTTCAGTTCGGGAAAAGCTGACAATATCTGACAGCTGAAGCAGTAAACAATCCCATCCCCCTCTCTGGTTTTGTCTTTGTCATTATCGCTTTCCTTAAGAGAGGATAACATGCTTTGAAAGGTATCTGTGCTTTCACACGGAGGCTCATAGAGATGCTGGGGCCAGCTGTCCTTATCATGGCACCATACCTTCTGTCCATCTCTAGCCAGCGAGAGCGAGAGAGAGAGAGAGAGAGATTGCAGGCCAGTTGGAGGCTTGCCTAAAAATGCTTTTTGCCTCCAAATTGAGCAGGGGTTTAAAGGTGGCACACAGCAATAGACCAGTGGCTATAAAGGACAGAAGGGGGAAGAGGAGGAGGGGCCATTAACCAAATGACTGGAAGGTGTACAGTCACGTGCACATTAACTTCAACATCTCTTTCTCTGTATTCAGTGCAAAACTGTGTTCCACAAATGTCTTACAGATAGTAAATGGGAAATAAACACCCTCAACAAGTACACACTGTAGTAGAAATCTCAAAATCGTAATCATTTAATCACATTTAGTTTTCATATGCAAGTACTGCAATGTTTTTCTATCACATTGTTGCGGTTTCCTCCTTCAATGCTATCAAACTCACACACTATAATGAGAGTATGGTGTACTTTTCATCTGAGCACTGCTATTTTCCATTAACTGCTTTTGTATTGAGTTTCCTCCAGTGAGGAAAAGACTATAGGACTGAATTGACATGACCAAAACGAGCAAAAGAGTGTCAGTGTTAGAAGAGTGAGTGAAAGAACATATCTGTTCCTTGATGAATTAAAAGATTTTACGCACATCCTAACCAGGCACAACACAAAGATGTCAGTGCCAATTTGTCTCTGAATATGCTGAATATGCTGACACTAAACAAAGACAGAAAACATTTTACATTTAATATACTTCAGTGGAGACCCTTATGCTTTATGTGCTCCTGTTGTGTACTTAAAATTTTAAAAGGCCACTTAAGTGTATTTAAAGAGAGTACATTTTCATGACAAATATTTTAACACACTTAAGTGCACTTTTTAAAAATGCACTTTTGATGTATTGACTAACATATTAAAGCACATGTAAAGTACTTGATTATAATTTTATCTGTTGTGTGTTATTGAATATTTCAAGTTAACATTTTAAATGTAATTTGTGGTAACACTTTATTTTAAGGTGTCCTTGTTACACATGCTACATGTACTTACTATTATAATAACAATTAATTATGCACAATTACATGCAAGTAACCCTAAGCCAAACCCCAATCCTAACCCTAACCATACAGCAAGTACATGCAGTTAATTATTATTACTCAGTACTTATATGAATAATTACACTGTAACGAGGACACCTTTAATAAGGTGTAACCTAAATTGCAACCTCATCATTATAAATGTGTATAAATGTGCAATTATAAATGCATTTAAATATATGACAGATATTTTAATAGATATGACATTAATGTATGTTTTAGTTTACTACAAATGCTTGTCAGTACATTCAGCAATATATTTCAAAGACAATAAAAGTAATAATGAAATTATACATAAAGATACTTAAAATCATACATAAGTGGTTCAAAAATGTACATTAAGGTTCAGCTAATTGCATTTAATATATATTTAAATTACAATACATTTCAATAAAAGTGCAATTATGGACCAATTGGATTTCTATATGGGTGGGGCTACCCAGCATACTGCAAATAGTAACCAAGCAACCATCAAAATACCATGTCCTTCATTGTGGATGTGACTGGTATCAATAAAAAGGTTTAATTTTGAAGAGATGTCTTTTATAACTTGTTTATCATGTTGTTATCATGTTGTGTCTGTTTAGGACACAGTGTCAAAGTCTTGGCAATCCTAATCAAACGAGTTTTAAAAATAAATTAATATGCCACACATTTCCAACTCTTGGAAAGGCGGCCTCGTAAAGACAGCATAAAGACCGAATGAGGTTATGCCAAGACTCATAAATGTATGTTACCCACGGTTGCTGTCATTGCAGTGCAAGCTTAATGACCATCTTTAATTGGGTAAGTCGTGCCAATATCAGTGCACAGCGCCAATGGATGTACCATTGAATCTTTCAGATAATAAAGCAAAGGTTGATTCCACAAGTCACCATTTCAATTATTGCTCTGGCCTTTGGCTTTCAGTGCATCCAAACAGCGTGTTCCCTCTCAGCTTGACCTCTAGCACACATTTAACCCACTCTATTGGTGATGTCACATGTGGAGCCCAATGGAGGGTATAGGGTGTCATTGGGAACACATCCAAGGAAGAACTGCAAGCAGTCACGAGGCTGAGCAGCGCATAGCTCTGCTGCAGCTGCCCACTGCGCGACCTGACAACCTAAGCCTTGCTTCCATTACGTTAGTGTAAGCAGCGAAGCACTTCGGCTCATGTGCTACTTTCCACTCTCATCTGGAATCTTAACAAAAGTAAAGTGGCCATAGATAGCCTCTGATTATGCTGGCTGTTTGGATTCAGGCTTCCCGCCGTGTCCCGCCGCTCAGTTTAAGGGTGATAACTAAAGTGTCGTCAATAAAGGGAGCCTGGAGAATGGGGCCATCAAGCGAATGGAAACAATAATAACGTTGTTTCAAAGTGTTTGGTCCATTTGTCGTGTTTTTTTTTTTGTGTGTAAATGTCTGCAGAATGTGCTGAACAGTGTTGTGCATTTAATTTGAACACTGACAAAATATGCCTTCCCTCCAAAGAGAAAGTACACTTTATTTTAAACTATAGGATGTTGGGGTAATCAAACGGCCATAGCGTTGTCAACCTTGAACACCAAGTTGTTCCAAAATCTTCCAGAAGAGCACAGTTTCATATGGACTGTAAATATACGTTGCTGCATGAACCGACAAGGTGAACAGGAGGAGTTTTATTTGAACCAGCCCTAAATTATCATTTCACATCAATGCAGGTCACTCAGTATTTTGCATCTGACAGGGAAACTCCTGTAAATGTCATCTGCAAAAATAACTGCCCACACCTTTTCAGTGCTAATTTTTCACTGCATATCTTTAGTAAATTACAGTAGTTTTTTTAACACGGAATTAGGGTTTGTGCTGGCGCAAGCTGTTAATTAGCCACAACTCATCAAAGATAAACTTCACATGCATAGTAAACGCACTTGAATGTTCTAAGTGGAATTGTTTTTAAAGTTATGAACTTTTGTGTTAAAGCTATAGAGTGCTGCAGTGATGATGTATTTTTGTAATCCAACACCGAAGTTAGAATTACACTCAATAAAAAAACGAATTTTACATTAATTTTGGATTATTGCATAAAGTAAGCTCTGTGCCCAACAAGTTTATTATACTTACATGATTTGTTCCTGATAATCTTCATTCACAACTTTTGTGAATTTTGAAGGTTAAATACAATTGCATATATAAAAGGCTAAACGTAGGCTACAAACAAATTACACCATGGTCACATGACTGCAATTTTCACCATTGAGCAACAGAATACTATTTCACTCTTTCATTTTCCCTGAAAGTGTGATTTAGAAGAGTTGATTATAAACACAACATGTCTGTGAAAGTTAGTCAGTAGATGAGTTTACATGTTTAGTGTGATGAGGTTTAATGTTAGCATCCACATTTTTTCAAGTAATACTTAAAAAACAAATAAAAATCACAAGAAGGTATTAGTGATGGATTTTATCTCATAGAATAAAAAGTAAAAATATATTGAGCTTGGGTTCACCAAAGCCTTATTTCTGACATTGAGAAAACTATTCAAAAGCCCACTGACTTCAGGATGATGAAACAAGAAGTGCTAAAATGTTGACTCATTTCTGGGTTTTGGCCTACACAAACACATTATACATGTAACAGTTAATTTAATGAAACGTGTTTTGAAGTCTTCAACTGTAAATTCACAGTTACAGCTGACATGAAGTGGGAGCTCATATTGTTATCATTATAAACATAGCTTTAGAACTTTAGAATTTTTAGAACATCACCTGCACGAGTTCTAGGAAACCCTGTCAATAGCTCATTTACTGTAATCTCTTAAATATTAAGATAAACAATTTACACTGTTCAAAACATTTGGGGTGAACACCTGTATCAAATCTACAGATTTTCTGATGAATGTATTCTTGGGAGGTCTCAATAAAGGAGACCAGAGAATGGTCCACAGAGGGGCACATTGACCAAATCTATCTAAACAAGATAACTCTCTCTTTCTCTCGACTGCCTCCCTCCCTCCTCTCCTTCCTCACTCCTTGCACAGCAGAGTCGGGTCCAGAATCCTAACAGAGTCTGCTGGGCCCTTAAGTGGCTTTGCGATATCAGAATTGATAGCGCCAAAGCCTTAATAGCTATTTCTCTGTAATCTTTCCTATGAAAGGCTAAACTATAGGCTATGGATTAGTTTGGAGAAAAGGGTGGCAAGAAAGGAGGAGGAAGGGTTTTCAATCAGAATTAGACATCTAGAAGTGACAAAGCTCTTTATGGGCTGAGGAGATAATCTTTGATTGAGCACAAAGATGTGACAAACCAAAGGAAATTTTGGGGGGTACAAACAACATACAGGCCAACTGAAGAAGAACACCATTTTCATTGTGCTAGCAATGAACTTTAGGTGGAAAGTGAAAATGAAGCGCGATTAATTGCATTGAATGTACTTTAAATCTGTAAAGTACATTGTAATAAATTTCCACCATTTCCAGCTTAGAAAACTTCAGTTGCTGCCTTAAATTTGTAAGAATAATCAATTTAAAAATGACTTGAAAAACTGAGCCAAATCTTGAACATGAAATTGCTCAATTAATTTTGATGAGTTAATAAGAGAAGCTGCCATGATTTACTGATCATGTTATTTTACAGTGCATATTTACAAAACATCTATACTTGCAGATAAAAAAAAATGCTGATAAAATGCCTATTAAGTGTACTTCAGTATGAATGTTTTAAGAAGTGCAGTTTGTATACATATCAGCTTTAAAATTTTAAAGACTATAAAAAAAATGCTTTAATTGTCTTATGTCATGCTTTAAAGAAATATACTTATTTTGATGTGTATGTGAACATACTAAAGCCCATTTAAAGCAATTGATTATCATTTGATAATCAATTCATATGAACTGTATGCATTATTCAGAGTTATACCCCCAGTTTCATAGACAAGGCTTCAACCTAGTCCCAGACTAAATTGTAAGTATGAGCTGTTTCAACTGAAAGAAACTTGCACTGACTGATCTTAAAATATATCAGTGCCTTTGTATTGTCTCAAGATGGACACCAGTAATGTGTTTTTCTAAGGCACGTTTATAAAATTTACTATAATTGAACTATGGCCTAATCCTTAGTCTAAACCCTGTCTGTGAAACCGGGCAAATATATTTTAAATGTATGAAATTCCAGCTCCATCATCACAAATATATTTAAATAGGCTTCAATTGAATTTGAAATTATATTTTAGTTTGCTGTACATGTTCAGCACTTTAACTAAATTGTAAATAAATAAATATAAGTATTTATGAAATGATTACTTACAAATGCACTTAAGTCCTACTTAATAGGCCAAAACACATACTTAATTTAACAAATTCCATTTAATATCAATTTGAACTATAATACATTTTCATTCAATAGTAAATAACATGCAGTTAAGTGTCAGAAAGCATTACATTCAGGTCACACTTAACTATAGTTTTTTAAAGTGTATTATTTCCATAAAAAGTAATTTTTTTTTAAAGTATGCTAAAGTGTACTTCTTTTTTACAGGGGTTTAACTTTGAAGTTTCCAATGCTGGTCTCTAAAAAAATAACCATATAAAGACAATTTGTTCTAGGTCTTTTTATGCTTGGAAGAGTGACAAATTTGTAGAAAGGTTTGATATCTGGGACAAGAGTTTGCAGACAGAGAATCAGGACAGTTTAGCAGAAGCTGAATATATAAAACATACAAGACTTTTCACATCGAACCATCCCAGGACTGTATAAATATGCTGATGTAATCTTAACAGATGCCACAGTGTGTTCAATTAATTAATGAGACTCTGAGGCATTTCTGCGCCTGGAAACGTCTAGATGTGTTACTATTAAGGTTTGCGATTCAATAGTGTCTGGATGTACTAGGTTCTTGCTAACATTAACAACTTTTGGAAAATGTTACTTCACCCTTTCGACATCTAATGACTGTCCTGTTTTATAGCTTTGCCTTCTTAGGGAGCATTAAGTTTTAAATTTGTAGATGAGGTATTTGAGACACTGCACTTTTTGTTCGCAAAGGAGCCAGTATTTAGCACAACAATGATAGTCCTACTTAAAATCACTTATATTTCAGTCTTGTGTAGTATCTGATTACATGTAATCTGGATTACATAATCAGATTCCAAAAATGGTAGTATTTGTAATTATATTATATTATATTTTAAAATGTTCATAATCAGTTTGAAGTTATGTTTTATGGATTTAAAGTCCCCCTGAGGTTTAAAGTTATTATTTCAATAATTTAAGAACACATTTGCATGTTCTCTGATGTTAGTTGATGGTCATATTGGCATGCAGGTAAACAATCAAATACTTCAAATGTAGGTATTCAAGTGTTTTAACATGTCTTTATTTAAAAATTATTTATTCATTTTACCTTTACATTTTATGATTTTCTTATTTTAAATCTTTTAATCAGTTCATAAACCCCTGCAGTTCTTTAATTCACCCATTTTTTTTAAAAACCCTGGAGTAATGTACTATTTAATGCATTTGATGATTTTCACAACAAAGACTTGAATATGTAATTCTCTCTCTCGCTCTCTCTCTCTCAATAATCCCATTTAAAGTTACATCAAAAGTAATTCAAAAGTAGTCAGAATACATGACCTAGACAAGTAATCTAGATTACATTACTGTTATTTTCAACATGTGATTTGTAATCAGTATCAGACTACAATTTATATGTAATCTAGCCAGCACTATAAATCATCATATGCAACATTGTTCACAAGAAGATGATCACTCTGAAAACAAAATACTACAGTACGACGTACGGCGAGTACGTTCCTTATCAATACTCCACTTGTACTGCGTCTTGATAAAGACGCATATGGGAACTCAATTCAATCACGCCATGCTATGGTAGAGGAATGACTGCATAATATACCTCCTTGAGCCTTCAATGCCCATAGGGAAGCATAATAGTATACTCCAAGACTAAAACGCCCGGCCTGGGTGATCGTTCCAGATGTCTCTTACATATTCGGTACTCCCAGTACCAAAAGCATGCAAGCAACCAACCAGAGAGCTGGAGCACGGTGCGGTCAAGGACTCTCCGTCAGTGTTGTTCCCATACATAATGTGTGCCCATTTAAGCAGAGAGGACTGTAAGGCCGGTATGTCCAGGTTATAAAACCTAGCAAATGTGGACGGCGAGGCCCAGCTGGCTGCCACACAGATCTCTGTAATAGACACACCGCTAGACCACGCCCACAATGAGGTGGTGCCTCTTGTGGAATGGGCTCGTCCTCCGATGGGCATTGCAGGCACAAGAAAGAGTACGCTAGCATAATGGCATTCACTTAGACAGCCTCTGCTTCGTGACCATATGCCCTTTGGTGCGGTTACCGAAGCTAACAAAGAGTTGTTCCGACCTTCTAAGGGGGGTGGAACGCTCAAAGTAATTCCTCAAGGCTCTGACAGGACAGAGCAAGGATAACTCTTCAGTGTCCTCTTCAGACGGAGGAAGCGCGGAGAGCGTGATGACCTGAGCTCTGAATGGAGTGGAAAGCACTTTGGGCACATAACCCTGCCTTGGTTTCAGGATGACCTTGGAATCGTTGGGCCCGAATTTCAGGCAGGCAGGGATAATGAAGAGCACCTGCAGGTCTCCTACTTGCTTGACTGACACTAGTGCTAGGAGCAGAGCAGTCTTTAGCGACAGTGACCGAAGGGTAGTAGACTGTAGAGGCTCAAAAGGAGGGCCCTTCAGGGCTCTCAACACAGTGGGAAAGTCCCATGTAGGGACTGTGAGGGACCGAGGTGGATTCAGCCTCTTGGTACCCCTCAAAAAGCGGACAACCGAAGTGTTCCTGCCCACCAATTGACCTGCTATAGGGGCGTGGGAGGCCACTATAGCTGTTACGTACACCTTGAGTGTGAACGGGGAACGTCCCTTATCCAGCAGCTCTTGCAGGAAGGACAGACCCACCGATAAGTCAGAGGTAGACGGTTTTCACCGTGGTCTAGGCACCAAGTGGAGAACACAGACCACTTAAGGGCATAGAGGCGTCTTGTAGATCGGGCTCTAGCCTCAGAATTGGTGTTTAACATGCTCTCTGGGAAGCTCGCAGGCTCCTGTCGAGCAGCCAAAGGTGCAGGGCCCACAGATCGGGCCGAGGGTGCCATATTGTTCCGTTTGCTTGAGAGAGGATTTCCCGTCTCAGGGGAATGGGCCATGGGGCTGCTTCGAGCAGCTGAGTTAGCTCTGACAACCAAGGTTAGTTCTTCCACAGGGGGGGGACCAAGAGAACCCTGTGTCCTCGTTCCTTGATTCGCCTGATAATCTGCGGGATCAGGACGATCGGAGGGAACGCATAAAGGAGGAGGTTGGGCCATTCGTGGGCCAACACATCTCTGACCTTCGAATAATAAGTTGGGCAGTGAGAGTTGTCTTACAGTATGAGGCGAAGAGGTCTACCTCGGCCTAGCCAAAGATCTCCCAAATCCTCTGAACCGTCTGCGGATGGAGCATCCACTCCTCTGAGGGGACATTGCTCCGAAAAATAACAAGTTCGCTCCCTGGTTCAACTTACTCGGTATATGTGCTGCTCTTAGCGAGCGCAGGTTGGGTTGAGCCCATTTCAGAAGACGCTCTACCAGAAAGCAGAGGCGCTTCGAGGAGAGGCCTCCTTGGTGATTTATATAGGACACCACTGACATGCTGTCTGAGCAGATTAGCACGTGGTGTTCCTTAGGTCTGGCAGGAAGAACTGGCAGGCTCAACATACTGCTAGCATTTCCAAGCAGTTGGTGTGGAACCCCTTCTCCACTTTCGACCAATGGCCTAAAGTGGGTTTGCCTTCACACAACGCCCCCCAACCTGTGTTGGAGGTATCTGTCATGCCACGCCCTTTTCCATCCAGTAAGGGTTCTTCCAAGGAGATAAGGCTGTTACACAGGCCTGGCTCACCCTGATACGTAGGTGTTTGTGATGCCATGCATGGGATGGAACCCGTGGTTTCAATCAGCGCTGAAGGGCCGCTTGAAAAGCAGGCCCAGCTGTAGTGCTGGTGATGCTGCGGCCATGAGGCCCAGCATCCTCTGAAACATTTTGAGAGGGAGAGCGGCACCAATCTCAAAGAAGGCCGCACGTTTTCCCATGGCCAGATTATGATCTGGCACGACTACGGCTCTCATTTGAGCTGAGTCGAGAACTGTACCCAGGAACGATATTCGCTGGCTGGGGTGACAGCGTGCTCTTGGCGAAATTGACCCCGAGTCCCAGGCGCTCTAGGTGGCTGAGGAGGAGGGTTCTGTGCGATAATAGCTCCACCTCTGACTGGGCCAGAACAAGCCAGTCGTCGAGGTAGTTGAGAATACGAATTCCCATCTGTCTTAGAGGGGAAAGAGCCGTGTCCATGCACTTCGTAAAAGTACAGGGGGCCAGAGACAGTCCAAGGAAGGACTGTGTACTGATAAGCCACTCCCTCGAAGGCGAATCTCAAGAATCGTCTGTGATGGGGGGGCTATCTGGATGTGAAAGTATGCGTCTTTCAGGTCCAGAGAAAAGAACCAGTCCCCTGTGCGAATTTGCGAGAGGATCTGCTTCAACGCGATCATCCTGAACGACCTCTTCATGACGGCGCGATTCAGGTGTCTGAGATCGAGGATGGGCCGGAGACCATCATCCTTTTTGGGGACGAGGAAGTGACAGCTGTAGAAACCTGACTCGCTCTGGGCTGGAGGGACCGTTTCTACGGCGCACTTGGCCAGCAAATTCATCACCTCGGAGCGCAGGACGTGTGCGTCTTTGCTCTGAACAGAGGTGGGAACCACGCCGCTGAAGCGCGGGGGTCTTTGAGTGAATTGCAGTGAGTAACCTCGTTTTATTATCCCCATAACCCAGTCTGACACTCCGGGGATGGCCTGCCAGGCCTCGGCTCATGTGGTGAGGGGTTGTATCATTTCGAGCGGCAGGCCGCCTAGCGGGGACCTGAAGCTTGTGATAAGAGGGAGAGGAATGTGCTCTCTTTTTGAATATGTTTGTGTTTTATTTTCCTCGCCATAACAACGATCAGTTGTGTGGGCACTATTTGAACAGGCCCAGTGTTCACAACAGTATTTACCACAAACACATTGCCGTTGGCAGCCGGATCTGAACGGGGTGCTTGGAGGGGTGATAGACTCTATGCTTTTGTAATGAGAGCATTCAGCCCTTGTGGTGGCGGCCCAAAAGCGTCAAGAGTCTGAAGCTGTCAGTTATAATCATAGTGACAGCCTTTTCTTTCAATTTGCCTAAAAAAAATAAAAAAATAAAACCACTCATTAGAAGAGGGGTATTGATTATCATTATGTGTAAACACACTATCAGAACAAAAGTGCTGCCCTCATCCTCTCAGATCCGCTCATAGCCTCATAGTGGACGAGGGGAGGGGCCGGCTTCATTGAAGAAGGCGAGCCGCGAGCGAGACAAACTCTCACGCTGGCAGATCAGAGAGCTGCGTGGATAGTGAAACATGGGGCTGCGCCTGCGTAAATTCACTCAAGCTTGATCGCTGAAACCCTCCAGCTTGCTGTTTCTTCTCCGAGATAACTGGGAGGAGAGAAACACTAGAGCAGGGGAGGCGGAGCCACCTTCATTGAAGAAGGGGAACCGCAAGCGTGGCAGGGACAGACTGATGCTTTCATAATGAGATCAAAGAGCTGCAAGAGGCACTAATACTTAGTGTAACACGGGGCTATGCCAGTGCGAAAAATCACTCAAGCCTGAATGCTCAGCCCCGTGATTTTACCATCTCTTTCTCCGAGGTGACTGGGAGAAGAGAAATGTGAGAGGTGTGGCCGCCCAGCGCAGCATTCTACGATCCGCCCAGAAGGATTGAGCCACTCGATGTAATGAGGAGCACTGATTCTCACGTGTGAAACACCGGCGGATCAGAGCGCTGCTGGAAGCTCCGTGGTTCTGATGTTTCATTCTCCGAGCTTTGCTGAGAGAAGAGAGAAAGGAGAGCAGAGCTGCCTTCGTAGAAGGCGGTCAGCGAGCGGAGAAGAGCGAGACTCATACTCTGAACGAGCATACCATCTCGGTGAGCACGCAGTCACTCGCGGTTGCAGCATTTGCAACAATGCAGAGAAATTTGCTCTTTTAGAGCACTCACCAGATGACGGCAGCGAACAGGACCGGAACTGCTACGATGCTGGAGCGTGAGGAAAAGGCGGCAGATCAGCCGAGCAGATTGAGGTCGCTGGGTCCAGCTGCAAGGCATGTCAATGGCGAGCAAGCTTCTGGGATCAACGGAGATGAATTCGTCGTCGCTGAAGGAGAAGAAATCTGAGGATCCTTTGGCGAAACGGCCGCTTATATAGCCAGATTGCTCCGCCCATTCTGGTGGGTTCTGGCGGGCTTCATCTCCATAGGCTCGTGCAGCTTCGTTACCGACCCATTCGACTGGGTTCGTTTTTTAACACAGTGCACGAACCAATAGTCGTGCAGTTTCACTGCGTGATTGAATAAGGCTTCAGTTCAGGAGAAAAAAGGCTTTTTCTCATATGCATCTTTATCAAGACGCAGTACGAGTGGAGTATCGACAGGGAACATATGTTACATATGGATAAAGTGAAAGTGAAAGTGAAAGTGAAGTGACATACTGCCAAGTATGGTGACCCATACTCGGAATTCGTGCTCTGCATTTAACCCATCCATCGTGCACACAGACAGCAGTGAACATACACACACCGTGAACACACACCCGGAGCAGTGGGCAGCCATTTATGCTGCGGCGCCCGGGGAGCAGTTGGGGGTTCGGTGCCTTGCTCAAGGGCACCTCAGTCATGGTATTGAGGGTGGAGAGAGCGCTGGACATTCACTCCCCCCACCTACAATCCCTGCCGGCCTGAGACTCGAACCCGCAACCTTTGGATTACGAGTCTGACTCTCTAACCATTAGGCCACGACTTCCCCATAAACAATGAGATCAGGCTGGCTATCCAGCATCATGGCCACATCACTCTTGATCAAGAGGAAAGATTCTATAAGAATACTATAAGAGTATTATACTAGAATTCTTAACAACATAAAAAGAAAATAGTTTTATCCCAGTAGATATATAGCCAACAATAAGATGTTGAGGAAGTCTGCCAAAACACTGTGCTGTTCACGAGTCACTGATGTTTATTTTCTTCAAGGACTTTAGTGGTACGAGTAGCAGATTTCAGATCGTTTGGTAAAACTTTCACAATGTAATGACGTCTTTGGAAAGAAGCTGTCATTGAAGGATTGGGCAGCGCTAACTGTATTGGAGCTGACTGCAAACCTCACATAGTTTTAAAGATACAGTGATGTTTTTGCTACAAGAAAAAAGGGGATTTCACTGACAAAATATAATGATTTATCACCATATCAACTTATGACAAAGCAGATATTTTGTTATGTCTGTTCAGACTGATTCGTGACTCCATAAAATGAATAAAATGGATCCTGTATACAAATATCACAATATTAAATTGCTATACTCCCTTAATAAAATCTCTGAATATCATTTAAGTGTTTTTTTGTTTTTTTTTTTGACTTGACCAACACAAATGCATAAAAACCCAACAATTAATTTTGTAAAAATTTTACATCTATTAAGTTCTTTTACACAAAAATTATTTAATATTTCTCTAAAAATTTATACAAGACATACAAATTATATTAAGATATAGTTACAATGATTAATTATTGTGATCAGTTTCAAGAAACACAATCATTACTCACTTGAGAAAGTTGGACAAAATTAACACACACGAAGAAAGAGAAATCAGATTTTCCAAGCATGCTTTTATATGTACTAGCTAAATGTTATTTATTTATTTATTTATTTTTTGTGACTATATAAGCTGCATGTTGTTTTATTTTCAAGGCAATAATAATTAGTTGCTATTTTAGCGGACTCAGATGAAGTTCACATTGCTCATATATATATATATTGTGACGAGTCGGCTGCCTCCCCCCTGTCCATCATCACCACCCCGTCCCATATTCGCCGCCCTTCACCAGGCTCCCGACAGGAGTGGGTGTGTGAGAGAGGAGGGGCGCTGAAACAGCCAGGGCTGGCGGCGTGTGATGAGGCGCACCTGACGTGAATAGAGCCTCATCACCGCCGCCGTTAAATGCCGAACGCGCCTCTCCTCGGGAGACCGGTCTCTTCCCCGTGCATGCACGCTGGTGTCCTCGTGGGTCCAGGAAAGGGGGCGTAGAGGGAACTACCTGCCGCCGTCAGAGACGCGAGCGGCCGGACCCGCAGTCCGGCCGACACTGCACCCGCGATACGGCCGTCGGGCAAGGACGCCGGGCCGTGGAATCCCGTCGAGCACCCGGGGATGAAGGAGTTGGACGAAGCCGCCACAGAAGCCGCCGTCACCCGCGCCCCGGGACCTCCAGACGGGAGCGCGTGCGGCCGCCGGACTCCGCCCCTTACCTGGACCCTTCCCTCCTGACCACTGCCCTCCTTCACGAGCCCCGCAGCACAACGAGGACACCAGATCCCTGTTTATTTTGGACACTTTTCCCCCTTTGGACACTTTATTTTAAATATTGTTTAATAAAAACCTCTCCGAGGCTTGACGCCACGCCCACTGTGTCTGTCGTTGGCTCCTCCCGCGACAGTGGTGGAGAATGCGGGCAGGCGGAGCCTAGACAGCACAGTTGGGTAACATCTGATGACGTCATCCCCTCTCGCTCGCAAGAAGCCGTAGAGCCCGTACGGGGACGGAGGAAGGACGGGGACAGCCTCCCAGCCACCAATGGGGTAAGTGACATTCTGTCTATTTGTCATCATTACCCCGTGGTTGGTTGAGGCTGTCAACTAAAACCCGCTTTCTCTGTCCCGGCTCCGGCGCGGTGCGAGAGGGAGCGTTGCCCGGAGAGGAATCCCTGCCCCGCCCACTCCGACCGCTGGAGCCTGGTTGAGGAAGGTAGCACTCCTGTGTGGGCGGCGACCCTCGGACGGGGATGTCGCTTGGGGGGGGGGAATGTGACGAGTCGGCTGCCTCCCCCCTGTCCATCATCACCACCCCGTCCCATATTCGCCGCCCTTCACCAGGCTCTCGACAGGAGTGGGTGTGTGAGAGAGGAGGGGCGCTGAAACAGCCAGGGCTGGCGGCGTGTGATGAGGCGCACCTGACGTGAATAGAGCCTCATCACCGCCGCCGTTAAATGCCGAACGCGCCTCTCCTCGTGAGACCGGTCTCTTCCCCGTGCATGCACGCTGGTGTCCTCGTGGGTCCAGGAAAGGGAGCGTAGAGGGAACTACCTGCCGCCGCCAGAGACGCGAGCGGCACACTGCACCCGCGATACGGCCGTCGGGCAAGGACGCCGGGCCGTGGAATCCCGTCGAGCACCCGGGGATGAAGGAGTTGGACGAAGCCGCCACAGAAGCCGCCGTCACCCGGACTCCGCCCCTTACCTGGACCCTTCCCTCCTGACCACTGCCCTCCTTCACGAGCCCCGCAGCACAACGAGGACACCAGATCCCTGTTTATTTTGGACACTTTTCCCCCTTTGGACACTTTATTTTAAATATTGTTTAATAAAAACCTCTCCGAGGCTTGACGCCACGCCCACTGTGTCTGTCGTTGGCTCCTCCCGCGACTATATATATATATATATTGTTATTACAGTATTATTTTTTAAAATTGCCTTAAAAAAAATCCGGGTTACCGGAACTGGGTCTCTACTCAGTTTGTCAAGATAACACATTTAACTTACATTTACAAAATTTATAAGGTATATTTATATTTATATGTTAATATTTTAAAGTGTAAAAAATTTTTCATAACAGCTTCAAACGTTGTAGTTCAGCATTAAACGTTGTATCAACGTTGTTTCAACGTTGAAACGAGAACTGACCTTATTTCAACCATATTTCAATGTTGAAGGCCCATCATATGCTGGCTGGGTTTACATAGTCTACAGGATAGTTTATGGAAGAAAAATCAAATAAGGCATAGATAGTAGTATATCCCCCATCTTCAGCCTCCATCATTGGAGGTTATGGTCAGCGTTTGACCCCGGGGAGCCCTGCTGGTTTATTGATTAACAGACACGAACGACTTCATCAGGCTTTCTGCCCACCCCCGTCCCGATGAAGTGGACACCACCGCTGGGACAATTACAGTCAATATAAATTATATTTTCCAACCAAAGTTCAATGAAGGATGTTCATACAGAGTACTAAATGCACGTTCACTTTCAGTCCTTTATGGAACTGGACAATGTGAGCCAAACTTAGAGTGTATCATCACAAATTAACATGAAAAACCATGTTAATTACAAGTGCAACAGGATTTTTGACATTTGTATTTAGTACATTTACTGAACTACATGCAGGCGACCTACCTTCACTAACACAGACATACGAAGGTGACCAAAACAACTCATAATATCTGTGAGAGAGAGCTGAGGATCAGTATAGATCATTAGACTGACTGACTGATCCCATCACACCATTATGTGTAAATCTGCATGTGATTCATGAGAAAACCCCCAACTACTGTCTGGACACCCCGTCCTGTGTGTGCCCCCCAGATGGTTGGGTCTTTATTTAAATGAGATCACTGCGATTTGCATCTGGTGCAGCTGTGCATGCTGATATGACTGACACGAGTCCGTCACCGAGCATGGCCCACGGCACAGCAGCTAGCGGGACCTCATGCAAATACGCAAATTATGTAAAGAGACACAAGAAGGAGGGAAATCCCAATAGATTACATCAATGTTTAGGCAAATTAAGTTATGCAGCCAACATAGAGCTGAATTCATTTAGGTTTGTTAAATGTCTGCACGTCATGTCAGCATCAATTTCTCCTTATGGACTTGAATCAATTATACATTATTGAGTGATGCAGTATCACACAACTTTACATACCCTGGATTCTGCATGCGTATTCACACCACATATTGTAGAAAACAAACCGCTTATTTAAATGACCAATTTTATCTGTTTAACTGCAATGTTTCAGTACCTCTTGGTGAAAAAGAAGTGTGCTTACTTGCATTGAATGCGCTCTTATAGTGTAATTCAAATTAGTTGGGGAAAAACTAACAAACAAGCAAACTGTACTTGTAGATCATATAATGAAATAAGAGGCTACTTAAGTGTACTTAAAGAGAGACTTTTTCATGACTGTTTCTTAACACGCTTAAATACACTTAAAAGTGCACTTTGTATTGTCTAATTAAACGTTTTCTTTAAAGTATATTTAATAATTATGTTTTAATAACAATATCATGCTTTAAACAAGTGCACTTATTTCAATTTGTTGATAAACATACTTCTTGATTATAAATTTGATTATAAATTTGCTGTACGTTATTAAATATTACATTTCAAATTTATTTATTTTAAGGCCTGGTTTCATAGACAGGGCTTAGCCTAAGCCAGGATTAGGCCATAGTTTAATTAGGACAATTAAGTAATTTTTATAAACATGCCTTAGAAAAAAAGCATTACTGGTGTGCATTTTAAGACAAAACAAAGGCACTGACATGTTTTAAGATCAGTCAGTGCAAGTTTCTTAGCTCAGATTTACATTTTGTTACAATAAAGTATATTTTAGTTAACCTTTAATAATTAGAAGTAAATAAGAATACAATTTTAATTTGAATACATATTCAATTGTAATTCACATGCATTTTTAATGGACGTTTGCATTACTGTAAAAGTCTTTTAAATTTTGACACTGTTTATTAGCACTTATAAAGCACATATTAATGCCTTATTTTGCATGACTGCATTTTAGATCCCTTAATACTTTCCCATATACCTAAACTTAACAACTACCTTACTAACTATTAACAAGCAGTAATTAGGAGTTTACTGAGGCAAAACTCAATGTTAATAATAGTTAGTTAATAGTGATAATAGGACCCTAAACTAAAGTGTGACCAAAATTTAGCAGCAGTAGTAGCAGCAGCCTAAAACACATCAACATTGTGCTTGTCACCTGATTTCACGGGGCCTTAAAAACCCTTTTGCTCAGTGCTTAAACAAGACTGGTACCTGGCCAGTATGTTATGCCACCCTTTGGCTATTGTCAGGAATGACTGTGGTTTTATTGCATTATGATTGGCATGATTTAAGACGCCAAAGCCCCGCTAAGAGGCCTCACAGTTGCAGTCTCCCCCTGCGGTGAGCCCAAATGTGTGTTTAGTGGCCCCACAAGGCAATCACACTGAGTTATTGAAACAAAAAAAGCAAAATAAACAGAAAACTGTCAACGTACTTGGATGAAAAAATTGTGGGGTGGATTGCTTGTAGTAATGAGTAAAGCTTGCTGATCTTTAACACATTGAGCCAGAAGGAAAAAACATGGCATGAGTCATGGAGAGTCTTTTCTTTCCGGTAATTTTTATCAGCCTAAGATGAGATCTTCACGTTCTTATCCTGCATTTTTTTTCTCTTACCTGCACACAGCTAAATGGCCCTGTAGATAATTACATAACGCAGAACCTCTCTCCCCTCAGCAACAACTACGCAAATCCCCGTCCCCCATATACATTTTTCCACTGCAACTGTCAGAATATGCGCAGAGGGAGCGTGTCGTGGCGTAATGTGCTCTAGGTACAATAAAGACTGCAGCATTATTGGCCCTGCACTGGAATTGGTGAGTCAGAGTACGCAGTTGGAGACTGCTGACTCCCCATTGAGAGAACATAAGCTCTATTGCGGAGCTCGTGCAATATTTCCCCCCACCACTCGCTAACACGGGTTGCCAGATTAACAATTCAAACCTTTGTGTGCGTAATCTGCCTGCCACGGCACCAGCACGGAGCCGGGTATTTTTATTTTAAATAGTGAAAAGGAAGCTGAGGGGGGTAAATGTTTCGAGGAACATTATGTCTGTTTCAGGACCATCAGCCGTCGGAGTGTGTACTGAAGTGAGTGTGTTTGTGTGATTAGTTAAGTATCTGAGTAATTGAGTTTGAGGGTGTGTACTTTTGAGTCTTTGCGTGGGTGATTTGGAGTATTTGTCTTGTTACATTTGTGTCAGGGTTAATTTTTGTCATTTGAAGTCGGCGACTCGGCATGGAAAGGAAATGTTATTGACATTATTGTAAATGATTCATCCATGCATATATTATGTTTCATTTTTACTTTTTGATTGATTGAATGATTGATTGATTGATGTTGTAATTTTGAATTAAAATGTCATTACTTGGTCTTCCAGTGAAATTGCAAACTTCTGTCTGGTGATGTCATTTCATCTGCATAAATCCCACCCCTTTATTACAATTGCATTCAGACTTTGCTTCATCCAGTGAATTAAACCAAGTGTTCATGGTAATCCATTTCACTCTGAGGTATGTCACAATAGGGAGGAGTTACTACTTCCGTTACATCACAACTTTAAAATTAGACAATATTTCATCTGAAATATTCTTAAATTTTAGTCAGTTTTACTCTGACTGAAGTGACATATAATTTTAATAATCAGAAATATAATTTTTGTTGACTCAATTTTTGTTGATTCAACTAAAGTTGAATCAACTTTATTATCATTTACTAAAACCATAAAAACATTTACATTACTTGAAATAAAAAAAAACTAAAAAAAAAAAAACTAACTGAAATAAAAATATACAGTAACATTTTATTTTAAGGTGTCCATAATACGGAGTAATAACCTAGTTGAGTACTTAGTAGTAGCCGTTGTACTTACATTTAATAGGTACTTACCATGTACTTACAATGTAACTAAGTTATGGAACAGCCTGTAATTACAGTTTGTAATTATGCAGATGTAATAGGCATCTGCTGTTACACAGCTACTTATGTAACCAAAAGATTGCTACACATGTGTTGCAGACTTTATACAACATAATTATAAATGTAAGTACACAGACATAAGCTACTTAAAATAAAGTGTATCAAGAAGTGCTGCTAGATTTATTCAAAATAGTCCCAAATATGATCACACCACCTTATTCAATTTAGCTGCCTATTCAATTAAGAATCGATTTTAAAATTATTTTATTGGTGTACAAATCTTTACATAACCAAGCCCCTGGCTATCTTTCAGAGTTGTTGCATTTTTATACTCCCACTAGAAGTCTAAGATCCAGTGATCAGAATCTCCTTTTAGTCCCTCTGTCCAGACTTAAACGTAGAGGAGATCGAGCTTTCTCTGTAGTCGGGCCTCGGTTATGGAACAATCTGCCGCCTTCCCTATCCGTTTTCAAGTCACTTTTAAAAGCACATTTGTTTGATTTGGCCTACTAATATCCCTTTCTTATTACACTGTATTATGGTCTGGATTATTACTCTGTTTTAAGAATGTCTATTTGTAATTCCAAATTTATATGTTGTATTATCTCTGTTTTATGTGTTTATGATTTGATTTTAATGTACAGCACTTTGGTCAGTCTTGTGGCTGTTTTTAAATGTGCTTGATAAATAAATGAACTTGAAGATTGTATTTAAGAGTACTTCAAGTCTATATAGACTGTCCAGTTTATCCAGCTGCACCTTAGTTTGATTTAACCCACCAGCACACAGCTTAAATACATGTAATATATTTCTAATTACATTAAAATGACAGAATATTACACAGCCATAAGCTACTTAAAATAAAGTGTATCAAGATTGTACTTAAGTGTAAAGTTAAAGTACATATGTGTAACAGAAGCTGCCTGTTACATCTACATAATTACAAACTGTAAGTACATGTTGTTTCAAAACTTAGTTACATGGTAAGTACATTTTATTTCATGTAAGTACAACGGCTACTACTAAGTACTTAATTAGGTAATTACTCTGTATAATGACACCTTAAAATAAAGTGTTACCAAATATACATATCAAATATATAAAAACACAAACATTTTATTTCAGTTAGTTAATAAGGCCACATTAAAAATAACTAAAATCTAAAATAAATAAATCGTATTTTTATATTAATATTACATATTATATATAAAATATACTCTTGATATATATCAAGAGTATATTTTATTAATGTCGTTACAATTGTATTTTTTTATAAAATCTTTGCTAAGATCTTGTCACTGAAATCAAAACCTTTGTCAATGCACAGTCAGATTATTATTCATGATTAGTATGAATGTGAATCTTTCTCCACCCTTTTGATGTGTGCTGTGTTTGATTTGGTTTGTCCCTGTCCCTTTCTTGCACTCTCTCCATTTGTCTCTACTGTGAATTGTTTGTGATGTTGTGGTGGGCTTGTTTTTTCCTCTGTTGCCCTCCAGCTAGCTATTTTGATTGGGTTTTTGTTTTACTCTGAGGTTGTGAAGGCGGCCCACAGGCCTTCTCAAGCAGTGCTTGATATTCTCATCGGAAAGCAGCAGAGGAAGGTCTTTACTTTGCAAATACATGAAGGATATTATAAAATAAAGCTCAGCAGTGTCTCTCTCTCTGGCTCTCTGATTAGGGGGCGTCACAAAGAATGGACGTGCTGTTCTTCAAACCGGCACTGTGCTGTCAACAGCAGCTTTGGCAGAGTGGAATCAGATAAGGGGCCCAAAGCGGAGCTGCGCGAGGAGGCTGCCTGGCCACATGACTGCCACTGCAAGTCAAAGTTTTTGTCCTTCAGCTGAACTTTGGCTCACTTAAAGAGCCAGTGTGAGGGATCCCAATAGCCTTCATTGACAAGACAAGTACTTGGCATATAACTTTAGCTCAGACTTCACAGCATGTCAGCACGTGTATAGAATGGATAACTATGGGAGAACCTGAGATGGACAGACAGAGAGAGAGTATGAAGGTCCCCGTTTCCATTCGGACAAGTTCAAAGAATCCTAAATATGTGCTTACTGATTAACTTATTTGAGTAAGCATGTGTATGTAGTTATGCCTGTGGCATAAATGAGTGAATCGATACAGTTGCCTGACTTGACCTCATCTCTTGTGACCCACAATTCTAAATGTTTGCTTAATGATTATTAGTAGTTTTCAAAGTAAAAGCATACAAACTCTGCAATTATGTGAGCGTGTACGTCAGACAGAATGCAGGACAGCGTGAAAGAGACAGAAAAAGATCAAAATTTGAAGCAATAACTGTGACTTTGTAATGTATTTATCTTACCCGAACTGACTCTACTAGTTTAAAGATGAGTCAAGTTGAATCAAAGCATGTGCACAATACACAGAGGAAGAACATGATGTACTGTATTGTATGCACTGATGAAATATCAATGGATTATAGTACAGTGCAACTAGATTTTTAACATGCTAAAATGTCTTGAGTGTTTGCCAGCATGTTTCTAGCATGTTTTTAGCATGCTGCTATGTAGTTACTAGAGTGTTTTGAATTGTTGCTAGGAGTTTGTTGACTTTTGTCAGCAGAGCCCTCACCTACATCTCTATGATATTCTGGTCTCTGAATTCCAGAGTCATATATATATATATATACTAGCAAATAATATAACACACTTAAGTAGACTTTTAAAAATTGCACTTTGTAATAATGTCAAATTGAAAATTTTACTTCAAGAGTGCACATTGTTATTGTTTTAATAATCTTTCATTGTGCATTAAAGCAATACACATATCTTGATGCACTAACATACTAAACCACATGTAAAGTACATCATTATAATTTTAACTGTAGTGGGTTATTCAATATTACATTTATAGTTCATAATTCACTAAATTGCAACTTAATAACAAAGGTATAATCACAAATATATTTAAATACAAGACATAGTAGTTTTAATTGAAGCAACATTAAAGTATATTTTAGTTTACCATAAATGCTTGTCAGTACATTCAGTGTAACCATATTTCAAAGACAGCAGAAGTAATTATGAAATTACATATATATATATATATATGTACTTAAGTCCTACTTAATTAAGTAAAAACAAAACAAAACAAACAAACAGACAAAAAACACTAATGTACAGCTGTAATATAAATTGTATATAATATTTATGTGTATATTTGTGTATGTGTGAATGTGTATATAAAAAATATATGAAATATATTTACAATTTCATTGCAATTAACATGCAATTAAATGCCTATACTTGCATATTCTTTGCAAGTATATTATTTCCATTAAAAAAAATAATAATTTAAATGTAGGCTAACATTTACATCTTCTTGTGTGGTCATTTCCACCACTCAGAAATGGAAAGGGAGCTAATTCTTCAATTCTGAATTCTGCTCAACTCTCCTAAATGTGGCTGAAGTCTTTGAGAAATGTATGGCCCAGTAGTAAAAATCATAATTCTAAAAATCATAAATCATAATTCTGACCACTTGGAAAAGTGATGTGGGATGAGTTACACACTGAAGTTCAATACTTAAGAATAGAAGTTTGTATAAACCTAACACTACGTATGCACAACAGTGATGCCAATAAATAATTAAATAGTGAAAGTTTAAACAGAGTAACATCAGGCAAAAAAAAAAGAAGAAAAAATATTTGGAATAAATGTTGATTGCAATTAATTTCATCATTTTACTCTTCTATCAGTTTACCGTTATCTTTTTTTTCAGTTCTCATCACATTTAAACTAAAATGGCCACAGGCTGTAATATGTGTATGCAAGTGTGTTTTCAGATTATGTGCAGAGAACCAGGTTTTTTAGAGGATGCTTAAGATGCGTCTCTGAGGAGAAGCGCAGAAACCTGTGTTTACAGGCATTAATTTCAGACAGGCACACTCCAGCTTGTTATTGTTATGCTGCATTGCAACAGCCGGCTAGAGAAAACAAGAAGAGCAAGGAGGAGGTAAAGGGAGAGAGAAACCATTATTTCACCAAGGGAGTAAAGTAGTAGGACGAGAACACGAGCGACTGTACGCTGCATGAAGATGCTAGCTGCCGTCCGCGATTTAAAAGCAGAGCGTGAGCGCAACGGAAAGTAGGGGCATGCACTTTAAATAAGCACCAAGCAATCGTGAAACACTCACATGCACTTGAAAAAGCAGACAAACATGGGACGAAACAAATGCATGCACTCCCTGACACGTTTCATACACCTACACTCGCACCCCAGCATGTATAGGTGCACAAATGTAAAACACTCATGATAGAGTCGCAAAACTTTCTGCATCCTTCTGCTTGAAATCCCTCACACGTGGACAGACGCTCACTCAAATGCACAGTGATTTCCCATGGTGCAATGGGCTGGAATGCCGGTCTAGCTCAGAACAAGGTGCCAATTCCTATTATGGAGGTTACCAGACAGAGCTTCTGGTTGCTGCAGTGAGGCGTGGAGGCCTCGTATCAAGCTCAAGAGCCCGAGCCAGATGCCTCCAGTGGAAAGCTCCGCTCTGGGATGACGATCTGCTTGGCCTTGCACACAAAACACCCTTTGCTCATAATGTGGGATGGAGCAGGTGAGTACGGGCAAAAGCCTGGGCCTGACACTAACCCAGTGGCTTTTTTACACCATGATTAATGGACCTTGCTTGGTTTATCACAGTCTCTAGTTTGCTATTAACCAGGGATTGATTGAGAATACTCTCTTAATAAAGGGTCCAATTAGAAACAGAAAGTGTTTTACGGCCTGATGCCATTGGGGAACATTTCCACAAAATATATTTTATTTTATCCATCTACTCGCTGGTACTTTTAAGTACTGTGGCCAATAGACTGATCTAAAGGGCTTATAATATAACATCAAGAAGTTTATAAATCTCTAAATAACCATATAACCCAGGGGCTTTCAGAGGTTTTGAAGCCATGGACCTCCTGCGAGAGACTCCATTCCTGACATATGCAGCTTTACGTTTCTGTCTTAAAAGACTATTTATCAATGTGAGAAAGAAAAAAAAAATCAGTAGCTTTTATGCATTTATATTAACCATTTACTGGTCAAACTATTTTTTTTTTATATATATATATATATTTGGTATTCAATTAAAATGTATTTGTATAACTGATACATAATGTTCAAATAGTGTTTTTAAGCAGTTTTACAGAGAATAATCAGTGAGCAAGATAAATGTTATTATGGAAAGGAGAAACTCTAAAGAAAAACAACAATAAGTTTAGAAATAAATAAATATTAAAATAAAATTAAAAATTGTAATAAATAAATAAGAAAATAAATAAGTAAATAATATGCAGCCAAGCCAATTTCACACATTTTTTTCTCAGTGTTTCAGCAGTTTTACAGAATTAATATTTAGAGTATCTTACTATAGTATCTATAGTATCTCCATGCCTTATAATTGCATTCAGCAGATTAGCTGGCCACCCATATAGTTCACATTTGGTGATTAAATAATACAATCAAGCAGTTGAGATTTTCTATATAGTATATTTGGCTTTACATGAATACACCTAATGTATGCAGATAAAGTTAGACATACTCATATATCCAGCTGTATATGTATGTGTGAAAACAGTTTACATTTGGCATCAATATACTATATATCACTTTACTTGAGTATACTGTACATATGCAGGTAAAGTTGGATATGCTAATATCCAATTTCATATATAGAGCTGTGTAATAATATAGTTTCCTTTTTTTAAGTTATGTCAGTATAGACATAAACTAGAACATCAACAGAATAAAATAACCACTAATAATGATTACTTTCTCCAGGGGTCTCAGTAGCTACTTAACAGACAGTGGATTATTGCTTTAACAGGTCTAAAGGTCAGAACCTTGTAAGCCCCAGGTTTAGTGGTCATTTACAATTAAATGAGATTTGCATTTAGACAAGCAGGAAAAGATGGCAAACTACGAGATCATGTCAAGATGAGGGTCTGTTTGAAGAGAGTGGTTCTGATCTGTATATTGTGGGTTTGCTTTATCAGTTGTTGGTTCTCATACATATATATTAGTAATGGACTCTTTGGCCAGTGCGGACTGCAACTCTTTGCCCTGTGGTAAGACTTCAGTCTCTGACTTCAGAAATTATCTCTTCTCAACCCATTGACTTCAATCAAAAGACCGAGTGCACTGGCATGCATCCTCCAGCCTTCTGTGACATTGTAGAAGTTTGCATTCGAGTTTTGATGGACAAGGTTCCATGATTCAAAATATGCTGTTTTTTCTTTTAATTATCATGTGGATCATGTGCCAGTTTGCCAGTGCATGTGCACACGCATTTCCTCCATTCACAATAAGCAAACATATTCATGTTATTGTTAACCCACTGGTGCTCTTGTGAATAAAAACGTTGTATGTTTTGGTATTTTTTTTTACTTCATCAGAATGTTATGGACTCAGAGATAAAAGTTGCTATGCAAACAATTAAAATAAAAAATAAATAAAAATGCATTTTTCATAATACATTTTCTTTTTGTAACTTCACTTCAGAAATAATCTGAAAAGAATAATAAAAAATATTAATAAATGTTTTTGTAAAGCATTTTTGTAATTACAAATAAAGCTACACAAAATATACTTGCTACTGTATAATGTTATGTAAGTATTTTTGAAAAAAAATATGACAAAAATCTTGATGGTTTGGAAAAAATGTAAAAATAGTATTAAATTATAAAATATCCAAATATAGTTGACATTGTATGGTACAATTTATTTACATTGCCTTTAGCTTAGAAACTGTTTAAACATAAACTGGAACTGGACTATGAACTTACGAGTGTTGTTTTGTTGTTATAGTACTACATTTTAAACTATACAATATTTTTATTTTATTTTATGTTATATGTTAGTTTTATTTTACTTCATTTTGAAGAAACCGTTGAACAAATACACATGCCCAAATCTCCACTGTCTCATTCACCATGGGCAAACATAATCATAGATATGCATGAACACACACACACCAGAATGTCATTCAAGCTCAAATCAGTCCCACTTGTGGAGTGTGTAAATCTACAAAAAACATGCTAATCTGACAAACAATCCATTATACATGAGGAAGTGGCCCCTGTGCATTACAGTCGAGCACGACACACTCACGCTTGAGCTTTCAAAGCAGCGTGACAGTAACGTGCCCCTCTTTACTCTTTTATTCAGCTGTTGCTGTCCTCTATCCACATGCTGACAGGACGGAGAAGGGAATGATAAAGATGAAGGCCAGTGCTGAGGTGTTATATCTGTTAGTTATGTATTCCTGGTGTCGCCTCAGTTTGGAAGGAGGAAGAAGAAAGTGTGAATGAGAAAAGAGAGATATAGAGAGAGAGATGCAAGGCTCTGCGTGACACGGCAGAATTTACAGACTGCTAAATATCCCAGTTGACCTAAATGCAGCCCAAGGGGGATTGCAAGTGTGTGTGTGTGTGTGTGTGTGTGTGTGTGTGTGTGTGTGTGTGTACCAGTTACATGTGCATCCTCAACAAAGTTGGATTAGAAAACAGACAATAGTACATAAAAATATAAAATAAATAAATAATAATAAAAAAAAAAACTAAACACATAGTACAACACGTGAAATGTGTTAGTCATCAAATGGTGCAGTAACACTTTCCAACAGCCTCACCAGAGTCTCTTTTGCATCCTTTGGTCTTCATGAGTTTTCACTGAGGTCCTATAGACTTACCACCTAACATATTTGCAATCTGTCCACAGTTCAAACTCATTCAAACAAACTGTTGGAAATTAATTCGCAATAACCCCCTGCATGGCAGGAAGCATTCCCTGTTTCAGGAACAGTTTTAGAAATACTGAGTAGTTGTTACTTTTAAGTTTTAAGTTTAACTTTAGAGAGTTTTGTGCGAGGAACGATGTTGGTTAAATGCAGTGTTTTATGATTATTATATGTTGACTAATGGTGTGAAATTATTAACCATTGCTGTTGTTTATTAAAACTAAAACATAAAAAAAAAGTTTAAAAAAATTCAAATAATTTATTTAATTGAAATATAGTTGACACTCCCTTCTTGTCTTGTTTTCTGGTGAGCGCGCGGCTTCGAGTGTGCTCGAGCTGCGCGCTCTCTTGTCTGCCTGCTCTGTTTCATGTTGGGGCGTGGTGTTCGGATCCCGGCACTCCTGTCTTGTTCAGACTCTGTTCTGGTTTCGTGTCGGGGTTCGGACACTCACGCTCCAGGTTTGTTCTTGTTGGGGAGCGTGCGATTTCGAGTTCGCTCGGGCCGTGTGCTCGTCTGTGTGTGTGTTTTGTTCGGCACGCGGTTCGGTTTTGGCCGCGTCCGTTTTCTCGTTTTGTTTTGCTCCGTGTTGCACGCAGCTGGTGTTTTTTCACTGGCTGCGTGCTTTCATGTTTGTTTTTATGAACACACGGCTTATGAGTCTTCTCATTAGCTGCGTGTTAGTGTCCTGTTTTGCACATGGCTAGTGATTTGTTTAGCTGGCCATGTGCTTGTGTTTTTGTTTTGTTTGAGCACATGGCTGGTCTTGTTTAGTTTTATGTGCCATGTGCTCTCATGTCAATTGTCTTGACCCCACCCACCTTGTTTCCTGATTATTGGTTAATTTGCCCCACCTGTTACCTCATTACCCTCCTCATTTGCTCCCCTTATAACCTCCTTGTGTTTGCAGTCCTGTGCCGGTTCGTCGTCGACCTTACCCTTGTGAAGTCCTGCCTTGCCTTGCCCTGCCAGTGTGTTTTCCCCTATGGGGTAGTTTTTGTTTGTTTATTTTATTTTATAATTAATAAAGCCCTATTTTTCTCCAGCAATTGAGTCCTCGCCCTATCCCTTCACCCCACACCTGACAGGAAACCATGTATGTAACTGGAACTGGACTATGAACTTGTCAGTGTTATTTATTGATATACTATTAGTATTTAACAGTATTTGAATCAGCTTTTATTTATATATTTTCAGTTTTAGTTATATTGTTATGTGCATTTGTGATTGATTGATTCATTCATGCCTAGCTTCAATTTATATTTAATTTTAGTAATTTACTACTTCATTTATTACAGTTAAAATTTCTCATGAATTAATTCATCTTATCGGTTATCTTTTATTTTATTAGATTTATTTTAACGACCAAAATGCATTTTAATAGTTGTTTGTTTTTGTTTTTTTTAAACAATAACATAACTTATATGAACAAAAAAACAAAACAAAAAACAGTGATAGCGACTTCACCTACTCGTTTCAGAAGTCCACCACACACCACCGGTGCACACGTGCATTAGTATGCGCATGTGAACGCGGTGAGAAAAGATGCAATTAGCAGATGAGACAACAACAGGCCTCGGCGAGGAGAGCGACTGATATCAAAGATGCTGTAAACAGTAAACACGTCTCCCTTGGAGGTGATGGTGAATGATGGCGTGTTGTGCTCTTCCAGGGGCAGCTCACAAAATCAACACATGTGGTCTTTGCTGTTTACTTCCAGAGTGTCGACTTGCTCCCATATTTCTGAAAGATGCAAGATGCTTAACTTTAATACCTATGATGCAATTCAGATAGTGTTCAGGACCACCTAGCGAGATTGAACAGCATGAGTGGCATCTAAACATCCACACACACACACATCGATGATAAACTAAACAGAGCTGGCAAATGTGCTGCAGCCCCCAAGTGAATCTGTCTCCTCCTAGGCTACATAAGGTGAGCATTTCTCAAATGCTGGTCCTCATTTGCTCAATTTCTCCAGCGCACTGTAGCAGCAGCAGTAATCTGCCCTAGAGACAGAAACACACACACGCGTATACATAAACAGAGCACTACGCCACATGATGAGGGATCCATCTGATGGATATCTGTGCGGTCAGCGTTAAATCCAGCGCTAACTGTGGCTCTCTGGGCCTTTGATAGGCACATATCAGACCAGAGAAAACAAATGAACTGTGCAGCCTTCAGTCCTTCAATACAGACAGCAGCTCTTCAAAGCTGTTCCTGCACAGCTGGTGTTTTCTGTCAGTCTATTCATCAACAGCAACTGGAATGATTCAGTCTCATTGTAATGTTGACTGAAAAGCTTTTTCTTAGACATATTCAAATGCAGCAACTCAAGAAATCCAGGCAATCAAACATCCACACACACATTTCAAATGCTCTTTTCCTTGCACATGTAGAATTACCCTCTATTTATCCAGGATCATGGAATCATGTATAAAAATGATTGAATATTTATAAAACACTAATCAGCAGCATACCTGCCTTAATTTTCACTCCAATATATTCCTCCCATCTCTCTCTCTCTCTCTCTCTCGTGAAATATCGTGAAAAAAGTTCTTTTTTTTGGGGGGCAAATTTCAAAAAGTGAAACTTTCATATATTCTAGATTCATTACATGTAAAGTAAAACATTTCAAACTTTTTTTTAATTTATTTTTATATTTTGATGATTAGACCTTACAGCTCATGAAAGTAAAAAATACAGTAGCTCAAAATATTAGAATATTCACATTTGAGTTTCATTAAATGACCATCCCTACAGTATAAATTCCGGGTATCTCTTGTTCTTTGAAACCACAATAATGGGGAAGACTGCTGACTTGCCAGAGGTCCAGAAGACAATCATTGACACCCTCCACAAAGAGGGTAAGTCACAGAGGGTCATTACTGAAAGGGCTGGCTGTTCAAAGAGTGCTGTATCAAAGCATATTAAATGCAAAGTTGACTGGAGGGAAGAAATTGGGTAGGAAAAGATGCACAAGGATGGATCAGCATATTTAAATTTCATGCACATGTTCAACAATACTAGTTAAAGTTGTTCAATTACTAGTTAGCTGTACTTAGCAGATGTCATAGACATTGTTAGATCCTAAAAACTATATAGAATCTTTGCGTTATGATCCATCTATTTCCAAATCCATGTCATTTACATATCACAACATCGATGTCTGTCAGAAAGTAACATGCACAATTCACAGTAGTACATTAGAGGTTCCCTGCTTCTCGTAAACACTATCATCAGTTGTGAAAACAGATGGATTGTAAAGTAATACTTATTTATTTCTTAGCCAGAAAGTGCTAAGTAATTGATGTCGATGAGTGTGTTATTTGGATGTTTTTAGTTCTAATATGCCAACCGACAGCCAGTCTAAGTTTTGATGGATGTGATGTTGTGTGTAAGTGGTGAACAGTTTTATTTTTTGAGTAATAATAAGATGTGCTGGAGACGTTCGAAAGCCTTTTCACAGAAGACACTTTCATGACTGTTTCTCAACATACTTACATACACTTTGAAAAATGTTTACTTTGTAAAAATGTCAAATTAAAAGTTAATATAAGTAAAGTTAATATATTTTAAGTGGACTAAATTGCAACTTCATCATTACGAATGTGTAACTTCAACCATTTAAATACATGACGCACAGTTATATACATACAGTTTAAAGACATACTAATTCCATTAAGTCCTAAATAAGTGGGTCAAAAAACACTTTAAAAAATCAGCTAATTGCATTTCATTTTAAACTATTAATACATACTGAATTAATTGCAATGAACTGAATTAATAAAATTCAGTTTGCATTTAAGTATTGTCTTTTAAAGTATTTATTTTATTTTTTTTTTGTAATAAGTACTCTAAAGGTTTGCTAAATGGATTACAATTTATTTTATGGTGTCTTTGTTAAAGTCTAATTACACAGATAATTACTAAGTAATATTAATCAACCATGTATTTACAGTAGGGTTTAGAGTTAGTTGCTTGTAATTTATTTATTAATTTATTTACTGTTATTACTATAGTCAGTACGGTGCATGTAACTCGTAACAAGGACACTATAAAATTAAGCGCATAAAATAAAGTGCAATTATTTTCACACAGTTATCTCTGACTTTATATTCTCATATACAATTTTAAAAAATCAGACAAGTAAGATTCAATCTCATGACCTCTGGCTTTTAAAGCAAGGAACGGCTCATAATCACTTGAGGGGCTGGAATCCTAAAATCGCTCTCTACTGATGATCCTCAATAACCCAAAGATGCCTGGTGTAAATGTACACTTCTAAAAATCCTTTCTCCAAGCTAAAAATCCTTAATCTCGTTAACTCCCTTTGTAACCCCCCTAAAAAAAAAAAAAGAACCGTCCATGAGTGCAACATGGGACCAGTACCTCAGTGAGACCTATAAATAAAACGACTAGATTACTCGCGACACAATCAGAGTCTGAAAACACCTCCTGGACTGTCATAACTCCTTATTTAGGTATAATAAAAAACACAGTAGATGACATGGGCTAATTTCATCTGATGGTATTTTGAAAACATAATAAAACTGCAATTCCTCCTTGACTAGAAGGCCTCAGAGTGTTTCTTCGATCATCTTATATATGGGGAGCTTGATTTGAATAATATCCAAAGCTATTGAGCTTAGCGATGCAATTGTAAAACTAGGATAGTAAAAGTTTCAAATTAAAAGGCTCTCCAATAACACTCCTCAACTGTTGTGGGGCAAATCCCACATCAAACCCGTTTTGGCTTCCGTGCCGATGTCAACATTGATGACAGTGCCACATGGTAAGTAATGTGTCCTGGGGAGCCACGTGATATAAATGGGCACACAAACATGCCAGTTAGCCAGAGGCTTACAGAACAAGAGCTGTATCTGCCAAGTGCCATTATACATATAGCATCTTCGTCATTGTGTGTACAGCTCACAGCTTGACTTGATGAACTATACATAATCTTGCACTTAACAGGGTTTATGTAATAAATAAATAATAGGCATTAATAAATGCTATACTGTATAAATACGACTGCCATGCCAATTATTATCCCTGAAGTGATTTATTGTCGCTAGTTGAGTAATGTAAAAACAGGCATCACAATGAGAACTCTTTATAATAAGGTTTATCACAACATTAGGTAAAGTATAAATTAGTCTCAGCCTCAGACGTCACGACCACGGAACGTTGGCTAAAGTCTGAAGGTCTGGATTATTGTCTGGATATTAGTTAACATTAATGTATAGAATATACTGTCAAATTGTGAAATATTATAATTAAAAATATTTTTTTTTCTATCGTAATACATTGTAAAATGTAATTTATTCCTGTAATCAAAACTGAATTACTCCAGCCTTCAGTGTCACATGATCTTTCAGGAATCATTCTAATATGCTGTTTTGCTGCTCAAGAAACATTTATTATTATTATCAATGTTGAAAACAATTTTGCTGCGTCATACATTTATTTATCCTTGAATAGGAAGTTCACAAAAACAGCATTTATTTGAAAGAGAAATTGTCTGTAATATAATAAATGTCTTTACTGTGACTTTTGATTAATTTAACGCATGCTTGCTTAATAAAAATATTAAAAAACCTTAACTGACCCCAAACTTTTGATTGTGTATTATAAATATGAATGTATATCAATTTTTAGGCCCTATACTGTACTGCATGTATGGGCAGTATTTAATGTGTGTTTCCATAATTCATATTAACCTAGATTAATAAATGCAAAAACAAAACAAAACAAAAAAAGTTAATTCTTAGTTCATGATACTTAATGCATTATATACAGAGTTCTGGCACGAAACTCTAGATGGCGCAGTCCGATAGGTCTAAATAAATCTGGCCTAATGACATCATTATCACATGGCACAGCTGATTGGTTCGCTCCTATATCGGTAGCCAATGAGCTCGCTGTCAAACATTCAAATATATGACTAGTGCTTAATGTAGCAGTTTGCAGCATGCTTCAGAAACCCTCCACCTTCCCCAGCTCCACCTGTATAAATCTGCTACGAGGTGATTCATGTATGCTATATGGGGGTTATTCATATGTGTTATATTTGCAGCAGCAGTATTTCTTACATGCTCACAGCAGCATGTTGTGGATGTATTGGCAGTAGCAAGTCTCGGTACTTGGTCTGCCGGAGCAGCAGCGTAGCAGATCTATTCCACCAAGACCACACACGTTAACATTGTCATGTACATTACCATGCCAAACCCTCTGAGAGTTGTCATGACAGAAATAATGTCGACCAATTAACTCTAAAGTAGAGTGTTACCAGTAAACTTTAAAGCTGATGTCTCAGATGCTAGTTGAATATTCAGAGGAAAATCATCTATGATTTTTTCAGAAAGTGTACACACTACAGTTCTATGATGCTCATATCTGACATAGCAACATTGGTTTAACCAATGGTGTGATTCTGGAGGTGGGACATCTTATGTGTCAGAACAATGATGGACTGGATGTTAGGAAACCTGAATGATTAAACAACATTATCTGATTCTGATTCTGGAAATCATGATCCAATTATGAAACGATTCTTGATTTACTTTTTTTTTTAAATCTATCGATCGATCGATCTATCGATCTATCTATCTATCGATCGATCTATCTATCTATCTATCTATCTATCTATCTATCTATCTATCTATCTATCTATCTATCTATCTATCTATCTATCTATCTATCTATCTATCTATCTATCTATCTATTAGTTTATTTGTCTGTCTGTCTGTTTGTTTGTTTGTTTAATTATTTATTTGAGATATCAACCTCAAATCTGTAACACAGCTTGATTAGATTTATGGCTTTGGCTTTCTCACAGCTTTAGAATAAAATATGTAAAAAAAAAAAACTATATATATATACACACTCACCTAAAGGATTATTAGGAACACCATACTAGTACTGTGTTTGACCCCCTTTCGCCTTCAGAACTGCCTTAATTCTACGTGGCATTGATTCAACAAGGTGCTGAAAGCATTCTTTAGAAATGTTGGCCCATATTGATAGGATAGCATCTTGCAGTTGATGGAGATTTGTGGGATGCACATCCAGGGCACGAAGCTCCTGTTCCACCACATCCCAAAGATGCTCTATTGGGTTGAGATCTGGTGACTGTGGGGGCCATTTTAGTACAGTGAACTCATTGTCATGTTCAAGAAACCAATTTGAAATGATTCGAGCTTTGTGACATGGTGCATTATCCTGCTGGAAGTAGCCATCAGAGGATGGGTACATGGTGGTCATAAAGGGATGGACATGGTCAGAAACAATGCTCAGGTAGGCTGGGCATTTAAACGATGCCCAATTGGCACTAAGGGGCCTAAAGTGTGCCAAGAAAACATCCCCCACACCATTACACCACCACCACCAGCCTGCACAGTGGTAACAAGGCATGATGGATCCATGTTCTCATTCTGTTTACGCCAAATTCTGACTCTACCATCTGAATGTCTCAACAGAAATCGAGACTCATCAGACCAGGCAACATTTTTCCAGTCTTCAACTGTCCAATTTTGGTGAGCTCGTGCAAATTGTAGCCTCTTTTTCCTATTTGTAGTGGAGATGAGTGGTACCTGGTGGGGTCTTCTGCTGTTGTAGCCCATCCGCCTCAAGGTTGTGCGTGTTGTGGCTTCACAAATGCTTTGCTGCATACCTCGGTTGTAACGAGTGGTTATTTCAGTCAAAGTTGCTCTTCTATCAGCTTGAATCTGTCGGCCCATTCTCCTCTGACCTCTAGCATCAACAAGGCATTTTCGCCCACAGGACTGCCGCATACTGGATGTTTTTCCCTTTTCACACCATTCTTTGTAAACCCTAGAAATGGTTGTGCGTGAAAATCCCAGTAACTGAGCAGATTGTGAAATACTCAGACCGGCCCGCCTGGCACCAACAACCATGTCACGCTCAAAATTGCTTAAATCACCTTTCTTTCTCATTCTGACATTCAGTTTGGAGTTCAGGAGATTGTCTTGACCAGGACCACACCCCTAAATGCATTGATGCAACTGCCATGTGATTGGTTGATTAGATAATTGCATTCATGAGAAATTGAACAGGTGTTCCTAATAATCCTTTAGGTGAGAGTATATATATATATATATAACAGAAGGATATATACAAACAGAAGTGCCCCTAAGGGGACAGACAAAGACCATGCAGCAATTTCAAATGGATCATCCAATGATCTGGGCTCTTCGAGGATGATGTGATTGCCTCCCAAATCCGATCAGAAACAAAGTTCGTAAGTCACCACTGATATACTTAGACCAGATAGTTGTTATGGACAATGGTCTGCATGATTGTACGAGGAGAAAAGAGCAAACAACTGAAGCAGAAACAACAGAATTATCAGTTAGGATCAGGGAGAATTACTTTTCACAAGGGATGTACAAGCAATTCTGTCAACATTATCACCATTTCTGTCTAAAATGGAAATATTACAATTTCTTCAAACAGTTATCAAAAAAAAAACATAGTTTTATTGTCAGTCGCAGCGAAAGAGACCACCTCGTAATATTTATTATTGCATCTATGAATATCATCCTTCCATAAATGAGCTTTCTGGATCAAAGCAATTTCAACCTTTTTTCATTGCAGTAGTTGTAAAAAAAACTTGTACGTTTATGGGGGTCATTTAAACCATTGACATTACAACTTATTATATTAATTTCAGTCATTACTATTAAACAAATAAGTGAACTGAACAACTGAGAGAAAGATATAGCACTGCAAAAAAAATAAAAAAATAACTCAAGTCTGCCTTTCAAAGCCCATTAACATAAAAAAAAACCAAACAAAAAAACACCCCATAAAACTTTTACAGACTGGGGTAAAAACCCCAGGCTGCCACCCTCCCCTGTTTTAATCAGTGACTTTAACATGACAGCCGGTACAATAACACTGCCATTAGCCCTATTATAAGAGAACAGAATAACTTCAAATTAACACGAGTGATAAAGTGGGGTTAAAAAAAATTATATTTTCCATAACAAGGAAACAAACATAAATAATTGCATCATGTACATTGAAAACTGTACATTAGTGATACCAAGTTTCCTAGCTTACATGAAGAACTGCCAGTAGCCGATTAACACATAAAGTTCTAGATCAGTAAATCAAAAGTCGAGTCACTTGGTATCATCAAACCCCCACGCCACGTCCATCCCAGGAGAATGAGGAGCGGGAATGGAGCCCAGGAACCGATGCGCCCCATCCAGCGAGCGCACCAGTCCGGTCTCGCCGTGCCCCACGAAGATCCCCAGAGCAGCAGGACACTGAAGAAAGGAATTCCTTCTTTATTGTGCTGAAGGAGCTCCGCCTCCCCGCCGCCGCGGGAGAGAAGCCGGGGAAAAAGCCCAACATCGCACCGCCACCCACCCCCACAGGACCGCGGCGTCCCGCCCCATCCAGAATCAAACTCCCGTCGCTGCAGCGCAACAGCCCGAAGAGAAACACTCGCGGCCCGGAGCGATCTGTTGAAGCTCTGGAATAAACTTGATGCGCGTATTCGATCTCAATAACTCTGCCCGCAAGTGATGGGATCCAGATCAGCAGTGACCGTTTCAGAAAGTCGACTGGGTCATCCTTCTCGGCCCCTTCAGGCAGTCCCAGCAGGCGGAGATTACTGCGTCTGCTGCAGTCTTTTAAATCAGTCACCTGCTGCTCGGGGGCATCCAGACGGCCAGTGTGTTCGCGATCACTTTTTCCTGCTCTCTCTGTTCCCTGACCAAAAAGCCAACCCCCGAGCACATATTCTGGATTGTAGTCATGTGAGAGGTGAATTTGGTGCGCATTGCTGCTAATTCAGCCTTCAAAATGTCCTCAAATTGCTTTATAGTGACCGCCATATTGTCTTCAATGTCGGCTCGGCCCGCCGCGGCTGCTGGTTTTGTTTTCTTCTTAATTGGTGAGGATGATGGTGAAAGATAAGCGAGTTTCCCACTGTGTGACTTCTCCAGACCAACGACAAATGAAAAACGACCCCAAATGTAACAAAAAGAAGATGAACAACAGTAAAATACAGTATTATAAACGGAGCTCAGCTTGGCTCATGAAAGCGTCACATGATCCCCCAAAGGTTAAGAATTATTAAATAAATACAGCTTCAAATCATACAGTACAAGCAAATGTAAAGTAATAAAGGGAAACAAAGAAACACATTACAAGCTAGAAACAAAGAGTGCTTTAATTATCTGAAAGTTTTCCAGACAAGTGCAGTGATGGATTTTTCTCTTTTTCTTAGCATTATTGCACAGATCTATTCATTTTTAAGCAAATGCGTTGTTTGTCCCCAATCCTTAAAGCATAACTGTGTTTACATTAATTTGTTGTTTGATGTAATTGGTAGAATACGGCTAGTACATATGCGGAGAAGAAAAAAAAAAATAGCTCAGAATCGATTTATAAATTGTTGAAGAGAGAATTGTGACGCATTGGATAATCAATTCTTACCCCACCTCTATTGTTTTTACTATTGCGTTTGGTGCCGTCTGTCGCAGAGAAATGACACACTGCTGTGTTGAAGTAATAAACAGTCTCAAATTTATTGTAGCAACTCCTTATACCCCCAAGAGGAATAAAAACACTCCAAAGTGGAGCAAATTCACTCTAACCCCTTTGCCCCAAAAACATCATATACTGCCAACTCCCAAAATGACTGCAATAAGACTCAGAGGACGTGGCAAATGGCTGTCTTTGCCGCTATCAGATTGGCCTTGCCACTCTGTGCATCGCCTCTGGGTTTTATTACTGCTGTGGCAGAGCTTTGAAATCAACTGAAGTCCACTTTGGCCAGAGAGAGAGCAGATAGGATCAGACCGGCAGAGCTGAAGGAGGTCATAGTTGTATTAACCTGGGAAGGGATTAGCCAAGAACCACAGGGGGGATTCGCTGCCCGGAGGCCCCTCGAGGCAGGGTCCTCGCAAGGTGGCCCACACACGTCTCTGTGTGTGTTTTGTGTGTGTGTGTGTGTGTGTGTGTGTGTGATACTAAGAGGATCTGGCCGACTAAAAGAAAGTTGTGCATTGGTGAGTGTGTTTTCCTGATAAGCAAATTCAAACTCTATATACCCGTATTTGTGGCCTGTGTCATTTATGGCGGCCGCTCTGAAACGCAACCACCTGAGATGCAACCAATCTCTCTAGCGCTCTTATCAAAGATCAGTCTGTAGGATGTCAGCAAGTTTCTTACACACACACACACACACACACACATAGAGCTGATGGAGAGAACCTGCTGCTCAGTAAGGGGCCAGTAAAGTCATCTTTATGTCTCTGATCTCTCCACAGGGCCCCAAGGGCCGCGGCAACAGGTCAGCATATCATACAAACTCACATCAGCTCTTTACAGCACAGATCAACAAACTTCATCACACCAGCACAGGGCCGTTTGTAAAGATATTGACAGTAAATGTCAAAACCTCTGTCTATAGGAAATGTCTATGGAGGAAACAAGATGAGACCTTATATCTGAAAATAAAATAAAACAAAATAAACATTTAATGTAAAATATTATTTTCTGGTTATTGTCTGGTGATTGTTGTACTAAAATCATTAAACATGATGTTAAATACAATAAACATTAACTGAAATTAAATTATATATATATATATATATAAAACTTCCAATTTCCAAGGCAACATAATTTTTTATTTTTTTAGTTGAAGCTGAAGTACTAAACTAACTAAAACAAAATGAACAACAAACATTAAATAAATAAATAAATAAAATTGCAAAAACTAACTAAAATGAAAATAGAAAAAAAATCTAAATATTCACAAAAACTATAATAGTATATCACTGATACTAAAATAACAATGCTTTAAATTGATAAAACATTTTCAAACAATACATTGAAGTTTGATGGTTTTACAGATTTATTTTATCTTATACTGGGGAAAAAATATTCATTGATTTAAAAACAATAAATACGAAAATATTTTCCCACATGTATGTATGTATTTATTTATTTATTTCACTTGTCAACTAAAAGATGAACGTAACATGGAAACGTAAATGTAAACATAAAAGTAAATTACTAGAACCAGAGACACGCAAATACTAAAGTAGTAAATTACTTGTCCCTCTTCAACTTGCTGGATGCAATGATATTTTCTCCACATATAGAAGAAAAGTGAATAGTGCAGCTGAGAGATTCGTGCAAAAGTATAAACAGAGCTTGAAATCCTACAGAGCACAAGCTGTAACTTCTTATCCTACAGTCTTCGCGTCAGCTAACTGACAGTTTTAGAAATTCACAGCAGATGTAACAATGGCTTGAAGAAACTGTCTAAATGTGTAAATGTGTTGAAGTCTCACTGTACAGGAGGATCAGTTTAGCTGTAAACAGTCCGGCTGATTAGATCTGTTGTTGCATTATATGAGATTCAGGGTGTCCTTCAAGTCAAAACAACTGGCATTCACTAATCCTTTAAAATATTTGAAATTATTCGGTTATCTGCTGGGACAGTATATGTCGTCCGACATCGAAAATGAACCACCATACGTTACACAGTATATGCAGTTTCCCGGCTCTTCTAGCTGCCACTCAAAATAATACAATTTTTAGAAAAAATACAAAACATCTCTGGTTCTGGAGAAGAAAATGCTAAGCAATTTACATTTGACCTAGTTTGACTGTTTGGTTGAGTATATAAATTCACTCTCTGTTGTGGTCATTAATATCACATCTTAAATGCAACACACATAAATGCAACAGTCAGTCGGGGACGCTAAAACACAGATGCATGGTGGCACACCAAAAATAATACACTTTATCATTATGAATATGGCATAAACAGTCTTATATGTTTAAAACCCGAGAAGAATCATTTGCTTGCACTTCAGAAATCCGTAAGTACTGACTGCATTGCTATTCAGGGTGATCAAAAATTACAGTGTGGCTCCATTGACATTCTCTCAGTTTTGCAAGCATAATTGAGAATATTTCAGTGCATTAAGCATGTTCTACTTAAGATTATCCACGGCTGACCTTATGAATATAATATAACATGTATATTTTGGGAGCCCAGAGCACATTTTAAAAGTGTAGTGTGCAGTTCCAGCACATTTAGTGAAGGTAACTGTCTGAATAAAACACCAGAGTCATTTTTATTCTGCAAAGTTTGCCTTTGCACAGTTTGCAAAGTTTGGCAGTCATATAAAACCAACTAAAGACATTAGCAATCGGCGTTGGGAAGTAACATCACTAAGCTATGTAACTATATTTAGCTCAATTTCTCAGTAGCATTGCTAGTTTTAAAATGGATTTTCAGTAGCAAAAATGTATATTTTTATATTTTCCTATGGTCAGTTGAAACAAACATTATCTTCATTATGTTCACAACTCTTTGTTTTATGTCAGTTTGGCAGTATTGTCTTTTGGCAGTAACTAGGACAAGTAATGCTTTACATTTTGGCATTTACAGTTATATCTTTTTTGTTGAATCTTGATACCGAAAATCACTGCCTTTCAAATATCCTTTTTGAAAAATAAGTACGCTTTAGCATACTTTTAAGAAGACTTATGACAGAACAAAATCACTTACGTTTGAACTGAATATAGCCAAATGTTTTAAGACACTTAACTGAAAATGTATTACAGTTCACATTTAGCTTTAGAGCATAATTATTTTTATTTGCTTTGAAATATGTGTACTTCTGCATTTATGGTAAGAATTTGATGCATAATGGTATCTAAAAGGGTTTGTGGTACAATATACAAGCATTCATGGTAACTGAGACATACTTAAATTACATTTATAGAAATTAAATTTTTGCCATGTATTTAAATACGTTTATAGTTACATATTAATAAGCAGTTGTAATGATTAAGTTACAATATAGTACATTTAAAATGCATTCATTTTAAATTTAAAATTGAATAAAACAACAGTTCAAATGATTATTTATGATTATTACACTACAGTATAAATTATTCAATTACTTTGCATGTGCTTTAGTGTTAGTCAACAAAAATAAACTGTACTTCTTAAAAGCATGATAAAAGATTAAAACACAATGATTAAAATGTACTTTGATTTGACATAATATACGTGTAAATATATTTAAGTACTCTTAAATGGCCTTTTATTTCAGTAATATTGTATCATCTGCAAATTGGGGGTTGATGGCGCAGTGGATAAGACACATGCCTTTGGTGTGAGAGACCCGGGTTCGAATCCACTGTGAGACACCAATGTGTCCCTGAGCAAGACACTTAACCCCTAGTTGCTCCAGAGGCGTGCGACCTCTGACATAGCAATTGTAAGTCGCTTTGGATAAAAGCGTCAGCTAAATGAATAAATGTAAATGTAAATACAATTATATAAATATATACATATATATATATATATATATATATATATATATATATGTGTGTGTGTGTGTGCGTGCATATGAATTTAAGATTTGTAGTAAACTACTGTAACTATAATGTAACTTGTCTTGTAACATCCCTCAATGCTCCAAGTGATGTAATACAATGCAAAGTGACATTGCTTTCAAAGCAATACATGTACTTAGATCATCACACAAGATTAGCTCACTTCCAGCATAAAAGAAAATCTTGCATTTGAAACTTAACCCCCGATCTCATTTTTTCTCTTTGACGTAAACACGTGATAGTGATTCATTCATATTATCTACACAGCAGCAAAAGCTTAAATATTTCATTGGATTTCAAGGGTTTGACTTGTATTATTAATGGAGAAGTGGGTTGTGCATACTCTTGTGTAAAAAGTACCGTAAAATAAATATTGCGCCACTGCTATAATGAACATTAAGCTTTAATGACACCTAGCCATAGTAGAAAACATGTTATAGATACAACTGCACTCGAGCTTTCCTCTGAGAACTGCGACTCGTGGAAGACAACACTGTACATTAACTCAGAGAAGAGTGTATATATAATATTTATAACAGAGTAAATCAGAATATGGTTGTGCTACACTACAACAAACACAGCACAGATTAAATATGTATGGTGCAGCTGGAGTTCAGTTAAGGCCATTGGCTTTTTTCCCAAGCAAGACCATTAAATAAATGTAAATAAATGATAATTCCAGTAGTTCCTCATTAATCTCTTCATTTGATTGGGGATATTGAGTGGCCTCTTCAAAGTACATTTCTGCTCTACTAACCAAACTACAGCATTACACACAGAAAACTTGATGTGATGGTCTACAGCTAAGTGAGTAAACAGTGAACTCCTCTTTATATTATCTTTTTATGATTTAATTAAGACTCAGTGTTGTTTAGAAGGCCTGGTCAGTCGAGGTTGAAGGGAAGCCCTTCCACAGCCACTCACAACTTGCTTTTTCAGCATCACTGTCCCTAGACAGCAGCAGCATTGTTGATGTTTAGTGAAAGTTGTTCACATGGCCAGGAGGGACAAAGCACCTACACAGAGAATGGCTTGGTAAAAGCATTATGTCAGGTCTTGAAAATCAAGTGAAAATGGTTTCTTGTAATGACCTCTCCTACAGCAGAGAAAAGGATAAACTGAGACGTCAAACTCGAGCAAAGCCACAGCTTGGACATTTATATGATTTTATATAAGCATTAATATAAGACATTAATGTGCTAGGTAATTTGTTAAAGGAGTAGTTCACATGAGTCCCATCTTCCTCTGAGCCAGGTTACAACTACTTGTTAAATTCTCAGCATATTTTCACATATGTGACATTATTTTATGCCTAATCCTGATTTGAAGGTTAGAATTATGGTCAGTGACAGATGAAAATGCAATCATGACCCAGATGTTTTCTGCTATATCTGACGGCGTTTTGCTCCATCCAAAAAATAAAAGTAAATTACAGATAAATATATATATTCCCAAATACAGGGCTGTGCAATGTTCATTTATGATGTTATCTTAATGTAAAATATTTTAGTGCATGCATAAATTAATATTAACCTATATTAATAAATGATGTAATTCATTGTTAGTGCATTAATACCTAATGATTTAACTAATTAAACCTTGATGCACAAAAAAAAAGACAAATCAGTTTGAAAGATGAGCCTAAATCAATATTGCTTAGATGTTTAGCCTCTTCAGAAGCTACGTTTTATTACACCTCTCATCATTATCCTCTTAATTCCCTCACATGAGCAATTATTTGTTGATAATAATGATAAAGCCCTGCCAGTAAAGTCATGGTATGATCTCAAGATCACATCTGTTGCTTGTGTCGCTTTCACGTGTCATTTGCCAGGTAAAACGAGTGGAGTTTTACTGCCAGACCCGCCGAGTTAATATCTGAGCACCATTAGCATAAACGCTAATGAATAAAAGTAGCCAACCAGGGAATGAGTTAAATGACCTTAGTCCTCCAATCTTTCCTCTGGTCAGGAAGTGTGAGCAAAAAGAATAACGTAAAAAGTAGAAACTGAGCGAGAAAGTGGCTCAATCGATATGCCTTTAGACCATTACTTGCCAGGTCAATGCTAGCGTTATCAATCAAGCACACTGGCTTCCTAAACCACAATGTATACAGATCAAGCCACCAAATAAAATGCACACATAAACACGCTATTCTTTGGCATATTGTCCCTCTTCCTACCCCATCAAGTGTCTTCCAGGAAGACGGACACAGGAGGAGGAGAGATGGCTTCATGTCTACTGGTGTGGATAATTGAATGTTGGAGCGTTCTTTTTGTCCTGTCTTTGTTGTTCAATCAATATCCAGCTCCCACAGGAGCTAATCTGTATTAGCGGAATTAGCTGCTCACAAACCCAAGATGCCTGAACCCCTTTGGACGATGTGTGGAGCAGACGTTCATGTCAGTTATCTATCTCCTCACAAAGTGTATAGGCTGAGAGCAAGGCTAATGATTAACGTGTCGATCGACAGAGCGAATGAAATGATGGCCCTTGAATGCACAATGGGACGGTAAGGTGAGAACTCACTGGGCTGGAGTAGGTGCCACTTTTGTTCTTTTTTGTACTTTCACTTCTGGGCCCCAGCTTGCTAAAATGACCCGCATAGCTTTTTATGTAAATGAAGCATGTGGTTAAAATTGAAATGAATTAAAGTTAAAGCTAAAAAAAAAACCTGGTGTCACCTGACGTGTATAATTGGTTATAAATAGGGATGCGCAATATATCAGTATTTTAAAAACACTAATAATTTATTAACAATGTTAAATACAATATTTAGCAAATCTCAAAATAAATATCCTTTTTCATACTTAAATGTAAATAATATATAAACCACAACTAAAAACTAAAAGCTACAACTAAAACCAAGCCTGTTGAGTTTTAAAAATAACAAAGTATTTTAAGTATTAAATATAATATAAAATATGAATAAGTTTAAATTTTTGATAAATACATAAGTAAATATTCATAATATCATCCATTTATAGATGACTTAATCTTTATGGATGTTGTAAAATTCAGGATCAAAATATTCTGAAGCTATAAAAAAAAAAAAAAAGGAAAGATAAAAAAAAATACAGTAAAATAAAATATTGTTTTATTATTATTAAAAAAACATTACACATTAAAAATGCAACAGTAAAGATTTATTTACATTAATATAATGAGCTGAGTTAAAAAAAACAATAGCTTTAATCAGACAAATTATTATAGACTTGTATATTATTATTATTATTATTATTACTTATAATAGGCAGTTTGTTCTGAGTTGGTTGTGGAGGGTTTAAGAATGTAAAATAATAATAATGATTATAAATGTAAAATATAATAACATTTGTCTTTGGACTAAAAATAAAGAGAAAAAAAAATTATAGAATTGCAATATTGGTTTATCAGTTATCGACCATAACATGAAACAGCTCATAAATATGGGCCAGAATTTAAATATCAATGCATCTCTAGATGTAGACTTTTGTTTGTTTGATAGTTTTTAAAAAACGTCTCGAATGCTTGCATGGACACATTATTCTCGTTTCTGATTATCCATAAAGGCATCACTCTTAAAATCAAACAGTCCCTGTTGTAGATGTTCTTCCTGTGGCAACTGAGTTAATTGAACCTTTTCCACAAATACTGATCCAATTTCACAGTGGCATCACTGAATCCATTCACAGCTCATCAGTTACAGACCAGCTTCATCTGCCTACTGCACAAACACAGACATCTGCTGATGACCTGCGCCACTCCAGGGCCGTCAAATGCCCAGATCAATCATAACCCACCAGACCTCTCACCCTGGCCGCAGCCCTTTCCATGTACATCAACCTGGCAAAATGTTCAGGTCAATCAAAACCAGCACCACCTGCCACCTGAACGCTTTCCCTGCCCTGCACTGTGGCCCGCTGGAACTCAGCAAATAAGGCCTGTGTTGCACACTCTCAGAAAAAAAGGTACATATCTGTCAAAGGGGCAGTATCCTTTCTAAAGGGACACTTTTGTACCTTATTTAAGCCTAAAGAGTGCATATTAGTACCTAAATTGGAAGTTTTGCTCCATTCGTCCTAGATTGAAGTCTGTTTGTACGATCGTGATTCGATGGGCCGCGGATTGTGTATGGTGAGTACTCTTTTTCTTTCTCTCACGTTTTGACTGTTTTCATCTGTGGGTGGGGAAGCAGTAAGAGGGGGAATCGTAGGAATAATGGAATTTGATTTAACAGTTTTTACTTTCGCGCCCACGGTCAAAGTCTTTGATAGATGTAGAAAAAAATATTTAACTTTGATCACGGAATTCTTCGATATTCAGATTGACAGGGATACCTCCAAACAAGTGCTTAAAGAAGATCTTTATGAGAAATTGATAGTTAAAATTAAAATGTAGACAAAATAGTGTATCCCTACCATGGTTGAATTCAGATGTTCATCAACTAATGAAAAAGAGAGATATTGCTTTGAAAAAGTCTTTGCTTACAAAAACACAGACAGATATCCTAAGTTTTAAATCGTTAAGAAATAAAGTAGTGAAATGAGGAAGGCGCTCTCTCCCAAGCCCGCTGTCCGCGGGGAAAGCAACGTCGCCGTCTGCGGCTCACCCAAGCCCAGTGCCAGCCCCTCGAAAGCGCTATGCCGTGCCTGCGCCTCCAGAGCGCCCTCCTGTGCCGGCCCCTCGACAGCATCCTCCAGTGCCCACCTCTCCAGGGCCCATACCACCAGTGTCCGCGCTTCCAGTGCGCCCCCAAGAGTCTGCTCCTCCTGAGCGCCCCCAAGTGCCTGCTCCTCCAGAACGCCAGCTAGATCAAGCCCCTACTTCCCCCAAGGAATTTTTCTGGAGGGATAGTAGAGCCCCTGCCGTAGAGGCTGGGCTGGGGCCGCAGCCTCGGAGGCGGTCCCGCCATGGCCTCCTGAATCCACGGATCCGCCATGGCCACCCAAGCTCCTAGATCCGCCATGGCCTCCCGAGTCCCCCGACCCGCCATGGATCCCGGAACGGGCGCCGCCCTGGAGACCGTCTGTCGTCATGTCTCCTGGTCCCTGGAGGCCTCCAGAGCGGGAATAAATGTCAGTCTTGTCTTCCTGTATCTTGTGTTTCCCCTCCTCTCGTGCCCATATTTGGTTAGTTCCTGTTCCTGTCCCCGTTTAGGTTTATTAGTTCATTAGTTCCAGGTGTGTTTGATTTATTATCTCGTTTACTCCTCTGTTTATAAGCCCTGCGTTCCCTGAGTCTGGTGTCAACTATTATACGTCATCTTTGTGTTCTGTGTCTCCTGCGATTCCTGTGTTCCAAGTGACTGAATAATTAAAGTCTGTTTGCTGAAATGAATTCCTACGTCTCCTCGCTCCAAGTTTGTGAAATGTGACAGCATTAAACTTTTCAAAAATGCAAAGGAAAAACATTTTCGTTTTTAGTACTATCATTGTCGTGTAAACATACCATATGTAAACATGCCTAAAAACCCCTTAGCTGTTATAAATGAACTGTAAACCTGTAAATAACTGTAAATAAACTTCACGGGGCTTATTGCTTTCATAAAACAGTCATTCCATATACGTAGTACGGTTTCACAAAATAAAACAGAGCAAATATAGTGTAATGATATTAATAAAAACATTATTCTTCCGCTAAAGAATGTAGTTCCTCAGAAACGGTTGTGGTTGCAACAAAGTGGTTGTCAAGTAACACAGACAGAAAGAAAGGTGTATGTTTGTAGAATAATTTACAACAAATCGAACGCAGCTCAACCAATCAGAATCAAGGACCAGAACTCTCTGTTATATAATGACCCTGATTACTAATCTTGGCAAACCTTTGCCATGTTAAGCAAATAATTTCAAATAATTCTTATGTCAGAGGTTCTGGCACAGCCTAGTATGTGTACCAGGCAAGGAAGTCAAGAGAGTACCGGGGTGAATTAACATTAGGGACAAGGCCTAACCCCACTATTTAGAGGTGAAAGGGAGACTGGAATTAAATTTCAAACGGTGGAAGTCGAGGAGCCGGAATGGAAAAAATCACACAGTCTGAGTTTGTTTTCTCACTGACTTGCTCTCCTGGAACTGTGATCTAGACAAAAATGCTAAACACATTCACTCTTTCGCACATTTGCATTACAAACACAAAAACAGTCAGCAATAGGAGTAATATTTAAAAAAATATGAAACAGTGCTGTCGATTAATATCTTTTATATAAATAAAAATACAAAACATGCATACATATATTTTTTTTTTATCATATTAAAACTGCAACCTGCCACAGTTAGCTGATATATATATATATATATATATATATATATATAAAGAGAGAGAGAGAGAGTACCTCACAGAAGTGAGTACACCCCTCACATTTTTGTAAATATTTTATTATATCTTTTCATGTGACAACACTGAAGAAATGACACTTTGCTACAATGTAAAGTAGTGAGAGTGCAGCTTGTATAGCAGTGTAAATTTGCTGTCCTCTCAAAATAAGTCAACACACAGCCATTAATGTCTAAACTGCTGGCCACAAAAGTGAGTAAACCCCTAAGTGAAAATGTCCAAATTGGGCCCAGATAGCCATTTTCTCTCCCTGGTGTCATGTGACTCGTTAGTGTTACAAGAGGTGCGTTCGACTTCATGCAGCACTTAGCAGACCGATCGGCGGCTGACTTGAAGCAGTGCATGCCGGTTAGAAATTTAGTCCGACTTGAACCGGCGCCGACCACACGTCACTGTCACGTGTGGCATCAAAGTACCGCGATAGCGTTTCGAGAGCAACCGGCTGACTCAGCCGGCGCAATTTCTCCAGAGCGACTGCGGGAGCGCTGATGACGACACAGCTGTTTCACGATTGGCCAAATTCACCACATGACAACAATGACACGTGTTTCTAACGTCTTCAAATCCAATACAGCTCACAAATCTGTTTTTAGAGCAGTAAAAGCTTTTTTACTGTAGTCGCAATGTTATATTGAGTCACGTTTATCATAAAACACTGATGAAAGCATACATAACCCCACTTTATTAGTATTTAAATAGTTTACGTTGAACTTTATTCTTGAGCAGATGGCACTGTATTAAGCAGTATATAAAAAGTGTTTCTGTTGCTCATGAAAACGTTTCTGAAACGTCTGTGTATTTGACAAATATAGCATTTTATTCACTTCATCTTTGATAGAGTATGCAAACACCACGTGAGTGTCACTAACGGGAGCAGAAAGGGTCCAGCTTGACACATCCGTTTTCAACTCTGCCCCTAACTGCAAGCGGCTACTCTCGTTGATCGCCGTCTGTAGCCGTGCTTCAAGTCGAACGCACCTAAGGTCTCAGGTGTGAATGGGGAGCAGGTGTGTTAAATTTGGTGTTATCGCTCTCACTGTCTCATACTAATCATTGGAAGTTCAACATGGCACCTCGTGGCAAAGAACTCTCTGAGGATCTGAAAAAAAAGAATTACTGCTCTACATAAAGATGACGTAGGCTATAAGAAGATTGCGAAGACCCTGAAACTGAGCTGCAGCACGGTGGCCAAGACCATACAGAGGTTTAACAGGACAGGTTCCACTCAGAACAGGCCTTGCCATGGTCGACCAATGAAGTTGAGTGCACGTGCTCAGCGTCATATCCAGAGGTTGTGTTTGGAAAATAGATGTATGAGTGCTGCCAGCATTGCTGCGGAGGTTGAAGGGGTGGGAGTTCAGCCTGTCAGTGCTCAGACCATACGCCGCACACTACATCAAATTGGTCTGCATGGCTGTCGTCCCAGAAGGAAGCCATAATGCACAAGAAAGCCCGCAAACAGTTTGCTGAAGACAAGCAGACTAAGGACATGGATTACTGGAACCATGTCCTGGGGTCTGATGAGAACAAGATAAACTTATTTGGTTCAGATGGTGTCAAGCGTGTGTGGCAGCAACCAGGTCAGGAGTACAAAGACAAGTGTGTCTTGCCTACGATCAAGCATGGTGGTGGGAGTATCATGATCTGGGGCTGCATGAGTGCTGCTGGCACTGGGGAGCTACAGTTAATTGAGAACCATGAATGCCACCATGTACTGTGACATACTTAAGCAGAGACTGGGCCGCAGGGCAGTATTCCAACATGATAACGACCCCAAACAGACCTCCAAGACGACCACTGCCTTGCTAAAGAAGCTGAGGGTAAAGGTGATGGACTGGCCAAGCATGTCTCCAGACCTAAGCCCTATTGAGCATCTGTGGGGCATCCTCAAACAGAAGGTGGAGGAGCGCAAAGTCTCTAACATCCACCAGCTCTGAGATGTCGTCATGGAGGAGTGGAAGAGGACTCCAGTGGCAACCTGTGAAGCTCTGGTGAACTCCATGCCAAAGAGGGTTAAGGCAGAGCTGGAAGATAATGATGGCCACACAAAATATTGGCACTTTGGGCCCAATTTGGACATTTTCAGTTAGGGGTGTACTCACTTTTGTGACCAGCGGTTTAGACATTAATGGCTGTGTGTTGAGTTATTTTGAGGGGACAGCAAATTTACACTGTTATACACGCTGTACACTCACTACATAACATTGTAGCAAAGTGTAATTTATTCAGTGTTGTCACATGAAAAGATATAATAAAATATTTACAAAAATATGAGGTGTGTACTCACTTCTGTGAGATACTGTATATATATGAAGGGTTCATTTGCAAAAAACGATAACTAAATTTTTTTATTTTTGTTTTATTTTTTCAGAATATTTTTTATTGCACATTCCAAGTAATATCAACGAAACTGCAATTGGGTTGTTTTGATTAAGTAATAATTACTAATTAAATACAGGCAATTTACAAAATTCAAGTTCTTTGAAAGTATGTATTTTTTTTACATACAGTATTAAAAGTTTGTTTTTTAGCAAATGGTAGTGATAGCGCCTTCCTATGCTGGCGGAAGTAAGAATACCCTGCTTCGTGTCAGAATGGAAGTTGTGTGACGTCATGTGAAAAGGGCCTATACCAAAGTCACTAGAAGGCAAGCCTGCAACCATTAGCCAAAAAAGCGTAACGGTTAAAGCTAATGTTTCCGGTCCGTCAGTATGTGGGAAAGGAGACCAAAGGCCGTTTTTTTTTAGGCAGCGGCTATTTACACTAAGTGTAAATAGCGATAGACGCTATTTACACTAAGTGCAAATAGCAATAGATGCTATTTACACTCGGTGTAAATAGCAATTAGATGCTATTTACACCAAGTGCAAATAGCATATTTTTTTGGCAGCGGCTATTTGCACTAAGTGTAAATAGCGATAGACGCTATTTACACTAAGTGCAAATAGCAATAGATGCTATTTACACTCAGTGTAAATAGCAATTAGATGCTATTTACACCAAGTGCAAATAGCATATTTTTTTAGTGACAGATGCTATTTACACTAAGTGCAAATAGCGATGGATTCTATTTACACTAAGTGCAAATAGCAATAGATGCTATTTACACTCAGTGTAAATAGCAATTAGACGCTATTTACACCAAGTGCAAATAGCATATTTTTTTAGTGACAGATGCTATTTACACCAAGTGCAAATAGCAATGGGTTCTATTTACACTAAGTGCAAATAGCAATAGATGCTATTTACACTCAGTGTAAATAGCAATTAGATGCTATTTACACCAAGTGCAAATAGCATATTTTTTTAGTGACAAATGCTATTTACACCAAGTGCAAATAGCATATTTTTTTAGTGACAGATGCTATTTACACCAAGTGCAAATAGCAATGGGTTCTATTTACACTAAGTGCAAATAGCAATAGATGCTATTTACACTCAGTGTAAATAGCAATTAGATGCTATTTACACCAAGTGCAAATAGCATATTTTTTTAGTGACAAATGCTATTTACACCAAGTGCAAATAGCGATGGGTTCTATTTACACTAAGTGCAAATAGCAATAGATGCTATTTACACTCAGTGTAAATAGCAGTATTTTTTAACGATATGCTATTTACACTAAGTGCAAATAGCTATAGATTCTATTTACACTATGTTAAAATAGCAAGATTTTGTGCTATTTATACTACTTATTGCAAATAGTGGCAATTATCTGCACCTCAGTATTGTAGTACATTATAAAACAGTACGCAATAATAACATACTGAGTGTAAATTATAATTTTAATTCAAATTTATTAAATGGATGCCACCTTATTGGGACAATAAAGCCCTCCCTACACCTACCCGAAACTTTATTTTCAACTTTTTGATTATTTCCTTCATTTTTATTGAAAATAAATGCCTTTCTGATGCGATATGTGATTTGAAAAGGGAGAAAAAACTGTTTGGCAAAAGGTGGGCTCGAACTCGGGTCGCTCGCGTCAAAAAGCATGCGCCTTACCATCTACGCCACTGAAACTGATGTTGATCTAGCTTATTTTCTTAATGTTGACTAACGCAATCACACGTTAGTGGGTGGAGTTAGTGTAAATAGCCTTTGCCAACAAGATGGGCTATTTGCACTTAGTGTAAATAGACACTCCGTTTTTTTTATGGATGTCAATGGAGGAGAGACTCCACTACGCTAAATAAACAGCTTTTAAGAGGAAACAGCTTATCATTTAATGAATCGACAGCATATCTTCTAATCTTCAACATGTTTTACACTAAACAATGCTTTTGGATTGAACTGTTCTTAGAGTTTACCACGAAAAAAAGCTGTTTTATAAGAGAAGTTACTGACTTTTTGCGACAGGTGGGATTCAGCTTACGGCACTTCTCATTCATTCCTATGGTATCCGTAAACAGTGAATGAGTGTCGCACAACTCTGACTGAAATTCAATGACGTCAAGGCTGTAATGTAATTGGTTAATCAACTGCGGGGGGACAGATCCTTTTTCTTTTAGCGCCCAAACTCTGGAACAATTTACCTAACACTGTTTGGGAGGCAGACACGATCTGTCAGTTTAAATCTAGATTAAAGACCCATCTCTTTAACCTGGCGTACGCATAACACACTAATACGCTTCTAATATTCAAATCCGTTAAAGGATTGTTAGGCTGCATTAACTAGGTCAACCGGAACCGAGAACACTTCCCATAACACACAATGTACTTGTTACATCGTAAGAAGATTGACATCTACGCTAATATTAGTCTGTTTCTGTCTTATTCCGAGGTCACCGTAGCCACCCGATCCGGTCCGTATCCAGCCCAGATGGTCACTGCAGTCACCAGATCCAGTTCGTATCCAAATCAGATGGTGGATCAGCACCCAGAGACGACCTCTACAGCCCTGAACATCAGCGGAGACCAGGACACCTAGATGAGCCCCAGAGACAGATCTCCAGTGAGGACCCCGCCACTTAGACAACCATCGTAAAAAGACCACTAGAACCAGTTGAGCTCTTACAATCTGATTTTGCTGCAGTTGGAATTGAACTGCTGGTTCGTTTGGCCAGAGGAGAACTGGCCCCCCGACTGAGCCTGGTTTCTCCCAAGGTTTTTTTCTCCATTCTGTCACCGATGGAATTATGGTTCCTTGCCGCTGTTGCCTCTGGCTTGCTTAGTTGGGGACACTTCATTTCCAGCGATATCGTTGACCTGATTGTAAAGACACTATTTAAACTGAACTGAGCTGGACGATGACATCACTGAATTCAATAATAAAATGCCTTTAACTGAAAATTGAGTGTTTAATCTTGTCATTTGACATTATTGACACACTATTTTCCTATTTTGATAATGTGCAGTTGCTTTGACACAATTTGCATTGTTGAAAGCGCTATATAAATAAAGGTGACTTGACTTGATTTGACTATTACGGCACACGTGATCCGAGTTAGCCGTTACTCTTTCTCCAATAGTAAGTAATACATACCCTCTTATCTCCCTATAGTAAGATAATCTCTGCCTATACACTGAGATTTTCCCTCATCATTGTAACGCACTGCTTTTTCAAGGTTCCATGAAAACGTTTCACCATTTATTTTCCTTTTTCGCCCCGAAGAAGATATCACAGTTTCATCAAGTTTGTCGAAATGATCCATTCTCAATCACTTTTAGTCAGCTTTGACGAAACTCCTCTCAGCTAGCACGTCCTTTCAAAGTGAAAGTAGCCTTGTCACCTGACCTGAATACAGCGTGCTGATTCGCTAAAATGGACTTACCAGGCTTCTGTTCAAAGACAACTAGGGCGCTTCTCGGCTTCTGCAGTAAAACGTGAACTCGCGATGCCTTGAAAGTGGCCAGTAATATGATAATGAGAATAATGAGAACTTTTTTTAAGTGCCATTTAATCGGTTTTTGCAAATGAACTCCATATATATTATACATATTTTTCAAAAATGTTTCCAGAACAATATAATACAATATAAAAGTATTTCAACAGTAATCATGGCTTAAGCGCTACTGGAGAGTTTAGTAGCATCTGTGACAAGAAAGTCAAAGCGTGATAGAGGTGTATATTTGGAGGTCTGACAACAGCTGAGCTGAGTTTCTCATGTCAGCATCAGATATGATTTATCTATTCCAGCTGTATGTTCAGAGATGGCTCACGGGCCAAACTTCATCCTTTGAGGCCATGAGATCGTGCCATTAGTAAAATACTATACTAAAATACTAAAAGCTCATGCATGCCCTAACTTGACATTAAAAACCAATGATAACGAGCTTCACCTCTCAAGGACTTCAGCATCCTCAGCCAACCCTTATACCAAAGTCTTCACAAGCCAGATTACTTGTCAACATCCTGAGGCACGACACGTCGGCTTTGACCCCTGTTCTACCCAACACACACAAACACACTCAATTTCAATGATTTCAAAGAAGATCCAGAAGGCAAAAAAGACCAGAGCAAAACTGTAAACTTAGTCTAAAATAACACAGAGCCAGCACTATAATAATAACCATGTGTTCGGCCAATAACCAGGGTGGTTAAAAGATACGGTATCACCCTCAAAACACTCTTTTGACTGCAAGTTTATATCACAGAATTCTGATTTTTATTTTTTTCTCACAATTGAAAGTTTATGTTCACAATTCAGATTTTTTTTTCTCATAATTCTGAATTTATCTCAGGATTCTGACTTTTTTTTGTCTTACAATTGTAAGTTTATTTTTCATAATTTGACCTTTTTCATAATTCTGAGTTTAGTCTGATTTTTCTTATATTTGTAAGGAAAAAAGTCCTTCTATCTATCTATCTATCTATCTATCTATCTATCTATCTATCTATCTATCTATCTATCTATCTATCTATCTATCTATCTATCTATCTATCTATCTATCTATCTATCTATCTATCTATCTAATAAGTTTCACATCCTAAAAAATCATAAAAAAAATTCTTAATATTTAAAACCCTCCAAAAATAGGCCCCATTTACCTTCATTGCAAATACTTCACTTTAACTTCTATTTTGTGCTACTTTATACTGTAATGCCTCAAATGTCTTAACTTGTATTGAACACTGGAATATTCATTTAATTTAATTCTCTGAGAACAACTTAAAATAATTCTTAGGTATATTCTTGTAACACCTACAAATTGTCAATTGAGCACAACAAGCAACAAATCCCAGTATCCCCTGGTCAGGTTAGATGCCATATTGAACTTCATGTGGATCAATTAGAACTGAAAACAGAACGCAGTGATCTGCAGGGTATGTGCCCATGACATAAGAACACAATGTATATCAACGCATTCCAGCAGTGACACTTGGGAAGGCTGGCACGCTGACATTTGAGTTTTAGTTATTATGACACCCATCCAGATCCTAGGCTGCTATGTACATCGGAAGATCAAGAGCATATACTCCAAAACTACAGAACACTCTCGCCGCCCAACATAAATTACACAGGGATGATACTCAAGGGTTGAGTTTGACGGTATGTCTAGGGTCGCACGGTCATGTCCCAAACCGTCTCTCAAGGGAAGGCCCGGCAAGGTGAAGAAGGAAGGAGCCTGGGAATGGAGAGGTTGGCTAGCGACTGGCAGCAATCGCAACAGCTGCGGCCGCCACTTGCATTCCGCCTGGGGCAACGTGAGTAAATAACCACATGCCCCGACTAATTCTGGGGGCAGCGATGAGGAGGGGACAAGGGAGACTATGGTTCTAACCGGTTATGGGAACTGTGACAATGGACTTTCAAGGGCTGGCTGTACAGACTTGAGCATTCCATCCAGAACACAAGAGCCAAAAATACAGAGTACAGAGCGGGTAGATTTACATATGCTGCATGGGAGGACAACATGATCCTTAGGCACACATCTAGAAAAATCCACACCAATCCAAAGGTCTGTCCTGCAAATTAAGACGGGAGATGATTGCATTTTATCAGCCCAGCAGGTGTCTTTGACCAACAGACCTTTGACCTCTGGATATTTTAGTATCACTTTGAACATCAGCTTGGAGTGCTTTGAAAGGGAGATAAAGTGATGGCGGTTTAGGACTACACCACAGACGTGCAGAGAGTTCCTCAGGGGCAGGGGCTTAAATGTAAAAAAAGGGGCAATATGAGGGGGGGAAAATATAGGTCAAAAGATTGGATACATTACTATTTTATATTTTTGCAAGAAGTCACTTAGTCATCAAGCCTGCATTTATTTGATCAAATCAAATTTTAATATACTTTATTAATTTACTTTATTTACTCGTTTTATGCAATGTTGAATTATTAACAATGTTGACAACCTGTGATACTTTTTTCAGGATTCTTCGATGAATGAAAAGTTAAATAAGAACAGCATTTTTTTTTTTTGAATATAACTTTTGTAACAATATACACTACCGTTCAAAAGCTTGAGGTCAGTTTATTTATTAATTTTTTTTAAAGAAATTAGTTTTTATTCAGCAAGAATCTGCAGTGATAGTAAAGATTGATATTGTTAGAAAACATCTCTACTTTGAATAAATGCTGTTCTTTTAAATTTTTATTTATCAATGAATCCCAAAAAAGTATCACAGGTTCCAATAAATAAATAAAAATAAATAAAATTAAGCAGCACAGCTGTTTCCAACATTAATAATAAATCAGCATATTAGAATGATTTCTGAAGGACCATGCATTGAAGAATGGAGTAATGATGCTGAAAATTCAGCTTTGAATCACATAAATAAATTATATTTTATTAAAATAGTATAAATGTATATTAAAATAGAAAAACATTATTTTAAATTGCAATAATATTTCACAATATTAGGCTACAGCTTTTTTCTGTATTTTTGATCAAATAAATGTAGACTTGATGAGCATAAGACACTTTCATAATGCTGCATAATTATCAAAAACGGTAATATAATAAAGTCCTTTCACGTCACCATTTCGCCAGCCTATACTTCACATAATAGGCCTGTAGGTGGCACTTGGGCTTAATTAACTATGATAGTTTAATCAAATAACCGCTCCACTTCACATACTGTCCAATGAAATTTGAACTTCTTGTATCAGATCATGATTGGTTGGTGTAGCTACATGACTAATGGACATTGTTGAATTATGTAATATTCTAAAATATGTAATATATGGATTTTTTTATTAAATCGACACATTAACTTTTATTATTGATGAAAAATGATTAAAATATTGTTTGGTTTATTTTTTTCCTTCCGTCGACCCATATGCACTCACTGAAAGAACCATATATGGCTCGAGAGCCTATGGTTTCCAAAAACGCACGCAACCCATAGAAACTCCTCAGATTGACATATGTAAAAATAAACAGGAATTTTCTGACTTAGTAGTCAGTAGTTACTGTTTTGTACAAATTGTCATGTTAATTAGAATTCAAATGCATTTTGTTTTATTAACCACAATATCATTGCTATTTGTTTGAGAGGGGCACTTTTGAATAATTTTGAAAAAGGGCAGGGGCTCGAGCCCCCAAAGCCTGCAGGCTGGTCCCCATAATGTTAAAAACATCAGGTTTTACTATGGGGACATTTGGGTCACACACAAGTACACACACATACACATATTCTCATATAAAAAGTAAATATTACAATATTATTATATTTATTATAATAATATTTATTATTATATTACTGTAAGTATTTTTGGGTCAGAAATATTTTTCCAAATATTTATTCCTTACCAGCATTAAAAATAACTTTTATTTCAAATATTAAGGAACCACAATCATTCAATTCCTGATGAATCCCATCCCTACAGAGGAAATCTAATGTACTAATTTTGTATGTGTACTTTTAACATAATCCTGATTCTGTAGGAGCTAAAATCCCAAATGAGTTCTCTTTAAAATTTGAATGAGTTTTCCTAGATTACAATGGGAGAATACATGGAGATCTTTGTTTAAGCTTCTGCTTCTCAGATGCCTTAGTGTTTTCTCTACAATAGAAAAGACTTGCAAATATATCAAAATCTGCCATTCTCATGTAAAATAACTCCCATCAAATACTTCCAATACTGAATTATGTGAACTATGCTGTCCGCATTCATTTATTATCTCTACCCTCTATAGCATGTCAACAATTGTCTCATTTATTCTTTATCTTTTTAGAAGTTCTTACTTTCAGCCGAAATGAGAGCTCTGATACATCTACCAAACTGTTAGCGTTTGACTCATGCCTCTTACATCACCATGTGCCAACCACAATCAGGCATAAATTAGTATGAAACTAATACCCAAATCTGGCCTTTGATCAGCTGCCAGACGCACTCTGCACCCAAACAGTGCTGCTCACCCTTCACTTTCACTTAAGCACCAAAGCCAAGCACACGGTGCACTTTCTCAATCTCCTCTCCCTCGTCTTCCCTTGCCAAACATTCACATTCATTTGTTTGGATCGTCTCCACCTCAGGGAAGCTAAGCCGCTAACTGCTTCATTCATACGGATGACATCATTAAATCCTTTCTCCGACATTGGCTGAGTTAATCCCGCTCATTCTCTCCCTGACTGGCTCTATTATGAAGCACAAATCCTGAGGGTTTTGACGAATGGCCTGTTCTGCATTTGAGAAGTACCAACACTGTCACCTCCTCAGGCCTCTGTCCATGCAGGGAGAGCAGGATCGCTCCAGTAGAGCCACTGAGTATCCAGTGCTGGAAAACAAGTCAGGTGACACTCGCATCTCTATTAATAATGACTAGAGCAATGCACCAAAAATACAAGTTCTTTGATACCAAGTCGAATAGGAATATTGCAGATGGATGGATGGATGGATGGATGGAAGGATGGAAGGATGGAAGGATGGATGGATTGATTGCTTCCATTGTCCTCATTTATAAGTCGCTTTGGATAAAGGCGTCTGCTAAATGACTAAATGTATATGTAAATGTAATGATGGAATGATAAAACAATGGATGGATGGATAGATGGATGGATGTAAAGATGGGTGAAACAAAATAATGATATATAGAACAATAAAGATAGATAGATAGATAGATAGATAGATAGATAGATAGATAGATAGATAGATAGATAGATAGATAGATAGATAGATAGATAGATAGATAGATAGATAGATAGATAGATAGATTCAAAATAAATAATTTAGCATTTCCTTTCTTTCGCCCCAGTGCAGAATATGGACAGACGAACAAAAGTGTGGGGGTGTTTTAAGTTACCTGACTGTAAATAACACACCCAGCACTCCTCCATATTGAAACACTGATTACACATGTGTAATCGCACACCCACACATACACAGAGCAGTAGACAGTGACAGCTGCAGGGATGCAGACAAAATTAGGAATTTCCCAGTCGTTGAGAAAAGAGCAAGAGTGGGAATTATAAGGATTTTCCCTGCCCCGTTAAGCGCAGCACTGTGGCAGCAGATGTGTGGCTCTGAGGGAGGACATAAGAACCATGGCACACGAGAGAGAGAGAGAGAGAGAGAGAGAGAGAGAGGAAGGGAGATGGCAGTAAGCCGTCTCCTTTGCGTGACAGCGTTGATGGGATTGCGGCTGCAGCTGGGCGGGTAAGAGCCTCAACCATCCAGGGGCAAACTGGGACACCTAAAACAGACAGACGCGCACATCTATAATGACTGAGCCACTTATCTGGGGTCAGCTGGGCTAACTGACCACTGTGTCTTTAATATTGCAAAACAATCAACGAGATCTGATCTCACATCAGGTGTTGAGAATTGGAAGTGGGAGTATGAACCTGACTCACAAAGCAGTGCTACTTGATGCCAGTTCCAACAAAGGCAAACGTCACTAGTGCTACTGCCCATACTTAGAGAAAAGGCTTGAGTAAAGGATTTACCCTAAACCGAAGTATTAGACTTTGTTGTGTAACCTGTCTCACAATGACTGTGCTGTGAACATTAACATACAGCTTCATACAGCTTGTTGAGATGAGTATGCTATTATTTTTGTAAACAATTGGGATGAACATATATTGAATGCAATGCAGTACTTTGAATAAGAGCATATAACAATACACTGAATAATAACCAGGACACGTTAGCAACCACATAGCCATACACTAAAAAGCACCCCAAACACTACAGCAACCAAATATAAATATGTAAAAAAGCACCTTAGCTACAACTCAGCAATGCACTAAAAAAAACACATCTACAGAGGCCGAGAAAACTCAAAATGCTGCATCTGACATGCAAATAAATAATAATAGTAATAATAACAATAATAAAAATGCACACACCAGCAAATCAAGTAAACATCATCAGTTTGACAGAATCATGCTGCAAATACTCAATGAGACTAAATGCAGAAACATGCTGCAAAAATGCAGCCAATAGACAATAGAGCCAAATACAGAAATGTGCTACAAATACTCACAATGCATAGAAATATAGAAATACACTGCAAATACAATGAAACCAAATACAGAAACACACTCAAAATACTTACAGTAAAACAGAATACAGAAATGCGCTGCAAATATAATGCAACAACATTAAAGCAACCACAGTGATGCACTAAAAATACCCTGAACACCTTATATGATGTGCTAAAATGTAGCTACTGATGTATTAAGAGCTATATTAAAGTTTATATTTTACAAATATATTCATTGTGTCTACAGAAACTAAATATATGCATGGGCATTAATCATTAATTAATTTATTCAATTTTTAATGAGAGCAGGAATTGGTTAAACATGGCTTTAGGGCAAAACAGAAGACTCCCTTTTCTATATGTCTGGGATAATAATCAACATCATTTTCTGACGTGGAGAGGAAACCTGTATTCTTTTTCTTTTTTTCATTGAATGCGAACACACACATACAGATGGGACACACACAGAGCAAGTTTTAATCTCCATCCTCCACAGCTCCTACAGTACTGCTGTCTCACACTCTCCCTGTCTCTTTTACACACATGAGCACACATAAACACACACAAGCACACAATCTTTTACCAGCTTACTCATCATCAGCCTGGGGGCTCGCTTAAAAAAAGCAGCCACACAGAGCTCACTAGCAGGCTTCTGATTGGCTGAGAAGAGGGAAGTATTAGTTGTGCTTTTCCTCTCCTTCTCTCTCTCTCGCTCTCTCTCTCTCTTTAACTGTCCCTCCATCTCTTTCCCTCCTCCTGTCAGTGAGCAGATGACAAGCATGTAGGGTGATCTGTCACCATGCTGGCATCATCAGAGAAGGACAGAGGATGTGTCACAGATAGAGTGTCATGCCTCAGCCGCTCTCGTGCAAGAGATGTTGCACACCAATTCCATGCTGTTTGAGTCTGAGATTAACATAAACACACACAAATATACACACGGAGAAACCATAAACAGGAAGAAAGATACACACACTGCCCCAACAAGTGCTTTTTCCTAAATACCCACAGCAGAACCATGCAGATGTGAGAAGAGTCACGTCACATGTATAAATTCAGCCTCTAGGTTTTAGATTAATATCCCAACATTTGCTCTGAAATGTGTTTTCAGTAAAGAACTTCTCATATCAACCCAAATTAAGAATTTAATAATAAAAAAATTAAAAAAAACTTTAATAAAATGAAGGTATATTCTCTGCACACACACACACACACACATATATATATATATATATATATATATACACACACATATATGAATAAATTACATATTCATGTTTTACAGAAACATAAAACAGAGATTATTGAAAAAGGTATTATTTACAGTTTTCACTCAGAAATTGCTAGGAAATTTCACAAATAGTTACAAATATTTATTCATTCATTCATTTGTTCTTTCGTTTATTTATTTAATTTAAGTAGACATACTCCAATATGTAAAACGTACTCCAATAATCTTTTTTTTATTATTATTTAATTACTTAAAAATCTGTTTTACAGGTTAATTGTGAGTACGGTATAAGTAGGAATTGTGAAATGAAGTGGTCATCGATATGACACGACTATAACTGGTGTGATCTATACATTAAAATAGGACAAGGGTGAAAGATTCTCTTTCAGCAAACCAAAACAAATGGACTATTTGAATTGAAAATAAAGCAAACTCTTCTCATTGTCATCAGGAAGTGGTTCTCAGCACCTTGTGTTACCCACATGACTGCAGGTGGAATCAACTAATTACTATCTACAATCTACTGAATCACGTCAGATTACTTCATGAACAGAGGAAAGCTGATAACAATAGGCCACATTCTTACCTGTGGCTGAAAACCAGTAGAGGAGCTGGTTCTCACGCTCACAGATAACACCAGCCCCAATGCACGACTCGTGAGACAATGAGACATTAATAGCGCTCTTTTTTTCCCCCCAAAACATTAATGAATGGAATGGATTCAAATGTAAAGCCACCATCCCGAAACCAGCAGAAAACGCCACAATTGACCCCACATCAGCGGTACAAGCTTAAAGGATTGACATACAGAGAACTATGAAGACTCATGTGCTGCCGTGCACTCTTTGCTATTTATCGATCTGACTGGGGTTCATCGGACATCAACCGAAACGAGTCCCAACTCAGCCATGCTTGGCAGAGTGGTAGCAAGACCTCATATCTGCAGAAGTGTGAGGGCGTGAGGGGCAAGCCTGAATGTCGACCTGCATTTTTTCCTCTTGTAAGCCAGCGGCGCTGTGTGTGCACGCTCCATTCTCTTGCCCGTCGCCGGCTGAGTCTTAATGGGATTTCCAGCTCAGCAGAACGCACCTGTTCTTTAGACACAGACCCCCCCCGTATTGATCGGAGCACCGGGCCTCACCGCCATTCATCAGGCGGCTCGTGATGCTCCGGCGGCTTCAAACTCACACGCACACAAAAACACATAAATGAACACACCCCGGTATGTTTTACCGCCGGCCACCAATCACATATAACCACGGATCAGGACTGCTGTGAAGGATTGTTGGTTGGGTTTTGAGGGAGGGGGAGCCTGTGGGGATGTAATCGAGGAGTAAGTGAGTGTGTCTGGGAATGTGTTTGTATGTGCACGTGTGTTTGTACGCTACAACAGCGCTGGGCTGCGATTGCCCATAAATAACCTGAGACTTTTAACCAGAAGTGGGACTAGTGTTGGATGATCCACATTGGTTGCTATTCGTAATTACGGTTAGGTCAGGCTCACAGACCACACAAAGTCACTTCGCTGATGCATTTTGCACACAAAATGAAAACTGAAAACTGCAGCGCCGATCAGATACACAAGTTCTTGATAATCAAGGTCTACAGGCTCCCCTAACCTATGCTGATCTCCCAGCCTGGTCAAGCTGATTTGTTGGTTTAAGAGTGGTTTTGGACACCTGTGGGAAAGTATCGTCTAGCTAAATCAGGTAAACACCATGTAGGCCAGGCTGAAGTCCATCAGTTTCCCACCTCCTCATTAGTATATGGACTTTAATTGATTTTTTGCCTTGACTAAATTCTGTGGTCCGCATCTCAATCAATTATTGCTCCAAACTCTCTGTGTTTTTGCTTTTAGTTATGGCAAGTAAAATGGTAGGACAATTTGCTGATTGCCATGTAAAATAAAAACCAACAACCAGTCAGTTGCGCACCAAATACCACAAATACCACCACGCAAACTTAAAGACAGTTTTGGCAAAGTTCTACCAACATGTAAACTTTGCAACAAGTGGAAACATACACTGGACTTTGTTTACACAACAGTAAAAAACTCTAACAAGGCTGTACCCCGCCCCCACCTCGGGTACTCAGACCACATCACTGTTATGCTAATCCCAGCATATAGACCACTTCTCAAACTCGCCAAACCGGTTCAAAAGCATGTATGGCCAGATAATGCCACCTCAGCACTGCAGGACTGCTTCCAGGACACAGACTGGAACATGTTTAAAGAGGCAGCCACCTACAACAACCACACAGACCTGCATGAGTACACTGAAACTGTGACTGCTTACATCAAAAAGTGCACTGATGATGTGACAGTCACCAAGACCATCACCACACGTGCAAACCAGAAGACATGGATGACAGCAGAAGTTCGTGGGCTGCTAAAGACCAGAGATGAAGCATTCAGATCAGGAGATAAAGCAGCCCTCAAAACAGCAAGAGCCAGTCTGTCCTGTGGCATCGAAAATGTAAAACGGTCATATGCTCAAAAAATGAACAACCACTTCACAGACAGCAGAGACACACGGAGCCTGTGGCAAGCCATTCAGACCATCACTGACTACAAGCCCCCGCCACAGGCCTGTGATGAGGACACATCCCTCCCCGATGCACACTTTTATTCACGGTTTGAAATGCAGAATGACACACCTGCACAAAAACTGCCCACACCTCCCAACGACCGGGCGCTCTGTCTGTCTCCAGCCGACGTAAGGAAGACCCTATCTAGGATTAACCCACGCAAGGCTGCGGGTCCTGACAACATACCTGGCCGTGTTCTGAGAGACTGTGCTGCACAGCTGACAGATGTCCTAACAGATATCTTCAACACCTCGCTGAGCCAGGCAGTCGTCCCCACATGTCTCAAATCCACAACAATCATACCGGTACCTGGACTTTCTAACCGGAAGACCTCAGTCAGTCCGTGTAGGCCACAACACCTCGAGCACTACCACACTGAGCACAGGGGCCCCAGAACGCTGTGTGCTCAGCCCGCTGCTCTTCACACTGCTGACCCACGTCTGCACTGCCAAGTTCAGCTCCAACCACATCATCAAGTTTGCTGATGACACAACAGTGGTAGGTCTCATCAGCAACAACGATGAAACGCACTACAGAGAGGAAGTGGCACAGCTGGCAGAATGGTGTGGCACCAACAATCTGTCCCTCAATGTGGAGAAGAAAATGGAGGTTGTGATGGACTTCAGAAGAAACTCCGTTGACCACCCCCCACTGACCATAGACAGCTCGACTGTGGAGAGAGTCAGCAGCACTAAATTCCTAGGGGTGCACATCACAGAGGATCTCACCTGGACCACCAACACCATGTCACTCTCCAAAAAGGCACAACAGCGCCTACACTTTCTCCGCCGGCTGAAAAGAGCAAGTCTCCCTCCACCCATCCTCACCACATTCTACAGAGGCACAATTGAGAGTGTGCTGACCAGCTGTATCACTCTCTGGTACGGGAACTGCAGTGCTGCTGACCGCAAGACCCTCCAGCGGACAGTGAACACAGCTGCAAAGATCATCGGTGCCCCTCTCCCCCCCATCCTGGACATTTTCCTTACAGGATGCTCCAGCAAAACCAACAGCATCGTGAAGGACTCCACCCATCCCTCCCACAGTCTCTTCCAGCTCCTACCATCAGTAAGAGCCCACTCCGCCAGACTGCGCAACAGCTTTTTCCCCCAGGCTGTGAGAGCCCTGAACTCTAACCACCCCGCCCCCCTCTGAAACCCCATGAAAACCCCTACCTCCTGAAACATGACTCAAAATATCTCTCTTTGCACATGTACAGTATTTGTGAAGCATTCGTATAGTTTGTACTTTTATCTTCTATTTTTTTCTATTCTGTATTTATGTAGCACCGTGGTCCTGTGAGGCACGACATTTCGTTCCACTGTATGTCCCCACATGTAGCGGAATAAATAAACAAATAAATAAATGTGTTTTATGTCTGTAGAATAATCGGTGCACTTTTTGGACAGACAAAAATTCGAATCCATAATCTTATCAATCAATATTTTTTTGTGATTTTGTAAATGTTTATTTCATTTTTTTTTGTTTTTTATACTTTCAAGATTTGAAGTGCGCTACAAGTACAACACTTTTTTTTTTCCTCTCGAAAGGTTTAAATTGGAATGACAGGAATTTATGAAGTAAATGATTCAGTAACACTTTAGAATAAGTTATTCACCATTAACTATTAATTTTCCCTCAATAAACTCATAATTATTGATTATTTATAGTAGGTAATTTAAGTAGCTAAATTGTTGTAGTAGTTATGTTTAGATATAAGTAGGATTAAAAGATCTAAACTATGGTCATTGTTTTGGGTTCTGTTTCATGTTTTTGTTTTTATGTCTTTTATTTTGAAATTCCAAAATTGGTTGTCCTAGTCATGTGTCTTGTTTCCCATTGGTTTGTTCATGTGACTCTAATTGTTTATAAGTAGCCTTGTCGTTGCCTTTGTTCTGGGTAGTGTATTGATGTTAACCTGATGTTGGTGAGTCTAGTTTGTTTCATGCCAAGTCTAGTCTGTTCACGTCTAGTCTAATCAAGTCAAGTCTAATCAAGTCAAGTCTGTTCAGGTCAAGTCAAGTCAAGTCTGTTCAAGTCAAATCTTCGTTTATATGTTTGGATTTTGGATCACTTTGTAAATAAAGCTGCACATGGGTTCTTCACTATGCTTCCCTTCCGTGGACTCCTTATTACAGTCATGCAGATTAAGGCATAAAAATGTACTTTATAAGTGCTACTAAATATCCAATATGCTAGAGTTAATAGTGAATTTGTTTCCTTAATCTTAAATCTTTCCATTAATTTTAAATTCTACTTCCTTGCATTCAAATTTGAACTGTTATTATGAATCCTTTTTGTTAAATAAACTGAAATTCAGCAACTGACTTGGGAGTTTTAAATGCATTCTCAATGAATGCATTTATGAATGGCACATGACTTTGGAATGCAGAGACCAGAATATCATAGAGATGTAGGTGAGGGCTCTGCTGACAAAAGTCAACAAACTCCTAGCAACCATTCAAAACGCACTAGCAACTGCATAGCAGCATGCCAAACACTTCTTGAAAAACCTCAGAAACATGCTGGCAAACAAGACATTTTAGCATGTTAAAAATCTGGTTCCACTGTACTATAATCCACAGATATTTCATCAGTGCATACAATATATTACATGTTCTTCCTTGGTGTATTGTGCACATGCTTTGATTCAACTTGACTCATCTGAACTAGTAGTATGGATGAGGCAGCTGCAGCCTGTCACTGCTGTATAAGCATTTCCACCCCACACTGAACTATAATGGTATAAACTACTTCAGATTTCCCTGCATTTATTCAGCTTTTTTCCATGCCTAAACTGGTTTGTTGGTCTCCCAGCCTGATGAAGCTGGTTTGTTGGATGGATTAAAAGACGTTTTGGCCGCTGAGAAGGTTGGGAAACCAGGTGAAACACCAGCTAAGACCAGGCTGGAAGACCACCAGTTTTCCTCCTTTTCAGCATGGTGGTTCTTTTCATTTTCTTATTAACAAACATAATAGAGGATAAGGCATTTAATTAGTTTATCCCTGTTCCACACCATCATCAATGCTTGGCCCAAACTCTGTTTTTTTTCTTATAAGCGGTTCATTTTCCTTTAGTTCTGGCAGGCAAAAAGACAGGACAAGTTGCAGTTTGAAATGTAAAATGATTTAAAGCCAACAACCGGACAACTGCCCAGCAATAAAGTTGAAAAAGGCATATCTTATATGTCATATAATCAAAAAAACATTGTGTTAGCACTCAGACCTCCAGTATAGTAAGACAAAAGGAGCATTAAAATAATCCCAAACCATCAGAAGTCAAAATATCACTTTCTTTTTAATTCATTCATTAGCTCGCTCGCTTGTTTATTAATTTGAAGAACCAGGATTCTCACAGACCTAACAAAACTGAATATATGGCATAGCTAATTATAAAAGTTTGATTTCTAGACCTAAAAAAGCAATGCAAATTAATAAAATTGTTTACATGGGCATTATTATAACGAGTATACAGGATTTATTTAATTAAATTATTTTTTTTCCTCCTAAATTGCATGTTAAAATAAAACAAGATATATTGGTCAAACTTTATTTTAAGGTCCAATTCTCGCCATTAACAAACCCTTAACTATGACTTTTGCTTCAATAAACTCCTAATTTGCTGCTTGTTAATAGTAAAGTAGTTAAATTTAGGTATTGGGTGGGATTAGGGATCTAGAATATGGTCTCATGCAGAATGTGCTTTATAAGCACTAATAAACGGCTAGTATGTTAAAAACAGGCATGCTAATAACAACTAGTTACCAGTGAGAATTCTTCCCTATACTAAAGTGTTACCCATATATTTTGGTTGTTTTATAAAATAAGCCACAGTGTAGAAAAGACCAAAACTGTCCATGCTCTAACAATGCAGGATCATTACACATGGGGCTTCAGCAAGGAGATTTTGAAGCCCATCGGTTGTGTATTGTAGCATTGTGACAGCTGGCATCTTTTAAGGGCACCGTTTTTCAAAGTCGCACCAGTTTGACATGACACATGCCCTTCTGCCGCCATCAGTCACCTTAATACCAGCGCTCCGGCTCCTCAGCGATGTCATCATTACATCGCTCTTCAATTACCCTGACCTCCACGCACGCACTGGACTCCCATCCCTGTCCCGCTCTGTTGCTGCAGAAGGTTAATTGAAACAGAATGCACAGCTAATTTATTTTCTAACAAGAGCGGACGAGGTGTAATAAGTCAAAGAGACATTACAGGCCTTCCTTGAAAGAGCTTTGAGGAGAAGAGCACTCATTTGTTTAGTGGACTGTCAGAATCACGGGCTGAAGATGTGCGTGAGTGTATCATGTGTGTTTGAAACCAAACGGCTGAGTTTTATTAATCTTCAAGCAAATGTTTAGGTCTGACTGTCCTATACATGCACAGGGGTCTGGCAGTCTCCAGAGCCCCTGGCAGCTGAAGGATTGGACGCCAGGACTGACCCCAGGTGTGCCCTGAAGGGTTAGTGTGTCATCTTGTGTTCAATTTCTTCTGTTCTGAAGCATGTGTGTGTGCTTGTGTTTGTTCATATACACGAAGTGTGTGTGTATATGTGTATGTATATATATATATATATATATATATATATGTATATACATATACATACATGTACATATATATATATATATATATATATATATATATATATATATATATATATATATATATACACACACACACACACACACACACACACACAGTGCCCTCCATAAGTAGTAGACAAAATTGCTCTGTTGGCTGTGGAGTCAAGACATTTGCAAATATGATTAAAAGATTAATATAAGACAAAACTACCGAATGTCACATTTAATTATTAGCCGTTTCAACACGTTTTACCAAATAAAAAGAACAGCACTTTTAGAGTTCATCCCACTCATTGATGTGAGCATAAGTATTGGGACAGTTGAACATAAGGCAGATATAAAAGATTAAAAGATATTATTTAGTTGCGCACAATCCCAGCAGTGAGTCTGTGACCCATAGACATCACCAGACTCTTGCTCTCATCCTTTGAAATGCTTTTCCCAGCCTTTAATGCAGCCAATTCCAATTGTTGCTTGTTTTGTGGAGTTTCTGCCTTTACTCTCCTCTTCAGCTAGTGAAATTCATGTTCAATCAGATTTAAATCTGGAGATTGACTTGGTCAATGTAATACTTTCCATTTATTTGCCCTTATAAATTCCTTGACTGAACTGACAGGGTGTATTGGGTCATTGTCCTGATGCAATATGAAGCACTTCCCAATGAATCTGGTGGCATTTTCTTGAATATTGGTAGGCAAGATGGTTTTGTACCCTTCGAAATTCATTCGACTACTGTCATCATACATTAAGTCATCAGTAAAGTTGAGAGGGTCTGTTCCAGAGACAGCCATGCATGCCCATGCCATGACACCACCTCCACCATGCTTTACAGATGAGGCTGTATGCTTGGGATCATTTGCAGTTCCCTTTTTTTCTCCACATTTTTGCTTTCCCATCACTTAGATAAAGGTTCATCTTTGTCTCATCGGTCCATATGTAAAATCTTGCCTTTCTATTTTTGGTGCTGGTCAGAGGTTTGCATCTTGCTGTGTAGCATCTGTAATTCTGTGTCAAAGTCTCCTGAGGACAGTAGATTGTCAGAGCATCACCCCAGCTTTCTGGAAGTTGTTGGTGATTTTACAGACACGTCTTTTAGGGTTCATTTTCACAGCTTTTATGATTTGTCTGTCATCAACTACTGTTGCTGATGTCGCTGGTGCTTTCCAAACTCTTGATTTCTCCATGCCCTTTGTTTTTGCTAGAGCTCTAATTGACTTCCTCTTTTCTTTTAGGATCCAAATTGCTTGCTTTTCTCTCAAAGTCAGCTCCCTCGTCTTCATCCTGGTTTGTGTGTGTCATCATCGAATGCAAGATTCAGAATACAGAAGTAATGGATTTAACTGATACAAACATTCCCTGCTTTTAATATCTGAAGAATTAATGCAACAGGACACAGCTGATCACTTAGAAAGACCTGTGAGGCAACTGTTCCAATACTTATGCTCACATCAGATAGAGGGATGAACTCTAAAAGTGCTGAACTTCTTAGCTGATAAAACATCTATGTGTTGAAACACCCAATAATAAAATGTGACGTTCTGTAGTTTTGTCTCATATTCATCCGTTAATCATATTTGTAAATGTCTTGACTCCACAGCCAACAGAGCAATTTTGTCTTTACTGTTCCAATACTTTTGGAGAGCACTGTATGAGGCCTTTAGCCCTGCTCCTAGGGACCCACAGAAAATGTATTTCCAACCTGCTTAAGCTCACCTGCCTGAGAATTTTAAGCAATAATGAAGAGCCTAATTGGCTGCTTTCGGTGTGTTTGACAGGATTGGAGATGAACACAGGGAAGGGTTGGGACAAATAACATACTGTAGTGTTATAGATTTTTATGAGTTTTAATGAGCTAAAAATAATTAAATATTTGGAGAAAAACAGCAATTAATCCAAAATAACAACCATCTCAAACAAGGATGGGCCACACAAGACTTATGGGCATCTGTGCTCGCCAAACTAAACTTTATTAATAACATGTCAGAAGACATGGTCATATTCTCTAATTGTTAGTAAATGACAAACAAAAACTGTAATCTGATAATTAAGGCCAATTGAAAGTTCAAATATAACACTAAACAGCAAATTTATCCACAGAAATTATAAATAAATAAATAAATTAGTGCTGTCAAACGATTAATTGCGATTAATCACATCCAAAATAAACGTTTTTGTATGCATAATATATGTGTGTGTACGGTGTATATTTATTATGTATATCTAAATGTGTCAGAGAACGACCAGGCTTTCCTCTCAACCAATTGCCACGATCCACGTCACCAGAGTTCTAATCACCCGCACCTGCACCTCATCAGCGAACAATCACCACACACTTAAAAGCACTCTCCTCAATCACAACAGTGTCCGATCTTGTTGTAACATACAAGGACCGACGCTCTCAAGACTCATAGCTGAGTATACTACCTGACGATACTTACCTGTTGAAACTTACCTCTTGTTCTGCTCCTCTTCATCTTCCCCATCCGCAGATCCAGACGCTCGACGACGGACACTGTTGTGGTTACCACTCACTGGACACGTATCACGGCACACAGAGCACTCCCCTGCACGCTGGAGGTTCCCGCTGTCATCATCCCTGTCAAAGACACAGTGACTGAGTTTATCCCGGCTCACGGGTCTCCTGTAACTCCATTGACTTCTACTCATCTCAAGAATACCAACCCCTCAGTTCTTCCGATTCCAGATTCACTATTAAACACCTTTGTTCTTTCACTAACCTGCTGTGTCTGACAAGTTCATTACAGAAGATCGGACCTGGACAGCAACATCATGAGTACAGCTGATCCCTTCCAGGAACTTGTCGACACACTCAAGAGGATCCTCACTCATTCCACCTCTCCTCCCGCACCAGCTCCAGTACCTTCTCCAGCCACTTCCGCATTCAGCTCTTCTTCGCCGATCATGTTCGCCAGTCCCATGGCCCGACCAGCGCCGTTCTCAGGTGATCCCGAGGAGTGCAATGGCTTTTTGTTACAATGCTCACTAACTATTGATCTGCATCCTCAGATGTTCACCTCCGATCAAGCAAAAATTGCCTTTGTGGTCACCTCGCTCCGGGGACCAGCCCTCAGTTGGGCCGAGTCGATCCTGAGCCAAGCCGGTCCCGCAACACATTCCTATGTCCAATTTCTCGCCCACTTCAAAGAAGTGTTTAGCAGCTCACCGGGGGACTCATCGGTAGGCGAACAATTATTTAAGTTACGTCAAGGCTCATCGACTATCCATCAACACGCTCTGAAGTTCCGCACCCTGGCAGCCACGAGCGGTTGGAATGAGCCTGCACTACTTACTGCCTTCCGACAAGGCTTAAACCCCCGGTTGAAGTTACATCTCGCTGCTTATGATGATACTTATGGGCTCGAGAAGTTTATACAGCTCGCCATCCGCTGCTCGAACCGTATGAAGGCATGTCTTTCTGATACTCCCTCACCATCTGCCATTGCTACTCCTCCAACTTCCCAGCCAGAGGCCAGACCCTCACCGGAACCCATGCAGACAGACATGTTTCGCTTGTCCCCCTCAGAACGACAAAGAAGAATCGCTAACAACCTGTGTCTGTACTGTGGTGACCCAAACCACCGAATCTCATCATGCCCACAACGTCCTACTCGACTTGCGGTGAGTGGCATCCAACCTACCTTTCCCAAGATGAACCCTTTAACTTCCAATGCACATCTGATAATAGACTCTACTCCACTCCCAGTTACCATCCTCCTCGACTCCGGCTCGGCCGGGAACTTCATCTCCGGCGATCTCTGTCGAAGGCTCGACCTCCCGATCGCCGCGACAAAGACCACTTACCAGATCCAGTCCATAACCGGTATGCCACTCACTCCCAATCTTGTTGAGAATTGTGTTGGACCGTTGCAGCTTCGCGTAGGGCAACTCCATCAAGAATTCATTCACCTGTTGGTACTGGAAGAGGCAACTGTTGATGTCATCTTGGGTCTGCCCTGGCTGGTGAAACACAATCCAATATTATCCTGGAAGTCTGGCGAGGTGCTAAAGTGGGGTTCGTCCTGTTTCCCTCAATGTTTCCCGTACTTACCTCGACCTACTCATTGGGCAACCGATTCACTTCCCCTACATGCCACCACTATCGAGAGTCCTGTGGATCAAAGATCCGTGGATATCCCTTCTGAGTATTCTTCTTACAGTGACGTTTTCTGCCCCCAGCGAGCTGCCAGACTTCCACCGCATCGGCCATGGGACTGTGCAATTGACCTGGTTCCGGGTGAGCCTGTACCACGAGGAAAGATCTATCCCCTCTCACTACCTGAACAGAAGGCCATGGAGGAGTACATCGAGGAAGCCCTCCATCAAGGCTATATTGTACCGTCCACGTCCCCTGCTGCTTCCAGCTTTTTCTTTGTGGCAAAGAAGGATGGAGGTCTACGTCCGTGTATCGATTACCGTAAGCTCAACCAGATAACTGTCAAATTTCGCTATCCCCTTCCTCTTGTCCCAGCAGCCTTGGAACAACTCCGCGGTGCCACCATCTTCACCAAACTGGACCTCCGCAGCGCGTATAACCTCATTCGCATCAGGGAAGGGGATGAATGGAAAACCGCTTTTGTGACCCCTACTGGCCACTACGAATATCGGGTCATGCCCTATGGCCTCGTCAACGCCCCTTCCGTTTTCCAGGGGTTCATGCATGAGGTGCTCCGGGAGTTCCTTCCCCGGTTTGTGTTGGTCTACATTGATGACATCTTAATCTACTCCCGGAGCCTGGCCGAACATCGCCAACACGTTGCGGAGGTCCTCCAGCAATTACGAAAGTTCCAGTTATATCTGAAGGCCGAAAAATGTCAATTCCATCAAACAACCGTTCATTTCCTGGGGTACATCATCAGTCATGGTGGCATTCGCATGGACAAGGGGAAGGTGGAAGCCATCACCTCTTGGCCCCAACCCACTACCATCAAGGAACTACAGAGATTTTTAGGATTTTCTAACTTTTATCGTCGCTTTATTAGTAACTACAGCACCATAACCAGTCCCCTCACTGACCTCCTGAAGGGAGGAAAGAAATCTCTCCATTGGGGCCAAGATGCGACCGACGCCTTCAACCGCCTTAAGGAAGCCTTTACGACCGCACCACTCCTAGTCCATCCCGAACCCAATTTACCCTTCACCGTAGAGGTGGATGCCTCTACTACCGGAGTGGGTGCGGTTCTCTCACAGCAGCAGGGGACCCCTCCGAAACTCCATCCATGTGCCTTCTTTTCTAAAAAACTCAGCCCGGCGGAGAGGAACTACGACATCGGAAACCGTGAGTTGCTAGCTATCAAGCTAGCGTTAGAAGAATGGAGACACTGGTTGGAGGGAGCCAACCACCCCTTCCTAGTCTTAACAGATCACAAAAATCTAGAGTACTTACGAGACGCCAAGAGGCTCAATCCTCGTCAAGCGCGGTGGGCGCTGTTCTTCACTAGATTTGATTTCAAAATTTCATACCGTCCAGGTCCTCGTAACATCAAGGCTGATGCCCTGTCCCGGGTTCACTCTCAAGAAGAGGTCTCCGATGAGCCCGAGGGGATCCTCCCTACCAACATTATTGCCAGCCCCATTGTATGGACCTCTCCTCCAGTTGTCTCCGATCCTCCTCCGGCCAATCCGCCGGGCTGTCCCCCGAATCGCCAGTATGTACCCCAGACTCAACGCACGCCTCTCATCCACTCCTCGCATACATCCATTGGTACAGGCCACCCAGGGGCCAACGCTACTCTCTCGCTGCTAAGCGATCGCTTCTGGTGGCCAAACATGGCAAGGGATGTGAGGAGGTTCGTTCAGGGCTGTCCCGACTGCGCGATATCCAAGAGCTCACGTCATCTCCCTGCTGGCAAACTGGTACCACTACCCATTCCCAATCGTCCATGGTCACACCTAGGAGTAGACTTCATTACTGATTTACCACTCTCAGATAAGAATACCTGCATTTTCGTCATCATTGATCGCTTCTCCAAATTCTGTAGACTCCTTCCTCTCCCTGGACTACCCACCGCTATACAAACTGCCGAGTTACTCTTCAACCACGTCTTCCGCTACTTTGGAATCCCGGAGGACATCGTCTCCGACAGAGGACCACAGTTCATATCACGGGTATGGAAAGCATTCTTCTCTCTCCTAGGTGTGACCGTCAGTTTGACCTCTGGATACCATCCTCAATCCAACGGGCAGACTGAACGCAAAATCCAGGAAATAGGGAGATTCCTGAGAACCTTCTGTCACGGCCGCCAGAACTCCTGGAGCCAGTTCCTAGGCTGGGCCGAGTACGCTCAAAACTCCCTTCGGCAAGGCGCCACTGGTCTCACTCCCTTCCAGTGCGTACTCGGTTACCAGCCTCCCCTATTCCCATGGTCAGGAGAACCATCTGACGTACCCTCGGTAGATCACTGGTTCCGGGAGAGCGAGGGAGTCTGGGACTCGGCTCATCACCATCTTCAGCAGGCAGTGCGCAGGCAAAAGATCTCCGCCGATGCTCGTCGCTCGACCCCACCTGATTATCATCCAGGACAAAAGGTTTGGCTCTCCACACGGGACGTCAGGCTGCGCCTGCCTTGCCGCAAGCTTAGTCCCAGATTTGTTGGCCCCTTTACCATTCTGGAACAGGTCAATCCGGTAACCTTCAAACTACAACTACCTGCACACTACAAGATCCACCCCACATTCCACGTCTCACTCCTCAAGCCGTATTTTCCTTCTGTCTCCCCAGAGCCTGGTCCGGTCGAGGAACCCCCTCTCCCTCTCATCATTGACGACGGTGCTATCTATAAAGTCCAGGAGATTTTGGATTCCCGGCGTCGGGGTGGTCAACTCGAATATCTAGTCGACTGGGAGGGGTACGGCCCAGAGGAACGCGCTTGGGTTCCCAGGGATGATATACTTGACCCGGATCTATTAAGTGAATTTCATTCCAACCATCCTGATCGCCCTGCTCCTCGAGGACGAGGTAGACCACCACGACGCCGGGGTCGGCCCTCAGGAGCGGGCCGTGGAGAGGGGGGTACTGTCAGAGAACGACCAGGCTTTCCTCTCAACCAATTGCCACGATCCACGTCACCAGAGTTCTAATCACCCGCACCTGCACCTCATCAGCGAACAATCACCACACACTTAAAAGCACTCTCCTCAATCACAACAGTGTCCGATCTTGTTGTAACATACAAGGACCGACGCTCTCAAGACTCATAGCTGAGTATACTACCTGACGATACTTACCTGTTGAAACTTACCTCTTGTTCTGCTCCTCTTCATCTTCCCCATCCGCAGATCCAGACGCTCGACGACGGACACTGTTGTGGTTACCACTCACTGGACACGTATCACGGCACACAGAGCACTCCCCTGCACGCTGGAGGTTCCCGCTGTCATCATCCCTGTCAAAGACACAGTGACTGAGTTTATCCCGGCTCACGGGTCTCCTGTAACTCCATTGACTTCTACTCATCTCAAGAATACCAACCCCTCAGTTCTTCCGATTCCAGATTCACTATTAAACACCTTTGTTCTTTCACTAACCTGCTGTGTCTGACAAGTTCATTACAAAATGCACACACGCATGTATATATTTAAGAAAAATGTTGTTTATATTTTAAACATATATATATATAAGATAAATTATATGAATATAAATATATACATGTAAATATTTTTAAATATATACTGCGTGTGTGTATTTATATATACATATTAAAAGTACACAGTACTCACACATACTGTATATATTATGTAAATAAAAAAAATAATTAAAAAAAACTACTTATTTTGGATGTGATTAATTGCAATTAATTGTTTGACCACTAAAATAAATACATATACATATATATACATACATATACATGTATACAATTTTTTTTTTTTCTGGGTTTTTTTTTTTTTCGTACAGACCGCAGGCCGCTCCCTACAGTATCAAACATGTCAAGATTTACTATCCTTGTGGGGACATTTGGTCATTTTGACAGTGGTCCCCACAATGTAGCATAAACAACTACACACACATATTCATATGCATGTGTGTCTGTAAATATGTATCTATTTACAACGTTCATGTCTCCAGAGTAAGTACTTACAGAGAGAGAGAAAGAAAGAGAGAAAGAAAATCACATACTTATTTTTCCATTAATTATCTGATATTATGTTTTAAAATTATGTTTTAAAAGCAAAAAGAAGAAAAGTGTGTATTTGTATTGATCTGTTTCATAAGGTTAATTTCACTATTAAACCACTTAAATATCAAGTAGGAAATGTGCATAATCCACTAAACAAATCTTACATCAAATATGCAAATCTTTATAACTTTGACACGATTCCTGTGGCAGTGTGAGCAAAAGCAAAAAAATAGTTTCAAAAATTCTCAATATTGTAACTGTAAGACATATTTTTGCTTTGTACAAGTTTAACAGCTGAAAAAGCTGGCAAGGGGCCCACAACTGAGCAAATGCAATATACATAAAAAACAAATAAATACAAACTTGCACAGTTTGTTGGTGTCCCAATAAATGCATTTAAATATAATTTTATTGTTTGGCCAGAATCACTGCAGCAGCCAATAATAGCAAATTAGGAATGAGAATAAATTGTCCAATGATACTGTTTCAAGTCTCAGCAAGAACAGACCCCTGCGGGGAGGCATTTGTTAGGAAAAACACATCCTCTGTATCTGCATATTCCTTTGCATATGTGCAGACATTGCTTTAAGGGATAGTTCACCCAAAAATGAACTTGTCTTTATTTACTCATTCCTAAAATGTATGACTTTTCTGTGGAACACAAAAGAAGAATCATATAAAAATATCCTGGCCACTCCTTTACCTATAATGAAAGTGAAATATATTTAAGTGTGAACTAAATGCGATGTTTTCAGAAACTTAATTGAATTCTAACTGCAATTAAATTAAAATATATTGTTGTTTAAATGTAGATTAAACAAGCAGCTTATTAAATAAGCAGCTACTGTTACACACACTGTATGTAACAGAACGAGTCTGTTACACAGCTACTTATGTAAACCAAATATTGTTACATATGCATTGCAGACTTACAACGTAATTATAAATGTAAGTACACAGACATAAGCTACTTAAAACAAAGTTTATCAAGATTGTACTTACGTGTACTAGTAGCTGTGTAACAGACTCGGCCTGTGACATGTGTAACAGTAGCTGCCTATTACAGTTATAATTTATAATTTACCTACTATAATTACAGGCTGTTCCATAACTTAGTTGCATGGTAAGTACATTTTGTTTCATGTAAGTACAACGGCTACTACTAAGTACTTAATTAGGTAATTACTCTGCATTATGACACCTTAAAATAAAGTGTTACCCATATGAACACTCTACGGTATGCAATATGATATCAACGAGGAAAAAAATATTTGTGATGTTTTTCCTGTTAAAAATTGTACACTATAACAAGATCAATAAACATTTTCATATATTAGTTTTTTGTTTTTTTTGTTTTTTGTTTGTTGTCTCAAGGCAACATTGTACCACAACGGACAAGTTTGACATTTTCATGCAGAAAAACTGTTATATATTTATTGTTAACATCATTTTCTTTAACCAAACACTTGAGCAGACAGTTTTATCTAGTGTTTAATGTATTGCATATCACATATTTAATAAAAAGTAGCATTTCATATCCAGCTATTGCTCTCAGGCAACATTGTGCCATCGTGGATCACAATTATAACCAAACCATCATATCAGTTATCATATCAAAACATTACAATCAGTGTTGTTTCAATAAAATAATCATAACCTTACTAAAAATGCATAAATACATTTCATTACATAAAATACTAATATGCACCTTATCCTTACAAGTATGCACATGCACACACAAGCACATGCATGTCAAATATCCTTCTTCACTAATGACACCTCACTGCTTGTGAAAGCTGAGAATCCAATTCCTCTCAACAGACAAATCATAATATGTGCAGATATAGTATCTGAATTACTTTTCTTACAAATGCATTACAATATTATGCAAAAATGCAAATACATTTAGATAATTCTACTCTTTTCCTTACAAACATCATATACTTGTATTATAACCTAATATGCCTGCATGGCCTCATGCGATTCCATGAAGGTACAACGTTGCCTTGAGGCATCATGAAGTTGTTATTTCCTAAAATACATTTGATGATATATAATGTGAAGTTTTTGAAAATCCTTCTTTCCTTACCAATCAAGGTGACTCAGACTCGTTTTTTGTAGGCAATTATATGGATGAAAATTGATAATAAATGCACTTCTCATTGGAGAAAATATGGAGTCATGTGACATGTGCACATGTCCTGAAAGTGGAAGCAAAATGGAACCCCATGGGGCATGAGATAACACACTACAGTTCAAATTATGATTAAGTACTTTACATGCGCTTTAGTGTGTTAGTCAATAGCTACATCAAAATAAATGTACTTCTCTAAAGCACAATACAGTATTATTAAAACATGTGAAATGTACTTTAAAGTAGAACCTCTAATTTGACATTTTTACAAAGTGCTCTTTTTTAAAAGTGTACTTAAGTGTGTTAAGAAACAGCCACAAAAGAGTCTCTAAGTACAATTAAGTGACCTCTTATTTAATTAATGTTATATTATCTGCAAGTAGGCTTTTAAGATTTGAAGTATACATTCAGTACAGTTAAGCACTTTTTTTTCATAAGGGCAGGTTGTCATGCTCCAAAACACAAAATATAAAGTATCAAGTATATGACTCCCATCCGATACCTCAAAGTAGTCACCTAAAGCATCCATTTACTGAGCCTTACTCAATGCCACAGTCTTCTCATGCCATTGATTTTCTTTTGCAATAGAAATAGAGAAAACTGCATGACCTCTGCAACTTGTCGAATCAGTCAGCATCGCTTGTTTACACACAATTATCAAAAGTCAGACTCCACCAAATGCTGAATGAGAACACAAACAAACAGGTGCTCAGTGTGCAGTAAATCAGGATATGTGAACACAAGCTGCAAACACCAAACTCTCTTATCATGCTTGATTTGTGACTGCGTGTTTTGAGTTTGAGCTCCATCAAGTTGATTCTTTATCGTCTATTTTCTATCTTAAAAACAATTTTATACACTATCATTTTCGTTTCTATAACGTGTGAATATATCCCCTATAGCATTCTAAAACAAAACCAATCAGAGTGCCTTGTTATCACTATTTTTATTTATATTTTGATTTCTCGAGTCTGCTATTACCTTATAGCCCATTAGCATCAGCAGTGTGGCTGCCGCTAATCTTGCTTAGATTGCTAATACTCTATTCACACACATTACCATTGTTTCACTGTTACTTGCTTAAATGGCGGATTTGTGTCCACCTTTGAGTGCAGGTGAGGACACATTCGAGTTGCATTCGGTGCAGCTGGAGCTGGAGGCCGTGGAGAAGCAGATCCGCGACCTGGTGGAGAAGCAGGCCCAGCTGAGAGAGCGGAGAGCCGCGCTGGAAACATCCCGGGCTGACGCTCACAAGTCCGGGGTAAGTATACAGCACGTTGCTAAAACTCCCACCACCTCTACTCCGTGTGTTTCTCTGCACAGACCCTGTTCACCCAGGACGCGATCTTCCCAGATGTCCTTCACTCCGGCGCCGGGACGCCATGGACCCTGGGTGCACCAGCAGCGGAAGACGCAAGCCAGGCCCCGGGCAACGACCAATCCACCTCCGGTCGTCGATATCTCCACCCGGAACTGCTTCGCACCCCTCTGCGAGACGGAACGCGACGCTGTGATCGTCGGAGTCTCCATCGTCTGGCACGTCCGTGCTACGTTAGCTGAAGGTAAAGTGCACACTCACTGTTTCCCCGGTGCTCGTGTTCTCGATGTTTCTGCGCAGATACCCGTGATCCTGAAGGGCGACGAGAGCATCGGTGCTGTCGTGTTGCACGCGGCGGTTAATGACACCAAGCTGCAGCAGACGGAGACACTGAAGAGGGACTTCAGAAGCCTGATCGAGACGGTACGCAGCACATCACTCGCGACGACGATCATCGTGTCAGGACCGCTTCCCACATATCGACGAGAACACAAAAGGTTCAGTAGACTTTTTGCTTTAAACGAATGGTTATTGTCATGGTGTAAAGAACAGAAACTGCTCTTTGTTAATAATTGGAATATTTTCTGGGAGCGTCCTAGTCTTTTCCGTGCTGATGGCCTGCACCCCAGCAGAGTCGGAGCAGAACTTCTGTCGGACAACATCTCCAGGACACTACGCTCCATCTGACCAATAAGCCAATTCTCAAATAACTACTATGATGACTTTTGTTCTACTCACTTAAATGATAGAAGTACTTGCATTTGTCCAATCTATACAGACTGTGTCTGTTCCCTGAATAACGAGGTCAAAATATAAATTTAATGCAGGCTCTAGAAAAAAATCTGAAAAACCAAAATTAAATGAACAAAAACAATTTTTAAAGCTTGGGCTCCTAAACATTAGATCACTCGCACCCAAAGCAGTTATTGTAAATTAAATGATCACAGATAATAATTTTGATGTACTCTGCCTGACTGAAACCTGGCTTAAACCAAATGAATATTTTGGTCTAAATGAGTCTACTCCACCAAGCTACTGTTATAAACATGAGCCCCGTCAGACTGATCGTGGCGGCGGTGTTGCAACAATATATAGTGATATTCTCAATGTTACTCAGAAAACAGGATACAGGAGGTTTCACTCATTCAAAATACTTCTGCTTAATGTTACACTGTTAGATATGCAAAAGAAATCTCTCCTATCTCTTGCTCTGGCTACTGTGTATAGACCGCCAGGGCCATATACAGATTTCCTAAAAGAATTTGCAGATTTCCTCTCAGATCTATTGGTCAATGTTGATAAAGTGCTAATTGTCGGAGATTTTAACATTCACATTGATAATACAAATGATGCGTTAGGACTTGGGTTTACTGACCTAATAAACTCTTTTGGAGTCAAGCAAATCGTCACCGGGCCCACTCATCGTTTTAATCATACGCTAGATTTAATTATATCGCATGGAATTTACATTTACATTTAGTCATTTGGCAGAATTGATCTTACCGATATAGATATCGTACCTCAAAGTGATGATGTTACTGATCATTTCCTTGTATCGTGCATGCTGCGTATTACTGATATTAGTCCGGGCAGAACTATTGTTCCATCCACCAAAGACAGATTCACAAATAACCTGCCTGATTTATCTCAACTGCTCTGTGTACCCATAAATACACATGAACTAGATGAAATGACTAGCAACATGGGCACTATCTTCTCTAATACATTAGAAGCTGTTGCCCCCCTCAAATTGAAAACGGTTAGAGAAAAACATACTGCTACCACTTTGTTCATTTAAATGGTGAGTCATCTCAATTATCACCAGTAAAGTATGGAGTACCACAAGAATCTGTCCTAGGTCCTCTGCTATTTTCAATATACATGTTGCCCCTTGGTAATATTATTAGAAAATACAGGATTAGTTTTCATTGTTATGCTGATGATACTCAACTATATATCTCAACAAGACCAGATGAAACTTCTCAACTATCTAAGCTAATAGATTCTGTAAAAAAAAATTAAAATATTGGATGACCAATAATTTCCTCCTATTAAACTCAGATAAGACAGAGATATTACTTATTGGACCAAAAAACAGTACACAGAATCTCTTGGATTACAATTTGCAACTAGACGGATGTACTGTTACGTCCTCTAAAGTCAAAAATCTGGGTGTTATATTAGACAGCAAATTGTCCTTTGAAAATCATATTTCCCATGTTACAAAAACAGCATTCTTCCATCTTAGAAACATTGCCAAGCTTCGAAACATGCTACCTGTTTCTGATGCAGAAAAGCTAGTTCATGCATTCATGACATCTAGACTGGACTATTGTAATGCACTGCTAGGTGGTTTTCCTGCATCTTCAATAAACAAGCTACAGATAGTCCAAAATGCAGCGGCTAGAGTTCTTACCAGGTCAAGAAAATATGATCATATTACCCCAATTTTACAGTCTCTGCACTGGCTACCTATTAAGTTCCGTATCATTTACAAAATATTATTATTTGCCTATAAGGCCTATATGGTTTAGCTCCTGCGTACCTAACTCGTCTTCTACCACGCTACACTCCAACCCGCTCTCTAAGGTCACAAAACTCTGGACTTTTGGTAGTGCCTAGGATAGCAAAGTCCACTAAAGGAGGTAGAGCTTTTTCACATTTGGCTCCCAAACTCTGGAATAGCCTTCCTGATAACGTTCGGGGTTCAGACACACACTCTCTGTTTAAATCTAGATTAAAGACACACCTCTTTAGCCAAGCATTCACATAATGCATCTTATAATCTTGTACTGCAGTTATATCTGATCAAATGTACATTATTATTATTCTTTAGCTTGGGTTGACCAAATCATTTTTGCTTAGATGGAACAGCAGCTACGCTAATTATGTCTCTATTTGTTTCTCTGTTTCTGTCATGGGATTAACATCCCATGGTAACTAGGAATTACAGAAATTTCAGTCTGGATCCAACCCTTAAATGATCTGAGATGACCGAACACCTGAGAAAAGATAATGCCAACCCCTCAGAGGATGCCAATGCTCAGACAACCTACAGAATTACCAAATTTTGCCATAAGTTAAATATATTAAGGTTCTGCAATATATAAATATATTGTGGAAACTTAATTTCCTGAAGAGCTGCTTTGCAACGATTTGTATTGTAAAAAGCGCTATACACATAAACTTGAACTTGAACTTGATATTTGACATCTTTGTTTTGCACGCTCTTTTGTTTAGAAAGATTAAAGAAGGTGAGGGAAGGAAGAAGAAGAGGGAGGGATGGGGATCGCTATTGATGTGCAGCGACGGCCCTGATAAAACGTTATGGGAGCTGAGCTTTACTATCAGCTCGGCTCTTTCGGCGCTTGAAGACTCACGCTTCCGCTAGACGTCTGGGAAAGTAATGCAAATCTTTCACGAATTAGATTCCCAGTTGAGGGAATTGGGGAGGCACAAGCCTACAGAAATGCACAAACACACACATATATCAGATTCCTCAACTCAGTTAATGGATCATGGATGTCACAAGCATAATGTGATTACCATAGATCCGTTTCAGCTTTCAAAAGGCCACTCAGCTCATGGGGTTGACAATAATGCACATCTCAGCCAAATACATCATGTTTCCACCCAGTACTTTTAGAGAAGTTGAATACGTGGCTTCATCAAACATATATACATTTCAAACGACGGACGAAAATAATGACTTATTAGTTGCTGGACGGAATTGAAGGGGGGATGGAAAAGGAGGTAAGGAAATGTGTGCTTTTTTTAATTAGCAGCTGTCATCACAACTGTGGCCAGGTATATTTATCTGGCCATCTCAAACGAGTCCTATGACAAACTATTCAGTGCTAAAATTTAAATCAACAACTTTCTGGAAGTAAAATCAAAACTTTAAATTATCTCCATTTCTATCGTGTTTGAAAGAATGAGTAACGCAGGCTGCAGGTGAATCAGCTTTTCACTGAGGCAATGCAGAGAAACATTGCAATAAAAGAATTCACTAAAAAGTCACACGGTTTTCCAGGAATGCACTGAAAGGGAATTTTAAAACAGCCAACATAAAGATTGCTGAGAAACACAGCCTTTTAATAGCTAATACTGTGAAGAGGAGTTAATGGATAGCCACTGTTTCAATAGACCAAACAGTCTTGTGATACAAAAGAATGGCATTGTGTGTATTTATAGTTAGGCTTCTGAGGAAAACACTATTAGTCTGTGCTTTCATCCATGTCTTGAATCCAAAACTAAATTTGTACTGGTAACATGCAATGCATTTACTCCATAACAGATAATTTCAACATTATTAAGTGGTATTATTAAATGTATTCATATACTGGGAATATGTGGAATAATAATAATAATAATAAGGTTTAACGTAAATGTTTTATGCAACATTCCAGTTTTCGCACATTTAATTCTTTGGTATGATAGTCAACACATCAAAACAAGTGTACTTTTTTTAAAAGCGTGAAAAAAGTATTTTACTTAAAAATAAGTGTGTTACTTATTTGTGTTAAGCAAAATGTACTTTCTTTTTCTAATTTATTAATTTATTATATTGTCCCCAAATACAATTATTAATAATTAATAATAATAATTTGTTACATTTATATAGCGCTTTTCTGGGTACTCAAAGCGCTTTACAGAAGGGGGGAATCTCCTCAACCACCACCAGTGTGCAGCATCCACCTGGATGATGCGACGGCAGCCATATTGCGCCAGAACGCCCACCACATACCAGCGGAGAGGAGACAGTGATGAAGCCAATCAGTAGATATGGGGATGGTTAGGAGGCCGTGATGGTCAGAGGCCAATGGGCAAATTTGGCCAGGATGCCGAGGTCACACCTCTACTCTTTCCGAAAGACATCCTGGGATTTTTAATGACCACAGAGAGTCAGGACCTCGGTTTAACGTCTCATCCGAAGGACGGTGCTTTTTACAGTACAGTGTCCCCGTCACTATACTGGGGCGTTAGGACCCACACAGACCACAGGGTGAGCACCCCTTGCTGGCCTCACTAACACCTCTTCCAACAGCAACCTAGTTTTCCCAGGAGGTCTCCCATCCAGGTACTGACCAGGCTCAACCCTGCTTAGCTTCAGTGGGCAACCAGTCTTGGGCTGAAGGGTGATATGGCTGCTGGTGATATGGCTGCTATTAGGATTAGTTGGTTACACTTTGTTTTAAGGTGTCCTTGTTACAGTGTAATTATACATTTAATACTACTGATTAATAGTAATGAACTAACTACATATAGCCTACTTACTATATGGTTAGGGTTAAGATTTGGCTAAGGGTTACTTGCATGCAATTATGCATAATTTATTGTTATCATAACATTAAGTGAATGCAACTTGTAACAATAACTCTTTAAACTAAAGTTTTACTGATCATTATTTTAAGATTTTAAGTACACTACAAGTGCACATTCAATGTAATTAAGTGCTATTCTTTTTCACAAGGATAGAAATGAATCATTATATGCATCACTAATTGTATTCATATACTTAGAATATTTGTAATAATAATAATTAGGTTTAATGTAAATGTTTTATGTGATATTCTAATTTTCACATGCATTTAATTATTTAGTATGTTAGTCAACACGTCAAAATAATTGTACTTTAAAGCACATCAAAAGATTATTAAAACAATAACTTCTGAAAATGTACGTCAAAGCAAAACTTTTAATTTGGCATTATTACAAAAAAGTAATTTTTAAAAGTTAAGTGTGTTAAGTGTATTAAAGGGCACTTAAATATGCACTTAGGTGGTATTTTTCCTTAATTTGGAGATTTTTAGTACACAAGTGCACATTTAATGTAATTAAACACACTTCTTTTCACAAGGGTAGAAGTGAATCATTAAATGGTATTACTAAATGTATTCATATACTGGGAATATGTGTAATACTGTTTAATGTATGAATTGGGACGCAGATGCATTACATTATGTAAGTCGTATGATCTAGTTGGCAGGAATATGATGTGGGGAAAAGCGCCTGATGGAACATTATCATCCTCAAAAGTTTCCCTGCCCCACCTCTCCGCTTCGCTCGGTCTCTCTAGCCTGTGGCGCTCGAGTCACTAGGGTACTTTTTCCAGCCCATTCATGGTCTCAGCTAGCAACGAGAGAGAGAGAGAGAGAGAGAGAGAGAGAAGCTCCTGTGGAAGTTGAGAAAGAGGCTACCCTTGCCTTGGAAATCAAGGTGGAAGAAAAGCATGTGACGGTCCTTTGGTGCATATATGACCTAGGACTCTCATTGGCAACAATCATGCAGACATGGCAGGCGTATAGTCATGGGATCATGGTATTAAAACTTAATCTGAACAGTGAGTGAGTGAGTAACTGAACAAAATGGTCCAGCTGGTTGTGTTCGGGGGGATGGGACAGATGACCAATGACGTCTCAGATTACATGTACAAACACACACACGCAGCCGGACATATATTAATAAAATAAAAGTAGAAAGTGGCCACACACTTCAAAAGTCATGTATTTAGGAATGCATGATTAGCTATGTTTCTGTCCACTGTTTTTATGTGAATTTTGAGGTATCGCAAAATTTGTTTGGACAGATCAGGATTCAAGATTCACATAAAATCTTTAAATGTGCATCTTTTTCTTTTTTTTAGAGAAAACTGTGACAGAAACACTTTTACAGACTAAATTTCAGGATGCACAACTAAAAACTGAAGTGACTTTTTAATAGATCTGATTGGGTAACTGATCTAAAAAACAGACCAATCCTAATGCACACCATCTCCAATATTGATTTATTCTGAAATACCAAAATGATTTTGTATAATAACCTCCCAGTAATTTCTAAATGACTGCGTTCCCAAACATCATGCATCTGCCTCTTAATGCAAGTTAACATGACAGTGTTTGTTATTGCGTTTCATCTTTTACTCACAATTTACAATGCAGGAAAAACATTCCAGGCCTCCCCAGTTTAGCAACTTTTTATTGTGTTATTTGTTACTTTACACCATGTTTTTCTCTGAAACAATGGGATCCGATTTTTGAGCTTAATTCTTTAGTATAATTTGTATGCTTGTACAATAAAGTTTACTTCTTTAAAGCATGATCTAATATTATTAAATCCAAAAATGTTATATATAATTTAAATCAAAACTTGGTAACACTTTATTTTAAGGTGGCCTTGTTACACATTACATGTACTTACTATAGTTTTAGCACAAATTTCTGAATAATTTTACATGCAATAACACTAAACCAAACCCTAATCCTAAACCTGACCCTATAGTAAATTCATGTTGCTAATTAATATTACTCAGTACTTAAATGTGTAATTACACTGCAACAAGAACATCTTAAAATAAAGTGTAACCCAAATTTTTTTATTTGGCATTATAACGAAGAGCACTTTTTATAAGTGTACTTAAGTGTATTAAGAAACAGTCATGAAATTCTCTCAGTTTAAGTGCACTTAAGTGACCCTTTTATTTTATTAATATTATACTATCTGCAAGTGAAGTTTTTGGGGATTTAAAAAAAATAATAATAATAAATTACACAAGAAGTGCATATTCAATATAGTTAAACACATTTGTTTTTCATAAGGGTTGAAAAACAAATGAGCGAGGAGCAATTCAGATGCAGGTGGTATTTCTAATTATCTTATTATATACTAATTCTTGAACTCATTTGATTGGACAAAGTTTACCTTAAACATTAAAAATGCTGTGATTTGTGTCCACATTCAGAATTGCACTTGCATTTAGATGATCTTCAAGCTAATAGACAGAAACCTTGGATGGAAACAGCTATTGGCTTGTTCTATAATGGTTACACCAGTCAAAGAAAAGCCAAATAACCTTTTAACACGTTACTCTGAAACTCGAAGATATTAACACGCCATCTGAGATGCCTGTGTCACCTCGCGATGGAAAGGTGGAACCAGGCAGCCTAAAATGGCTCAGTGTTTCAGTCCAATCCAATGCAGACGAACCCCGAGTGGAGTTGTGCGTCACCTCGATCCCAGGGCCCCTCGAAGGAGGAACCGGCTGCAACAGGAGAGGCCGGCTTCCTCTGTAATCTCGGCTAGCTTACTCTGTGGTTGTCATACAATCCCAGAGGTCACGGCTGGGGCAGGGCAGAGTGTCACAAGGTGCGTTGCCATGGGCTCAAAGAACACATGTTTTTTTATAGAAAGGAGACAAGTGTGAGTGTGCACTTATGTGTTGATGTTGTGGAAAGGGCAGCGTTATGAGATTGTTCCTGATTGAACCTTGTGTCCGCGTCTGGAGAACTTAAAAAGCCTGAACGCAAACGTGTCAGCTCTAGTTAAAGTGCTGTGTCTGTGTGTGTGTGTGTGTGTGTATGTGAGCGCGTGGCGGGCTGTCATTCGTTCCAGGCCGTTGCCCATGGCCACGGGCTGTTTTAAGTGACAGGCCATCAGTGCTGAGGTCACTGGGTGAAATGAGAGGTGCAACCAAGGCTGAGTGTAAGACTTCACAGAGAGCCACGCAATGATCCCACTGAGGTGTGAGGGGAATAAGACGTATTGAGATGGACTCGTAACGTGACATATTCGAAAAGAGTGACATTAAACTAGATTTTCACATTTTCTAAAGAACAGTTGAGTGGTGCTTGAATGTGTGAAACTCATCAGCATGATTCCTTGGTGTACTTATTACTGAAATAATATACTTTAAAAGATAACACTCAAGTGTGAACTAAATGTTGTTTTCAGGTATTTAATTGTATATTATTTGCAAATAAATGAAAATGCATTAAAGTTTAAATTGATAATAAATTGCAGTTAGAATGTAATCTTTGTTTATTTTTTGACTCACTTAAGTAATCATTATATGTAATGTCATGAATCGCTTCTTTTGTATTTGAAATATGGTTAAAGTTGCTGAATACACTGATACGCATTTGTCATAATCTACTGTAATTTCTATTGAAACTTGTTGTGATGTATTTAAATACATTTGTAATGACATGTTTGTATTGATAAAATTGTTTCTGGTAGCCATTGACTTCCATAGTATAAACATTCTATGGAAGTCAATAGCTACCAGCAACTGTTTGGTTACCAACATTCTTCATCTTTCTTCTTCAAGACACTCATGCAGGTTTGGAACAACTTGAGGGTGAGTAAATGATGACAAAGTTTTCATTTTTGGGTCAACTATCCCTTTAAGTGTGTTAGACTTTCATGACACATTATATGTGGATTCAGTGTTTTTTTATTATTATTATTTATTTGTCGAAATGAATTAGCCACAGCAACAGGAAAATTAATTGGAGTGACAGGAAGTTGAATTTACTGAATTGCAATTCAAATAAATTCAATATATGTAATGTATTATGTGAAATTAAGGGTTTTTTCCACATTGGTGTTAATTATATATTATTCAAAAGTGTGGCTTCCACACTTGATTGATTGATTGATTGATTGATTGTTTGATTGATTGATTGATCTGATGAAATCATATTTACTAACTAACATTTAGTATGTCAGCTATCTATCTATCCATCCAAAGATCCGCCAAAACTTTCAAATTAGGCTGGGCCAAACCATGATTCAGTGTTTGTTTATACAAACTTTGCTTTTCTAGTTACAAATTTAATTTAAATGTATTTCTTTGAATTTCAATTAAATTCCTTACATTCAAATTCCAATTGCTTCTGCATCCTGTTTGCTACAGGAATTGAAATTGAATTTGAAAGGCATTCTCAAGTCGGTTCAGAATGGCACACATTCCATGGTTACTATGGTGTCCCAGGTACTATAGTTGCTAAGGTGTTGCTTGGTGGTTGCTAGGGTTTTGAGAGCAGTTGCTTAGTGTCCAAAAGAGCTGCAAATTAAAAAGATCCTAGAAGTCTCTTTAGATGGCAACTGGGTTTGTCTTTCAATGTAAGTCTACGGGATTGTCCCCCAATTGTTCACCAGGAGAAAACTGAACATCTCAATTTTTTGAATAATAAAGGTACACCTTTCCTCAAAAAGCTGCATCTGGATGTTAAAAAGTCAACTAAAATTTGTGCTGGATTCACGTAGCACTGACTCACTGGAACCCGCAGGCACATCAGTGAACAGTCACAGTGTTGAGAACAGACAAGCACTCTCTCAGCACTGTCACCACGCTAATGCACGCTTATTTAAATGGAGCTGTCACACTTGGTGTGTCATGCATCGCAACGGCACCCTTGGGAACATAAGAGATCCTGTCTGACCTTTGAACTTGCTGCCACTCAGCCAATCAGTTAAGTGTGCTGCTTCGTATGCCATGGTGTCACGTGAGAGTTCTGATAACGCTCCATTAAGTTCTGAACTCAAAGCAAGATGTGTTAATCAAACTGCTAGAAAGACAAAAAGGTCTGCTCTCTATCTACCAAAATTATAGATTGTGTATATGTTAATTTTGCAAATGTACATATACACGAGTTACCAGTTCATTTTCAATGAAAGAGACGTGGGATGCAGAACAGATGCAGCACTGCCTGTCAGTCTTGCGTTTTTGTTGCATTTTTCCTTTTTTCCCCCTTAAAATTATCATATTTTTACATCAAAATGTAATGATCTGAAAAAGGTCTGCAGAGAATTGCAAGCATGTATATTTACCAAAGCTTTGGCGCAGGTTTTTTTTTTTTTTTTCCTCAAAACAAGTTCAGAACTCTGAACAATTCCTAGTTTCTAGTTCACATAAGATTTGAATTGCTCATTCATTTAAGCAGATTGCACATGTTTTGTGTACAAAAGAGTAAGTGCAATTGTCTGTAAATTGCACAATAACTAAATGCACATGGCATGCTGGTCAAGATTATTCTCAGTGAAATTCTCATAATCTTCACAATTTGTAAACATTCTTTCATCATGTGAGTCATTCCGTGCAAAAATTATCCATGCAATTATCAAAATATATCAGGACAACATGTGTATTCCATAAATATTTCTGACATTGTTGTCTGTTTATATGTACCACACTGCTACAAAAATAAACGTACTGTATAGTGTATACAGTAAAATGTGCATTTTTTTATTTTAAAGGAATGAACAGCACTAAACAAGGTGTTTATCCATTTGCAAGTGGTCAGAGAATACAAACAGTATTTGTTACTATCAGGTGTAAGCTGCGATCAGATCACATGAGACAGATTGTAAACCGGACCAATACTGTAAAAACTAAAGTGTGTACAATAGAGCGCTACAGTGATGGCATATTTTTATAGGAAGTCAGCATCACACTGGTTCCCTCAACAAAAACGCAATAGTACTTTTCCAATGGCTTATATATATATATAAACCAAAAGATTAATCGCGATTAATCGTATCCAAAATAAAAGTTTTTATGTAATATTTCTGTGTGAACTGTGCAGATTTATTATGTATATATAAATACACACACATACAGGATTTATTTTGAAAATATCTACATGTATTAACATGTAAATATTTATATTTGTAAAAAATTATATTATATAGATATATATTTAATATAGAAATATAAAATATTTTTTCTTTAATATATACATGCATGTGTGTTTATTTATATACATAATATACACAGTACACACACATATATTATGTAAACAAAAACCTTTATTTTGGATGCGATTAATCGTTTGACAGCACTAATTATACAGTATATACTAATATATAGACGGAATTGGCGTTAGTGCGAGCACCACTTGCTGTGAGGCGGGATCGACCAACCGTCAGAGGATTCCACAGCCTTCGTCGAACGGTTATGCTGACGATTTCTGATTTACTTAACGTATACTGTGTGAGGTTGGCTGTGATTGGATGATGACAGGTGTCGGTGATCATTCTCAAGTGATCAGCATTCAGTACTACTGCTGTCATATCAGCCAGTGGTTAGCAATCAAGAAACGGGACAAGGGAGGTCATTTATGAGACACATAAATTAAGCTCAATATACGGGACGTCCAGGCTAGGGACCAGTAGTCCCATTTAGTTACTTCTTAACAACCGACTTTTTCAAGTCAAGTAGCTTTTTTTTTTAAATCACAAGAGGGAATAAAATGCAAAAGTACCTTGAGCTTGTGTTCATGACAGACCATATTTCAGGCATTAAAAAAAAAAAAAAAAACTGTTGAAAAAAGCCATTGACTTCAGGATGATGCAACCAGAAATGCTAAAATGCTTGTTTCCCAGTTTGGCCTACATAAATACGCCATCCATGCAGCACTGTTTACAACATCTCTTTGTATCTGAGGTCACTGTATTTACCTTTTCCTAATATCTTTTGCAAATGTAGTTTGTGTCATATTGGTGTAATAAACATCAACCTATTTTTTCTTCTGTGGTCTTCATTCCTGTCTCTCTCTCTCTCTCTCTCTCTCTGGCTGCCCGTTGCTCCAGGGCCATATTCCTGGCTCGTTACTAGGTTTCACAGACAGTATAATTTCAGCCTGACACCGCCTCAAACGAACGGCTGTCAAGCCCTAGTGCCGCCATGGGGGAGCTCATGGGACGTCGTCTCAAAAATGTCACTTTCCCACTTGCCAGCAAAAAAAAGTTAAAGAAAATGAAAGGAAAAACAAACTGCACATGGCCTGAGAACCACTGTTTTAACAGTGACAGGAAAAATGAACACCGTTTTGGGACAGAGAAAATTGCGTATATGTGAGCGCACACTTAAAATAATGTAGTGAAGTGCTAGTGTGAGAATTACTGTATCTGATGCAGTTTTGAACCTGAACTTAAAAAAAAAGTTCTTTACGAACATTTAAAATAATAATTCACCAAAGATATTAATTTGCTGTTCATTTACTCACCGTCAGGCCATCCAAGATGTAGGTGCCTCTCTTTTTTTCAGTAGAACAGTAAAGATTTTTAGCTGAAATTGTGATCCTTGGTGATTCATAAATACAAGTCAATGGCTACCATCACTTTGAGAGTCAGAAAAGCACATAAATTAACACAAAATGAATACCCATGGCTCCTAACGATATATTGAGGTCTTATGAAGCGTAACGATCGGTCTGTGCAAGAAACTAAACATTATTTACAAAACTATTACTGTAATGCATTATGTCCGGTTTGCAAATGAATCATTCTTTTGAACCGGTTCTTTTTAGTGAACTGGATGAACCGTCTGAAACAGTTTGCAGTTCAAGCAGCACAGATCTTACTCAAGTTATTCAATCAAAACTCACTTTGGGACACCTGACAGTCAATCTGACACGAAATGAGCCAAAATACCGGCGTATATGATCCTATGATGCCAGTTTGCCAACTCATACATCGCTCCAGTTCCTCCAACAGTCCCTGAACTGAGGAAACAGTTCTGACTCGGATCGAAGCAATTGAACCGAGCACTTGAATGAAGGGGTGAAATTAAAGTTTTTATGGTTTCTAACGGTTTATGGTTGTGGGGAAGTCGTGGCCTAATGGTTAGAGAGTCGGACTCGTAATCCAAAGGTTGCGGGTTCGAGTCTCGGGCCGGCAGGGATTGTAGGTGGGGGGAGTGAATGTCCAGCGCTCTCTCCACCCTCAATACCACGACTGAGGTGCCCTTGAGCAAGGCACCGAACCCCCAACTGCTCCCCGGGCGCCGCAGCATAAATGGCTGCCCACTGCTCTGGGTGTGTGTTCACGGTGTGTGTGTGTTCACTGCTGTGTGTGTGTGTTCACGGTGTGTGTGTGTTCACTGCTGTGTGTGTGCACGTTGGATGGGTTAAATGCAGAGCAAGAATTCCGAGTATGGGTCACCATACTTGGCAGTATGTCACTTCACTTCACTTCACTTCACTTCACTTTACTTTATGTAAAAAGATGAGTAAAAGCTTATTCACTTTATATGCTTTAGACATGTATAACATCAGTGTTTCACATCAATTATGGATGCTTCAACAATGTGATTGTGTGCATTACATCATTGCATGAATATGTAAAAGAAATGGTGAATCAGTTATTTGAAGAAGTTCCTTGAAGCAAACTGTCCGAAAGTAACATTTCACATAAAAGAATCAGACTTCCCCATTTGTCTGAGGCTCTGGATTGCAGGTGATAATGCTGTGTATAATGTTCAGTTTCTTGCACAGACTGATCATTTCGCTTCATAAGACCTCAATATATCATCAGAAGTCATGGGTATACTCTCAAAGTAACGGTGACCATTGACTTGCATTTTATGAATCACGATTTCAGCTAAAAATCTTCTTTACTGCTCTGCTGAGGAAAAAAAGTAACTTGCATCTTGGTTGGCCTGAGGGTGAGTAAATTAAAAGCAAAATTTCCTTGTTGGGTGAAATATCCCTTTAATATCCATAGAATCTTTCCATTACACAAAAGTGTAATAAATAAATAAATAAAATAAAGGTTCTTTATTGGCATTGATGGTTCCATGAAGAACCTTTAGCATTAATGGAATCTTACCATTGCACAAAGGGTTCTTTAAATTGAAGCAAGGTTCTTTTATTTAATAAAATGTCTTCCCAGAATGGTTCTTTGTGGAACCTAGTTTGGTTTTTCTATGGCATCACTGCAAAAAAGAGTTCAAATTTGGTACCCTGATTTTTTTTAAGAGTTTGTTTATTACATATGTGAATATGGCATGTTATACTTTTGCCTCTTTGTGCAGATATACTACTATATTCACGCATTTGGGTTCAAGCAGTATGTAATACTTTAGGGATGTAAAACATTTCATATTGTGTTTGAGCAGGTGTGCGTTTGTCTTCTATCCCTGCAGTGTGCTTCCCTGCGTCTGCGAGCTTCCTGGCCTCACTACAAAGCTCTCTCTCTCTAAGCACATGGGTCTTGCCTTATCCCAGTGTCTTCAGCTCTACCTCTCCTGGTCCTACACCAGCCGTGCTTGCCTGAGCTCCACAGCCAGGGACCCTCCGCACTGGACCAGGCACCCACCATGCCCCCATCATTTACATCCTTTAAGCCATGGACAGGCGGAGACGGAGCAGCTCGCCAACGGCCCGATGCCAGGCCTGCCGCCTCTGATAAACAGAAGCCCTCTTTTTTCTGCCCAGCTCTCTGCTTTTTTCCTCCATCTCTGTCACGTCTCTGCAATAGTCGGCCCGTACCAGCATCTGTGGACTCAGGCGAAGGAAAGGCAGTTGCCAAATTCAGTTATTTTCACTGTTTTTCTCTTTTCTGGAACGGAAAGAGAGTTGCTTGTATGAGATCCAGTTTAAGCAGGGAAACAACGGAGAGCGACTGAGAAGTTATGACGAAGATTAAGGAAGCTTTTCTCCTAAACAGTGTTTTGTGATTCTGAAGTTCGCAAAACACTGAAGTGACTACAACGATTTGACATGAAATATCTACACAAATGAGTGTTAATTAAATGCTTTTCATATTGCCTATTTGAGGCAGATAGTAGAGCTGGACAGTATGATCATATCGATTGTGTGATGATAGAAATGTGTGACCTGCTGTCGCAAAGAATTTGCTGTCCCTTGTGAAAATAGACTTTAAAACAATATACTTAAGTGCAAAATTAATGTAATGTTTTTACACACTTAATTGCATGGCATAGTTTACATTCAAATTAAATTACATTTGCAAAATGTTAGAGGGCTTTTTTGACACACAAGGAGGACTTAAGTACATCTTAATATGCAACTTCATAATTGCTTCTATTGTGTTTGAACTATGGTTAAATTAAATTATGGTTAAATTGTACTGACAAATGTACTAATAAGCATTTATGGTAAACTAAATGTTATTTTAATGCCAGTTGTATTGAACAAGTCATGTATTTAAATATATTTCTAACACATTTGTAATGATGAAGGTGCCATTTACTATATTTGATATATTAAAATATGTAAAATATAATATAAAATAACACAATACAGTTAAAATTTGAATCAAGTACATTATATGTGTTTTAGTGCACTACAACAAAACTGGTGTAGGATTTCATTTTTAACAACTTTCACTCAAAATCGGCAGCAGATTTCACAAACAATCACAAAGAAATGGCAAGTAACACATTGAATTAAAAATTAAATTCTAAAGTAGAAAAATTATTTTATTGTATAATGTACTCCAATAACCTTTGAAAAATCATGTTTAATTGTATGTTGGTCAAGTTTGTTAAATCCTGCCAAAATTTACTTTAAAAGTAAAACCACTAATATGACATTAAGTGCATTTTTTTAAAACATAGCCTAGTTAAGTGTGTTAAGAAACAGTGATGACAGTGTCTCTTGTGCCTTTTATTTTGTTAATATATTATCAGCAAGTAAAGTATTTTTAGTTTACTTTTAAGATTTGAAGTACACAACATTTGCACATTCAATACAATTAATCCTCTTGGTTACTGCATGTAATATATAAAATATTTCAGGGGGCTGAATTTCCAGCAAAAACATAGGTACCAAATGTTGTTGTGAATTAAAACTACTCATAATGATAGGCAAGGCAAGTTTATTTATATAGCACATTTCATACATAGTGGTAATTCAAAGTGCTTTACATAAAAGGAAGTAAAATAGTCATTAAAAAATAATAATAATCACAACAATAAAAACAAGGAATTAACAAAATAATAATAATAATCACAATGATAAAAACAAGGAATTTAAAAACAAACATTCTCAATCTTTGTTCAAACTTTGTGAAAAAACCTTCCAAAACACCTAACTATTCAATTGCTTCACCTCCTACTTACTTTGACCTTCATAAACCAAACAAATATAACTCAGAGGTCCTACTTTCAACTGATTAACCGACACACTTCTGTCTTTCTTTGCCCACATTCTCTTTTCCATCACAGCACCTACTTTAGCCTTCTGTGTAAACTTTTACAATGATATAAAAATTGATTTAAAATTAATTTAAAACAGTTAGGAATAGACTTTGGTCATGCAACCCACCTCTAGCTACAAATGGTTTACTTACAGATGTCTCTGCACATTAAATTGGAACAGGAGAAACTTTTTAACAGTGCTTAAATCTATAGAGGTCCTGCAGATTTTCTCCTGGTTACGGTGTCAAGAATGCATTTTGGGACTTGTGCACCTCGTTCAGCAGATTACCACAGACACCATGCCTTTCCTACTGGAACAATGAGGGTTAACCACTTGCTGTTAACCTAATTCTAATTCTGTCCTCCTGGTGACATCATCAGCTCACGCCCCTGGGGCAAGTTTGAGGTCATTATTCCCAGACGTCTGTTTTAGGCAGGAATGGGGGGAAGGGAGCCTGCCCTTCTCTCATTTCACACTCTACTGGTTCAGGATCCTTCATATAGTCAGCATACTAACCTCAACACATCACAAGAAACACAGGCACAAGAACATGCAGGTGTGGAGTAATACAAATACACCTGACAATGACATCCTTCACAAATACAACAGATACTATTGCAACTACCGCTCGTTCTTCAAGGCCAGCTTCGACATTGATTGCACTGATACACTATAAAACTGCCGTATGATCTCCATGAATGCCATGCTTGAGTAAAATAAGATCTAACATATCTAGAAACAGCTATTGGTTACCAGTCCCATCAATCTCAATGGTACTTGCTCAGCTAGCACTGGATATAGTGCACAGTTGGACTTGCAGTTAATGTAATATTAATAAAATGAAAGGCCTCTTAAGTGCACTTAAAGAGAGACACTTTCATGATTTCTTAAAATACTTATTTAGACTTTTAAACAGTCAGAAAAAAAAGTATTCAAATACTTGGTCAACACTTGCTGTAGCAGTTGCAGCACGCTTCAGAAACCCTCCACCATCCCCAGCTCCACCTGTATAGACCTGCTATGGGGTATTTCATGTATAGTAGAGTAATTTCATGTATGTTACATGTACAACAGCAGTATTTCCAACATGCTCACAGCAGCATGTCTGTGGATGTTTTGGCAATAGAAAGTTTTGGTACTTGCTCTCCCACAGCAAGAGCAGCGTAGCTAATCTATTACCATGCTAAACTTTCCGAGAGTTGTGATGACAGAAGTACTCTTTTAAAAAGTATGCTAAACCATCCTTTGGTCAGTTTGGTCCTCGTTTAGGCTGCACACCAATCATTGCTATCAGGCCAAGCTGCCACAACAAGCAAAGCCTGTGCCAGTAACAAGCCAGCATTTCTAAAACCAGATAATGTTAGACTTTAGGTTGGTCCAAGTGTTCTTTTCAAGCAGGGTTAGGTGACTCTTTTATTGTTTGGGCTTAAGGCTTTCAAGTGGGATAGTGACAACTATTTTTTAATCTGCTTGTGGCCCAATTATCAATTCCATTTTGCATCACATGAGACACACCGCAAGAAACAGTTGCTGGGAAAACAAACCTCCCTTGAGAGCCAAGACAAGTAAAGAACTGACTTACAGTCATGAAGTGTTTTGTCACTATGATGTGTCAGTGGACTAAGGGCTGGTGAAAAGAACCACAGGGCCTTTCACCAACAGACTGACTGTGCCTGAGCCTCAAAGGCAGATCAAGAAGTATCCTCAGTTTGAAAGAGAGAAACAGAGCGAAGGAGGGGGAAAAATAGCAAGTGAACTAAGTGAAGCTGACAGAATGGCTAAAAGGAGGAGAAAAGGCTGTGAGTGTTAATTACCAACACCATGCTGAATGAGAAAGACAGAGATGAGGAAATGGATTGAGTCAATCATGGAGGATGGCCCTATTTAAAATGATAAAAAAGATAGAGGAGGAAAACAAAAACTTCAATTAGAATTAGCCATCATTTGCTGTGGGAGGGACGAAGAAGAGAGGATAACAAGGGCAATTTGGGGTGATTTTGCCAGATCATCCAAATACAGCTCTAAACAGAGCATATGAATAATCGGAGGACCCCAAAAGCTCAGCCTTGAATTGCTGACAGAATCAGAGGATTAGTATTCAATGTCTGAATATCAGTATTTTTCAACCATGACAGTCACTGTGAGGCTGAATTCAGTCTGTAGACGAATGACGATTATAAAATGGCAGTGGGTGTTTCTTGAGTAAAAGCAAATGACTGTGGAGGAGTGGGAAAATATGAGTAACTAACACAGCCTTTGGTATTTGAATCAGGGCACTTAAAAGCGTGTAAAATCAGATGTAGTCAGATTGACTAGAACTATTACTTGATATATTCAACCCCAGTTAAAGTCCAGTAGTAAAACATCTGTGCAGCGGCATACTGTAAAGTGTTTACAGTAATACCTGTGACTCGGAGTCAAAGACTGTAAAAAAACAATGGTTGAAGTGTCTTTACTTCCTGCCACTATAGAAAAGTGAAGCCAAAATGTCTCAGTATGGCCGCTGCCAGCTTGCGCCAATGAAGTCTTTTGGAGCCCGTGTCTGCACAGTAGTGATTCATCTGGAGTCCGTGTCTTCACAGCAGTGATTCATAAAACCAACTTTCTTTCTGGCCATTTTACATGTTTCACACAATTTACAGATCAAACAATCTCTTCCTGTCTAAGTGGGCAGTTAATGGTCAGAATAAGGTGCAAAATGAGCATACTTTGTTGTATCCTGAGATTCTTGCATACTAAAGACCAAAACTTGTTTCAGTACCCATCACATTCAGGAAATATGATTACAAAGACTGATTAGCAGGTTATATCTCTGTATGAGACTCAACGCACTACCTAGGCTAATACGTAGCTGCATCATAAAAAAGTTTGAGCCTTGAAGGCAACAAAGAACATCTGTTAGTTCTTTTTTAATTGCTCGACGGTAATAGTTCTTACGGCAAGCCTCCATACTGATGTTCTAGTACACGCTATTTACTGTCAACAACCCTTGCGACAGAACAGGTGCCTCCCTTGGCACCTGTCTGGGAGCCTGTGTTTGGTTCATTATCTACTAAATGTAGAATTTCTGTTTTTATTCCTCATTCCTGTGCAAGAGACGTTTCCCACAAAAAGGCTGACATTTGTTTCCATTAGGCAAGAGCTAAACGCTTCATTAAGAAAGAGTGCAAAGCAGAATATTTCCTTTTTCTTTGCCGTCCTTTGGTTTCTCATCTCGGCGTCCAGTAAAAAAAATAAAGTCACTTGTGATGTGTTTGGGGTAATGGTAATTGTCACAGTGTCAGCTGGGGCTTTTGTGTTAACAGGGCATGTTGGCAGGGCCTATCAGTGGAAAATTGCACAGCACAGAGAACACAATCAGCCTCTCCACTTCTTAAAAACACCCCAAACAAGCTTCTCTTTAAAGGGGAAAAAAGACAGAGTTGCTCATTCCTCAAAAGATCTGACAACAAATCATTATGGCACGGCTATCATTGATCAACAGTCACCTGGTAATTGATATCAACAAAGTCATTTTTTTTACGCCCTCCCCCTTTTCACACATGAGGGCCACCCGAACGGCAGACATCAGAAACGTTTCTCTCACAGTGCATAGAGTGCTCAACGAGGTGAACGCTTCAATCTATCAAAGGAAGCTGATGGCGAAATTTAATTATAGCAATGAATACAGCAACAAGATCTTATTTTACGTGTTGGAATTGTTCCTTTCCTGCTTCGCTTTCACTTCGACATCCCTCGGCACTGACGAGATGAAAGCGAGTGTATATTTCAAAGATATTAGGATCAATCGCATCCCGCCGACGACGAAAGAGAGAGAGAGCGAGCGAGGTTGTTTTTACAGCACGGAGGAGCCTCTGCCGCATCACTGAGTTTAATTAGTAATATCACAAGCCGTTTTCTGCGCCAGCTAAGACTCTGATACTACTTCAGTAGCTGTTAATGACCTTCATTTGTGTGGGTGCGTCATTTTCAGAACACACACACATCTTCACGTACACTCAAAACATCCCTCTACAGTATCCAGATCAACCTTGCATTAAATTGTACAACAGATGATGTTAAACTGAGAGCATTTAAAATAACTTGTTGTGAAGGTTTGGTGCAAGCAATAGAGGGCTGCAATACTTAATGTCCGGTGTTCTGTCGATTTGTACTACCCTGTCAGATTTTCCTACCTCCCATTAAAACGGTAGGTAGTACAGTTCTGATGATATTTGTGTGTGTCTGAGTTACTGACTTACCCTGGTATTCAGCATCCATGTCACCAAAACCAACACCAGTTCGACACATACAGTATAAATTGGTTTACCTAGCGGTTTAAATTAGGAGATTTTTATATCGAGTCATGCATTATTTCTACACAAAAATCTTGCCATCTTTGTGGGCAAAATGCATCAGATGGGTTGTTTGTGAAAATTATTGGATGAAATCACAAGCTGCAATCTGATTATCCACAAAAATATGTGAAGGCTCTATACCTTATTTTTACTTTATTAGTTCTATATATACATATAGAAAAATTGCTGTTACAAAAGAGTGAGATGCAATTAAGTGTATATAAAACATATATTACCTATTGTTTAGGCACCAACGTGTATATAATTTTAATAAAATTGCATTATTTTTATTTATTAAAAAAAAAACAATAATTGTACCATTTAAGATGTTTCCAAAGCTACATTCTGGGGAAACTTTTGTGAGAAACCCACACACGCCTAGCTATAGTCAGGCTGTATAAGAACACACACAATGAGGCCTTGGTCCTTGCTTCATTCACACATACACAAACACACACACACACACACAGAGAGAGAGCTGTGTGATACCTCATCTATTGGTGATTGCATCATTATTGTGCTCCAGACAGTCTTACCTGTGGTTCTGATGTGTAACTGAACAGGTGGGGGGCACGTTTTGATTGAGGCAGCTGTGGGAGGCTATACATTCACAAGTAGCATAAATCAAATATTTAGCTTGATGTTGATACTTATAGCTGATGACTTAATTACCCTGTTGGGACAGACTATATGTGTTTATGTGAGAAAGAGAGCGAGAGACTTCAAGACAACTTTGTTCTAGTCATTTGATTTGTGTGTACAATTAAGGAATAAGCTGTGGGAGGTGGCACTCTATGGTCATGGCTAAAGTGCGGGGAAAGAAGATATTTTGAAGAATGTTGGTGACCAAACAGTTGCCGGTAGTTGTTGACTTCCTTAGTATTGGAGAAAAAAATAAATAAACTAGAAGTCAGTTGGTACTGTCAACCCTTTTGTTACCTACATTCTTCAAAGTAAACCCTTTTATGTTCAACAGAAGAAAGAAACTCAGACAGGTTTGTAACAACTTGAGGTTGAGTAAATAATGATAGAAGTTTCTTTTTTGGGTTAACTATCTCTTTAAAATGGGATCACGTGACGCTTTCATGAGCCAAGTCGCACATTAGCTGAGCTCCGTGTAAAGCAATTTGAGGACATTTTTAAGGCTGAATTAGCAGCAATGCACACCGATTTCGCCTCTCACATGACTACAATCCAGAATATATGCTCTAAAGTTGACTTTTTAATCGGTAAACATAGAGAGCAGAAAAAAGTGATCGGCGAACACACTGTGCATCTTGATGCCCTCGAGCGGCAGGTGACTGATTTACAGGACCGCAGCAGATGCAGTAACCTCCGCCTGCTGGGACCGATGGACTGGCATAAGGGTTTGATAATACCGAGTGAATCGACTTCTGATTTACTGATCTAGATCTTCATGTGATAATCGCTACTGGCAGTTCTTCATGTAAGCTAGGAAACTTGGTATCACTAATGTACAGTAGTGCCATTTTGAAGAATATCCACTGGACGCAAACTGCGTATGCTCTTCTGTGTCAGCCGTGCCACAAGGATACGCTGTTTTCGTTCAAATCAAAGCGTAAATAAACATAGAAGACATATCCGTGAAGTGCGGTTGACACAGAACAGTGTACGCAGTTTGCGTCCAGCAGATACTCTCCAAAATGGTGCTAAGGAGACAAATTGTTGAATAAAGTCTTTCTTTTTTCTTTTTTTTTTTTGCATACAAAAGTATTCTCATAGCTTCATAACATTACGGTTGAACCCCTGATGGCAGATGGACTATTTTAACGATGTCTTTCATACTGTTAATTGTTTGGCAGTCAATGGGACAGTCACAAGCCTCCCAGTTTTCATCCAAAATATCTTTAGTTGTGTTCTGAAGACGAACAAAGCTTTTACAGGTTTGGAAAGACATGGGGGTAAGTGATTAATGAAAAAAAATCATTTTGGGCTGGAGTAACCCTTTAAAACAAAGCGCTACTGCGATTAATGTTATCGTGTATTTTAGCAGGACTGCTATATTGACTAATCTCATTACGCTGCTTTTTAACAAGAGGTACAACAGTATGAATGCAGAATGCATATGTATTTGTATAAATTAAAATGTGTAATTTCTCTGGCTGAGGAAAAGGTATAAAACCGAATGACCTGTCAGAGGAATTCATCTTCCACCACTACCCCTTCCTTTCCGTCGCACCATTTCCAGTCGAGTGAAAAATCGATCGCTTCTTCAAGTTTTGCACGTCTGCTGCTCCAGTTCTGTCTCCAGTGCCAAAAATGCATCCCAGAGTTCCTCCCTCAACCTGTTGCCCCGTGGCTCTAGAGCTCCTCCACTGCTAAACTAGCCTCTAAAACTCCACACTTTCCAGACGTCTCAGAATTTGAGTGCTCCACATCTTAGTCTATATAACAACATTCATTTGTGAAAGTGACAATTAAAACCGCATGCACACACACAAATGCTCTTCACTAGAGAGACCTTCATAGCCCTTCCATAACAAATGGATAAGGTTTAAATGAAATTGCAAAAGGCAAGTATTGTGCGGTCATCCTAAGTGCTTCTTAATTGGCTTATTAGACTCTCATTCTCATCTCTGTCTCGTCCTTCTCTGCCACACACACACACACACACACACACACATCCTGAAATGTGGCAAGCGATTAGATAGAGTGACTTAATTCATTACGCATATGTTCCTGAAGATTATTAAACTGCAGATGAGTTTAAGAAATAGAGTCAGGGACAGAGCTGATATGTGCGATAAATGGATAAAAAGAGTGTCTTCTAAATTTCATTTTACTATATAGCTATACATTTATTTAACTGGAAAAACTCTAAGGCTCAGGATATGGCAGTATTGTTATTGATCCTAACCCTAACCAACCCTAAAATTAAAATAGTTCATTCATTAATCGGTTAAGTAAAATAATGAATAAAATAAATCAAATGAACTAAAATATATACTGTACCAGGGTTATTATATCTCACTAAAACTCAAATTTAAATTTAAAAAGCAAAATTAAAGGCAAAAAAATGCTAATACAAAACACAACAGACTTACTAAAAGTGTATCTAAAATTAAATGAAAACATAAAATATAAAATTAAAAACTGATTCAAAATATTAGTAAAAATTATAATAGTATGTCAATGGCAATATGTCAATAATAAATTAATTCATGAAATAAAATAAAAACATTACATGGGAAAAAAAAAATCACATACTGACTGGCAAAAACTTAAAAATGAGATTTGTTGCCTTGGCAACAAACTGAAATTAAATAAGTTTAAGTTCTGAAAATAACGCTAAAACTGAAATCAATTTAAAAAAGCTAAATAAAATAATATTTTGTGAATATATAATGTAACAGCATCTACACAATTCTAAAATAACACTGATAATGATTGCTAAACTTCAAATATCAGTTTATAGAAATATTTTTAAGCAATTTTAAACTCATACAAACATAGACATTTACAGGACTAATTACTAAAAATAATATTAAATATTATATATATATGAAACTAAAGTAATACTGCAAAACATCAGATGATTTCTTCAGGTGGTTGAAGTAAGACGTTAAATGCAGAGTTTTGTGAATAGGGTGCAAAAATGAACATACAGTACTAGGAAGGATGTGTTCATGTTGAAAAGAATACCAGTGACTTCATACTTCATTTCAGTGCATTTACCATCTAGGTAGACTGTATTGAGGGTGGTTAGCATTTAAAATTGAAATCAAACAAAATAAAGTGCCACAACTGTTTAGTGAACTTCCCCCGACTGTATGAACATAGCATATTTACTTTGAAGGATTACAGTATAGCAAAGCACAATCACAAACCCTCACCGAATAACGGCAGCCCTCAACAGACAGAGCCAGCGCGAATGAGATCGCATATTCACAAACACACACAAACAGAATTAACATACTGCCTGGCAAATCCTTCCATTCTGTCAATGAAATGACAACACACTGAATTTTCACACTCAGTCTTGCACTGCAAAGCCATGCAATCACACAAATGAGCTTGCTTTCAATTGCCCACAAAAGCATACTTGATTCCGCCTAGAGAGCGCATGCCTACATACTTACATTTTCAGCATGTGTTCTGACACAAAATGACAAGTGCATAAATACAGGTCTAGATCCAAGCGTCTCAAAAACATTGGATTTACGAGTGCCTGCGAATACACACATATACACAAAAAATAACAAAACACACACACATTCGTTCTTTTCTGACGTTATCAGTAAGGGAGATTTATGCGTTCCCACAGAAAAATTTATGAAAGGCAGCTCTTCTCTGATGGGCAGAGCAGCTAAGAAATTGCTTTCGAAAAAAGAAGAGGAGAAAAAAAAAATCAGATTCGAAAGATTTATTTCAATCTGCACCAAGAATGCATGATATATTCAATCTGTTTATTTGAGTGAAACAATCATTTTGAAGCTCGGAGAAGTCCAGCGACAGATAAGGCTGAATTGCCTTTAGTGCAGCGTCTTTATAGTGTCTGCCTCAGCGTGTTCAGATCCATCCTTTTGAAGGCTTTTTGTTTCTCGCTAAAGGGGGTGAGTGACGCCAATGGGTGCATCATTTATTCCTTTGTTTGTTTTCCCTTATTGATAGATTGTTTGCTACCATAACCATTCCATGATGGAGGATCTCACGCAGGCAGGCAGACAGACACGTTTCTGACGTGACAAGAGCTTGTGAGGGTTTCTTTTGTCTTTTATTTTGTGATTTCAGAGATACAGTACGATTGATATTTTAATTCCTGCTCATTACTGTTTTTGTGTAAAAGAAATAGCATATCTTTAAAAAGAGTACTATTAATGGAAATAATTTTATTTAAAAAAGTACATGCAGTAATACTTCAGATTAGGGAACACATGTTCACTATTAACTAAGAGTTTTCCTCAATAAACTTGGTGCTTGTTAATAGTAAGTAAGGTAGTTGTTGGAATAGTTATGTTATGCATGGGTTAAGGGATCTAGAGTATAAGGCACTAATATGTGCTTTATAAGTACTAATATACAGCCAATATACCAGCAAAATGCATGCTAATAAACAGCTAGTTAATAGTCAATGATATGCAAACTGGATGCTTAATTGCAAATAAATAAATAAATGCATTATCAATGTATATTAAATGCAATTATCATAATTTCAAGGAGCTTTTTGACCCGCTTAACTAAGGCTTCTTTGTAAATACATTTTTATATGTAATTTATTGTAATTTATAACATTCACACCTTAGTTTAGGAACCATATCCCACTATTGACTACAACTTTTGCCTTAATAAATTTCTAATTTGCTGCTTATTAATAGTTAGAAGGTAGTTTTTTAAATGTAGGTATGGCATGGATTAACAGATCTAAAATATTATCATGCAGAAGAAGGCAATAACGTGCTTTATGAGTACAAATAAGCAGCTAAAATGCTAGTAATATGCATGCAACTATAGTAGTGAGAAATTGTCCTTTAGTAATATGTTTCAAATGTATTTTTTGAATGTACTGTCAAACATTTATGGTAAACTAAAGTGTTTTCTGTGGTGTCTGAGACGGATCAGACATGCAAATATTTGTTATATTTAACAAATAATCCACAATATCCCTCATCCAACAAGCAAACTATGTGAAGCAGCCCTGAACTGCTGCTCACACCCAGGCGAGAGTAGAGATGATGGTGAGCTTGAAGTCTCCGAAGGACTAAGTTTGCGCCAGGCTGTGGCCTTGTCTTTCCATTTATAAAGACTATCTGCATTAAACCCAGTTCTCTCTCATCAACAAAACTTCAGCAAAGATCAACTGGAGCCTCAACGATCTGCATCAGGACTCTCTTTCAAACAGGTCAGACGTGCAAGTAGCTTATCAAACATAGTCTTAATAATTGATACTCAGCGCTGGGTAGATTACTTACAAATTGTAGTCTGTTACTGATTCCAAATTGTGTCACAAAAATGATATTTAGTAACATAATTCATTACATTTTATATTATATATATGTAATTTGTCAGAATCTATAAATTATGAATAATTTATTGCTATTGTGTGAATAATATGTAATTATGTAATCAATATAAAAAGGTAACTGTGGTAACACTTTATTTTAAGGTCCAATTCTCGCCATTAACAAACCATTAACTCTTGTTTGAATAAATTCCTAATCTGTTTATTAATAGTTAGTACGGCAGTTTAGTTATTGGTTAGGGTTAGGGATTAGTTTAGGGTTACTTGCATGTAATTATGAATAATTTATTGCTATTATATTAATAAGTACAAGTAACTTTTTAATAAAGACGCTATAAAATAAAGTGTTACTGTGTCATCTAACCTTTTTACAAAGATGTGTTTGAATTAAGAATCTGATGTTTCCTTCAGGAAATAGATCTGCTGAATATCAAATACTGCTATAACTTTGTGTTTTTCACTTTACTTTAGCTTTAACCCTCTTTCAATGCTAAAATGTATGTGTGTGTGTTATTAAAGGGAAAGGGAAGTGGTGTGTGGCCAAGTATGGTGACCCATACTCAGAATTTGTGCTCTGCATTTAACCCATCCAAGTGTACACTCAGTAGTGAACATACACCCGGAGCAGTGGGCAGCCAATGCTGCTGCGCCCGGGGAGCAGTTGGGGGTTTGGTGCCTTGCTCATGGGTCTCACCTCAGTCGTGGTATTGAGGGTGGAGAGAGTGTTGGTTATTCACTCCCCCACCTACAATCCCTGCCGGACCTGAGACTCGAACCCATGACCTTCAAGTTACAAGTCCAACTCTCTATCCATTAGGCCATGGCTAATTTTTAAAATATACTTAATATATACAGTATCTTAAGTACATTACAACTACACATTCAATACTCTTTCACAAGAGTTAACAAAGTTGTTCATGCCGAAAATTAAGAAACCAAGTCCTCTGTTCTGAGAAATAATAGAAGTTATGTTACTTTTATTCATGACGACACCGGAGTCCAGTTCATTAATGCTGAAGCTGGCCAATATGACACGTCTAACCTTTATAATGTGAAATAGTCACACAAAATTATAACTTTGAACATTTAATTTACAAATATGAGCAGGGAAATTTGCAGAACCTGAAAGGCTTTATCGCCACTATAAGACCATAGAGGAAGGAAAAGGTCATGTCAAAATACAGTTTGCGGTTCATTCTCTAAGAGATATATCAAAAAGACGAGTACATATTTAGCCTTAAGAGACTATGCTTCGGAATAGAGACCAGAGAGCTGAAATCTCCTTTAGAAATATGCAAAAGAAAAATGTGCATAGGCAGCTCAGACCTTGTAAACTGTGCCATGACCACCAACCTGCAATATGAAGTGAGAGTTAGACTGGATTTAACAGAAAATTGGGATAAAACAGACCATGTTAATATCAAATAGACACATCAACACTAGTTAGAGGCATGTGAGATGAGAGATCACATCCAAAACTTGGAATAAGACTTTCCAAATCCGGCTGGATTAATGGATGTGGATCCAGAGGGGAATGTGGGGGCTAACAGCTAGTCTGGGGTCAAAAGATCACGGCCGCAGTGACTGACAAATGGGAAGATAAACCTGGACGGGGCTCAGTTATGGCCATAACACGGGGGGCGAGTTAGCGCTTAGATAAACAAGGATGGATGGAAAAGATTCCCGACAGCCATTTATCTTAGTGATTTTATGAAATCATTTTTGAAGCTTGATTTGACAGGTTGAAGGAGGGACATTTGATGTTGGCAGAGACTTTGGGATGGCGGCAAAGGAGGAATTGAGGTTAGCTTAGTAGAGGCTTCTGCTGTCAAAAAACATTTTCTTTGCCACAATCTATATTTTACAAAACCCTGAAAATACAAGTGTGAAGGACATCTACACTGTGCGCACACACACATACACACTGTATTGTTGCCTTGTTTTCCTGGAAAAGTTTCTGAACATCATTAAACAAAGTACATTTAATTGAGTTGAGAAGCCAAATTGTGTAAAAAACTTGTGAAAAATAAGTGAGCTTACTTTAGATTACTTCAAATCTTGAAAGTATATTGTTTATTTAAAAAATACTTTCAGATAATACATATATTAATTGTATTGTCTTAATATAAAAGGCTACTTAACCTACTACCCTACCTAAGTCTACTAATACAATTAGTTTTATATATATATAAACATTGCACTCAAAAGATGTAGTAAGGTACTGTGCAGATCTTAAATAAACAATGCCAAGCTATGATATAGCTCCATTATAAATGAAGTAGATTTAATATGCTGTTCATTGTGTGTTATAAATAGTCATACTCGTAAAAGTCATAACCACAAATACGTAAGTACTATAATGTATTATAATTGTTGTTATGATTATTCATGAGATTTTATAACACATTATAAGGTTTTTATAATGCATTATGCATTCATTATAATGCCTTAAGAATACCCTTATAATGTATTATAAATACGGGCATGGCTGTTAATAAGTACACTTTTAAAAGTGTGCTTTGCAATAATGTCAAATTATAAGTTTTACTGTAAAAGTCATGCAATTTACTGTAATAATCATGCAATTTATCGTGCAGAAATATGTGCAAAACCACCAAGCATCGGTCTTGTGTTTTTTTTAGAGAATATATATTGAATTAAGTTTATTTTTGGCCCTATTTTTTTCTCTTGCTCATGCATTTTGTTTTGATTTATGTGCAAAACAAGAAAATAAGGGGCAAGAAAAATAAACAATTCAAGATATATTTTCTGAAAATAAGTCAAAATATATTAAGCAATTTTGTTTTTTCAGTGAATGTATCTTGTTTTAAGCACATACTTTGTGGAAAACAACCCAAAGTTTGTGATAAAGAAAATGATGTTCACAGTGTAGATCAAACCGAGATGTCTCGATAGAGAACAGCGCTCTCATTTTCTCTCCCTGGCTCGTGCCTTGGTGGATTTTGTAAGTACACAAACGAATCCACAGGAGAACATCTGAAGATGTCCCTGATATTTCGCAACAACCTGAATATCATCTTGTGTGGGAGTATTTACACCAGTCAGCCAGTGCAAATATCAACTTCAGACTGCACTGCTGAACTCTCCCAACAGTAAACTTAACACTGACTCACACTCGGAGAGAGCAATTAAACAAGAAGAGCCATCCGTTGTGGGAGACCACAGCCAATGCACGTGGGTGTAGGCGAATAATGTAAACGCGGCGCTGAATATACATGTTTAATGTCACTGTCTTGTCCGCTTCCAACTCCCACCTGCACACTTTACTGATTCAGACCACGCCCCTTGTGCCCTGCTCATGAATAATGCATAAAGGTCTCCATAGCAGGTGTAGTCAGGCCCGTGAAATGATATGAATATTCAGTCATGGCGATAATGAAATCAAAACATTAAGGGTGGTTGTGTGTGTGTTGAGTGTGGGAATTGCTGGGGTGCGCAGATGGGGAAAAATGAGAGATTTGATATGCACTGACAGAACCAAAATGCTTAGCCTTAAATTTAATAGCTCGTCAAAATTCAGATGGAGATGTCATTTGGATGGAAAGGATGGCAGTCGTTTTCTGCACACCTAAAATAATGGGTGAAGGTGAAAATAAAAGGATTTTAGATTATGAATCATGGGATATGAATATCCAAATCTTATCGCTTTTGGAATATGAAGGTAGAGTTACCAGGAATGAGTGTTGTATGATTATTTGGCACTTGTTGAAAGGTTAAAAGCCTTTGTTGTAGTAGTGGGCCAACTGTCTGTTCCAGCTCACAAAAACTATTTCTAAGATAACTATGTTCCCATTAAGTTATTAATTTTGAATGTCCTCTGAAAAAAAAAAAAAAGATTTTTTTTTCAATGCTTAAAAAACTATGAACTTTAAAGTGAATGTTAAGCGAACATTCTGTTTCATCATTTTGCATACATTATGGGAACGTCAATGTTCTCTGAATGTTCTGACATGAGTAATAATGGTACCATTTTATTTTAAGTCCTGTTCAACATGTACATACTATGTATTTTTAATAGTAATTACAATAACTAGGTACTTACCCTAAACCTACCCCTAAGCCTAAGCCTTGTACTTACAGTGTACTAAAGTACTGTAATATATGTAAGTGCATGTACTGTAAAACAAACTGCAACTGTAATAACTTGGTATGTATGAATAGCAACAAAAATCAAGTTAAAGTTGATGCACTTCTTCAAAAACGCTCCAAGTGCGTGCTTGTCCTTTCGTCCTGATCCATGTTGCTTCTCGTAGCGATTAACATGTCTTGGGACAGTCGGTTCTTGTGGATGCCAAGCAGCACAGCAGCCATCTGTGAAGACAAATGACCCGGCCGAGCGAGGTTAATGCACGTGATGCAGCAAACATAGACTGCTAGACAGGCCCACTTGGTGGTGGTGGGAACAATGTTGAAGACCCACGCACCTTCGGCTCCAGCCACTACCGCTAACCTCGTGATTAATACATGCCGTGGCTAATTAGCCCGGCACTGGAAGAGCACTTTAATAGCAAAACTCATCAAAAACAAACCTAGCTGCTGTGAAAGTCAGAGAGGTAGCAAATGAGAAAGAGAGAGGCGGGCAGGAGAATATCAACCTGTCTTCCAGGAGTCGTCTGGCACCCTGTCCCACACCATTACCCAGGTCCAGCGCGTGCTTTCTCTGTTTGCGCCCGCTCAGATTTATAACCAAGCAGCTCCTACTGGGACCATTTATTGCCCACTGACGCTTTCAGCCTAACTCTCATTAAGGCCGAGATAAACGGGTTCCTTCCAGTAATGGGAGAGACCCCCACACAAATATAGCATGAATTCAGTCACTAATCCTGGCTTCAAATCACTGTGATCGAATGTGTTAAATTCGGCATAAAATATTGACGCTCAATCATATGCACAAACTTGCCTGTCAAAAACGCATCGTGATTGTGTTGCTAGGTGGTGCTTTGTGCAATAGAACAGTGCTTAATTTTACTGAATATGCACTAGGGTACTTCAAATTTTATAAATTATATAAGTATATTTAAAAAAAAAAAAGCCTGTACTTATAACGTAATATTAATCAAATAAAAAGCCACTTAAGCATACTTAAAGAGAGTACACTTTCAACACGATACAACTTTTAAAAAGTGCACTTTGTAATAATGTAAAATTAAAGGTTTTACTTTAAAGTAAATCATTACGTTTTAGTAATCCTTTTTGTGCATTAAAGAAGTACACTTATTTCGAAGTGTTGCCTAACATACTAAAGTACTTACAGTATTAAATTATTATTAGATTCAGATTCAGATGTTGTCTAAACAAGATGGCGCCGCGCATGGCAGCCATTGTGCTTGGCTATCCAGTTGTTTTAGTGTTTTTGTTAGATTTTCCTGTTTTTTGTTTGTCTAACACGATCAGTTTTAATCAACTGCTGAACATTCGGCAGAACACACCACATAATCTCCAACCAGTTTTTGATTATTCGGTTGTTTTGCTGAACATAGTAGTCGGCGGAGCTGCAGCGCTGTTTAGACACTTCAGGACGCGCAGACGGGGGAAGCGAGCTGGCGCGCTCGTGAAGCTCAGTCAGCATGGATTTCGAATGCTGTTGCCTAGCATCCATCTGGCTAATCTCCGCTCTCTACCAAACAAAACGAATGAACTCCTTCTGCTTTCCCGGTTAACAAGGACTTTTCAAACTCTGCTGTTCTGTGTTTCACTGAAACCTGGCTGAACGACACCATTCCAGACAGCGCTTTACATCTGCCTAATTTCACGCTGATCAGAGCAGATCGCGACGCAGAATCAACGGGGAAATCGCGTGGCGGCGGGACATGCTTCTACATCAATGAGAGGTGGTGTACAGATGTAACTGTGTTAAAGAAGATGTGCTTTTCAGATCTAGAAACGCTTTTCATCAACTGTGAACCTTTCTACTCGCCGCGGGAGTTCTGCTCGTTCATTCTCATGAGTGTCTACATTCCACCGCAAGCACACGTGAGCTCGTCTTCACAGAAACTCGCTGATCAGATCACAGACACAGAACAACAACACCCAGACTCTGTTTTAATCATTCTCGGGGACTTTAATAAAGCAAATCTCTACCGCGAACTGCCAAAATACTGACAGCATGTTACATGTCCCACCAGAGACAGTAATATACTGGATCACTGTTACAAAGCGATAAAGGACGAGAGTGAGCAAAAGGGCTGGTAAAATCACTCTGGACACCCAGCACACTCCCTCTTTGAACTGTTGCCGTCTGGTCGACGCTACAGAGCTCTGTGCACCAGAACAACCAGACACAGGAACAGTTTCTTCCCTCAGGCAATCCATCTCATAAACACTTGAACTCTTAACAATAAACATGAAACACACAACACTATCATACTTTTTTTTTTTTTTACACACATACTTATTACATTTCAAATTTACACCTAACATACCTGTACATACCGAATTGTCTATTTTGTGTATTGTGTTTGTGCTATTTGGCACATTGTCCATTTTTTGTATATTTGTACATTATTTTATTTTTTATTTTTTATTATCTGTGTCCTGTCCTGTCGCTATCATTTTGTCGCACTGTGGAGCTACTGTCACTAAAACAAATTCCTGGTATGTGCAAACATACCTGGCAATAAAGCTCATTCTGATTCTGATTCTGAGATTCAGATTGTTTATTGTCATTGTACTTAGATTTGCCAACGTATCCAGCTACAGATTATTTAAACAAAAACAAAACAAACAAAAAGTATAATAAAATAATAATAATAATTAAATAAGGACCATATTGCACATAAGGAAAAATAATAATAATAATAATTTTACAACCGTGCTGAGAGAAATAATGTGCTCAATGCTCAATATAACTGCAAATGATTGGTTCTTCTTACATGTCAAGAATGTACTTTCAGTTCAGTGTTCAGTATGGTTATAGCTTTAGGATAAAAACTGTTCATGAATCTTGTCATGCATGTTTTGATGGACCTGTAATGTTTCCCAGATGGCAACAGTTCAAATAAGTTATGTGCAGGGTGATACGAGTCCTTCAGAATATTGTGTATTTTATGCGGGAGGTAAAAATATTGTCCAGGGCAGGCAGCTGTTGTTTAGTGATGTTGTTCTGCAATAATAATAATTGCAGATACTATTGCAGATGTTGTCTTAATTAATAATAAAAAATAACAAAGGATTATAATTTTAACTTTAGTTATTCAGTCTTACATTTGATATATTTCATGTTAATATTTAATGTACTAAATAACAATGTCATTAATATAAATGTGTAAATATCACAAAAAAATTGCATATTTAAACTCAAAATACAAGTTTCGACAGCGTTTTAGTTTATTATAAATGCTCATCAGTACATTCAGTAGCACTTTAACCATATTTCAAAGAAGAAAAGTAATTATGACATTACGAATAAAGATGTTCTCAAGTTAAGCTAAATGCTTTTCACATAAATTTAAACTAAAATAAATTCAATTTGCACTTAAGTATATTCTTATAAAGTTCTTATATTTCTATGAGTACTCTTTTTTTAAATAATAATTAAAAAAAAAAGTTATTTTAAAAGAATTACAGGTGATATCTTAAAGGTGCCATAGAATGCATTGATACAATATTTTAAATTGTTCTCTGATATCTACATAGAAGGTATGTGGCTTATAGGGGCAAAAAATCTCCAGAAATGGTTTTACATGACCATTTAGAGCCCTAGGATTTCTCCCTAGAATGAAATGGTCTGTTATTACCTTATTTAGAAGGGTCATGAATAATAATGTTGAGCTCTGCTCTGATTGGCTGTTTCACAGTGCGACTCATTTCAGTAGCTCACACAGCAGGAAGGAAACACAGGGAAAATATATATTTCAATACTGTCTCGCGCAGTTATATTGTTGGATAATTATACTGTAAATAAAATGCGGGCATCAGGGAGCCGCTATTAATATGCTGGGCATTGAAACTGCTTTCAAATGCACAATCGCGTTTTAATTTCACTTTCGAGATTCGCAATCGCACATACTCTCTTTATACTATGGAGCGGCAGTACTTACCACACATTTTACAAGATCAGAAGCTTGTCACTGGTGCTCAGGATCTGTAAATTATTCGCCATCATCCTCAGTCATCTCTCCTTACTCTGTTTATTTGGTAAGTGAAATCTTATTTTCTGTAATGTAACAGGCTACCACTAGCAAGGAGCTAACCATGTCCCTTTAATAGTTCACGTTATTTTATTAGAACGCGTTATTTGCTTTCCGTGCCTTTCTGAATACAGACACCAACCCATCCCCTGCACAGCCTGGAACATTTATTTCCATGATCTGCCATTTTCGCTGTTTTCCTCGTTTGTTTCTTCACAATACCTGCAGAACTTCTGATGGTTCGGGTGGCAGCTGGCCTAGAACAAGGGCGTGTATATGCAAATGTTGGGGCCGTAACTATTAGTGATTCTGACTGTGACATCACAGTCAGTGTTATGTTCTGATTCACCTATTTTTCAGTGGTCTTTTGCATTCACAAGATTTACATAAGAAGGAGGAAACAATGGTGTTTCAGGCTCACGGTATGTCATTTCCATGTACAGAACTGTTATTATTCAACTATGCCAAGATAAATACAGTTTTCCATTCTTTGTTATACACTACACTCAGATTTGCCAAGACATCAACATTTCCTATCATATAAACACATTCTACCCAAAACAAATTATCTTGGCCACACTATGCTTATGAATTGTTTAGCTCAATACTATTCAGTACTATAACGTAGAGCTAGATTTCAAGGAATTTTAAGACACATCCTAAACAAAGTTGATATTTGACTGACGCAAAACCAAGAACTCCATTAAGTCTCCTGAGCTATGAAAGAGCAATCTCTGAGCAATAGAATTTTCCTCTGGGAAGTAACACATGTAGCCAAGAGACAGAGGCAGCAAATGAGAAAGACGAAGAGAGAGACAGAGGAATATCAGCCTGGCTAGGAACTGTTGACACTGTAATATTCTCCTCTGACTATCTTGGCCCAAACACCATCAGCCTTTTTGATTACACTGCAGGGACTGTATTGCACCACACAGCAGCACAATCCTACCTACTAACCTTTCCTTAGACAAACTGTTCAGAGAAAATCAGAGCGGGCACGCAAAGGGATTGTATAGAAATTGGGTAAAAATAATAAATAGCCTACATAACCTGACCTTCACGCTGTTAGAGTACACCGAAATATGAACCGGATCCAATGTAGTAATGTCAGATCCAATATTCCCAGTCAATATCTTATTAGTAAAGGGGCACAAACATCAGCATTCCAGCAGGATCTGATGAAAATCATCATACAGAAAACGTGTTCTTCAGAAGGATCCACCAGTTAAACGTGGCTCATAAATTGCTCTCCTAAGGGAGTTCTTTGTAATGTATTGTTTACGTGAATTCATCTCTTCTTAGCCTCTGCAGGCAGACATTTTCTAGGTGTTAACAGAGAGAGTCATGAGTTGATGCATGCTGGTAGAACAAGTATCTGGACAACATGATGTAGAACTGAGATGAAAACTCTGACCAATGACTGTAGGAGACTGCAGGTAAAGAGGGTTTTCATAGCGATGCAAAGAACCTTTCTGTGAACAGTTCTTAAAATAAGCATTTGTTTTACTTAGTATGAAGAACATTTCAATAATCTGAAGAAAATTTTCCCACTACAAAGAACATTTGTGCAATTAAAATGTTCCACACTTTTAAAAACAAAGATTCCAAAATGGGTTTTCAACAGTTTTGGGTTCCCCAAAGAACCCTTTTTTTTAACAGTAAAAGAAGCAGTTCTATTCTTAAGGTATGATCACATTTTCTGTTACTCTGTCAAATTACGCTGGGTGAAATCTAGTTATTTCAATAGGAATCTGCACAACTCTCAGGAGTTTTGCGGGAGGATGCAAAGGTTCTGCGTGCAGATTTTGCACGTTTAAATTGTTTGTGTTTAAATCGTGCAAATTTACCAACAGACCAACATGCTTCATAAATCACCGTATGTTACTGACCTTTTTTGACCAAAATTTGGCTTAAATTTCACTAATGTAACTTCACCTTAAATGTGAAGAATATTTCAATAATCTGAGAAATCTTTTCCTATTATAATTTTGTGGAATGAAATCGAACAGGTTCCAAAATGGGGTTTTCACAGAAATGCCATAAAAGGCCATGGGCATATGGACAAAACCCTCCTCTGAGGCCCAGAAAGTTCCCTGTTGTCCTCCTCGTCCTTTTGCCCAGAGAAAAAAGTTTTAAAAAAGCCTTTAAACTTTTATTGATGAGGCTTTGACATTTAAGATTGGACAGCCATCAAACTTCTAAAGCTCAGCAGTCTTACCAGCTGAACCAAAACCTGACCATAAAAAAAATGACTGTCCTAAACGCACTGCCCTTATCGCTCAATCTGGGCCCGTCCCTGATCCGTTCATAATGAACGTATCTGAGGAGAAAAACTGATCCTTAATTACTTCCCGAGCGCAGAGCGACTCAAGCTGCATATTCCAAGGCTTTTTTAAAGAAAACCCTCAAGTGCAACCTTGTAAAACAAATGAGTTGTGTCATTTTCTGTGGCGGCTCTTCTCTGTGGGAAAAAAGAAACGAGGTGGCTGCGACGATGAATTGTGACGTACCTTATTTCCTGGGGCCTCGCGGCAATAGTCGATAAAAGGCAATAGCTTTAGAATGACCTACAGTCGGCCGTAATTGACCTATTTTGCATACGCTCTGGAACATGTTGTGCTGTGCAGGACAGACGTTTTATTTGCCCGGTTATTTATTGGCTGGCAACATGCTGCTAATGCCCGGCCAGGGACTTTGCTGGAGTGTGGTTGTAGATTATCATGATTGCCACTTATTAGCATCGAGCAGCCCGCGTGTGCACTGGAGTGAAGGAGCGTGTTTACGTCCTCTGACACCCGCTGAACTTTAGCCATCTCTAATGGAAAGGGACGCCGCATCGGGTGCACATTCATTTCCATTAGAAGTATAAAAGAGTAGCGTCGACAAACCGAGCCGATCATCTCATTTCGCGTCACCTCCCGTAATGTTTCAAGTCAAATGTTCTCGAGCGAGGAGTTTGTTTGCTATAATTTTTAATCGTCTCGGCCCTCGCAGGCGGTCTAAAGGGAAGCGAGATGCCATCTGACGCGGCTGTGTTTGTCTTTGAGATCGTCTCTGCCACAGGCTTAACTTGAACTCCCATCATTCCCTCCAGCCACTAACTCCAACTAATGAACAATTACAGATGGCGGGAAAGACTCCTGATGGGAATAAATAGATGCTTTTGAATATGATGATCGGTTAATAAATTGGTCTGAGTTGAAAAGACGAGCAGATGCATTTGTGAGTGTTAAACAGTGTTGAGCAGTAACTAGTTACAGTAATAATATTACTTTTGCAGTAACTGGTTGTGAAATTAAAGATTTCAGAAATAATATTACAGTTACTGTCCATAAAACAGCTCGTTATTTTCGATGCCTCAACCCCTACTGATTTAAAGTCCAACAATCCAATAATTCCTAGATTTATTTTCATAATCTCCACAACTTGCACAGGCACATGAAGTCACCAGTGCAGCAGGCATATGGAATATGAAAAAGCTTACATTCAGCGGATGGAAATATTGCCATTATATTGATTTTGTTAGGAGATAGGATGATCTGAACACTTAAGTTGTGGCATTACTTTACTCTGGCATTGCAACGCTGTCTAAAATATTTTTTCGAGAATGAAGCATTTTCTTATGAACTTATATGATTTATTTTGATGAAATACATCATGGAATATAATCGTATATGGGTATAACAGAGAAATTATAGCTACAATTATAGCTTCAAGCTACACATGACTATTAGTGAGATTAATACAATACTTTTACTTAAACGTTATTATCAATCACCACTGAATGTTTGTAATAACTTCTGATTTGTCAAATGATGAGGCAGAAATATATTGTTAGTAACATTTTAGAAGAATTTTATGAGGAAGATATGTAACTTATGTGGGGCCATGAAAGAAAAGTAATTTAACTAGTAGTGTAACTAATTATAACTAATTAAAGTAATAATACTACTTCTGAAAGGAGTAGTAATGAGTAATATATTTGATTTTTTGAGTAATGAGCCCAACACTGGTGTTAAATGTGTAGGATTTATACAACACAACATCCCAGCACACATTTATTCCACACTGATGTCAGCATGCAAGTTCAAGACATGTGTCTGGTTTGCTCTTTTATAAGAAATTAGCACATTTCTTTGTACAGTGTTTGGAGAAGAAATCAAAGTGCCCTTATTTTAAAGAGAGATGTGAATGTTCTGTCATATTTACTCATCCACATGTTATTCCAAACCTCTGTGACCTTTCCATTTTTCAAAAATGCGTCGTTCCGTCCAAACTACCGAGGATGCAAGTACAAAATTTGCGTACTTGGTATTAAGAAACGCACGCAGACCTAACATTACGTCACCAGACCATTTGCCTAATCTTCTCGGTACTTTAGACTGCAATGGAAACGCAGATAGCAACAGGTCTGGGGGGAAAAAAGTTCCTGGGACATATTGTTCCAGGTAATTTCGGTGGAAAAGCGGCTTATGTTTCAAAGAACTAATGCTGTGTTCCAGGCAGGTTTTTGAGCCCGTAAGTCACGACTTCAAACCACAACTCACGACTTTGTAGCATTCCAGGCAAGTCACGGCAAACTTCCTGAAACTGCCAAACTGCAAGGAATTGTGGTAGCTAGATGTAAATGTTGCTAGATGTTGCCTGGAAAGCAGCATAATCATTGCCTGGGTTGCGTAGGCTACATATATATGGGGCGGATCTATCAAAATAGGGGCGAGACCCTTTTGGGGTAGGGGCGTGTTTGTTTGGGTGATTTCAAATATCAACATTGGCTTCCAGAAATTGCTTACCCTGCCTTTAAAGCCAAGTGAGTTTTTCTCATGAGTTATTTTAGCAATATAATACAATTTAATTTTCAATTATGATTTTGGCTTCCAATGATTATGAAAAGAATATAATGGAGATGATTAATGATTATTGTGATGCATTCAACTTCGCAATGTTGCTGTTGTTCTGTCTTGTGTAATGAACCCTTTCCTTTACAGTGGTGTGTTTTCACCGTCCCCTGAATATTTGTTTATTTTGATCTAGGTCATTTATTTTTAATTATTATATTTATATAATTATTTTAAAAATTGAACTGAAAAACTGAAAATTTCTTATTGGGAACCCAAAATGGTTCTTCTATTATTAAATAAAATAAATAAATAAAAACCTTTTGTGCTATGGAAAGGTTCCATGATAAAGGTTCGTCATGGAACCATAAAACCAGTGGAGAACCTTTATTTTTGGTGTAGCGATCAGTGCTGTCTTAAGCCCTGTTCATCACATCGAGCATTTGTGTTCCTGCTGTCTTCTCCGTGATGGTGGTGTATGTGTTTGTGTCAGTTTCCACTCATCCTCCTCCTCTAAATCCGACTGTCTGGTCCTGGGACATCACCGTTCCCATAAACACAGCTGTCATGTCTGCTGTCTGACGGAAAAGCGGCCACCACTGGCAAGCGTCCCCAGCTTGGGTCTGTCAGAGCATCTACGCAAACACAAGAACTGACTCCCTGTCTGATAGACATGAAAACACAAATACTGAATTATTATCTGCTCTCAGGGCTAATTTACTGGCCTACTTCATTCAGTCATTCCTGCAGGACAGAAAAACACAAAGAAGACCTTAATACCTCAGATTCTGCCATACATCACTTAGAGTACAAATGAAGACTAAATGTAGTCAATATTTGCTTTCTTAATACACATTCCTGGTCTTATTGTGAACGATTTTGTGCAAATGTTTACTAAAGTTGAAACATTTTTCTCTATATTATATCATAAAAAGAGTAATCACTTGCTCTAAAAGCCTCTAAAATGACTTTGTTTGGGCTACTGTCACCAAGCCCTCTTGTTTTTCTCTAACCACCTGTCATAGACCAAGTAATATCACATTACAGAAGTAGGTGCAGTAGGTTGCAAATATTTCCCAAGAAGCAATCGTAAAAGTAGAGATTTCGATAAAATGTCAAAAAAACTTTCAAACAACCTACACTAAATAAACTAAATGTTTTGTAAATTTATTACACTATTGACAGTTTTTTTGTATCTGTATCTCTAGAGGAATTTTATTAGAAACATCTGCGCTGGTTTGACTTGATACTTAAACACTTCATCGGGGTCTTCTGAACTAAAAATAAAAATAAAATAAATATCCTGTTCAATTGACTGTAAAAAATAATAAGTAAATAAACAAATAAAGCAGAAATTCACTGTAAAAAATATTACAGCAGTATGTTGACATATTGGTAACTGTATATTTTGCGACGTATAACTATATATTTCATTAAGTGATGTTAATATACCAATCTACATGCACTACCAAAATTAGATTTTTACCTTAAAATGTAAAAAAAAAAGAAAAAAAAAAAGAAAAATAGAAGCATTTGACTCCACTCTAGATACAGGGAACAAGAGAGTTCAGATTATCATTAACAGAACGTCCAATAAAAGGATGAAAGTGAAAGAGGCTTGACATGAAACAGCAATACATGCTGCAGACAGAGAGAGAGAGAGAATCTAGCTCCGAGCCTCCCAACATCACATCGATTAGGTCCAGTTAGCTTTGCGCTAGAGTCGACTCTTCTCACAAGGCCGAGGTGATGGACAGTGAGCGTTCAGTGATAGCGTGATTGTCAGCTGAAGTGGCAGATATAAATTTACTCTAGATAGACGTTTTCAGTGAACAGCGAGAGGGAGGGAAAGCTGGAGAAGCGTCTCTAATCTCTGGATTCCATCATCGTCACAATAAAATCACTTTTATAGAAATCACATTTTGTCCTCAAAACTCTTGGAAAAACATCTTCCCTTCCTCTCTTTTGCAGAATCGCGGCAATCCGAGGGGCCACCGGTGGGTTTACAGTAAAATATATATTTTTCTGTTTGTTGTAGGTTAAAAGCACATTAATCTTTGTTTACAGTATAATACCGGCAGAGTTCAATAGCAGCGGTGTGAGTTGAATAGCAATGCCCTGCTCCCTAAAGCCACCCCATCATGGATGATTTTTTCAATATCTTAAAAGCGAAGGCCTTCAGACTGCTTGATCCAATCAGGAGATATCAGGTACTTGAGCAAGGGTATACAGTACTTACAAATGCAGAGGATGATGGTGAAATATGGGGGCATGTTTGAGAACATACATATGCACACACAGACGTCAGTGGCAACTGGTGATTTTCAAAAGGGGGAAAACATAGATGTCACGTTATATAACATGGCATAATGACTACCCTCTGATTTAATATATTATTATTTTGGTTTCTGTTATTTTGTTCCTAAAAGATGGACTACTTTCCCGGTGGGCCAACGCACTTAAAGAGCCGACAGAATGTTTTTTTTGTTTTGTTTTTTGCCTTCACGCAGGGACAGCGAGCAGCCATTGGCCCACTGGTTTGTCTCCTGTATCGACAGCGTAAACCACCCAATCAGAAAGAGCTATATACAGAGCAATTAAGTATTTTGCTCCGCCAACACAAAGATCGCTTCACCCCAACTTCTTCCTCGTCGGCTTTTCCCACATTTCCACAGCAGCTTTATCAAGAACAGGCTTGCTCTGTATTGAGTGATGCAGCCCATAGAGCCAGGCAGGAGGAGGAGAGGATAGCAGTTCAATCGGTAAAGTGCTTGATCGTGACTCGCAACAGAGGCAGGCATCTAACCTATCCTAATGTGTGCGCACGCCACAAGTGTAGAATACGCAAACACTTTTTCATAAAACGTAAATTTGTCCCCCGCGATTTTTGGGCCAAGTCAGGTCAAGTATGTTCATAGAGGTTTCCATGGCCCAATGCGAATTAATCTAGATTTAAATTAAAAAAGACACGATATTGTCGGACCTGATGTTTTATTCTTATCCAAAACAACTAGATGCAATGATAGGCTACATATCTTCACTACCAGTCAAGAGTTTTTGAACTGTAGCCTATGATTTTGAATGTTTTTTTTTTCATAAAATTATCTTCTGAATAGAAAGATCCAAAGATCAGTGTTTATCTGAAATAAAAAGCTTTTGTAACAATATACACTATACCATTCAAAAGCTTGGATATATATATATATATGTATGTTGAAGTGGTGGTAGTGGGCCGCCCGTACCAAAAAATGCCAGGGCCGATTTTTTTGTCCCAGTCCAGCCCTGACTACTACTGAACATGGAATTTCAAAACAATTGATCTGAATGGAAGTTGTGAGGGATTTTACTCCTTATGTTCAAAAGATTTAGGATGCAGGTCTGTGTGCAACTAGGTGAATTGGCCTTGCATGTGTCATATATACGTAACGAAAATAAATAAATAAAAGTAAACAGCAATATTGCATTTAAATAAATAAACAATGCTAAAATGAGTAAACAGGTAATTAGCAATTACGCTTTTAAATAAATAAATAAACAAACAAACAGTGATGCTGCTTTTAAATAAATAAAAAAAATAACCTTTTTAAACATAAACAACAATGCTATATTTAAATAAATAAACAAATAATGCTAAAATAAGTAAACAGGCAATTAGCAATTATACTTAAAATAAATAAGTAAACGGCAATGCTGCTTTAAATAAAGAAACAAACAAACAGCTATACTACATTAAAATAAATAAAATTGTCTTTAAATAGTTAAACAGCAATGCTAGGAAAGAATAAATAAGACATTTGTGAATGGATATACAACAATTATTTAAATAAATAATTAAAATGTAAATAATTACAATAAATTATATTTAAATAAACAAACAAACAACAAATGCTGCAAATGAATGAATGAATGAATGAATGCACTCAGTCAACACTGGCACCACAGTCTTACATGTATCAGACATTGTATGCTGAACCCAGTCAGAACATACAGAGCTTGTTGGTCAGGCTAAGCCTTTATGTGAGGTTTGGGATGTACATCTCACCATGAGGCTTGACAGCCTTTTAATTACTGTCAATTTCCAGCTTGCCGCTCACCAGCAGAAGACAGAGCAGAACGTGCTGCTGATATGAACACTTTCACACACAACAGGGATACAGACTAATGCTCATGTCACGTTGATTGCTCTAACTAGATGGCAAACAAAAAGCACTTGACTGTTAGAGAAGCTGTTGTCCAACCAATACGACAATGAAGCCTGGCGAGGGACGCGGCTGCAGTGTATGATGGGTGGGTGATTTATAAAGCCGTCTTTTGCCAGGACCTGGCGCTCTCAAACAGCGTCTGCGGTGCCACAGGAAAGCAGGTGGCAATTAGAAACCAGAAGTGTCATCAATACTGTCTTCACCTCAGACCTAAAACACAAACTCCACCGGAACGACACTGCAACTGAATACTGCAGGAGTTCACAAACCAAAATGTGTGATAAACTCATCTCAAGCTGAGGAAACCTGGCCACAACCGTGAACAACAAAGGAGCTGATTCTGACGTGACCTAGTTAATATAGCTTGGCCTCAAAAGTATTTGTACAAAATGTATAAAATTGCAGCTTTTTTAATCAGTAGGCCCCAATATGATTTTTCATTACACTTTGCATCCTTGTTACATGTATTTTCTACAGTAATAACAATATGTTATGTATAATTACATGCAACTCTACCATACCATACCAAACCCTCATCCTAACCCTAAACATACAGTAAGTATATAGTTAATTAATACACTTTATCAGACTTTATTTTAAGGTCCAATTCTCACTAACTTTTAAAACCAAGGGGAACCATGTTTACATATCCAGAGTACATGCAGAAGGACACAGTACTTTAGAACAGAAGTCATCTTTCAAAATAAAATTCAATTCAATTAAATTACAATAAAATAACTCATTTGAATGCAATGAAAAGTGTTTTTCAATATAAAGTATTTTACATTTATTAAATTGCAACTTGAACAAGTGTATTTACACACATATATGAAACACAAGAAATAGCTATTTGTTTAAATGCTTGTCAGTACATTCAGTAGTACACTTTAACCATCTTTTAGATAATAAATTTGTGAAATTCTATATAAAGATGTACTTAAATCCTACTTAATTGAGTCAAAAAAGCACTCAAAGTTCAGCTAACTGTATTTAATATACATTTAAACTATAATGCATTTTCAGTGGATTGCAAATAGCATGCATTTAAGTGTCTGGAAACATTACATGCAGATTATTCTTCAGTATATTCTTTGCAAAGTATATTTATTTTAAAGTATATTATATGTGTAATAAGTGTGTCCTTCTCTTTTCTACAAGGGTTAGAATCGGCAATGGGTTGGGGGGAAAAAAACATAAAATATCATAAAATAAGCAGGTCAAGGTCAAATCATCAGTGCTACAATAAACTGATAAAACAAACATGTCTTTGTTGTGTGTGAAGCTATGGAAATGAACCATCTATTCACTGTGGATCTCAGTCCTGATGTTGTCAAAACATACTCAGTGTATGTATTTTCATCTAGATTTTGATAGATTTTTTTATTGATGTTTACACACAAATACGACTCCTAAAATAGCATGCAATGTTTTCCAAATGCTGTGCTCTTTCACAGACATCTGTGCTGGTAGGGAGCACTTTTCCCAGCCCATCAGGGCACGTCTGCTCTATGCGTTATTTATTAGCTTCATCCTTGACAATCGGCACACATGGTACACATGCTATTACACCATCCCTGCCCATATTTTCCAGTCCTGTTTCTCTCGAGCAGAAGATTTTCTTCAGGGGCTTTCCCTGATTCCACTTTTAGAACAAGGAGGTGAAGAAAGTGGACAGCGAGCAAGATTTGATGTGCTTTGATATATAAAGTGCTTTGATCCCCCCCCGCACCTTTAAATAGAAGACAATTGCTGAGGGGCTGTGTGAATCCCTCCATCTCAAGCCCCAGAGGAGTGATGGATGGACAGAGTGAAGGTGTGGACCGCCTCCAGCTGGCCGTGTGAATGTCAAAGGTTGTGGTGAACCTGTGAATCAGAGCTGTCTTAGCCAGAGGTAAGGTGAAAAAGGAAGGACTTTCTGAGATGCGATGGTCGTCACGTGGAAGTGGCTTCAAGAGGAGAAATAAACAACATGCACACAGCAAAAATTTTTGTTTTTGTTGTTTTTGTTTTGAGTATTTTTGTCTTGTTTTCTAGTTCAAATATCTGAACATTATTAAATCAATATACATTTACTTGAGTTTAATTTAATAATAATAATAATAAAAATAAATAAAAAAATATTACATAAAGACATTTAGACTGATTTTAATAAAAAAAAAAATGTTTTGTTTTTTCTTGTTTTAAAGGAACAGTTCATCCAATGGATGGATGGATGGATGGATGGATGGATGGATGGATGGATGGATGGATGGATGGATGGATGGATAGACGGATAGATAGACAGATAGATAGATAGATAGATAGATAGATAGATAGATAGATAGATAGATAGATAGATAGATAGATAGATAGATAGATAGATAGATAGATAGATAGATAGATAGATAGATAGATAAAAAACAAAATTTGCTGAAAATTTCCTCACCATCAGGCCATCCAAGATAGAAATTAGTTTGTTTCTTCATAGAAACTGATTTGGAGAAATGTAGCATTACGTCACTTGCTCACTAATGGATCCTCAGCAGTGAATGGGTGCCGTCAGAATGAGAGTCCAAACAGCTGATAAAAACATCACAATAATCCACAAGTAATCCACACCACTCCAGTCTATCAGTTAATGTCTTGTAAAGTGAAAAGCTGCATGTTTATAATAAACAAATCCACCATTAGTTTTACTAAAACCATCGCTTCCAGCCAAACTACGAGTCCATAATCCATAATATTGATTTCTCCAGTAAAAAAAGTCCATCAACAGCTGTCCTCTCACATCAAAACCCAGCAAAATATTTGTGCAGATTTCTCTCCTGATTTAGATGAAAGGATTTATGCAATATTATGAAGAGAGGACTTGTATTTTAGCTGGTTGCAGAGGTTTAAAGCTAAAAATGCCTTGATGATAGATTTGTTTCTTACAAACACAGAGCTTTTCACTCCACAAGACTGATGGACTGAAGCGCGGTGTGGATTATTGTGATGTTTTTATCAGCTGTTTGGACTCTCATTCTGACGGCACCCATTCATTGCAGAGGATCCACTGGTGAGCAAGTGATACAAAGCTTAATTTCTCCAAATCTGTTTCGATGGACAAACAAACTCATTTACATCTTGAATGGCCTGGGAGTCCTTCAAACATGATGCCGTTACATTTTTTTAAGAAACAAGACTTTATATTTGATATCAGTTTTCTTCTCAAGCAACTGTATGTTGTATTAAGAAGGTTTAGATATTTGCACTGTAAAACAAGAGAAAAATACTCAGTAAGAACATTTTTTTGCAGTGCTGCAGGAAGCAGCTCGGAGAGGGTGTTTTTGCCATCGATGATTGACGTGCATCTAATCGGTAGAATTAATATGCTAAATAGGTTAATTACGTGCAAAAGCAGCTCATGAGTGTCACGTGAAGATGAACATAATTACGATGCACGCGATAATGTAGCCGTAAATTTAGGCACCAAATCAGAACTAGCACATCAGTTAAGTTGGGCAGTGATGAGGTCGCAGCACGAGATTGTTTCCATCTAAGGCAGGTGCAGCCGTGAAAATACCCAGCGTTCACTGGGGGTTGAGGGCTGGTCTCCATTAACCCGAATCTGCTGTACTGTCAGCAGCAAACTGACTGTTAGGAGCTGAGATAAGAAAAAAAAACAATAACAACAACAACAGAACTAGGAAGTGATTTAATTCCAAACGGAGCCTGTCTCCCAAAGCAAGTCTGTAGGCCTGTATTACTTTCTTCCAAGTCTACAAATCTGATATTGTGTCTTTCCCTTGAGGCCACATGTCAGAAGTGACGTCCAAATGCAGGCACCTAAAAAACACTCTCTCTTGGCATATATAAGTGCGTAACGGTGCTAATTTAACACGGCTGGGGCAGATGCCCGGCTAGCTGATGAATTTGTTATTTTGCAAATCCAATAAAAGACATATGAGCTTAACTGCTAGTGTTAAGGCATTTATAATATCGATGGACGAGGAGTCGATAGCAGCCTCCGAACAGGCTCATATAATATCACTCGTGTCAAAAAAGAAGAGAGGGAGGGGGAAATCAATGGCCATTGGCGATATTAAAAGAAACACGCAGATTCTTAACTAATGGAGATAAAGAGGTTAGAAACATCTCAATCGAACGAGCAGACCAGGCCCGGCTTTAATCTGTATAATATTAAACCCTTGTTAGTTTGCTAATTATTTAGCCATGTCTTTATTAACTGTTGACAGTGCCAAAGTGGACCCAACCATAAACATGGTACAAGGAGTGAATATTTCACAGCGTGGCAGAGGCCTCGTATAACGTATAGTGCCCTGCTGCCAAGCGCTGCGATCGATTAGAAAAAAAAGAGAGGCAGGACCTGTCTCTAATTGAAATAAATTTGGTAAATATAGACAAACAACTGGCCTGGTGGAACGAACTTTTACAGCAGTGAGTGGAGCCAGAAACATTTTCTCACCTTTCATCCTAATGGCTTATTGTCAGCGTGCTCGGCAAATAAAAAAGAATTGTCTTGTTGGTAATGGATTGATATCCGGGTGAGAAGTGTCCTACTTTTTCTGTGGCAGACATACTGATCAAGGAAAGCTGGAGGGAGGATTCATGTCAAACAAAAGCTACTATTTATTTTAAAAATGAAATGTCAGATTACATTAGATAAATATTTAATACTCATTAATATTAAACCCAAAAATGATTTATTTAAGCGCAGGAAATGATCATGCATATCAACCGAGAATACAAACACACATATACACTTTTACATGAGTACAAAAGCTGTATTACACGAATTTGATATCATTTCGTTGTGTATATAAATTCTCTCTCTCTCTCTCTCTCTCTTTCTTTCTTTCTTAGGACAATCAAATCAATCAATCAATCAATACAATTAAACCCCAAAATTCTGGAAAGCTTTGGAAAATATATAAACCTAAATCATCTTTGACGTTTTTAAACATTTATGTAAAATAATAATGATCCCAGCATTTCAAAGTTTTGTGGTGCATCTTATTTCTATAAAATCTATATTATTATATTATTATTATTATGACTGTACATTTTCCTACATACAAAAACAAACAAACAAATTAATGAATAAATATAAATATAAAACGTTAAATATGATATTGAATATTATTTAACTTGTAGAACCCACAGAGATACAAACTAACCAATCAGAATCAAGTATTCCAGAGATTCCCCTGATTATAAATAGGCTGCCATCACTGAAAGAACAAACTTCCACGCTGCTGAAAATCCCACGGTGTGAATGGCAATCAAATAACAGACACTCTTATTTCTTACTGAGACAGAGAGAAAGAGAGGTGGGAGAACTAGAGAGAGTGCAAACACTCAGACGGTGACAAAACAGGAGCTTTAGAAGTGTGTGAGAAATACTGAAGAGGGACAGAGTCATATTTGCTTCTTTAAAAAAAAAAATATAATAATAATAATGAAAAAATTACAATTCTCAAATAGAGTTACCATAAAGTTACAAAGTTATATTTCAGATAATAATTCATTCTTTATTAAACATATATCTTACGGCTTTTTGCATTTCATTTAAATACAAATATAGAAAAAAGCTACAAATTCAAAAAGGAGAATTGCATTGTGTATGATGCAATGGCACAAGCTTACTTTTTAATTGTATTTAATTTTACTTTATTATGATTTTATACCTTTTGACACAATATTTAGACGCAAACTCAATTGCCTTATTGAGCAATGCAGCCCCACCACACTTTCATTTAGGGGACCAAAACAAAGAAACTATTTGATGAAATAAACTATGGAAGTGATACACTATATTAATCCATTTAACTTGACAAATTGTGCTCAAATTCTTTCAGTGGAAGTAAATTGCATGTGCAGTTCCTGAGGTATGATAGGAATTACTCACACATAAAACGAGTACCAGTCATTACATTAGTAAATGCATTGTTCCAGACTCTATCTAGGCGGCAATCATCCTCTAAATTCTCATTTTCTGTCAACAAACAACGCAATAATTTCTGTGTGATTATGTTTGATGGTGCCATATGGCTCCATCCCACTCTATGTAATAAATAATGAGTCACTCAATGGAAGGACGTTTGAGGAACATATTTACACCCTTGACACGGAAAGGATGATTTAATGAATGCAGGTTTAGTTGATGGTGAAATGCTGAATAAAATCACTTTCGAAACTGGAAAGAGATGATAATGAAAAGAAATGATGACAAATAATTGGTTTCTTTCAGCCACCCTACACATTTTTGTCCTTTTACATTTGGCTTTTCTAATTAAAATGAGATTTTATGTGTTAGTTAATTGTGTCTATAGAAATTATGTCGCTGGCAAGAGCATTTTATGCTAATATGCATTATTTTTTCTGTGCTGTTGGTGTTTGCAGACCACGAACAGCCGGCGAATGCAATGTAGGCCTGTGTAATGAAAATTCACTACATGACTTGCTCTTCAGTGTGTACTTGGTAAATTGCTAAGCTTCTTGACAAGGCCAGACATCACAGCTAATGGCTTATTTGAATATGAAAATAGAGCATGAAAACAGTTTCTAAACATCTCTGTTCCAAAAAGAAATGCAGCGAGTTCATTGCAGATAATAAATTTGGCATAAAAATAGATCTTTGACCAATGAAACACTCCAAGTCAATGACACAAATGTTGGTTCTTTTTACTATAGCATTGGAGTTTAGCTACAAAGTATATTCTATAGCTTCTGCAATAAGGTTGCGTTGTGCTTTTTGGAGACTTGCCATGTCAGCAGACAGGCAAGGACAATTGCTTCTGTTTCAAACCAGAAATAAACTAAACAAGTCCCTAACCACAATCGTTTTTGTCTGCATGCGGAGAGAGATTAATGTGTTATCAAAGCAAAGCAAAGTAAAATTCCTCTTTGTAGCATTATTCCAACAAGATTAGTTTTCCCAACAGCATCTGAGTTACATTTATTAACGGAGGATATCTGTAATTTTGTCTATTGATTTAGACAGGATTGGGATTTCTGTAGTTATTGCTAAAGGAATATCTGTCTGTATGTGTGCGTTATGAAGGATGCATGCATCACAAAACCATATGAATGAGACATATTGGTAACACTTTACAATAAGGTCCCATTATTTAATGCATAAGCTAAAATGTAGTAACCCCAAGTAATTCATTTGTTGTAGTATGTATTAATCATAAATGCAACTGTTCATTGTTAGAGCATGCCAGCTCATGAAATAGATACAACTTTTAATTTTACTAATATATTAGTGGTAGCACTTTAGTTTAGGGACTAGTTCTTACTATTAAGTAGTTGTTTATTAGCATACATATTACTAGCATATCAGCTATTTTTTTGTATTTATAAAGCAATTGTTTTAATTTCATTTTGGAAAGAATTCCAGTAGTACTTCAACGGCTAACTGTTATTTCACATTTACATTAATGCATTTGGCAGATGCTTTTATCCCAAGCACTGCATTCAAAGTACACATTTATATTTGATCAGTTCTTGGCCTCCCTGGGAATCGAACCCATGACCTTCTTTCTCTACTGTTTAATATACAGGAAAGCTCAAAAAAGTAGCAAGAAGGTCTAAACTTACAATAAAAGTGTACAGGCAGCAAAACAACAAATTTTGTTTTCGTTTTGGTATTCAACAAAGGTCAAGATAAACTCAGAAGTGCTGTGAAAAAGTAATACCACAATCACAGACGTTCCTATCGGGACAGGATTAGATTTCTCACAGGACTCCTGAGTCAGCCCAAAAACTGTAGGTAATTTGTGCCGTAATTTTACCTAAGATTATATAAGAAAAACAAGACTTGTTCGATTAGGACAGGATTAAACTCAGAAGGTATGTCTGTGAAATTGACCTGATCTGAAAAAAAAAAAAAAAAATTCTACTCCAAATAGAACTTATGACTAATAATTGAGAGACTACTTTAGGAAGGGGCTACAGCAGAGGTCTGCTTCAGTAAGACACTAGTGCTTTGAATGTACTTTTCTGTGCGTGTGAAATGTGGTGCGTTCAATTCATTTCTGGAAGTCTGTATTTACAAGTTACAATGTCAGGTGCTTTCAAATTTTGGTCGGAGCAAGATGGAAACTTAATTATTAACTGCAATATGTGCATCAGGTGCATTTTTGCTTTGTATGGTTTTATTCAATTTATGAAAGTGCTTCTCAGTTTATTGTGACTTTATTGAAAACCATAACTAAAATGACATTTCTTGTTTTGCTGCCTGTGCACCTTTATCATAAGTTTAGACCTTTCTTGCAACTTTTTTGAGCTTTCCTGTATAGAGACAGAAGGTCATGGGGTTGTTTCCCAGTGAGGCAAGAACTGATGAGATGATACCTTGAATGCAATACTTTGTATAAAAGCCAAATGCATGAACGTATCTGTAAAATAACAGTTGGTGGTTCAAGAAGTGCTGGAATACCATCCAAAATAACATTAAGGAGAGTCTGAGCTTGAAAAGAGCATAGAATTGCATTGCAATATATAGAGCATACATAATTAGTTAACATTTTTCAGTAAGGTTTCATTTTTTAACATTAACAAAAACTAACGATAAAAAGTATTAATCTTAGTTAATGTTAAAGTGACGTAAATTGATAATATTACGGTATTTTGTACATCCAACGTATATAGTTTTATTGTAAATTTAATAATAATAATCATTTCATTTTAGCAAATGTACCGTTAATACAGATGCTGCATTTTTCATTTCCTTTCATTTCCCTCTCTCTTTCTTTCTCCATTTTCTCCGATAACTATTTCCTCAGGGAGAACGGGGTGCTGGGTAAAAGAAGACAAGAAACTTTCAGACACACTACATTACTTTTTCATCAGCACACGGCAGCAGGAGACTCCCGAACGTGAGCGTGTGCGCGTGAACAGCGGGACGTCCCCTCGTCACATCACCAGCAGGCCCTTTCCCACTTCATACTCAAAAAATTGCATATTCCCAGAGATACTATGACTGCACCTCTGATCTCACGAAAGATTGAGACACAACACACCAACACACTCCCAGCCTGTAAACTCACTCAGCTGTATTGTAAGGTCAACACACAAACAAACAAAGAGTACACCATTCTGTTTTGCATCCAGAGGGGTTACCTTTAGATCAAATATGCTAAACTGAATTAAATGATCACAAGAGAACTTAAAACGAGGCATTTAGAGCTTTATCGCCAAACACTTTTTGTTGTTGTTGCAGAAAATGTGAACAGTGAAAAACTCAATAAAAGGTATATATAAAAAAAAAAAAAAAACTCTACATGCAGATAATATAATTAAATAAATGCCACTTAAAGAGAAACACTTTCACGACTGTTTCTTAAAGGGGTCATCGTCTACATTATGATGATAAAAATCCCCCCAGTGGTTTTTATTTAATCCCTAAAACTAATATCCCCTTTTTCAAATCAGGCCGACATCACACGGACGAAGGCCTCTCCCACGATAGTTGATTGACACGGCCCCCCTGAGTGAGCTGTAACTGCCCGAACGCCTTTGTTTCACCGCCAGAGCAGATGTAGACAAGAATGTCTCCTAAGTTGAGGTGTTTTGTTGTTGGATGTAATAATGAACATAGCATTCGTCATTCACTCCTGACATCTGAGCCGCTGAAGATGCAGTGGATTACTTTTGTTTGTGAAGGGAATGTGCCGATCCTGATCTACTTAAATGCATTTATGTTCGTGCGAATCATTCGTGATACATCTTCGCTTACAGCAGAAGTGAGTATAAGGGTTTTTTTAATGAATCTTTGCAATCGCTATTCCTAATAACGAGCTAGTTAGAAAGTTCCGCAGCTAAATGTGGCTAAAGAAAAATGCTTTACTAGTTACTTGAAAAAGTAATCTGATTATGTAACTCACATTACACAATGCATTATTCCCAACATTTTACACTAGATTTTAAAATACAAGGAAGCATACACTAGTTGATTTTGTAAATGGTTACAAAGGAAAACTGGGTATATAGGGTACAACAGGGATAAAAGCCCACCTTAAGAAAAAATGTGCTATTCACTGCGCGTAACAACAAAATGTATTTTATTATATGATATGTTTAATATCATGTTTTTAAATATGATGGTTTCATTCTAAACATCGTGATTATCTCTAATATGGACACATACATAATATATATGATATTTATAACAGCATAATATATGATATTTACCATCTGAATCTAACCATATCATGTCAACAAATGGAAAAGTCAACGATCTATTAATTATCATGCTAATTACTGTGCTCGTTTAGCCTCAACAGCAGGGGTGCTTTTTACCCCAAATACCATACTTTTACATATTCTTTCGTTATTTAAAAACTGTTGTTTTAACTATCTTAAACAAAACTGAAAATTGTTGTCTCAAAATATATGCATTAATTTTAGCGATCCTAATTTGCTACTTAAATCTACGTTTTAAAAAACATAAAATATTAGATCAAGTAAGCCAGAATCAACTTTGCGCTGTTGTGCGCGATCACGTCACAGATCAGACAAATATACATGTGCATCTTGAAAAGCGAATATTTTGCAAAGTGCTAAGCCATGTTTTTGTTCCATCTAGTTGTTTAGATTAAAATAATATCAAAGGCGCCTTTGACCCCGGGGCGCCTTTAGCCCCGTTGTACCCTACATTAAACAGACTTTCAAGTCGTTTCGAGCACAACAAATTTGTAATTTGGCTGTAGGAACTAGGGCTGAACGATTAATTACATTTGCGATAATATCGCGATATGAAAAAAGCAGATTTTTCAACCGCACAGGCTGCAATTATACTCTGTCACGTGACACTCGAGAATAAAGAGGTGTGTTCGATCGTTGAATGACATGAAAGTACGGCGAGAGAAAGCATAATATATTAATATTAAGACCCTTTCAAACGGGACGCGTCGCAAGAGTCTAGTTAATTTTCAATGGGAGACATGCGGTAAGAGGCAAACCGCAGGCGATTTCGCTGGTGGCGCGGAGGCAGAGCGCAAGCAGTGCTCATGCACCCGAAATCATGCCGCTTCCACGAGCATGCCGTTTTTATCTTTTTGTAAGTGGCAGCCACGTCGCTTTAACTAATTATTGAACAGAATATTAACACCCAATCATAGAACATTTCACTCAGAGCATGTGTTGAAAACATGATATTTTATATTCTTATTTATTTATTGTCTGTCTAAAGTTAACAGACAGTGTTTAAAAAGTGCAATCCACAAGTTTATATATATGTTTATTACAGTGACTTTGAATTAATTACCTAAATACTGAGTGTGGTAAAGCAACAGATTTGTTTTTATGTTTCTGCAGTCTAGTTTGTTATGACTTTCATAATAATGTTTACACCAGTGCTTTATGTTGTCATAATTTTTACATGCTCACAAGGCTGGAAGTTCAACAAATCAGTCAATATACTACTGTGATTGTAGTTGTTAAATAATGTGATTCACGTCAATTCATGCATCACCTAATTTCATCATAACATATAGGCCTGGCCTACAGAAAAGGACATTTATGTTTAATCTATCTAATATTGTGTTGGTCATACTATATAATGATTTAAAGAGCTTTAAAAAATAATTGCATATTAAATCGCAATCACAATATTGGTAAAAGAAAAAAAACAATCGCAATTAGATTATTTTCCAAAATTTTTATTTTTTTTATTGCCTGCCGAATGTACTAAAGTGATTATTTCCAAATTCGCCATTCAATAATAAAACTTTAATAAATCATGAATAGGTTAGTCTTTACTGGCAAAGTGATTTGCCTCGCGCACGCTCCGCGCCTCCATGCGACCGCCAAAAAGATGCGAGACTGGAGATTAGAGTGGAAGAGCCCAGGTGGAACAGAGAGGCAAACTGTCCTGTTCCGGACTTCAAGTGCAGGTCAGTTACAGCTCTAAATAGACTATTGTTGTTTTGCCTTTGTTTACTTAGTAGCTAGCAAATGTTAGCAATAGCAGCCAATTACTGAAAAATTACCAAAAGGACATAATTACTATTTTGAATGTAGCAGACAAATATTCACATCGTTTTACAACAGGTTTAGGGCAGAGATGTTCACGAGTCTTTAACTTGGAGTCTGGGTCAAGTCTGAAGTCTTTAAATTAGAGTCCGAGTCAAATCTGAAGTCTTTGTCACTGGAGTCTGAGTCAAGTCTCGAGTCTTTGGTCATGAGTCCGATTCGAGTCTCAAGCCATTTAATGGCTCGCTAAAAAAATCCCATTCATAATCCTCATGTACTGAAATCTTCCTATTTACGAAGCTGTTTTATAGGCTATAGACAATATATATGATCTATGATCTGTTTTTTTTTTTTTTTTTTAAGAGGTGTTAAGATGTAAGGGTAATGTACATCCAGCCTGTTACTTATGTTTTAATCCATTCCCATGTTCAAAACAGTTTTTCTGTAATCAAATTCAACAATAAGAGTCCTATCTACCATCACATAAGGAAATATGTGACACATATGTTACAAAACCATACAAATCAAGCATATTTCTTTTTGATTTAAGTCAAGAAAAAAAACGTTGTGGCAATGTGACAAAAAAACACTTTTTCTGTTCAGGGTTTTCCTCCTGAAATCTATACTATTTAAATATAGCTTATTATAAGCATTATCTACTAAAATTGTCTACAATAATCAAAACGTTCTCATCTTGAGCAGAAAACAAAGATAACCAGCAGTTTCAAAGTTTAAGTTCTATCCTAGCCATCTAACAACAATTTTCCCAATTATAATTACATGATTCTTTTGAAATGTTCTTAGCCTACAGATTAATAATGCTAAATGTAGATCAGAAACGTCTGGTCACATCTGGTTTGAACAGTCAGAGTCATTAGTTATTGAGAGATAGATAGTAAGAAAAATAACTAGATTTGCAGCATTGCTTCTGTTGTTGTTAAAATAAACGCGTTATTCGTCTGGAGAGAGAGAGAAAGCACAAGGAGCTGAAAGGGCTTGAATTAAGCATGTTTGGCTTTAGATAAAAATACTAGAGTATATAGCGCTGAAAGGTATTTGCCATAAACAACGCTTGTTATGTGATCCGTGCCGCTGTTTTGACGCGCAGCTCACTTGAAATGGTGCTGCTGCTACGGCCTTCGGGTTCCGGATGGATGCCGGGGTGCGGATGCGGTCCGCCTTTTGAAAATCTGTTATAAAAGTATTTAAGGGTAAAAGATTTGAGTTGCTTTTAAAACATTCACGAGTCCTTTTCCTCGAGTCGAGTCAAGTCTGAAGTCTATAAAATGCGACTCGAGTCCGAGTCACTAACTCCAGTAGCCATCTCTGGTTTAGGAGGAGCTAAGGCATAGGCAGACAACAACACAACCCCTTCCAAAAATAAAACGTGGTTTTACTAAAAATAAAACCAAAAACCATGGTAACCACAAATGAACAATGGTTTTGCTACACTGTATAGTTTCACCATGGTATTTGTAGTAAAACTCTGGTTATACAAATTAACAATGGTTTGCTACACTATATAGTTTCACTATAGTAAAACTCTGATTACTGTACTTTTACATAGGCCTAATAAAACAATGGTTAGTTTTCATTAGGACAAACCATGACCCATGATAATATAAAAACATGTTCAGTATTATGATTTTTCTGTAAAGATGTTTTCAAGATGCAGCTATTATTGTACTAATTTTGACATTTAGGCAAGATAAAACAATAACACACAGTCATAATGTAATACATTTTTCAAAAATAAATGTGCAAATTCCAATGAGGTGGTTATTTTGCAAAAAGATGGAGACGTGTTGATGAAAAAGTGACAGGTTCAAGAAAATTTATAAAAAAGTTAATTCACATATGAGAGACAGAGATATGTCAGGGAAAGAGACTAAAAAGGAAAATGGAAGTTCAAGAGATAACCTTTAATTATTTTGCGCGGCCCCAGCCTAGGAATTCTAACTTTTTATGTGATGAGTGATGATGGCCATACAAAAAATATTGTTGTCCGTGGTTTCAGAATTTGTTGTGGGCGTATGGGATGGCCTGGATGAGTGTGAGATTTCCGGGCCTGAAATTTTGTCCCAGTCCGCCCCTGATTATGAATGTAGCCTACCTGAAAGTGACGCGCTGGCTTCGTTTTCATCTTTTGATTGCTGATGTCTTTTCACGGGCATAGTTGTTCATCAATTATGATAATTTGCATTCAGCCTCAAACATGAGGTGTGAGCAGTCGTGATGCGGGAATGGCGTGTCACATGTTTTTTTGGTTTTTCCCCAGGAGTTGGTGCCCTATGCTAACTGCGTACTCTGCGTATTGGGAGCGGCGGTACCGGGAAAGGAAACTGAGAAAGAAAGGCAAAACGACAGAGAGAAAGAAAGAAAGAAAAAAAAGAAAGACAGAGGCACTTGAGGCGAGAGAATTAGGCAAATGGAGAGACTAAAGAGAGGAAGAGGGACAAAAAAGCGGGGGGTGGAGTGGAAGGGGAAAAAAGTCCTAAAAATATAAGTCCACAGAGGTTTGTGTGACAGTAGGGGTTAAGTAATCCAAAGGCTGCAGGCAATCACTCAATTTCAGACACGCTCAGAGCCCTTCGGTGCGAGGGGAGCAAGGCGCATAAAGAAATTTAACAACTTAATGTTTTATGGCCGACGGAAATGAGATCCTTACGGGGCAGCACCAGGGAGGGAGGCTGCCAGAGAGTTTCTTGCAAATATTCGCATAAACACACATTTGTAGTCCCCCATTATTGAACACACCAACACATACATATTCAAATATGGGTCAGTCATATTATATGAAGCGTCTGCCCTTTCTTTTTCTCATTTACCAACTCTTTTTCCCTCGATTTCATGCTGTATCTCAAGGCGAGACTTGCTCCACAGCAGGAGAACAGTGGGTTTTATTGTAAATAGTCCAATGTGCACCATTGTCTGTCGAGCTGGGAGATGAATACGGAAGTGCTGCTGAATGGGGCCTTGTTACCAAATCAATAGTGCAGACATCTCTAAACCTTGTCCTTGAAATGTACTCCTCCTTTGTTTTTAGGGTGAACAAATGCAGGAGATTTGAGAGAAAGCTTTCTCCATTTACATCCATCTCTTTCTCCTGCTCACGATTCATCAAAATGTATTTTTACTGTTAAACGATTATTATATTTGCATGCCTCAAATGTCACGTGTTGGTTACGCACTAACATATTGGAGGAATCAGGCGAGTAATCTATCAGAAAATGTAGCTGTGTTGAACCTACTGATGCCCAGCAGATGTTTCAGTGGAGTAAGTCATCACACTGGTGCGAAAAACAACATCCGCAAGAATATACGATTTAAGATGCGCTTATCGCTGTCAGATTACAGGCGACATTGGTAATTGTTCTGTAATTAGTGGTGTTTCTGCTGAGGTTTTGATAAGAACACTCCGTTCAGGAAGGATATCATGCTTGGTTGTAATTGCACACATGGGATGGTGTATTTTTAGACACTCCAACTTCAGAAAAATCAAGAGATTTGCTTTAATCATTAACATTATGACACAGAAAAGGAGGGAGAGTGCAGATAACTGTGACAGAAAATAGCGAAACTGAGATTATGAGATGATGGCTGGGAACGGCACATGATAAGAGGATGTAAGGCCACATAATCTCCAAGCTGATAGCCCTGATGTGTCTTCAAAATCAATCTCCGGCAAAGACGTCCACAAACACATTCTGGCCTGGCTTCAGACGAGCTTTACAAAAGGATGTCATGCGAGCATTGTTAAACATGACAAGATATTGATTTGCAAATATATTGGCGTCCAAAGATATTATTTAAATTGGATTCACATCTTTGCTCAAAAAGCCTCACAGAAATGAAAATTCAAGCCAAACGAATGCAGTAAATAACATTCATGTTGAGTATTAAAACAGCGTGTTTGTGTTTGTAACAATACGCCGATTGATTGGGTTGAGAGACAGGGATGGGAAGAACAATTAACTGCAGCGCTTTGGGGACTCGATGCTTTGTAGCACTGGATGAATAATGTGGGTTTGATTTTAAACACAGATTGAGCCGCTGCCTTCCTGGCCGCTTTGCATAATAAGTGCCATCAGGTTCTCTGGTCATGATTGAACTACCAGTGAATGCATTGACAAAGCAATTCATAACGATGGAGAAAACTGCAATTACAACACCAAGTTAGAATCACGATTTCAGATTATTGGGTCCCCCAAAAGGAAGTTTCATCAAGGTCAGTTTCACTGACCCCAAGCATAAATGTTTAGCACGTGACTCGCTCAACAATGCTGTGCCTCAGAGGTATGATATTGCTTTTCTAATAAGCAATAAAACAACAAGCAATAAATACAACAAGAAAAAAAAAAAAAAATGAAAAAGAGACTTAGACCAGTAAACAATTACCTAGAACATTCTAGAAATATTCAGCATAGCAATGCCCTGGCAACCACCCACAACACTACAGCAACTGCATAGCAATATGCTAAAAACACTCTGAAAACCTTAGCAACTGCATACTACAGCAATGTCCTGGAAATCGCCTACAACACCCTAGCAACTGCACAGCAACATTCAAATCTAGTATCTCAATAGCACAGTAACTTTTTTATCTTAGCAACTTCATATCAACACCATGGAAACCACTCACAACACCCTAGCAACTGCACAGTAACTTTTTTATCTTAGCAACTTCATATCAACACCATGGAAACCACTCACAACACCCTAGCAACTGCACAGTAACTTTTTTATCTTAGCAACTTCATATCAACACCATGGAAACCACTCACAACACCCTAGCAACTGCACAGCAAAATTGCACCTAAGCAACCACAGAACAATACACTGGAAACCACCCACAACACCCTAGCCACTGCACAGCAACATTTTACTTTAGCAACCACATAGCAACACCATAGAAACCAGTCCAAAAAATTAAAACAATTAAAAAAATAACAACAACTGCACAGCAATATTCTGTCCCTGAAACTCCATGTCAACACCATGGAAACCACTCACAACACCACAGCAATATTCTTGAAAAAAAAAAAAAAAAAAACTTAGTTTTAGTTGTAGTTTGAAAAAACCTTAGTAACCAATTGCACAGCAACATTCTACCCTAGCAACTGCATAACACCACCATGGAAACCTCTCACAACACCCTAGAAACTGAACAGCAACATTCCTCTTTAGCAACACCATGGCAACTGCACAGCCACATTTTAACTTGGCAACTGCATAGCAACTCCATTCAAACCACCCACAACACCACAGATGCATTCAAAAAACATTCTGAAAACCTTAGCAACACCATGGAAACTTCTCATGACACCCTAGCAAATACATAGCAACACCATGAAAAACACAACACCCTAGCAACTGCACAGCAACATTCTACCTTAGCAACCACATATAAACAACCTGTAAATCACCCTCAACACCCAAGCAATGGCACAGCAACATTATACTCTAGGAACTACATAGAAACACCATGGAAACCACTCACAGACCCCTGGCTACTGCACAGCAACATCTACAAATCTAATTTCCATTTGCAAACACTTTCATCAGTCCACAACTAGTCTAAATATAAATTGCTGTTGAACAACAACACTTAACTAGATGATTTGCTTCATTAATTACTAAGATAAACTATACCTGTATAATACTGGACTCATGTACTGATAGTATAGTTTGTATTGCAGCAGGAGTCCATGATGTTCTGTGATATCAATACAGTGAGTAGAGGCAGAAGTCAAGCAGCCAGTTGGCTCCTTTTTCACAGACGAGACAGCGTGTCAGGTGGAAGCTACAGTACACCATCTACTTCCTGCCTGCTGAGTGGGAATATTCTCCTTCAAAACCATGAGTGAGAAAAGTTCCTTATATTTGTCAGAGCTTTTCGTGGGCTTCAACCTTGACACAGAAGGGGGCTGGCGCTGGTGCAGATGGGCCTTTTATTTTGTTGTTGTTGTTATTGTGCCTGTCTCCCTGTCTCAGCTGAGGCCAGTTAAATTAGCAGAAGAATAAATTACATCAATTGCGAGCGGAGTAGAAACAGCTGGGGCAAGAGAACAATGAAACCGGGACAGACGTACAAACTGGGGTCCATAAAAAACAAGGTCCCCAGGCTTTTTTTCATTAAACGAGGAGTCAATGCTGAGGATGTGCCTCAAATCGAAAGACCTCACCTGAAGAGAGAATACACAGACCCTCTTCTGCAGAAGAACAGGTTGGATCGGAACAGAGCATCCTGACAAAAACGAGCCCTGCTCAATCACCGCACACCCTCTGTGTTAGCGCAGGTGCATATCTAATAACAGGCTTGTTAAGTTAGCACCTGAGCTTTATCCTATACACCCAAATCAGACACCTCCTCCTCTGTCTCACTTTCCCTGTCTGCAGTTTTGGATTTATACCAAGTCTTTCTCTTTCTCAACAATCCTCTTGCTCTTTTGCATCTCTCTAATCAGCATGTGTCATATTATTTGTCTGTCTGCACTCTAAACAGCTCTCTCTGCCTATCGGAAAGAAAAATAACTAGTTCTTGTGGAAGCCACTGAATAAAAAGTATTTAAAAATAATCAAAACTTATCTCACAATTAGGGTTTGTTTTCTCACATTGGCAAGTTTACATCTCACATATACCACACAATTAAAAAAGTCAGGATTGTGAGAAAAACAAAAATCTGAATTGTGAGATAAATCGCAATTACCTTTTTTATTTTATTTTTATTCAGTGGCATAAACAGGCCTACAATGATTCCACTGTGATCTACTGTTTTCTTTTCTTTTCTGTTCTTTATTTATATATTTTGTTATTTACAACCTGAATTCCGGAAATGTTGGGAGTTTTTTTTTTTTTTTGAATAAAAAGAAAACTAAAAGACTTTCAAATCACATAAGCCAATATTTTATTCACAATAGAACATAGATCACATAATAAATGCTTAAACTGAGAAATTTTACAATTTTATGCACAAAATGAGCTCATTTCAAATTTGTTGCCTGCTACAGGTCTCAAAATAGTTGGGACGGGGGCGTGTTTACCATGGTGTAGCATCTCCTCTTCTTTTCAAAACAGTTTGAAGACGTCTGGGCATCGAAATTATGAGTTTCTGGAGTTTTGGTGTTGGAATTTGATCCCATGCTTGCCTGATTTAGGTTTCCAGCTGCTGAAGAGTTTGTGGTCGTCTTTGATATATTTTTCATTTAATGTTCATTAAATGTTCTCTATAGGTGAAAGATTCAGCACCTGGACTCTTCTACTACGAAGCCATGCTGTTGTAATAGCTGCAGTATGTGGTTTTGCATTGTCCTGCTGAAATTCACGTCATCTGGAGGGGAGCATATGTTGCTCTAAAATCTTTATAGACCTTTCAGCATTCACAGTGCCTTCCAAAACATGCAAGCTGCCCATACTTATGCACCCCCATACCATCAGAGATACTGGCTTTTGAACTGAACGCTGATAACACGCTGGAAGGTCTCCCTCCTTTTTAGCCCGGAGGACACTGCGTCTGTGATTTCCAACAAGAATGTCACATTTGGACTTGTCTGACCATAGAATACTTTTCCACTTTGAAACAGTCCATTTTAAATGAGCCTTAGCCCACAGGACACGACCATGTTTACATATGGCTTCCTTTTTCCTTTTTGCATGATAGAGCTTTATTTGGCATCTGCAGATGGCACAGCGGATTGTGTTTACCGACAGTGGTTTCTGGAAATATTCCAGGGCCCATTTAGTAATGTCAATGACAGAATCATGCCGATGAGTGATGCAGTGTCATCTGAGGGCCACGGGCATCGAACAAATGTCTTCGGCCTTGTCCCTTATGCACAGAAATTTCTCCAGTTTCTCTGAATCTTTTGATGATGTTATGCACTGTAGATCATGAGATTTGCTAAGGTTTTGCAATTTGACGTTGAGGAACGTTGTTTTTAAAGTATTCCACAATCTTTTTACGCACTCTTTCACAGATTGGAGAACCTCTGCCCATCTTTACTTCTGAGAGACTCTGCCTCTTTATGACATCTCTTTTATGTTATAGACCTGATGTCAATTAACTTAATTAGTTGCTAGATGTTCTCCTGGCTGAAGTTTTTCAAAATTTCATGATTTTTCAGCCCTTTGTTGCCCCCGTGCCAACTGTTTTGAGACCTGTATCAGGCATCATATTTGATCCACTTCATCCACTCATTTAGTGGATAAAAGTGTAAGATTTCTCAGTTTAAACATTTGTTATGTTATCTATGTTCTATTGTGAATAAAATATTGGCTCATGTGATTTGAAAGTCTTTTTGTTTTAATTTATTCAAATTTAAAAAACATCCCAACATTTCCGAAATCCGGGTTGTGGTTGTTTGTTTAAATATATGTCAATCGATAATTAAAAAAAAAAAATTGTGATTAATCGCATGATTGTCATGAGTTAACTCATGATTAATCGCAACTTAATCGCACATTTTTTTAATCCTCTAATCAACATGGGTATGGACAAATATGGATGCTTTATGCAAATGTATGTTTATTATTATTGAAACCATAGTCAACATAGAGCATGGAGAGTAGACATGTTACAAAGGTCACAGATGTTTTTTAAAGAACTTGTTCATGTCTATGAAAAGAAAGTACAGGTTCCCATGACTTCTCTTTCTTTGCACTGAGCAATTTATTACACAAACCTGTTTAAATTTTTGCAGGACAGGGCAGATCATGTCTGAAAATGCCAAATGTACAATTATTATTTATTATTAGATTTGTTTGCCTCTCTCTGCCCATATACTGTATTTTGATGCAGCTAAATTCTCAATAAAACTGTTTTCATTGGTATATTTTACTGTTTCTGTTGTCAGACAACGGAATGAATATGAAATAGTGACTGAAACACGACCCATCAAGACTAGGCTACATAACGAGCTCTCCTTTCCAAGATGTTAATCTGCACAAAAATCCTGATAATCGAGTCATCGTCTGATAAAACCAAATAAACATAAGATAATGACAATAGCTGTGCTGTGATTTCGGCTATACTTTTATGTAAAATTAGAGAAGCATCATAATGTCTGAGTTTAACTGAAAGCGCTGCTCCTCTCTGCCGCTTGCTGAACAGAGCAGATGCACAGAGAGAGAAAGAAAAGGGTGTGTGTGTGTGCTGGGACAGCAAGACCTCGTGCTCACGCGGCAGTACCAGCGAGTCTCAGAAACTAAATAAGGTTTGGGCAAACCCTAAAGATTTGTCAGTAGACGCTTTTTTGAAGAGGGGGGAAAAAGAGTCGCTAAAGGGGTCTGCAAAGTCACTAAGTTGGCAACACTGTGCATCTCCATTTCTCAAACTACGGGCTAGGCCACGGGTCAAACAGAAAATGTGTGCTGCGTTAATCACGCGTTAATAAAATTAGTGCCGTTAAAGTGAATTTGCGTTAACGCATTATTAACGCGTTAACTTTGACAGCACTATATATATTAGTAGTAGTAGTTGTATTGGTATTATTATAAGTATTAGTATTTATTCATTTATTTATTTATGTTTTGGCCATGCTTCTGTCAGTACACGTGACAATAAGACATAGACATGTGCTGGCTGGATTTCAGGTGACATACTTTTAGCCACTGGAGGTTTGGGGAAAAAAATCAGAATATCGATATCATCTCAAACATTTGTCATTAAATTAAAAGAAGTCAGAAGCATCAATATTAAGTCAAATATTCATCTTCAAATTAATCAAAGAGGTATCAGTAAGACCTCAAATTCAGTATAAGTCAAGAAACATCTCAATAATTTCTCTTCTAATTAATCAAGGAGTTATCAGTAAGTCCTCAAACATTTCTTATCAAATTAAAGTCAACAGTAGCAATATGAAATCAAAAATTTCTCATCACATTATTACAAGAAGTATCAATATGAATTAAAAAAATGTAATTTAAGTCACAATGTGTTCGACAACATTTCTCACCAAGCGAGTCAGTCAGAAGTATCAATATGAACTCAAACATTTCTCATTAAATTATGTGTTGTAATGTTATCTACTTTAATTTTATAGCTCAATAATCTCCTAAGGAATTTAAGGAGAAACATCTGACCTGAAGGTGATCTTTAAACAAAGCTTAAATGAAAACTTTATTATATGACATGAGCTAAAGTTGAGCTGGATATATTAAGTCTCCTCTGCTCTCATGAACAAGAGTCCATACTGCAGTCAAAGTTCAATCAGCATCTTCACAATAAACACGATGGCACAGAGCAGAAAAAAACACCTCAGCCATTTTCTTTGTTTCCTTTTCTTCTTTTTTCTGCTTAACCAACTGAGCAACTACATTCCCCAATCTGTCATAAACAAGCAAAGGTTTGTTTGTGTGTGTTCATAGCATGGCTATGGATGTGTCTCATTCACTCCCCGACTGCACATGCAGAAACCACAGGGGTGTTCAGTCTTCCCCACCTTCAAACACAAGTAAGCTGGAGACACTTCAGTAGGACACATACATTAATTATTGATTTTTTCAATCCCTAATCGTAAAGAGATCCATTAGTCTACAATTATGCATTCCATGCATGTTTCATACCATAATTTGCTTGTCCGCTATGTGTTTTGTAGCATTTTATTAACCCGGACACCAAAAAAATCTCATCTACTATAACTCACGTCCAGTTTATGCCGTTCTGTGTCATTTCCCTGTAATTCAAGTGTCATATGATTATTGATTTTATAGGAGCATCAGACTGGAGCCATTGAAAATGTACATTTAAATGAACGCAGCCTTTCTATCTATCAGTGCATGCATTGCGTTTCCAGAATAAGAATATTGCGACAATGCGGCCTGCATTCAGATCCATTCCTCAGTCGTGAAATGACTGCCCTCTATGAAATGAGCCTTTTAGAGGACCTAAATTATGCCCATCAGTTATTTAGCTCTACTAAACTCTACTCGCGAGCCGCAATCGGGGGTGTGGAATCATGACATGGTTAATTCCCGAATGAGTCCTCGGGGCATATTTCTTATCATTGCATAATGATGATTGCTTGTACACACTTATACACACACGCACGGCTAGAAATGCAGCTGAAAGAGACTCCGAACACGAAAGAGAGCATTCTGTGGCTCCGCAGTAAAATACACTCCTTGACAAATTATAGATATATATATTAGGACATTCAATTGCCCGAGATTATGCCTCGGCTGCTTAATAAGAGTTGTAAAAGGAAAACTCATGCATTTAAATATGCTTTTTAGTCTTGTCTGGCTTCTTTTTTTTTTTTTGGAGGGCCATTGTGGCACCAGCAAGATATGCCACAGTATTATTTCTGTGTACATCAGCGTGTTTGCGTTTACATATGAATGCCATCTTAGTTTTCCTTATTTTCCTCAAGCGTACAAGTCACTTTTGGTCCATTAGATTCTAATTAGTTCAAGCCCCACAGGCAAAGACATAGAGAGAGTGAGGAGAAGCATGAGACAAACTGAAAGAGTACAGGAGGTGAGGTGTGAGCTTGTAAAGGAGTTGTGCTTTCAGACATTCATGAGGCAAGTTAAACAACGGAAAACAGAGTCATTCCTCTGACACAGTACAGAAAACACACATGATATGGATTTTTAAAATGTTTGCAATAAAATAACTAAGCATCCATAAACAAGATAAATCAATATGCAATGTTGTTTTTAAAGACTGAGACACTGAATTATGTTTATTTTCTTACACAATGACAATAGAGAAAATGACAGAGAAAATGTCACAAGAAAATATATCTTGTTTTGAGGATGTTTAGATATTTTTACTACAAAACAAGATTAATGTACTGATTAAAATGTGTTTTAGTGTATCTTTTGAATTCTATTGCTTAAATTGCTACTGTTTTAGTTAATTATAACTTGATTGTTATTTACGATGTCTTGAAAATGGGAACAGGTAAAAAATATGAAGAGCTAAGATTGACATTTTGAAATTTTGCTGTTCTCATACAAATTTCTGTAATTAATATTAAGATGTAATGTTTTAAAGATTTCATCACAATCAGTACAGCATTCATAAAATATATTACTAATACTTACTGCTGTTTCTGCTATTGTTTTCCCTCCACATTATTCACTTCTTGAAGCATGACATCATTCAGGAAGTGGCTTTTATTAGTTAAAGGGATGCAACCTAAAGGATTTTTATGCTTTTTTTTTTTTTATGTTGCTAAAAAGTTACAAAACAAAGACTACAACTACTAATTTATGTGCTTGACAAATTAGACAACCATTTCATTCAATTGTGACCATTGTGTACAAAACTACTTCATATCTTTTATCAGTTAAAATTTTTGGTGAGTTTAAAGTTTTATCCTACAAATTCTTTTGGGGAAAAAAAATTATATTTTAGCATACTTTTAAGAAGAATTCTTTGTACAGAAATAATATACTTTAAAAGAATATACTTTATTTTAAATTATTTTTAAAATAAACTTTAAATAGTTTATTTTAAATAAACTAATATTTTAAAAATGTAATTTCATGTCTGGCGAAACTTGTAAGACATGGATTTATATTAGTGCTGTCAAACAATTAATCGCATCCAAAATAATTTTATGTTTACATAATATAGGTATGTGTACTGCGTATATTTATTATGTATATATAAATACACACACATACATTATATATTTTCAAAATATTTTCATGTATATACATTTATACTTTTATATTTTATATTATATATAAATATATTTAATATATGAACATAACATATGTTTCTTAAATACATGCATATATTTATATAATAAATATACACAGTATACACACATTTATTATGTAAACAAAAACTTTTAATCGCTTCACTAATTATTAATATGTTAATACATTTGAAATATATTAACTTAAAATGTAATTGAATCAAATAGCACTGCAGTTAAATTTATAATCAAGAGTTTTGCATGTGATTTAGTATGTTAAACAACACATCAAATTAAGTGTACTTCTTTAAAGCACAACAATGTAAGTGTTACTTAAAATGTAGTTTTAAGTAACACTTTATTTTAATTACAAAGTGCTTCCTTTAAACGTGTAGTTAAGTTTGTTAAGAAACAGTCACAGAAAATCAGTCATAAAATGTTCTCTAAACAGACTTTTATATTAATTATATCTACATTATTTTATATATCTGCATGTTGAGTTCTTTTAATATACTTTTAAGATTTGAAGTACATTATAAGGGCATATTCCATACAATTATGCACACTTCTTTTTCACAAGGGTATTAATACATGGTAATGTTTTTAATATGCTACAAAATGAAAATGTACTGCATAAAAGAAATGACCCAGTAAATAAATTGAAAAGGAGAGGAGGAGGACAGAAAGTAAGAGAGAAAGAGGTATGAGGAGTCATGGGGATGTTTTGCTAAAAACATCTTGTGGATGAGTGTCTCTGGTCCCGCAGTGACCTACTTGTTGGGCGTGTGTGTCTGCTGTTTCCATCCATCCCAGACACCACACAGCTTCATCTTTGGCACCACTACCTGATAGCTGATGAGCCTAATGTCTAATATATGAAACTCAAATTGTTAGTGTAAGTCAGTAACACCAAACACTACATGACATTTGGTTCCCAATATCTTTGTTTTAAAAAATGATTTCCTATGTGCTAGCATATCGTTTATTCAGAGCTTTTAGATAGTCATACTGTGTCGAAGCTGAACACAGGCCGTAAAGAAGCTCTAGGGAAGAAATCTTGTCTGATGCACAGGGCTCCCCTGCCTGCTATTTCGATTAAGGCTCAGATAATCTTATCTATAAATAGGTATAGCTCTTTCTGTTTTGTGTTTTATGTATCACTTTTTATCACTGCAATAACCATCATAGCCGTAGTTTATGACTATTGCTACCGAATGGTACCCTCAACCCCAGTAAGCTTTGATAGGAGGAGCATAGCCTTCCAAACCTTTGCCAATGAGAGATAGAGAGTCAAAGAAGATATAAACTATGAAGTATTATTTCTAACCCAGGCTCATTAGAAAATGTATGTACCTATACATACAATTCACTGCAATTTCCAAATAAAATGAACACTAGAAGAAGTAAAACACCAACTACTTGTATGCTCTAAAATATGATGACAAGGATTACAGGATTATTTATAAATTAAGATATTTTCCATAGTGCATGATTTTTAAACTAATCAATTTTGAAGTTTACATCACATAATGGCCCGGTTTCACAGACAGGGCTTAGACTAAACCAGGATTAGGCCATAGTTCAATTAGGACATTTCAGTAATATTTATAAACATGCTTGGAAAAAAAACAATACTGGGGTGCATCTTGAGACAAAACAAAGGCACTGATATATTTTATGATCAGTCAGTGCAAGTTTATTTCAGCAGAAACAGCTCAGACTTACAGTTTAGTCTAGGACTAGGCTTAAGCCATGTCTGTGAAACCGGGGGAATGAGTTCCAAATAGCTTTTCTGACATAGTAAACTTGCTCAATAGCACACATGGTACAGCAATACACTTTCGATGTGGAGCACTTGGTTAACAATCCCAAGAATCATCATGAGTCACAACACTTGATAAAAGAGTTCAAATATTTGTAGAAACAAGCTAAAATAGCATGGTTGCTTCAACATCATCGGGTTAGGTTTAGGGTAGATGGTAAGTTATTTTCAAATGCGATAGCTCATTACATTTTTATCGCCACTTACCAGACATTTCATTTCCGAACTGCCACGATATGTACAATAACGAACATAATGAAATTTTGCTACATTCACTTAAGGCTGCACGATTAATCGAACGCGATTGCCATGTGCATTTTGTCAGTAAATTAGGGTGACCATACGTGCAATTTTTCCAGGACGCATCCTGGCCAGGTTTTGGCTTTGTTTGCATGTGCAGACCAATCGGTGTATGACATTAAAGTGACAGATGTTTGCGTAGCTTCTCAGTGAACTATGGCTCTGTGTAGTAAATGCTGCTCCATCTGAAAGCATGTGAAAATATCACATTTAATAACATGGTTTTACTCCAAACCCACTTCTTAACGTCAGCTGAGTGTTTTAAATAAATCCTTTTGTGAGATGATGTGGCTTCTTAAACAGAATGTCAGGCACACAACATATTTCATAGTATTCTAAGCAGTGATGAAGGCATAGCATTATAAATATACTTTATTATAATGAAAATAATAATAAGAAGAAATCAGATAACCCATATATTGCCGTAGTCATGTGTTTATTAGTCACGTTGAATCAATGAAAGCAGTTAAACCTTCTGTTAATTCAGCTGCAGCCATAGGCATTTCCTGTGTTTCTTCTGCAGGGTGTATTTGGAGTTTCCGTGCGAGAGCGCCCTCTGGCCTTCGGATGAAGATTTACTGCTGATCACAGAACCGTGCTTCACTGAAATATATGCATGAAAATTCGCAGCTTCTGCCTAATCGCGATTGCGATTTCATTTTGATTTATCGTGCAGCCCTAATTCACATTCATCTGTTTCTGAGAAAAATCGAACATGCTTTTAGCACTACTTACTGGATATTTTACTTTGAACGTGCAACAAAACTTGCAAGAACCAACATAATATCACTTGAAATGTCTCCACAGGTACATTTTTCCATTTCAAAATCTGCTAGTCTGCTAAAGCAATTGTTAATTTCAATCATCTGTCTGTCTGAATGCTACAAGCCCTGACATCAGAAGAATAATTGTACAGAAAGAGGAAATGTAGAATTGGCTGGTGTAAAGTGCACTCTAGATGACCCATCAGATTACGTGGGTCAGCAAACCCTGAGTGAGCAACAAGCTCTGGGAACCGCCAGTACAAATGGAGGTGAAGCAGAGGAAGAGGTTTGGTGACACCTGCTGCAAAAATATCCCACTCAAATGGACAAGTACTCAAAAGGTAGAATTCCCTGAAGACTGCATACGAAATAAATAACCCAGAGACTCAACGGGATGCTGAAATTTTCATTTTGTGCATTTGAAGAATTCCCTTATGTTTGAAGATTTCACCTAATGCAAGGAATGTTCTGGACATTAAAATAGCCACTAAATGTAAATTACATGTTAAACTAACTGGCTTTCCATTTCTCAAAAGGTTCTTCGCATTATTAAAATGTTCTTCACACTAAGAATAAAATGGTTCTTTAAGAAGTGTTCACTGAAAGTTTCTTTCTGGAACCCAAAATGGTCGTTTTTGTGGATATTACCAAAATGTGACAGGTTTGGCTCTGACAGTTCATTATGAAATGCTTTTCCAGCTCTGTAAATCTTTATCCTGTATAGTGCAGCACAAAGGTGCAGCTAAAAATGGCCCTCCTGAAAATAATAAAGAAAAAGTAACAATATCGTACCATCAAGGGACAGGAGTCTACCATCAGCCAAAAATAATATTAATACAGAGCAAGCGAGAGAGCGAGCACAGCTGCGTGTCGGCAGCCTTTGCGAGTAACGTTAAAGAAACTGTCAGTGGCTGGACTCAAATCATGGCTCAAATTTTGTTGCCTCTGGTTTGTTTTCTGTGAAAGCGCTGGCCTCCCAGAGCATTGCTAAGAAATTTCAATTATGTTCTCAGAGAGGCAGGCGACAGGGCCCTTTGAGAGTGCCAGGCAACCCCGTGACGTGATGAATGGTTAGCCTTTAATGTTATGGGGATTAAAGATAACTTTTGAACGATCCCTTGCTCAACGTATAGACTGCTCCTCTTTCACCCAGGCATAATAAGTTTTCAGCTACCACCATTTTAATTACTTTCTTCTAAAACTTGAACCATGTTAGCCTGGGTTAAAAGAAACAGGAGTGGCAGGTTGGTGGTGTTATTAGAGCTTTGTTTAGACGTGCGTTTGAGTCAAGGCTATGCAGGTATCCTATTGATTGCATAGGGGTGCCACTTAAGCTCCTAGAGAGGGAAGGTGCTGGAAAACATCCATCTCGCAGTAAGACTGAAGCTCCCTTAATGATCCACTAGTGCACCATAAATTATGTTAATGGTTTTTAGCCCTTGAATGCTCACCCTTTGTTCCATCCAACTGGTGGAGCCGCTGATGTCTTCATGGGACCATCTCGCCAAACCACAGCAGAAGTGTCGGGAATAGAGTGAAGCAGCTCTCAGATAAATTGATTAAGCTGTCAGTGGCGTTAGCATTGACTGCATTAGCTGGAGGGTGAAGGGTGATCGCATGCATTTGCTGTGGTCTTGTACCGCTTCGACAACAAGTCTAACTGCACGTCATGACAATGACCAAGGGTAGATGTAAGAGGTATTGACAGGCCACGGTAACAAGTATTGTAATGAGCACCGTCCTAGAGATGTTTGATAAGTGAACAAACCAATTAATCTTTTCAATGAATCGGTTTAACCAGTCTAAACAATTAAAAAATCGGTCAAGGTGGTTCTTGAGTCGACATGAGTGACACCTAATGACCTATGGATCTATGAGTGAACTGATTGTTTTAATATTTAGAGTGAACCAAGGGTTTGGACTTATAGTGCAAAAAACGTTACTTTACTAGTGTCATGATCGGCTGAAGGGAAGAGGAAACAAGATGCAAGTGAAACGACAGGGTTTATTGATGAAATGAAGTGAGACACCGACAGGACTGTGGTACTGGAGTGACACAGGAACTGGATGGGCTACACGGTGGAGTGGTGGTGAAGACAGACCCAACGACGACAGGGGAACTCCAGACACGAGACGAGGACACGACGACACCAACACGAACTCCGATCCACGAACACCAGACGGGACACCAGATGACGAGATGACGACGAGATGACGACGAGAAGACTGGAACACTGTACGTGGGTAGACATCAAGAACAATCTGGCAGAGGAGAGGAATGAGAGAGAGGTATTTATGGTAGAGGAAATGGGCTACAGCTGGCTCAGTGATGAGACACAGCTGAAGGGAGTGAGTGGATGACGGCTCGGCCACGCCCCTGCACGTACAACACGCACGCACATGACAAACCACGGGACGAGGTGAGACCGTGGGTAGGTGAACCGTGACAGTACCCCTCCCCTAAGAACGCCTCCTGGCGTTCCCAGGTGCTCCTACCTGTCGATTATAGTCATCGATCAGAGAGTGATCCAGTATGTCTCTCGCAGGTACCCAACTTCTCTCCTCTGGACCGTAACCCTCCCAGTCCACCAAGTACTGGAATCCGCGTCCCCTCCGCCTAGAGTCCAGTATGCGGTTTACCGAATATGTGGGTTCCCTGTCTACGAGTCGCGGCGGGGGGGGAACCGGAGCAGGCGGGTTAATAGGGGAATGAAAAACGGGTTTAACTTTGGACACATGAAAGACGGGATGAATCCTCCTGTACACTGGAGGAAGGTTGAGGCGGACTGCCACCGGACTAATGATCTTGGTGACAGTGAACGGGCGAATGAATTTGGGCGCGAGCTTATTAGAGACGGAGCGGAGAGGAATGTTCTTAGTAGAAAGCCACACTTTTTGACCAACGACGTAAACGGGAGGCTTCGACCGGTGGCGATCGGCCTTGGCCTTGGTGCGCGCCCCCACTTGGAGTAGAGTCTCACGGGCTCTGGTCCAAGTGCGGTGACACCTCTGGACAAAGGCGTGAGCAGAGGGGACCGCGACTACGGATTCCAGACTAGGAAAAATAGGTGGCTGGTACCCTAAACTACATTCAAACGGAGACAGGCCCGTGGATGACACTGGTAATGCATTGTGGGCGTACTCCACCATAGAAAGCTGCTGGCTCCAAGAGGAAGGATTCTTGGAGACCAGACATCGCAACACTCTCTCCAAATCTTGGTTGGCTCTCTCGGTCTGGCCATTGCTCTGGGGATGAAACCCGGAGGACAGACTGACAGTCGCTCCCAGTAATCTACAGAACTCTTGCCAAAACTTAGACACAAACTGGGGACCCCTGTCGGAGACCACGTCTACCGGGAGGCCATGTAAGCGAAAGACGTGGTCTACGACAGTTACCGCTGTCTCCTTGGCTGAAGGTAATTTGGGCAAGGGAATGAAATGTGCTGCCTTCGAGAATCGGTCCACCACGGTCAAAACAACCGTGTTGCCCTGAGAGGGCGGGAGGGCGGTGACAAAATCTAGCGCGATGTGGGACCAGGGTCTCGAAGGCACAGGCAGCGGTTGGAGTAACCCATCTGGGGGCCAGATTGTTCTGTCATGATCGGCTGAAGGGAAGAGGAAACAAGATGCAAGTGAAACGACAGGGTTTATTGATGAAATGAAGTGAGACACCGACAGGACTGTGGTACTGGAGTGACACAGGAACTGGATGGGCTACACGGTGGAGTGGTGGTGAAGACAGACCCAACGACAACAGGGGAACTCCAGACACGAGACGAGGACACGACGACACCAACACGAACTCCGATCCACGAACACCAGACGGGACACCAGATGACGAGATGACGACGAGATGACGACGAGAAGACTGGAACACTGTACGTGGGTAGACATCAAGAACAATCTGGCAGAGGAGAGGAATGAGAGAGAGGTATTTATGGTAGAGGAAATGGGCTACAGCTGGCTCAGTGATGAGACACAGCTGAAGGGAGTGAGTGGATGACGGCTCGGCCACGCCCCTGCACGTACAACACGCACGCACATGACAAACCACGGGACGAGGTGAGACCGTGGGTAGGTGAACCGTGACAACTAGATGGTCTGTAAATACGTTTATGACCTGACTTTGTAACAGTTTTATCAACACATAAACAAAATAGAATTCATTTGAATAAATAGCACTTTATCAGATGATATAACTTAATTGAACATTTTATTTAGAACTTTTTAGGAGCTGAATCATTACAATAAACAACTTTGTTAATAAACAACCTATGTTCCAAAACCTCCAAAAACCTAGGCATAAAACTCAGTTTCAAGCTGAAGTAAACACTAGGCAATAAAAAGCATTTTTTGTTGTAGTTCCCTGCTCAATGCAATGTTATGACATTTTCATAGTGAACTAATATATTTTGAAGTTTGCATCACATAAGCAGCTCCATATATTTGGCTTTTATGACATAGTAAACTTGCTCAGTAGTGCACCCGGTACAGCACTGCACTTGCAATGCAGAGTCCTGTGAAAAAGGAGTCACAATAAAAGAACTCAAAGACTTGAATGAGCAAACCACAATGGCATGGTTGATTGAGCAAATGTGTTTTTATCTCACATTTGTTTTTGTGAACTCTTTAACTTTTTAGCACCACTCCCCAGACATTTCCTTTCCAAACTGCTGTCATGTGTACAGCAACCTAAATCGTTGCCTGATTCATGTTGATCAGTTTTGAAACTAATGCAATTTTTAGTGTCCAAAAACTTGCAAGAAGCAAATGTAATATTATTTTGCAGTAACGTTGCCACTGGCACATTTTTCCTATGAACCTGGGTTGTTAATAAAACAGGATGGACGAACCATGATAAGCAGTGATATGTGCCTAAATATGACTTTACTGGGACATTTTAGAGAACCTAATAGGTCTTGCCAGGATATCATGATGCAAAATTAAATCCTTCAGTGGATTTGCTGAACTTGTTCACAAATGAATCATTTACAGTGATTCTCAAATCAACAACTCACTGACTCTGAGAAGCATCTCTTTCATATACTGTATGTTCATAATTATACAAGAATCAATGAGTGAAGTGACAGCAAGGGCATTTAGAGTGGAATTACATAAAATAATCACTAAATTTACGTCTGAATTGATGTAATAAAGAACCAGATCATTAAAACTAACCATTCAAAAGAACCCATTTTGACACTTTGCCTCACTATCATTTTGTTGCCTTGAGGCTAAAATACATTTTGGTATTAGAATTTATGTTTGAGCCATGCTGAGCACTCTTAAAAACATATTTTAAGCGATGGGTAATCATCTGGATATAAGCACACTGGAAGTCAGCCTTGAAGAGACTGATTTCAGCTCTGAAACACTCTGTCATTACCTTCATATCAAATCTACAGTGTAATTCTCTATCTTATTAGCTAAAGTAATACCCAAATGAAAACAGATGCTGAAAACTCTCTCATTTTGAGAGTAATAGTCCACCCACGCCTGACTGAGCATGTAGTATACGGTATAGCATTAATCCTCTATGGAGAATATGTTTTTGTACATCTGTGTTAGAGCCTTGGCTCAGACCTAAATAACAGATTGAACCGTCACGCGGAAGCGACAGCACCTCATTGGTTGGCGATGACAGATTTCCTCTCAGGGTACGGTCATCTGTCCGCACCTTCAAAGTGTGGCTCTATCTCCTCACATGAGGCTACCGGAGCAGCTTGAACATTCCTGAGAGTCGGTGTGCTTACAAAACCCCTCGCAACGGACCAGACCGACATCAAACTTTTGTTTCACACACCGTTTCACAGTGTCATGTTTCGTGTCATTTACTGTATTTTGTAGTCCTAAAATAAACCGCTGCAGCATCTTCCTCCAATAACGCAGTATTCCCCGTGCGGCAGCCTGGCAAAGTTCAATGCGCTCGACTCCCTGGGTTCTGCGTTCTACAAAGCTGTGCATTGCCCAAGGTGACGGTATTGTTTTGGTACGTTCTGATGGGGAAGGAGAAACAAATGAAGGTGAAACACAGGACAGTCTTTGCTTGTTCTCTGCAGATCTGCGGCAGTCTTCTGCTGTGTGTCTGAATGCATGTGGCATAAAATACTAATTTGATTTAACATTAAAAATATATTAGAGATGTTGTGTCAGGGTTATTGTAGTTAACTAAAACTAAAACCATGAAGAAAAAAAATTATAATGTGTTATCTGAAAAAATATAAACATTTACTAAGATTCATTAAGATATTTTAACCAACAAACTAAATTAATAATAAATAAAAATAAAATAAATAATAATTTAGCTACAGTATTTGCCAAGGCAAATCATTTTCATTTAGTTTTTCTTGCTGTAACAATAATAATAATAAATAAAAAATCCCTAAATCTAAAACTGAAATAAAAGTCATATATAAGGATATTTAAAAACACACATAAACAACAAATTAATATGAAAACTGAAAATCTAAAAGTAATTCAAAATAGTAATAAAAACTATACCAGTACCTCAGTGATACTAAAACCTCAAATGAAAAGATTTGCATATTTTAAATTGGTAATACAGCTCTACGATGCTGTTGCACTCTTTTTTTATATATATAAAAATAATAAATATGATTATGAGTATGACTACTTGCCAATTAAACTGACTTCTAGCTAGATTCAGTTCTATTTGTTTCTCAATATACTCTATATTTTCTGAAAGTTATTTAACAAGGTTTTGTTTTTTGTTTTTTTGAACAAAGAAATGTCATCTGGCTGTTTAAAAATGTAAGATTTCCTGTTACTGTTTTTTTTTTTTTACATTATGTATACATTTTATTGAAAATTTGTTGTTTCGTTTTCAAAATCAATATATTTTTTTAAATAAATAAAAACTGTTTTTTTTAAATATATATAAAACTATTTTCAAATAAATAAAGCATTGTGCAAATACTATACCTTACACCATGGTACTGAATAATACATATATCGTGTGAATCGTGTGGTAAGATACTCTGAGAAACTAAGGAAGGAATACCAAGACATGTGAAAAAAAAATCTAATACCATCATCTATTTCATGTACTTCTTTGTTAGAGAAATAATATTACACTAGACCAAACAGACTGAATACAAAAGATCTGCACTTGTGAAAATACTGTCAGGTAAAGTATTCCTCAAGAAGCGAAAGCGCTGAGAGGCAGTTAAGGTGGGATTGAGGTGAAGAGTGATAAAAGGGAAAAAAACAAGCCCAGCTGCCACAGGAGGTGCACACAATAGCACTATCCACAGATATAATAGCAGCTCCTGCTGCAGCACGGAAGTTTGGTTAATCTCTGGCACACTCATCACATCAGCACTTCATTACCTCAGGTGTTCTTTTGATTACTACTCAAATCTCTGACCTGGGTTGCACTTTACACGTGATTTCTCTCTTAATTCGTCCTTCAGCCCAAATCCCCACTACTATCCCACCGCTTTATTTCTGTCTTGCTTTTTTAAGATACACTTCCCCTTGTTGCACGGGCGAATAAATGGAAGCAACTAACAGCCTCCACACAATTTGTAATGTCTGATACAAATTGTTCATGAAAATGGCAAGAGCTGGATGAAAATGAGCAGCGCCAATCTGTTTACCTGATTTTACACAACACCTGAAGCTGCAGTTTACTGGTCATCCTGGAAATGAAGCACACAATAAGTGCTTTTGAGGAAGATCTAATAGAATTTGCCTAAATTTGCCAAGTTAGAAGCATGGAATCTTCAAAAGATACTCAAAGGTTCTTTGTATAAGTTAAGACGTTGAGTAGCTTGGTTTTCTGACAAGCATACAGGGTCTAAAATATTTTGTCTTGAAAGCATTTACTGGCCTTTTTTTTTTTGCTGGCCATGAAACTGTATGTGCATATGTGCATTTAAAAAAAAACAGTCCGAACAAATTTAGAAAACACATCTAATTATTATTATTATTATTATTATTATTATTATTATTACACAAATGAACTGACAAACAAATAAATAAATATTATTATAATACTATTTAACTGTAAATAATATTTAATTTCAATTGAATTTATATTATTATGTTGTTGTTGTTGTTACTAACTACTATTATTATACATTTGCAATACAAAACAATACATGTTGAATTTTACAATTATAAGTGACTATAAAGCATTTTAAGCAACGCAAACTTGCGGCACTTGCACAAATGGAGTTTGTGTAAAATAGCATTTACTATGAACTGTGAAAAGATCAAATTACATATTTATATATTTACAACTCAGTCTTTGCAATTTAATAATCGCACTACAATCTATTGCATTCTCAGGTATTGTTAGAATTACAGGACAACTGACAACTAACACTGTTTCAAATAGTCGCCAATGTCAATTTTTACTTTGTGTTTTTTAGGCCTTTTTGGGGTTCTTTTGGGCCTTTTTTTTTTTTTTTGGTGGTGGTGGGGGGGGAAACTACACCAAAACAACATATAAAATCAAAACAGACTGTAGCTGGCCATTTTGCATGTCATGTAGGCTGTACAAGCTATAATCAACTACAAAATGGACCAGACTTCATCTGTACACCACAGAATCCCCGCTAGTCTTTGCGATCCTCTTTAAATAAGGGAAGATGTTCTAGATTGTCTGAGAATAGCCAAATCAACAGTGTCCTCAGCAAAGGGTGGAAATTAAATTTCATGAGCTTTCTAATGGAATCGTGCCTCCATCAGTGACACAGCTCCGATGGAAAGATGCATGGTCAGATTAGATAGAACGCCGTGATTTTCTCTGGCCGATGTCCTTGACTTCTTTTGTCAGTGTTCAGCCGTTTGTACAATGCCAGCTGTGATAAGCATATTTCAGTTTCCCGTACACATTTAATTGAGCCTTTTAAATTATATATTAACCTTCACTCATATATCATCTGAAAATATAATTTTGATGTTAGTATGTATGCACTTACAGCAAATGTAAAGTACAGCAAACTTTCATTTATTCATGGCCTATATTAGAAAGCCAATACACTAGGATTGTTTTTAAGGGTGGACCTTCTTGCTTTTTACTAAAAACCTTGCATTTTCACACAAATCAAATCGTACAAATTCATACAAAATTGCCAACTTTTGAAATACTGAGAGTGGCAGAGAAATGCTTGCTCTGAGTTCTGTTCTACTTTGAAGGTAAAGAGTGTAATGTTTTCTGTAAAAAAGCAACTATACATTTTTCAGTTTACAAAACCTTTAAAGTCTCTTTAACTGAACTAATATACTATATTTTGTTGAAACTCCATACAAATCCATGTTAGACCAACAGAATTGCACCAAATGTTGTCCCGACTAGTCAAACAGTTGTCTGAAGAAAGAATGTCCTAATGCTGAAACATTAAGGAGGGTTTGTGAGGGTTGTGTTCCCAGCATGCATTGCAGCATGAATAAATTATGTAAATATTGTTATAAGATTATCATTTTGCTGTTAGATTTACACTTTTGATGTTCTTCTTCATTATTGCTAGTTATGATCTTATGATCTATTGTTAGTTATGTTTTTTTAAACTATTAACCCTCATAATGCATTTTTTTTATCTCAGAGATTTCACTTGTCCTAAAATAAATATATATATATATATATATATATATATATATATATATATATATATATATATATACATACAGGGTGTGATTTGGAGGGGGGATGGGGGTATTCCCCCCCCTCTGGTCTATGCATCCCTGCCTAAAAAAAAAACATCCCACCCTCCCGTTCCGACATCCCGATCTGAATCAAACGATTCACGCTTTGAAGTCCCGATCTGAATCAAATTATTTGCGATACGCGATCCAATTGGAGCACTTCGAAACAGTGAATCATTTTGCGACGCGATGGTTTTACTGATTTGGAGTTTCAAAAAGCTCCATTGATACTGTGCTCTTTGCTCGCTTTCTTTATATAATTTATATGTTGTTTGAATAACCGTAGAAATAACGTACAATGTTTTTACTAAACTGTGATCACGTTAAAACAGTTTCGGTCGTATTAAAAACAACGTAGTTGGGTCAACCTCGGCCTATAGAGTTTTATAGCCTACGCCTATAAAAAAAATTCTAAAGCACCCCCCCCCCCCCCCCCCTCTGTTTTTTTTCACAAATCGCATGTGTGTATGTATGTATATGTATATATGGTAACACTTCAGAATAGGGAACACTTATTCACTATTAACTACGACTTTTCCCTCAATAAATTTCTAATTTGCTGCTTATTAATAGTAAGCAAGGTAGTTGTTAAATTTAAGTATTGGGTAGGATTATATATATATATATATATATATATATATATATATATATATATATATATATAGGCCTATGTGTGTGTGTGTGTGTGTGTGTGTGTGTGTGACCCTGGACAAACCAGTCATAAGGGTAAATTTTTTGAAATTGAGATTTATACACTGAATAAATAAGCTTTCCATTGATGTATGGTTTGTTATGATAGGACAATATTTGGCTGAGATACAACTATTTGAAAATCTGGAATCTGAGGGTGCACAAAAATCAAAATATTGAGAAAATCTCCTTTAAAGTTGTTCAAATGAAGTTCTTAGCAATGCATATTACTAATAAAAAATACGTTTTTATATATTTACAGTAGGAAATGTACAAAACATCTTCATGGAACATGATCTTTACTTAATTTACTAATGATTTTTGGCAATAAAAGAAAAATCTATAATGTTGACCCATACAATGTATTTTTGGCTATTGCTACAAATATACCCCAGCAAGACTGGTTTTGTGGTCCAAGGTCATATATATATATATATATATATATATATATATATATATATATATATATATATATTATTAGTAGTAGTAGTATTAGTAGTAGTAGTATTATAAGTATTAGTATTTATTCATTTATTTATTTATGTTTTGGCCATGCTTCTGCATGCAGCATAATGTATATTCAAACACAAAATAAAAACATATAGTGCCACATATTTTAAAGGGCACTTACAGGCAAAGAATAAGGGCTCATCTCTATCACCAGCTTTGTCATCCATTTAAACCAATTTGCATGTTTTCCCAGCCTTTAAGTCATTTGAAATGAGAATGCTAATGCTCTGGGGTTTGTGTGGTCATCGCAGTGCTTTTGTTTGACTCTATGAGGCCTTAAAACATTCCTTTATTTCATCAAGGCTTGATTACTTCTGTGAAGATTTTCCCTCTTTTTCTGATAATCTAATGCTCTTAACTGAAAGCTTTTTCATTGTTCTACACTTTCTCATTTTCCTCTATTGTGCTCAGTGGACCCTTTAGAGAAGTGGCTCATCAGAGTGAACACATCTCTCAAATATCTATAATGTCTGAAGCTATGTGGATTATTCTTTTTGTAAAGAACATTTATGTCCTTATAAATAGGATTAAATATTAAGATTTTTAAAGATGGAAATTATAAGTAAGCTTTCTTTTATCAAACTACTAGAATTAAGTAATCATAGGAGTGAATTAATAATTTCAGTACTTAACTATCAGCGGATGTTTGTTAAACATTTAACACTTCTACACTGAAAGAAGCCTGGTGTAGGATTTACTCTGAAATAGCAATGAAAGTTGGAAAATGTTTGAATGTTTGAATTAAACATAACGTTTTGAAGTATAATTGTATTAGTATTATTATTATTGTTGTTGTTGTTAAATGTACTCCAGTACAGTAAAAAAAATATTTGTTTGTTTTATTTACTTTATTTTATTTATATTTTGAAGTAGACATTTATTTTATTTTTATTGTTACTGTAAATAGCATTCCAGTATTTTGTATTTTATTTAGTATATTTTATTTCAATTTTGAAGTAGAATTTTATTTTATTTTATTTTAATGTCCACTCAAGTAATGTTTGTTTTATTTACTTCATTGAAAATTTTAAAAACTTTCTCCAATTACATTGTTTCAAACATACGGAAGTTCTAAGCGGCCATGCATTATTATAATTTTTCTGTCTTGTTTTCTCGTGATCACGACTTAATTTTCTCGTGATCTCGACATAACGAGTTGTTTTGTCGTTATCACGACTTAATTTTCTCGTGATCTCGACATAACGAAAGTTGTTTTGTCGTTATCACGACTTAATTTTCTCGTGATCTCGACATAACGAAAGTTGTTTTGTCGATATCACGACTTAATTTTCTCGTGATCTCGACATAACGAAAGTTGTTTTGTCGTTATCACGACTTAATTTTCTCGTGATCTCGACATAACGAAATTTGTTTTGTGGTTATCTGGACATAACGAAAGTTGTTGATCTCAACCTAAAAACCGTTTTCTCACGACGTAATTGTAGCTATCGTGAGAAAATCAGGGTCGCTATATTGTCTTCGACGATAAAGTTGCAGACCCGACAGCCTCCTTCTCAATTGTCGAACACTTATGTGTAAGTCGTCAATCACTGACAGACACAGAGCTAAAATGTCCGAGTATGAATATGCATGACAAGTATTCTATCATGGATCAATGTAGTCGGTCACACACACAACACCTTCAATATTTGGGATGGTACTTATACCATATTTTTATTTTTATTATTTCAGTTTGAGTGAGTCCCTGATCAAAGTAAAAGCGAATACGATCATCCATGATGCTGCGATGATGCTGCTTCTATAGCCTTTTCTCATGCCGAATACACAGAGAAAATTAAGTCGTGATAACGACAAAACAACTTTCGTTATGTCGAGATCACGAGAAAAATTAAGTCGTGATAACGACAAAACAACTTTCGTTATGTCGAGATCACGAGAAAATTAAGTCGTGATCACGAGAAAACAAGACAGAAAAATTATAATAATGCATGGCCGCTTAGAACTTCCGTACAAACATGTATGTACATTGTGAGAATCTTGTTTTAGTTGGAAATCTGAGTTTATTTATGTATGTATGTATGTATTTATTTATTAAGAAAGATGTAGACATTTTCCAGATATTATTATTATTATCAACATCATCTTTGTTTGTTTGTTTGTTTATTATTTAGGCTATTCATCAGAGGATGTTAAGAAAGATATGAATCATTAAAGCAAACAAATGCATGAGTATGCATGAGGCATGTGTGTGTTCACAATGTAACTACAGATAAATGTTGACACAAAGACTAAAACATGTTGTGTTGATGTTCTTCCAACATCAAATTGTATTAATACACTATTAAAAGTAGTCAGTGCTCAGCTCTGATTCCAGCTGTAATATGGAGTTAAATTAATCTGGCAATGTTACAGCATACATTTGTGCGGCAAACTGCTCAATCAAGACGTCACATTAGCTGCACATGCTGTATCACTTCAAGCACTCATTCTCTTCCTGCTGTCATCTATGGCTTTGCTCTAGCCAGCTCACTAGCATCAAAGAAGAAGAGAAGAGAGGGAAAAAAAGTGATCAAACACTCTCCATACAAAAGTTTATTTATCTTTCCCGATGGGCCATTATAAAGGCAAGGTATTCATTTGCAAATTAAATTTGCCAACCAAATTAAAGAGGGGAGGACATAATGGATGGATACTGACTGTGGAGACTCCGAGTCGGGCATAAATAAATGCAGGGAGCGGCTGGAGAGGAAGACAGCATTAGGAGAGAAAGAAAATACCCTGCATTACATGTTCAGTAACCCCAAAATTTATTTGGACGATAAAATTTCTGAATGCCACTGCATTAGATAATAAACGGCATCTGTACACAAATGATGCTACAGCTTTTCTCAAAATTAACTTCAGTTTTCTAAGCTATTTTTTCTATTACTTTAAGCAACTGGTGCCAAAGTGATATGCGGAAGTCAAGTTGAACAGTAGATGCGTTGCTTTGTTAAAGCACTATGTGTTGAGTTTCTAACAGTTCTCTGTTTAAACGACAAATGACCAAATTTACCATGATATATAAGTATAAAAATTACATCACAATATAATTTTGCTATAAAGCTAAAAATTTTGCTATAAAGCTATACTCCATATTTCTCTGCAGTGTTGCTTAAATAACTGCTTATTTAATTTTGGAAATATTTAGACTCTTTTGGCCTGTTTACACCTGGTCATTTCATGCGTTTTCGCTGATTGGATATCTGTCTGATTTGTTAAAACATTTTCATTTACACTTGGCCACATAAATGTGTCGTCGTAAAACGGATATAAATCCGATCTTCAATTCCCACTCTATATTTAAATTTAATGGAATTCACGTCAACGAAATCAAAAGATAAGCGCTGCATTTTATTAATTATCAGTTCATTTCAAGATTAAAGCCCGCAATAGGAGAGCGTGCGGCACCAGCAATGGAAAGATAAGTTCGTCTTACTACTTTTAATGAAGATGATTGTGTGTTGACCATCTGCGTCTTACTTTCAGTTTCATTCGCCGCAGTTTGCATGTCGGCTTACTGAAGAGATGCTCGGCTACTCATCCACGGTGATGCGTGTTGCATTAGCGCAGTCATATCTATAGACTGACGGCTGAAGGTCTGGAATCCATGGCACCTTTCATTGGCCAAGACCAGCCCATGATGCTGTTTGACCGACATGTCAAACAACCAATCACAGCTCGTTTCGTTCAGCGTTACGTTTCGGGGTTTTTGGTTTGTTTTTGAAGGGAATGTGCCCCCTGATCTACCTAAATGTGTCTATGTTCGTGCAAATCATTCGTGATCCAGCCTCACCTACAGAAGAAGTGCGTATAAGGGTGTTTAATTAATCTTTGCAAATCGCCTTTCCTAATAATGTGCTAATTAGCAAGTTTCACGATGAATGCTGCTAAAGTAAACAGTCCATCAGAGAGCGGCTCGGAAGAGAGGGGCGGGGTCAGCAGAGCTCATTAACATTTAAAGGAAAATGCTACAAAACGGCTTGCTCTGACAAGAGCTGTTTTTGACAGGTTTAAAAAGGTGGGGTTTTTTACACTACCATTGAGAAATTTTAACCAAACTATGCTACAGAATTTTCATTAAGAACCTAAAGTATCATATCAACTTGTGGAAAATGGGCATATTTAAAGATTCTATGCCGTGAACTTTAAATATTTCACATACTTTTGAAAATCCAGCATTTAGTTGATCCTGATAAGTGCTCGTCGTCACAGTAGTAAACACGATGGCTTTCTTATTTCGTGAGGGGTTTGGCATCATGGCATTTTTGTTTCCAAGCGGAACGTTAAAGAACGTGACACACACGTCTCCTGGAAATCCTGTATAATTCAACAAATCAGAGGACGACCTCGAAACTCCTGAAGTGATTCCACTTTTGTGTGCCATTTGCATCAGACGATTAGCCAACGGTCCGTGGCCATGACGTCTGAGGCTGAGACTAATCTGACTATAATGTCATATAGGCCTAGCCTATAACACGCTCTCACATGTTTATTATTTTAACATTTTGGGAGGAGTAAAATACAGATACATTTACACTTGTCCAGTTTCGTCTGGAATGCGTCCCAGACCACCTCCTGAAGACGTTTGAGCGATCGGATTTATATCCGTCTCGAATGCGTTTCGGAGGGCATTTACACCTGATCTTTTCACGATCGGATAGCTATCCGATCAGACAAAGTGTATGAAGTGACCTGGTGTAAACAGCCCCTTTAACAACTGGTTATTTTTCATTTAGGACAACCAATCGCATCTTCATTGATGATTTTTGAGAATTGTACTCTTATCTAAAGGCTGGAATACACTATACGACTTTTGCCCCGATTTCCCCCTGAACAATGCCTACAAATATTTAATAAGTTAATCTCTTAACAAAACAATAATATTTAATTATGTTAAGAGATTACGATAATTAATATTAGCTGGACTTGTTCTGCTAGACAACACTATAAAATATATATCATGATATCTCATCATATCACTCAACTTTAAATCTTTATCTTTAAAACTAAATCATTATAGACAAAACCATACGACTTTATGTAATGCTGCACTGTGTATTGTGAAAAGTTCTAAACAAATACATTTGACTTGACTTTATAATTTAAAATCTAACACACTTCATTTTGTGAAATGTTTTGATGTCTTTCTGATATTTTGTTATCTAATGCAAATACATTCATACGTTTCTGAGTATGTCCAAATACCTTCTGGGGCCACTGTATAATAGGACAGGAAAAGGACTCTGTGAAGGGTAAAGAATTGGAAGTGTGTCCAGATTTATCTGACGGGCCTGATTCATTTATTATCTCTCTCTTTGTTCATAAACTTGCATTTGAATGTCCAACAGTATGGAGATTGGGCAACAGCTGGAGTGAATGTGACCACTTTACGTTCCCCCGCTACCAAGAATAATGTCCTTGTTTCGCATATCACATAATGAATATTTGATTGCATAATTTATTTCACGCCAGACTAAAAAAGACTTGCATATCATGGCATGATATACTCCAGAGCACATAAAAATATAAATTTGTCGCAGATGAGAAGCCTGTCTATCGTAAACTTTTCCAGAATAATGGCTTTCTGTTATTGCGTGACGTTAAGGTGTTATGCCGGCGCTTTTATCAGAAAGTTGTTCCAGGGCAAGAGGGGGATGTTATTCCATGTACCGGGCCGGCATTAATCTCTGTCACATGGTCGTCTCTGATATATCCCCTTTCCAAATGAGCCGAGCGTGAACCCAACCTCCGGTTTTCCCGTCTGGTAGCGGCATGTTTCAGCCGCTGTCGGCATCAGCGCTGACATTGAAGCCTTGCTCCCAGAACAAACGTGGAGGGTAAACAAGAAGGACGAATTAAATTTCCTCAACCAGGAACACGAACAACAAGATAACGTTGGATGTTTTTTCCCTCATTCATTGCTCTACCTGTTCTGCTTTAAGTCCATTACGACCAGTGCAACACCGTGTGACAACTTTGATCAAAAGCAATTAATCTCCTACTAAGAGAAATGGCTCTCAGCTTCAAGTGTGGTTGGAGAAAGCACTCGTCCACATAAACTATGTATGAGGACGTTTAAAAAGCAAATAGGGAAGGATATATCATAACGTACTGCTGATTAAGAAACCGAGGGCTCCGCCTGAGGCTATCAGATACGAACGCGTTCGAAGCATTCGGTACATTCGACTTCATTAAGAGACCACCAGGAAAGATGGCTGGCGTCAACACGCTCGTGCCAAATTGTTTAATTATAGATGATTTATCACCAAACTGTCATTTGCTAAGCAGTAAACCCTCTTCCCGCCGCGCGCTGAGATTGGCACAGAGCACATATATTAAACTCCCGCCGCTACTGTGAAGAGGGAAAATCGACTGAGTGTAATGGCTTTGCTTGTAGGCCTCCAAAACATGGATTTTGTCAATGCACTATAACGACATGCAAAATTTTTAAGCAATGAAATAAGAATAATGTACACAGCAATGTGAACAAGGAGGTCTATGCTTAGCCTTATTGTAATAAGAGTTTACAAGGAGTAACAACCCTAAATATTCCTCAAAATAATATTTACAGACAAGATTATTATGCTGATATCCCACTGCCAGTCACCAATATACTGTAGCCCAGAAACCTTAGGGCATAGGGAGCTTGGTAATTCACAAGTCTCTGTGAGATTCCATCTTAAGTCTATATGTTATCTTAAGTCTATATTCCATCTTAAGTCTTAAGTCTCTATGAGATTCCATCTTAAGTCTTAAATTCAGATTTGATAGGTTTAGTATTCGAAATGGTTACTAAAAATATAAATTTCTGAGTTCAGATTTTTTCTGTAATATTTCTACCATAGATATGGCTCAGGTTATCGCAGTTTCAACCTGGCTTATCACCTGGAAAGTCCAATCACTTAGAAACACAATAACACACTTCTTCTCATGCAGAAAGCTGCATGATTTGAGGCATCATTCATGTCTGTAGTACAAACGTGCATGGATGAGTTCAAGTTATGCTTTGGATTTGTGAAAAATAAGTGTGCTTAATTGTATTGAATGTGCACTTGTAGAGTATTTCAAATCTTAAATCTAAAGTAAATAGTGGTAATGTGCTTGTTTATAATCTAACGTTCATGGAATAAAAAAAACACTTAAGTGTACTTAAAAAGAGTGCACATTCATGACTGTGTTTCTTACCACACTTAAGTTTTAAAAAGTTTGCTTTGTAATGTAAAAATGAGTTTTACAATATATATATATTTAATTTAATTTAATGCATTGTTTTAATAATCTTTAGTTATGCTTTGGAAATGGACTTATGTTGACATACTACAAAGTGCAAATTTGCAAATTACAAGAAGTTGTAATTTGTTATTCAATGTTATATTTAAATGTAATGTATAAAAATTTGCTGAATTGCAACCTCATTTTTACAAATGTGTAATATATTTGATTACATGGCATACAAGTTTTGTTAGAAATGATGTTAAAGTATATTTTAGTTTACCATAAATTCCTGTCAGTACATTCTACAGTTTATGTTTAAAATATAATAAAGGTAATTATGAAATTACATTCATGTAATTAAGTGGGTAAAACAAAATAATAATAATAATAAAGTTCAGCTAATTGCAGTTAATATATATTTAAAAATAAATTTTCATTTAATTGCAGTTAACATGCAATTAGGTACAGTGTTGGAGAAAGTTACTTTTAAAAGTAATGCATTACAATATTTCCTTACTCTCTAAAAAAAAAAGTCACTACTTGTGTTACTTTTGCATTACTTTTTCTCATCTGGGCTGGGCTTGCTTGCTTGTTTTTAGTATATTTATGGCAAATGTAAAAGCCCTTTCACACCAAAAGTGAAATGAGTTGAAAAGTGAAATGAGTGAAATAATAAATGTGAAAAAAAGTAACTGGCGTTACTTATTTGAAAAAGATGTTTTCTTGCAAATTAAAAAGTAATGCGTTACACTTTACTAGTTACTTGAAAGAAGCAAAGCGATTACGTAACTCATGTTGTTTGTAATGCGTTACCACCATTACTAATTAAGTATCTGAAAACATTACATTAAGTTCATTCATTAAGTTAAAGTGTTTAAAAGTGTATTCTTTTCATAATAAATTCTCTTTTTAAAAGCATGCTAAAGTGTATTTATTTTCACAAGTGAGGGTTTCATTCAAATCCCTTAACCTAAATATATGAGCAATGTGCCTTTCCACTAAAAAGTGGAACGCTGAATACCATTGTCTAGAGAGACTCACAACATGCTGTGAATGAAAAGAACAGACTATAATAGCAACAAAACAAACAAACAAAAAACACACAAATAAACAGCATCCAAACGGTCAAAATGCAAAGAAAAGTAGGTGTTATGAGAATCGCAGCACCATGGGGCCAAAAAGAGGAGCCTTGATGGAAATGGAAAAAACAATAATGAGAGAATTAAATATAGCCAGCAGATGAAAAATAATAACATATCGATCTCACAAGTAGCACTTTAAAGGTGCATAATACCCTGATTCCTGATACTGATCAAGGCTTGCGCTCAGTGTTGGCATTCGGCTGGGACCCCCAGTGAGTGGGAGATTGCCTCCGATTTTGGTCATGTTATTTATATCACCTTATTTTGGCCTGCGGGAGCTGAATCACCTGACGTCGCATGAACTGCATTCTGCGCGCTGCATGAGGGGGTCAACATGGGTTAAAAACACTTGATTGCATTAGTGCTTAAAAGGCCAAAAAAATAGCAAGAGCAAGTCATTTAAACTTAAACCATTTTGATCAAATGTACTGTTTTTCATGTGAACTTTAGATGACTGCACTCAGGTAGCCAATAATAGACTCTTGTGATAAATAATTCATAAATTTTGCACCAAACAACACCCAGACTACCAACCATACAGCTGATATGGATGGTGTACTGTGAAAGCTTACAAGTCTCTATATATATGATATTCTAGGGCCATATTACCAAAACCACCTTAACCACTGTAAAAAAAAAAAAGAACAGCATACTTTTAATTTAAGTCAAACAATAACACTTACAGAATACAGAAATAATACACTTTAAAAGAATATGTACTTAAGTGCAAACTAAATGTTATGTTATGTTTGAATATTTAACTGCATGTAAATTTCAATTAAATAAAAATGCATTATGGTTTAAATTTACATTTAAATACATTTAATTGACTTAAAAGTACTTTTGTGACCCACTTAAGTAGAAATTAAGTAAATTTTATATGCAATTCCATTATTATTTCTATTCTCTTTGAAATAAGGTTAAAGTGTACTGCTGAATGTTCTGACAAGCATTTATGGTAAACTAAAATATATAAAGATTTGATAAGCTCCATATTCTAAAATGTATTTCAGAATATATTTCAAAATGTATTTTAGGGGAAAGAAAATGCATTTCCAATATTACATATATATTACTGATATATTTAAATATTACAGATTTCTAGCTAAAAACTAGATTTATAATGATTCAATAATGTTTATTTTCCATCAATAATTTTTGAAATGTGTTATTTCACACATGGCAGATAACATTTTTTTTTTTTTTATGTGAAATGTGAATGTATTTTCTTGCATTGAAAATATATGGAGGGAAGATACATTTTTAAATGCTTTCAATATATGTGTATATTTAAAACATATTTGTATATTGAAAACATAAAAACATATTTTAGCATATATATTTTTGGCCATTGTGCATATATATTTTTGCCCATACATGTATATGTATATGTATATATATATATATCAGTGGCGTTCCGTCCATATATGCTGCAAATATATATCCTCATCAATTTGCAGTGGCTACAAATAGCTGCTCCCATTAAATTCAAGGCATTAATGTTTGCCTACAAAATCCCCTCTAGCTCTAGACACCTTTACCTAAATTCATTACTTCAGCCCTATGTGCCTCTAGAAGCTTGCGTTCTGCAAGTGAATGATGCATTATTGTGCCATCCCACAGAAGCACAAAATCACTTTCACTGACTTTTACATTAACTGTTCCCATCTGGTGGAATGACCTGCCCAACTCTATCTGAGCAGCTGAATCCTTAGCCATCTTCAAGAAATGGCTAAAAACACGTCTTCAATCTCTATTTAACACTCTAACTCTAGCACTATCTATTCTAATTCTATTTAAAAAAAAAAAAAAAAAGTGTGTTAGGCTAACCGAGACTTGTCATAGCACTTGCATGTTGTTGCTCTTTTATTGGTTTTGATTGCTTCTATTGTCCTCATTTGTAAATCGCTTATATATATCCTATATATATATATATATATAATATATATATATATGATGATATGGATGTCATAATGTGAAAGTCATTTATAAGCGAGCTGTGAAAACAATGAACCTTTCTTTTTTTGCACACAGTGCAAAATCTGTCATTCTGGATTTTAAACACGGTAACTCCATAATGCTATCGTGTATATTACATGTTCTTTTCTCTCCTGCAATGCATACAGAAGAAAAGGCAATTAAAGCGACTCTGATGTATGATGTCAGTGGGACTATAGCGGAGTGTGAAACTGTCACTGTGCGTATCGGGCCGCTGTGTTAACAACAGTCTCGTCTTTTGCCCAGAGACTGCTGGGGCCGTGATGGAATATGACATATGAGTAATTCCAAAGCAGGCGGCTGAAGACTGGATTAGATAAGCATTGGGTGGAAAACAGGTGGGCTTTTATTGGCTACGTGATAATGTCAGTCTCAGAGTCTCTGTCACATTCTGCAAACACAGAAGACTACCCGCTCTGCGATTCATAACAGTTTGTCATGTCTGCGGATGTATGTAGCGACTTCTATTCATGGGGCTTGGCATCTGTTGTCCAACTTGAGCGGTGCAAGCAAAACCAAAAAAAGCAGCTGTTTAAGAGGCAAAAGCGTTTTAAACTCATCGAGAATAGTGATAACTCTTGCGGTGTTTGCCAAGGAAGGACTCGAGCGGTCCTTATCAATTATGGACACGTATCAGGCTTGAATAATTAAGAGTTGCTCGTAATTATGTTCAAAAACCATAACTAGAAATGAAAGTCAACAGACTTAAAGCCTGAGCTTGGTCCTGCGCTGAAGATGAAGTGCTGTGTTCGTCTGTGGACCCAGGAGGGTAGAAATGAATGACAGATGCTTGTGAGATTACAAAGAATTATAATTAGGCGCAGAAATATGGATGAGGAGTCGAGCACACTTATGATCCTCACAGAACTGACATACGGGACTATTTGTAAATAACTGAGGCACGGCACCAGAAACATACTGGAATCCATTATTATGAAATATGTGGGATTCTGCTAAAACTAATGGTTTTTACAGGCAGCCAAATTTGGACCATATGAACCATATGTTGGAGTGGAAGAGGATCTGCTCTCTCGAGAGGTGTTTAAAACATTAACCTTGAGATTAATCATAAGCTATTCATATGTTATTTTAGTTAGAGGTCATAGATAAATTATTAAAAATAAGAAAAATAAACTAAATTAAATATAATTTTTTTTTTTAATATATATTTGTACTATACTTATACACCTAAGACATATTCGGACACACTTAAGTATATCCAAATATAACTGTGTAAGTGGTATCTTTTCAATTCCTTGTAACCATGGCCTGAAAGGGATTTTTACTAGTTGTATGATGTCAGTTTGTCTTATTTTCTTTAATTGTATTTTAATTTATTTTATTTTATTAACTGCATTGTAACCACATAGCGTCATTATCTGGCCTCCTTTACATTTGCTTTTAATATGTGTTTTAATATAAAGTCAAATTTAAATTAGAATAAAAATAAAATAATTTACCTCAAATTGACAGAAGGTGTCCTGGTTTTGTTTTGTTTTATGCATTTTAAAATAAAATAAAATATTTATAAATAAATAGTATAATAAAATAGTTTGCCTCAAAGTGACAAAGGTGTTCTGGCAAGTTTTGTTTTGTATCTTAACTTTGAAGCAATTCTGACACAAATATTTGTAATTTGCTGTGCATTGTATTCAGAGATTGTCATTGTGAGGCCAACTTTGGAAATGGTCATGGAATAAGTATAACCACATCTGACATATATGGCAACATACTGTGAGCAAGTGGCCTTTTCCATTATGCACCAGCAAGTATGATCAGATCTCTGTATGATCACACTGAAGATGTATTGGAATGAAACTGTAAAGGCAATAATGCTAAGAACATCTAGAAACTATATTCCAGGCATAAAGAAGGCCTGAGAGAATCCTTTCCATGTTTATGTGAATCAAAGCAGTTGTTTTTCATTTTTGAAAGTGCAATGCACATTTATACTCCAATCGAGCTCATCATAATGTCAGTTATTCTACAGAGATTCAGTGCAGTTTAACAGCAAACTTTTCTTTGGTGCTTCTCTCTTAAGAGGAAGCAATACATTTATTATCTGATGGCTACCAGCGGAGCCGCTCGTGCTTTTACAGGGAGCAGAAACTATATTTTTAGGCCGAGTAGCAAGGAGATTGAAAATTGAGTCAAGGAGAGAGGGGGAATAAAGGAGAATGAGTGTACTAAGCTGGACTGACAGACTCCATTGTAAGCAGAGCCAGTACCAAGGAGCGGAGGAGAGGCTGTACATTTCATCCGTCGAAAGTACAGACGGGGATAGAGTTTCTATAGAGGACGTACTGGAGTTGCAAATGTCTGACTCTGCACAGAGAGCTAGGAGCCTCTTGTAGGAGCTGCCGTTTAGAAGAAAGTTGATACGTAAACTTGACAGAGTGCGTTCGGTTCACATTAAATTGGATTTGCCCACTTCTTTTCATTCTTTTAAAGAAAATCAAAATCCTGTGGCGTGCTGCTCTTGACAACAGCAGTTGGAAGCAAAGTAACATATTGTGCAGTTTGCTCTCGGCTCTGAGAAACTATGTTAAAGACGGGGAGAGCTGGAAGGTGGGGTGAATTTATGTGGTAAAAAGTTAAAAACACAGCTGTCAGATCACAGGGAACAGACTAGAACATAAGGAACATCTCACCTCAATAAAAAAAGCAAGCGGCTGATAAGGGCTAAACTCACCCAACTGAAGCAGGAGAAAGTAAAAGATGAAAGTTGTGTGCGTAGCTTGAACCATGAATTAACCCTGATGATCAAATAAAGATTACGCTTTTTTTTTTAGGCTCACTGAAATTCTTAATTCTGATTGGTGAATTTCTGGTGAATGTTTAGCGTAACAACTGCCAATCTCTTTAACTAACCACTGCCAAAAGCAACCGACTTCCTATATATACATAGCTGTGCTAGTTTCATATCTCTTCTATCAGTCAAAATAATAAGAAAAAAAATTAATCTATAGCTCTTGTGTGCACTTCAAATCTTAACGTATATATAATTAAAAAAAAAAAACACTGTATTTGCAAATAATATAATAATAATGAACTAAAATACCACTTAAGTGTACTTAAAGAGAGACACTTTCATAACTGTTTTTAACACTTTAGTACACTTTTTAAAAAGTGCACTTTGTAATAAAGGCTAATTAAACTAAGTTTTAGTTTAAAGTACATTTTAAATCATTGTTTTAATAATATTTTTTTGTGTTTTACACTTATTTTGATGCATTGGTTTACACGCTAAAGCACATGTAAAGTATTTGATTATTATTTCAACTGTATTGTGTTATTCAAAATAACATTTAAAAAATAATATATTTTAAATGTACTAAATTGCACCTTCATCATTACAAATATATTTGCAAACATGACATAATAGAACATTTATTAAATTATATATTCAGTGCATTCAGCAGTAGACTTTTACCATATTTCAAAGAAAATAGAATTATGAAATTACATATAGGCCCGGTTTCACAAACGGGGCTTAGCTTAAGCCAGGACTAAGCCTTAGTTAAATTAAGATATTTAAGCAACTTTTGCAAAAATGCCTTAGAAGAAAACATTAAGGTGTGCATCTTGGCACAGAACAATGACACTGACATATTTTAAGATATGTCAGAGCAAGATATTTTCAGTTGAGACAGCTCAAACATGCATTTTAGTCTGAGACTAGCTTAAGCCTTGTCTGTGAAACCAGGGGATAGCCTAAAGATGTACTTAAGTCCTACTTAAGTGGGTCAAAGCACTATTAATATAACTGCATTTAATATAAATTTAAACTAGAATACATTTTAATTTAAGTATAAATAATATGCAATTAAGCATACAAGAACATTACATTCAGTTGACACTTAAGTATTTTTAACTTTTTTATGTTATGCATTGACAATTATACATTATAAAGTGTGGCTATTTTATTTTATTATATTGAAGTGTGGCTATTTTATGTTAACACTTTAGATTAGGGAACACATTCACTGTTAACTAAGAGTTTTCCCTCAATAAACTCCTACTTTGCTGCTTATTAATAGTTAGTAATGTAGTTGTTAAGTTTAGGTATTGGGTGGATTAAGGGATTTAAAATACTGTATGGTCATGCAGAATAAGGCATTAATATGTGCTTAATAAGTACTAATAAACAGCCAATATGCTAGAAATATGCACGCTAATAAGCAGCTAGTCAATGGTGAGAATTAGTCCCTAAAATAACGTGTTATCTATGTTATTATATTTACGTTGTAGATTATGGTGACTAGTTAATGGCAGGTGTTCCACAGAGAATGTCATTCTGTGACACAGTTTTGACACTGAAGATGGATTTCACATGCAGGATGGATTCTCTCCAGGAATCCTTGTGTCCATAATGTTAAGGTGGTGTTGAGAGCAGCATGGGGGACGTCGACTCGACACCTCAGTGTCATTAAGTACACTTTAAGAATTCCAAAAAGCCATTTATCACAGTAGGAGAAAGAACGAATTCGCCCTGTTTCACCAACAGAAGACCTAGTGCTGCTAAAAGCATAAGTGCTGATAAATGACTTCTTAAATGCTACTTTTAACACACAACCTCCTGTCCTTCACAAAGGAATAGCACACATTTAGGCCACATGCTGCCCCATATCTCAGATCATGAAGTGCATGCATGAAGGTGTAGCTCTCTGATCTACATTTTGTGGCCATCCATCTGGTTTTGAAACATCATGTCTGTCTGGTGCAGGCTTTGCCCTTTTAAGATCGCTATTTTATACTTTATACAATGGTACATAATAAATAAGTTTAAAAAAATATGTAAAGCTATATTCAGGTTAATATGACATACTGTACAGTACACTTTAGATGAAATATAGCACCTCTCATCAACATGGTGGCATTTCATTCCTGCGTTTCCAGCTTGATTGAGCCAATGATTCAGTTAGTCATTCATTAAGACGTTTCTAAATTTGAAAATCCATAATAGTATACTACTCTTACTATTTAGCATACCTTTTATTGGTAAAAATAGTAAGAGTTGTTTGCTAGAGTTGTTTCCTTCCTGAATGAATCAGCCGTTTTGAACAAATCAGTTGAATTAATAAATCAATTATTCACGTATTAAGATTTTCCACCACCTTCTGGCAGTTTTAGTTTCATATTTACCGAATCATTCCATAGTTTTATATGTATTCTATTTTATAATTAAAACATTAATTTCATAACATTATTTATGCAATTGTAACTGCAGCTTAAATGCATTCATGGCATCTCTGAGCTGCATTAAATACATCTAAAAGCCACTTCAGATGCAGCTTCTGTGCCATTTCTGCAGAGTAAAGATGGATTTTTATTTATTTATTTATTTTATATTGATTTCATTTGACTGCTATCAGACATATAGTCCAAAGATGAATTATTATTATTATTACTGATTTAATTTTATTGGTATTAGCCATATAGTGTCTTATTATTCAAATGGCATTTATTGAGTGAACTGAGGAATTTACATGAAAGATGACACATCTCCTTTACTAATGATAGAAAAACTACCCTTATAAAGATATTTAAAAAAAATGCTCCTGGAAAAAAATAAAAGGGTTAAATATTTTTACTTAATTGGAAAAGTTCATTTCTGTCACTGGTTTAGGATTTTTTTTTTTTTTTCAGTTTTTATCCTGGCTTCACTGCAAAGCCTCCTTATAGAAACGAACACCATATATCTGAGGCTGTGTGTGCATGAACCTCTTTTTTATATATTTGTATACCCTTCCCCACAGATGTAGCCATCATAAGAGTATTATCCGAAGTTGACATTCACATGTTACGGCTAACCGCTGCGGTGCACCCAATTTCCCAGGGACTGAGGCGGCAATGGGGCGAAAAGACGCATTGACCGCGTGTATTTTTAACGCACCGGTTATATAACAGCACGCCAACAGCCCAGTCATTTAAATGGTACAAGTCATGCGCTATGTAGAGTGGGAGCCGCTGAAGCAATGCAATGGACCCCTGTTGGAGCGCGAGCAAAAGGTTAACACAGCAGGGGGAATTAATGTCTTAATGACACTATAATGAATGGGGAAATATGGACGAAATGAGGAAATATGCATCAGTGAAGAAAAAGGACACACAAATGAATTAATTATCACCCACGTGGCCCGGCGAATGCTGGGAAAGACAGTCCAGTAATGAGAGCGATGAGAGTACGGTGCATTACCTCTGGGGACGAAGAGAGGTGCTGGGGTTTTACATGTGGAAGAGAGAGCCGAGTGTAAATGAAGGGGCTTCGTCATCACATATTTCTTTGCAGTGATTCTCCAGATGTTCTCCAGAAATTGCCTTTCATAAATCAACATTCTACAGCTTCACTTACAAAAAAAAGTAGCATGGTACAGTGAAATGTACAATGATGATATATTTAAATGTAGAATAGGATGGGGTTAGATAACCTTACACCTCAATTTGTCTTTTGATGTATGAAGGCATGCTCTTATTCATTTTCTTATTTCATCTGAATAGCAACATTTGGGCAGGATAGAGAGATGAAACTGTTTTGAGGTTAACTGATCCAGTTTTGTGTCTCTGGAAAATAATAATCATGTGACATTGTATTTAATATCAAAGTTTTTATGTCTATTTGTTAATGAAGGATTTGTGGACACAATTGTTTTAGATTTGTGGAATATGTATGTGTTTATTTATTTATTTTAAAGATAAAATTAGATTTAATACTTATTGTAATTTTGGGGGCTATTATTCAATCAGGCTTGTTATAATTACCTAAAACTACAGCCATAAAAAAAACACATTTTGTTTGTTGATATGAAATAAATGTTAACTGAAATTAAATAAAATATAAAGAATTAAATTTATTTAAATAAATTGACCTAGCTGCCAAGGCAAAATTTTAATTTAGTTTAACTTGATAACTAAAATACCTAAAACTAGAATAAAAATAAACAAAAACTATAGACAAATCTATAGAATATAGACAACTACTATATATGTATATAAAAAAATGCTAAATTTAAATAAACGAAATAACACTGAATAATTTGTTGAGATATTTTTCATGAAGGCTATTTCAATTGTATTGCAGTGTTGGTATTGTGATATATATTCAGTTCAAATAAGGGCAATTTTTGGCCAATTAATTATGACATATTCAATTAAAATATGAGCAATTTTTGGCCAATTAATTTATCAATATACACATGCATACTATATACATACATACATATATAGTGAAATAGTTGTTACTTTATTATTATTATTATTTATTGTTGTTGTCTGTCATGTTTGCAAGTAATAATACGTCTGCTAATAACACACATAATTTATGCAATCTTGTATCACAAGTAAATGTATCTTGATTTAGGATTCTTTAGACATGTGTACTGGAAAACAAGATAACAATACCTAGTAAGAAAATCATTTACAAGCTGTAATATTGCACTCATGGCATTGGAATAAAAACGTTTTTTGTTTCTCTCTTTTCTATGATCATTTATTTTAGTGCCACATTTGGTCACATAAGACCCTTTCTTTGTCCTGAAGGTGTTTAGAGATATTTTTAAAGATAGTAAATTTATCAAGTAGACAAATAAACAGAGTGAAAGTCAAGTAGGCCAGTTTACTTGCTCAGGAACGCACTGATTCAAAGCACTGGCCTGAAATCACAGCAGGTGCGAATGTAAATGAAAAACGATCGATTTGAAATCAATACGAGCAATCGGACACGCTCACCCATGTAAATCCTCTTTCCTTTTTGTCAATGAACAACCCTCCAATTCAAAATGCAAGTCATCTTAAAAGATGGGTGTCTTCTTCCAGACCATCCAGGCATGAGATCTGACTCAAATAAACATGAAGACCTTTTTAAAACGCTCGATTCCTCGACCCTGTGCATCGTTTTGATTTGTGGGTGGTTCGATGATGAAAGCTCTGGGATATAGGTTTACTACAGCACTTACACCTCAGCTTTTATATGTGTTAATGATGCGTTGAGACTATTTTGATATTAGAGGGACAGGATGCGTTCTGTTGAGGCAAATCGAAACTGCATCTGCTGCATTTGGAGCTTCAATATTGAAGAATATTACACATTCTCATTGATTCATGTAGAATTGTTTGTTGTCATAATGTGTTAAAATTAGTAGTTTTATTTATACATGCACCATGTCAAGAATATATATATATATAATACTGCCGTTCAAAAGTTTGAGATCAGTACGATTTTTATTGTTTTTATAAAAAGAGTCTCTTATGCTCATCAAGACTGTATTTGTTTGATCAAAAACTGTAATATTGTGAAATATGATTGCAATTTCTAATATTGATTTCCAAATTTACATACTTTAAAATAAAATGTATTTCTGTGACGCAGCGCTGAATTTCCAGCATCATTACTCCAGTCTTCAGAGCACGATCCTTCAGAAATCATTCTAAAATGCTGATTTATTATCAGAAATAATAAACTGTTGTGCTGCTTATTATTTTTTGGAACCTGTGATTTTCTTTGATTCTTTGATGAATAAAAAGTTAAAAAAGAACAGCATTTATTCTAAATAAAAATATATTTTTATCCATTTACCACAACCTTGATGAGCATAAGAAACTTGAATAAATGAATTGCAATAAGTCGATATTTCAGAGCCCCTGAAGAAGATACCTCAAAGACATTAGACTACACTGTCGTGGCAGATGAGTGTTTTATTTCTGTCTCATTAAACGCAGGACGCTGCAATATGTTTTACAGTAACCGTTGATCAGGAGGTACTTTCAGTTTACACTGCTCAGATAACAGGAAACAGATCCGGGACATTTTAATTGTTTTGTTGTTGTGTTATATGGTTAGACTTAATAGAGCGTGTGTGAGAGCATAATGTAGCATGTAGTGGTATTTTTGCATTAACTCTTTAATGTATTTCACAAAGACAGCATGGCAGTCCAGAAAGAGGTCTGTGAGGAAGTCCAGAGTGGATGCCACCTGTCTCTTTCCGGCTCCAAGGTTTTACAGCTTTATGGCCATATGCTGCTATAAAAACAGCACAAGACACATACAAGAAAAGCTTCCGGCCCTTTCTTCCTTACTCAAGTCTCTGGACAGGCCTCGTCTGTCAACATTTTGTATCTGTTTGCGTTAGGTCAAGGGTTGGAAATACAGACGTATCGCAGCACAACAAAAGCTGTGCTTTCATGAGCGAGCCGTGGATGGCCTACGGTTTATGTTTGACTTGAGATACAGTAAATCACAGCAGCTCATCCAAACTGAATTCACACCATCAGGAAGATCAAAATACTTGCTTCCCGGTTGTGTTGCTCGAATATCCGAGATCTTCTATGATTAGATTGGAAACTATACGAACAACAAATCCTTTACAAATATAAACATAATAATTTAATCATTGGTAATATGTATTATATAATAATTAATACCAATAATTAATAATATGATGTAACAGATATGATGAAACAAATATTTCATAATATAGAAATAAATATTGAAAATTACTTGAGTTACTAAATTAAATTAAATAATAACAAAGTTATAATGTGAAATACTTTTTTTAAAATATATTTAGTATAATATATTTTAATATTATTAAAAAGTATCAATAATATCAGTTATGATGATGATTATGATGATTATAAACACAATTATGCAATGTGTAAAATAGATTTAATAATAATAATAATAATAATAATAATGATTATTATGATAATAATAGTAATAATAAACAATTAACAAAAAAACAAATAACACAATTATGCAAATATGTAAATTATTATTATTGTTATTATTATTATTAGTAGTAGTAGTATGTTATTACCTGTTAAGTTTGCATGTAATATGAATAACAGTAATTTAGTTATAATAATTACTTGCAAATATGCTGGTTAAGAAGAAGAAGAATAAAAATAATTTACACATTTGCATAATTGTGTTATTTGTTTTTGTTAATTGTTTATCATTATTATTTTTATTTTTTTTTTGTCTTTTTTACACATTGCACAATTGTGCTTGTAATCATCATCAACATCATCATCATCATCATCATCATAATGGATTTTATTAATGCTTTTTAATAATATAAAAAATGTTACAATTCATATATAAAAAAAAATTGCGTTGTAATATTCAATTTTTTCTCAGTAATAAAGGTAAATTTCTCTCCAAATAAAGCCGATATTACACTCTTTCAGGATGTGTCACTTCCCATCTAACACAACATTATCTGTGGCAATACAGAGGATCATAATATGCCTGAGCAGGTGCAGCATGTGAAATCACATTAGACCACTCCCAGTTTAGAACTAGAGGAAATCTGGTTTCACAAGAACCAGGATTGCACCGACAGACGATACACTAGCTCTACAATCACACCAATCAGCCGCTCGACTTCTTCTAGGCCTCCAGTGCAGGAATCCAGTCCCTCTTCAAAGGTAATTAGTCTTCATATTGTGGCATGTCCATCCAGTTTGCCCCACACTGCTCTAGGGAACGCACACACGGACATGGTTAATAGGCTCTGTTAATGAGCCAGTCCTTTATTATCAATCTTACGCTGGACCTCCAGTTTATGAGAATAGCATGCTGTGGAACGCTCTGGGAGAAAACGAGCTATAATTGTTATGTACATATATGGAATGAGCGTCCGCAGAGGAACAGCGCCGTTCCGAGCGTGAGAACAAGTGTCCTTGTGATATGGCGAGGGCTGCTAATTTAAACGCAGCCGCACACTATATGCAGACTCGATTCCAGGCCTTTCTAGAGGGGAGCGCTGCCCTCTTTGTCCTCCACCACCTGGTCAAAATACTAACAGCTGACTTGCTTGTGACCTCCACAATGGCTATAAATCATATCTCACCTCTAGCAGATCCGTTTACCCACCCTCCTCTCCGCGAGCCAGGAGCCATCTATAGGTGCTTTATAACAAGATTATAGCCAATTTTACTTGCCATCTTTCTTAAATCAGTTCCAGATGCTGTCCAAAAGAAGATTTGCTTTGATAACATGACAAATGTTATGTCATCGAACTTATTAGCCGCAAAGAAAAACATGATTGATTTACATTAGATTATTGACAGTTAATGCGTCATTGTCATAATTTACTCTCACTCATGTTGCTCCAATGACCGACTTTCTTCAGTGGAACATAAACCAGATACTTGGAAGATTAAAAATATCTCTATATCTTAGTCATCTGCCACCTGATGATACTATTTGCTCCCTTTCAAACTCTCTTTAAGATGCACTTTAAAGTAATTTCATTATAAGGACTTCTTTCATGTTTCACAGAACAGAGAAAGTTGGTTTAGAACGACATGACATTGAATAAATTATGACAGAATAATCATATTTGGGTTAACTGTCCCTTTAACATTTTATTTCTATGCAAAAACGGAGTCCTGACTCAGCTTCAGCTCAATGAACATGCTTCATCACTCAAATAAAGCCTCATAAAAATGGAAAAGAAAATCATGTTCCACTTGAAATGCTTTATCTTGCGTTGAAAGACAACCTCCTACACGACAAATCAGCTCTGCTTGCTTATAAACAACACAAGACCAACCGTAGGTGCCTCTTTAGCACCGCTGCCAAAATTATGAGCAAGCGTTAATCAGTAAATGTCAGTTTATCCACATCTTGCTGCAATAATGACTTAATGAACATTGAAATTATCACAGTGTCTTAACAGAAAAATAAAAAATCATGTCAGTTTGTGAAAGTCATTGAGTCCTTTGAATAACGTGTGCTGTAGTTGACGTATTTCATATAGCATTGAGTTTATAAACCAATGAATAACTAAACGCTGATAAGTGTTGAGGAAAGTTACTTTTAAAAGTAATGCATTTCAATATTGCGTTACTCCCTACAAAAGTAACTAATTGCATTACTTAGTTACTTTTTATAGAAAGTAATGTTAAGTTACTTTTGCGTTACTTTTTCTCATCTGGGCTGGGCTTACTTGTTTGTTTTTAATATAAAAAAAATTCTATTTTGGCAAATGCAAAAGCTTCAGGCTGAAGGAAATAAATTCATGTCTGTACAGTAGAAGGTGTTTGAAGAATAAGACACAGGAAAACAAGGATCTACACTCTTCAGCAATAGGGTTTTTTTGTGTATGGTTGAACTGGATCATTGAAGGTCATTGAAGGTTTGCATGATATTCTAAGTTTGCATTTCACTGTTTTTATTCATTTTGAGGAATACTGAATCTGTTTTTGTGCAGGTGAGATGAGTAAATACATGTTCATATTTAGTCTAGAACTACAGTAACATCATGTTCACACCACCTCTGCACTTATTCTCCATTTCTCTCAACATGGAGACAGGAGAACTGCCAGTCAATAAATGGGAAAACAAAATAATTGGCATTACTTATTTCAAAAAGTAACTCTTGTAAATTAAAACGTACTGTAGTTACTTGAAAAATGTAATCTGATCACGTAACCGGAGCTACTTGTAATGCGTTTCCACCAACGCTGATGCTGATATTTGATGGCTCTGGTTTTAGGGACTATATCAATGACCTTAAAGGGATTTGTAAAGGACATCATGCACTCAGCTCTGGTAAATTTCCTGTACGTTTAATTAAAAAGCGCAGAAAGGCCTCTCGCTGGCAACATGGGCTCCTGCAGACTGACATGAACCTTCACTATCTGCATTCAGACCCCAGTGTAGAGACGCAGGAAACTCGCAGGAGCGGCATGTGATCGTCTCTCATTACTTCTTATCTCACCGCATCGCCTGCGACAACCAGGAGCTTGCTGCGAATTCCTTGTTATGTAAAACTTGTAACCTGTCAAAACCAGAGCCAAGATGGCGTCCGCTGGTCCGGACAGCCAGGCAGGCGGTTTCTCCAGCTTTTATTGAGAGTGGCAGCAGCTGGGACGAGGGTGTGTTTGTGTCGTAGCCATGGGGCGATTTTCAGCATCCACAGCAATTACAGCTGACGTGACACATTCATCGCTCCTCCGGGATTGACGAAAGCACCAAATTGACTTGGAAAAACAGCAAAAAAATTAATCTCGGTGCAGTTTTGACACCCGCCGTACGCACTGCTGCCCTAATAAACCTAGTGCATCCCTAGTGCCATAAAGTGTGGCAATTCGCAGGGAGCGCGGCAAAGCGGGAACGCTAGTCGTAAGTAATGACTATATCGCATGCTTGTGAAACTTACATGACAAACGTAACCGCTGGTTAGCCGTACCCTATAAATGTCTCCCAAAGCCCTCAAGGAAGGTAGCGGAGACAGATGTTACATTAATGCTACTCTAACACACACACACACACACACAAAAGCCAGAGAACGAATGATAAAGACAACTCTTTCAGAAAAGCATTGATTTTCACATCAGAAATGTGAGTTAATTTCTAATGATGACATGATCCCTGACATCTTTTTGATACAGATACACACACACACACACACACACACACACACGTTGTATGTATTTCTGACTCTCAGAAGCCAGGTGGATCCTCTGGGCTGTGGATTTGCTGATATTTGAACCCTTCAGGATTTTAGAGTTAAAAATTACCCCTAAAATCAACACTTAGACCATGAACTACATCCCACCCTGAACCTTCACCCGGGGGTGGATTGGGTGGAGAGGTGGGATTCTCCGACCTACATCAGCACCCTGTCATGTGAAGTACTGTAGGTATGGGTTAAAAGGTCAGATGTGCTTGCTTTAGCTTCACCTGGCAAGCGTTTCTGACCCAGAAATCTGTACTGTGTGTTAGTGGCAATTGATAATTTTCACGTGATGTCCCACCCTTAAAGGAACGCCCACCTGGAGGGCAAAACGAAGCTTTGCTCCACTGACCGCCAGCTATTTTTACGCCGATTGCATCAAGTAATAATGTAGTAAAATGCAGAACTTAAAAGGAGAAATTCAGTAAACAACTTATTGATGATGTATAATTTGTACAGTCAAAAAGATGAAGCCAGAATATAAATGCAATGTGCAAAGTTTCAAGTTAAGTGGTTTCCCATAGAAAACCATTAGAAGAAAAACACTGAACCGTTAAGCGGATTACATTCATATTCCAGCCTCATCTGTTTTGTCTATGTAAATTATGCATCATTAATATGGTGATTACTGAATTTGATCTATTAACATTACCGTTTTAAATATATTACAGCACTTTAAGTGTTTTTACAACGTTTTGTCGCACTGTTTATGATTGAAATATTGCCGCGGGTGCTTAATATCAGACTCAGAATCAGAATTAGCTTTATTGCCAGGTATGTTTACACAAGGAATTTGTTTAGATGACAGAAGCTCCACAGCGACAATGACAGTGACAGGACAGGACACAGATAATAAAAAAATAATGTACAAATATACAAAACAGACAATATGCAAAATAGCACAAACACAATATACAAAATAGACAATTTAGTATGTAAAGGTATGTTAGGTGCAAATTTGAAAAGTAATAAGTATGTGTGCTAAATAAAAAAATTCAAAAAAACGAATTTCATATTATGGATAATATGGATAATATGGATTGCAAATAGCCAAAACTTGCATTTTGTTCAGAAATACCTTTGTTTTATTCTTTTGAGAGGTGATCTAAATATTTGCGGCTGGGAAACAGATGAAAAATGGACACGCTTGTGCTGCAGTTCTATGAATGCTTTGCCCTTCAGGTCTTCGAGCCAGTCATGTGACTGAAAGCTATGAATTAGGCTTTCTATAGGAGGGACAGAATACAAACCTAAAAATAGGTCAAATAAAATAAAATAAAATAAAATGCTCATTCCTTTTACATTATGTGTGTCAACGTATATTTATTCATATTGAAAAGAAAAATCTGTTTGTACTATGTGTTAATGGCAGTTAGGCTTCTAAAGAATATAAGCCTAAATAGAGACATACAGTAAAACAAAATAAAATAAAATTGCATTAAAGGTGGTGAGAAGATATACTGTTACAGAATGCCAAAAAATAAATAAATGCTTATTGCATGCTCATTACAATGTTTTTTACATAATAAGCTTATATTTTGTAACATCAACATACTGTATATGAATAAATCATATACAATAGAGAAATCTACTTGTTGTTATTAGCAATCACGTGTATATAGGTGGGAAGAATATAAACCTAAATACAGGCATTTTTTTTTTCATTATGTAATATGCTTATATGTTTTGTAATGTCAGCATATATCATTTCATGTCGAATAAAATATATAATTAATGAAATGAAACATTTGTGACTGAGCAATCAACTAATTTACACTCCTATAATATAGTCCTAGAAGTGATTTCTGATAAAATGAAGAGAAATTGTAAAGTTGTGGATTTTGTGCTTAATATTATACAAATACCTGTATCATTAAATCCATCCAAAGGTCTGGTCAAAGAGGGCGACCTCCGGTCAGTTATGTGGTCAGGGGTCGTGTAAGCCGTGTCACAGGGGTTAAACTGACAGACTGACCCAAACACAATGAGCTAGCAACTTTATGAAGATTAAAAAAAGAGCAGCCCATATCAAATATATCAATATCACACACTCAAATGTGTGAGGAATGACAAGTGTCTGATGAGTTGTTTTGAGTCACTAAAAAGGCATCAGCATTCAAAGAACCGTAATTCTTTGTCATAGATATACAGTGATGCCTGTGTTCTTGGTAAACCAGCATTTTGTCTGACAGAACAACTTCCCTGCTTTAGTTGATCTGTGCTCATCATAAACATATAACGCTCCGTTTTCATTTCATCTGCAATTTCATAAGAAAATGAATGTTGACGGCTTGAGGAATTTCTATTAATATTTCCTCCTTTTGCAAGTGCATTTTTCTCCATCTTTATACTCAAGACAAGCAAATTAATTCAGAAATGCTTTGACTGGAAGTAAGTGGGAATAAGTGGCTCCATACAGTTAAATCAACACGAGGAAGAAGGTCCCATCTCTGTTTCTTCTTATGGAGAGGCCTGTAGTTCCCCGCTCCCTGGAGACGTCTGCAATGAGACAGCGGCATCTTCATTTTGACCGGTGTCTAATGTTGCATGAAAATTCAATCCCCTATTTCAATACAGAGACACGTGAAAGCTATCAGATGAAGAAATAAAACTGTGCCATGCTAATCTGAGCCCACAAACATGCGAGGGTAATAAGTCACTGTCTTACTAATGGAAAATAAAGAAGTGAAAAACTGAGGCTAATTGGTGGAGAACATGGGCGAGTAAGGCATTTATTAATGGAAGGGCTTGAGGTGGCAGTGAGCAATGGTGTCCGCAAAGTGAACAAACCTACATGCAAAATACACCAAAAAAGACATGTGTTTAAAAAAAAAAGGAAATAATTGGGTCTTTGACCCAAGTACATCTTTATATGTTATTTAAAAAATAATTATATAAATGAATGAATAGATTCACTCATTCATTCATTAATACAATTGTTCATTATTTACTCACGCTCATCTTAAAAAGACTACTATAATACTGTAAAAGTATACACCTTAAAATAACAATGTAATGCAATGAAATGGATTAAATTAATATTAAATTCAATTTTTTTTATATTAAATTTTAATATTTTTTAATATTAAATTTTAATATTTTTTAATATTAAATTTTAATATTTTTAATATTAAATTTTAATATTAAATGCAACTTGCTTTATTAGGACTTAAGTAAATGTTTATATATAATTTCAAAATTACCGCTATTACACTCTTAAAAATAAAGGTTTCGAACACTTCAGTGCAATAAAAATGTGTATTATAGTTTAATGTTATATTAAAATCAATAAACTGAACTTTAGAGAGCTTTTTTGTCCCACTTAAGAAGGACTCAAGTGGGTCAAAGATGAAAAGTAGAAAAATAATAATTATTATTATTTGTTTTGCTTTGTTCTGAGCAAAAATTGATTACTATCATACATTTTTACTATGATTTAGAGAAACCCACGAAAATGTAATCCAATAGCTCATATACCAAAAATCCTATTTAGACTTCATTAAAGGACTCACTTTAAGGATCACAATGCAGCTTCCTCCAAAACTTCATTTTTAATCATCTTTAATTCATCTTTACCAATCTTTGCCACTTTCATAATTGTATCCATATATCAGCAAGAAGTTTTTAATCTTTTAAACTATAATACAATTTAGTATGGTCAGAATAAGCATGTTTTTTTCATTTTTACATAAATATCTGAATGACGATGGAGCAATTCACCCATATTTTGACGTTTTATTTTCACAAAAGTTATTTGAAACATTAAAGAAGAAAGTTTACTTCCTCTCTAGGTATAAATCCACTTTTGTGAATTTAATTTGATGCAGAATGGAGCGTCTCGTCTCTGACCCGTATCTTTATGTAATTTCAAAAATATTTATATTGTATTTGAAACATGAAATTTAAAATAAGCATAATGTGACATTACATTGTTAAGAAACAGTCATGAAAGCATACTTTCTTTAAGTTATAAGTTATAAGTCACAAAGGTACATTTCCAATTATTGAGCCAGGTTTAAACGCTCTAATGAATATGCAAAGAACAATATTGGTGGTTGACTCAATGTTAGTGTCATATTATTTAAATAATCTTAGTTTTTTTCACCAAAACTGATCGGATCACTTGGAAAAACATTAGCAAAACACATTTATGTATTTGTTTATTTATTTGTTTGAAATGAGTCACTGCACTGTTTTATTGAATGGCCCATTATTTTGTGTTTCTCAGAAGAAAGCAAGTCATAAATGTATGAATGTTGAAGTATGAGGTGTTTAAATGATGACAACATTTATTTCTGGCCCTTTCAGTGTAAAACCAAATAGTATTGGTCAGCATCTGAAAAACACACATACCGCACTGCTAAACATCCACAAAATCATTTTAGCTATTATTTACAATTCCACTTTTATAATATCCCAGTGCATTTCCTCTTCAATCAATACCTGCGCTAGCGATGAATTCGACTAGCTTGCAGATCTAGCTCTGTGTGGCCAATTATAAACCCAATTTTAGTCTCCACTCTCCTTCGGCATGTCCAGCGTTTCTGGGAGGGACATGAGGTGGGAGCTTTGAAAACTGACAAAGACCTTTGACCTAAAATCCCCCGACAACCTTAAGTTCCAGATGGAGAGGAAGTGCTGGAAGGTTCTTGAGTTCCACGCTCTGTACCCTCACCTTATTACAGCAACAGCTTGTGTTTCGAGAGCTCTTCCAGCAGAGCCTGACCTCATTTAGCAGACTGCCTTTGCCTCGATGGGCCTCGTGAAATGTTGCTCATACTGTGATATGAAGGAAAAATAACTTATGGATGATCCGTGTAGTTATTACTGACTTCCTCTGAAGAACTGTACTGTACAAATTTGGTCTCATTCACCATAACTTTGTGAAAGTGTTCCTACTGATGTGCACAGAAGAAAATGTGTGCATTCAGAACAGGTGCACACACATTTGTTCTCACCCTTGATGTAAAGTTGATGAATTCAGATTTCAGCCAGAATGACAGTATTCTATTCTTGAATAGTCATTTGGAATAAGCTGGAACTTAATGTTAAACGCAGCCTTGAGAAAATATAAAAAGAGAATGCAATTATATATATTTTTTTTCAAATAGAAAAAAATAGAAGAAAAAATGTACAAATAATTTTTAAAAAGTACAAAAAATATTAATATATAATAAAAATAAATATGTGAGTGAGTGAATTAATGAATGAATACACACATACATACATGCATAAAAAATAAACAAAATTCCACAAATAATTATGTCAGTACCAAGACTACGAGTGCATAGTCACTTAACAATAAATTTTAATGAATGAATGAATGAATGAATGATAAGAAAAAAAAATAAACAAACAAAAAAAATAATAAATAGGTAAAAATACACCTAAAAAAACTAAACAAAAAAACACAGGCTCCCAATAAATATGCCAGTTCCAAGAAAATGAGAATGCATAGTAACTTAAAATAAATAAAATAAAATAAATAAACAAATAGTATAAATATATAAAAAATAAATAGGCCACATAAAAGACGTACAAAAGACCACAAATAAATATGTCAGCTGCAAGACATAAAGGATGCAACAAAAAAATAAATTTAATTAAATTAAAAATAAAGAAAAATAAATAGGCAAAAGTATAGATAAATTAAATAAATAAATGAATAAGCAAAAATCCACAATATATGTCAGTTGCAAGACAATGACAATGTATAGTCACTTAATAATAAATAAAAGAAAAATGTTAATTGCACCTGCATATAGGTAAAGAATACAGATCCCACTTTTTCCTGTTATTTTGTTCAGGTTTTTCCTTTAATACTTCAAAAGGAGACACATCCCTCGTCATCTGTTTACAAGTCCGCAGGCTGATGTGGGTCTAAGGCTTTTGAGAAGTTTTGAATATCAATACGACAGCATGGCATGCTCAGAATATCACCAATTAGTCGGTGTGTTTGCTCGAGTCGAACAGCAAACTAGGCTCTAGTGCAACAGACTGTCACATAACATGGAACAAAATGATAAAACGGTTCAGGTAATTTGGTTGTGCAGTTGTCAACATTTTAACGTTTTGTTTTGTCTCTCTTTAGTTTTGCTGTAGCAATGCAAATTTGGGCCAAACTAACCCAGCTTGAGTAAAAATACATGAGCATGAGAGTATAGATGACATTTGAAATGGCACTGGCACACTTTACTCTGCTGTATAAATATCTGTGTTTATCAATTTTGTCTTGATATACTTCATAAAACCGGGGCAAAAATCGAAATAAAGGATTGGAATTTGTGTCATGTCAGTCTCTGCATTAAACAAAACAGGCCAGACATGAGCCACAGATGACAAGAGCAGAAAAGAGGAGATTAATGGGTCTGAAATTGATTTCTTAAGCTTCTCTCCGTTCAGCACAGAGCCAGTCAAACAGGATGTACCTTCACTCCTGAGAAGCCCATCTGTCTAGAGTACGTCCTCCCAAAAGGAGCATGTGTCTCTCTGACCTGAATGTCCCTGTTGAGCATCAATACTGGTCCATATACAGCCTATAGACTCACAGCTGTGTGTGAGCAGACGGGGAAAATGGACCACACATACAGTGTGTATGTCCTACATGAGCACTGTCAATGCAAAAGGTCACGTTGGCCCATTTTTTAGTACCACAAGAGTGTTCCTACCTATACATAAACTTGGCCAGCCAGTCTTAGAAGAAAGACTATGGACACAGAACTGCTTTTGTATGGTCCGTGCTATAATTTGTGCTGCTTCTAATGTGATTTATGATACCAAATTGGATGCTTTATTTCTTATTCAACCAGTTTTTTGCCATTTTTAGCAATTTCATTAGTGCATTTTTTGCATAATTTAATGATTAAAGGAACAGTAGGAAAACATATAAATTGTGTCATTATTTACTTGACTTATGTTCTTTCTTTGACTTACTTTTACTTTTAGTCATTTAGCAGACGCTTTTATCCAAAGCGACTTACAAATAAGAAAAATTAACTAAAACTAGTTCTTTCAAGCCCAATATATCGTCCGTGAAACACAAAAGGAGAATTTTTCATTTACTGAAACTAGACTAAAGCATTCAAGCTTTAAAAAGGATTAAAAACTACCATAAGATGTACTTTATTTGACAAGTTATGTGTCATATTATAGCTTTGTGTCAATTGTCTAGCTTCTCAAAGTCAAAAAAACTTTTAAGTATCTCCTTGTGAAAAAGACACGTGCTTATTTGCACTGAATATTCACTTGAAGTGCACTTTAAATCTCAAAGTATATTTGAGGATAATATAACATTTATTAAATAAATGGTCACTTAAGTGTACTTAAAGAGTGACACTTTAAAAATTAAGTTTCTTAACAAACTTAAGTACACAGTAATAATGTCAAATCAAATTTGTCTTGATATACTTCACAAAACTGGGGCAAATATCAAAATAAATTGAAATGTGTGTCCTATCAGTCGCTGCATTAAACAAAAGAGGATAGACATCAGCCACCAGTCCAACCCCCCCCCCCCCCCCCCCCCCCCTTTTTTTTTTCTTAAATAATTTATTGTTAATAGTTTTATTCTAAAGTCAATTTTAAACCATTGTTTTAATATTTTTTGTCATGCGTTAAAGAAGTACACTCATTTTGATGTGTTGACTAACATACTAAAGCGCATGTTAAGTGCATGATTATAATTTTAACTATAGTGTTATTTGATATTACATTAAATGTTAATATATTTTAAATTTCCTTAATTGCATCTTCATCTGTATATTTTACACTTTAACCATATTTCAAAGACAATAAAAGTAATTACATTAAATTATACTTAATAGAAGTACTTAAGTCCTAATTAAGTGGGTCAAAAAGCAGTCTAAATTTTAGTATTTATTTAGTATATTAACTGCATTTAATATAAATATAAACTACAATAAATTTAGATTTATTTGCAATTAATATGTAATAAAGTGTCTGAAAACCTCACATTCAGTTTGCACTTAAGTACAGTATATTCTTTTAAAGTATATTATTTCTACAATAAGAGTTCTTTAAAAAAAAGTTAAAGTGGAATTAATTTTTTCAGCAAGGGTCTGTTCATTTTACTGCAAAACCATCATGCCACCACATTCCCTTTTATAAAAGAATATGCAACAAAGTAATGAATAAATAATAGCAATAGTCATAAACTGTAAAATAAAAAAGAAGACTATTTATATGTTCATTTGAAAACAATATATTAGGAAGATTACTTAGATTTGTTTACAAACAAGCACTTGTTCAATTCTTAAAAAAAACAATACATAAAAATCATATCTCTTGGTTAATATGCACAACTGTATAGGATTGATCCCTGAAAAGCGTAGTCAGCACTGACAGCCAATTCAAACATTGACAAAGAGGAAACCCTGAATATTGTTTCACAAAATGGTTCATCTGAAAGATTACAGTCTGAGCAGAGATATAATTGAGACACTTAGCTAAATGTGGTAAAAAAGCATAATTCATCAAACAGAACCTGGTACATAAAACATGAGAACGTAGCATCAATTATTTATACTGCTGTTGGATTTCATTAATGGAGACAGCACGACTAAACAAGTTAAAGTCCAGATTTACCTCATATTCTGAATGACACACAGCAATCATTTGAGCTAATTGAGGAGAGCTGGGGAAATACTCAAAAAGGGAGGGCGAGAGAGAGAGGGAGAAAGATGTAGAATGAGAAGCAGAAATGAGGGCTTACATCAAGTGCTGGTCAATGATGATAACCACTCCATATTCATTCTACAGTATAAGAGGAGAGTGCTATAAACCCAGGAAGAGAGACAATAGGTTTACATATGGCCATTTTACAGTAACTGACCTTGGAGAGGCACTCTTCCTCCACCCCAGATTCCCCCAAAGCCAATTCCTCCATAATGAGGCTTGTTGAGTGGCTCTGGAGGTGGGGTTGGGCTGTGCGTCTCCAGCACACGCGGGACTATTTTCTTGCATTGTTAATCCCATTAGCCCTCCGGCACCTACTTCAATACTTAACGTTCTCGATTTTTGCGCCTCTATTTCTCTCTTTCTGTTCTCCCCAATTTGTTTCCAGTTGTGCAATTAAAAAAAAAAAGTAGTCCAAAATTGAATCAATCTTAAAGGGATATTTTTTTAAGTCCAACAAAGTGCATCCATCCATCATAAAAAGTATTCCACACACCTTCAGCATGTTAATCAATTCTTACTTTGTTATGTTGTGCCAAAACATTGAAATCGCAGTTCATAATCTTTCCATTCAGTTCTTTTCCCACAATTATTAACCTTTATTTAACCAGGTAAGTCAGTTGAGAACCAGTTCTCATTTACAATGACAACCTGGCCAAGGGGCGGCATAAAAAGCAGATATAACACAATAAAAACATAATAGAGTTACAAATAACACAATTACACTCTATTTCTTTCTTTCTGTTCGTCCACAATTCATCTCAGAGAAATTGGGTTGTACAATTAAACAAAGTGGTCTGACATCGAATCTTTGGCTAATCAATCTTAAGCTCCCAAATAAAGTGTCGCTCACTGTAAAGCAGAAAGGAGTTTGGGGGGGTAATAAGTGCTATACTTTAAGGTCCCTTTCCCCTGGTAATTAAGATGTTTTAATCAATACAATCACAAGTGGACAGTGTTAAATACGGGTGTAAATGGGGTCTAACATGTTATGAGCTTGTCCACTCTTGAGCACTTCCAGAGGTAGTCAAATTCAACTGGATTGCTTTCATTGTGCTGATGCTCATGTAGTCGAATACACTCAAGCAGCCTCAAAACAGACCTATACATCAGCATTATGGGACGTTCTTGAGGAAGAGCACCAAAACAATCAATTGCAACTTCTTTATGTTGTTCCAAAACAGCGAAATTGTCGTTACCATTGTTATCCTTTCCATTTGCTTCCTTTCTCATTCTATTTCACTTTTTCTGTTCCCTCGAGTCATCTCAGCCAAATCAAGTCATACAATTAAACAAAGTGGTCTGAAATCGAATCGTTGGCAGATCTTAACCATTACAAGGTAGTAGAAAACACATTCAACTCGGAGTGCTCTCATGTGGTTGAAAGCGTTCAAACAGCTACAAAAGACGTTTACTTGATGACCACCAAGCTAAAACATGAGCATTATGGGACGTGGTTTGAGTAAGTGCACCAAAACAATCGATTCCAATGATAACACTTTAGATTAATAGAGTTTTCCCTCAGTAAACTCCTAATTTGCTGCTTTTTAACAGTTAGTAAGCAAGTTGTTAAGTTTATGTATGGGGATCTAAAATATGGTCATACAGAATAAGGCATTAATATGTGCTTTTTAAATACTAATAAACAGTCAATATGCTAGTAATATGCATGCTACTAAGTATCTAGTTAATAGTGAGAATTGGTCTCTAAACCTAAGTGTTACCATTCCAATTGTGCAATTGTGCCAAAACAATGAAATTCCCATTAGCATTCGCATATTTTCCATTCACTTTGTTTCTCTCAGTCAAATCGAGACGTACAATTAAACGGAAATCAAATTGTTGGTTAATCAATCTTAAGCCCCCAAATAAAGTGTCACATAAAGTGCTAAAGTGCTATACGGTAAATTAAAATTACTCACCCTCATGTCGTTCCAAACCCGTAAGACCTTTGTTCATCTTTGGAACACAAATGAAGATATTTTTGATGAAATCTGAGATCTCTCTGACCCAGCATAAACAGCAATGCAACTGAAATGTTCCCAGGCCCAGAAACATAGCAAGGACATCATTAACGTAATTAACGTAATAGACGTAATTTTACAAAGCTACGAGAATACTTTTTGGGTGCAAAGAAAACAAAATAACTTTATTCAACAATTCTTCTCCTCTTCCAAAGATGAACGAAGGTCTTACGGGATTGGAAAGACATAAGGGTGAGTAATTAATGACAGAATTTTAAGTTTTGGGTGAACTATCCCTTTAAGGCTCTGTTTACACCTGGTATTAAAGAGACGGTTCACAGAAAAATCAAAATTCGGTCATCATTTACTCATCTTCAAGTTGTTCCAAACCTGTATGAGTTTGTTTGTTTTGTTCTGTTGAACACAAAAGAAAAAAATTTGAACAGTTGCCAGTAGCCATTGACTTCCATAGTATGAAAAAAAAACACTTAAAATAAGATTAACACATAAGGACACTGAAGAAAATGTACTCTGCGGCGAGAAGGCTTAAGCCAATGGAAAACTGGTTGGCTCATAGCAGCAGTTGGAAATGGAGGCCCAGACGCCAATGGCCGTGATGGCCAATAGTAGCATCCATGGCCAGTCAATCATCAAGAATTTGGCCGAGCTCAACAAATGCAGTTCCCACATTTATCCACCTCATTTATCAGCAGACATATTCGGCAGGTGGAAAAATTCCATCATAAATTATAGTGTATTACTTTACAAGAATGCCTTCAAATTGCACCGCAAAAGAATGATAGTCAGTGCGTCTCCATGGCAACAACCCAGCAGCCTTTTCTCATAAAGTCCGACGCAGGTATATAAGTCGCGGTTACAGGGTGTGAACGCGTCTATGCGGGAGGCTGATTTATTAAGGCATCTGTATGTAAAAAGTTGTGGTAATTGACACTGGTGGCACCGTATTAAAATACAGCCTGCACAAGAGTGCCGGAGACCTTTTCATTTACGCATAAAAACAAATCGGACTGCACCCAGCAGAAAATAAATTCTGACTTGTAAGTAAATACATGTAATTGAGGCAGTGGACTGTTGAAAATGCATCAGGAGCAGGGCCTTTCTGTTATGAGGATATTTATCTTCTCCCACAAACAAAAAGGCCAGGGGAAGCAGAAGGCTGAGTGAGTGTGGTGTGTTTGGGGAGATGTGTGTGCTGCACGCCTGTGTTTGAGCATGTGAGTCAAAGAATGCATGACAATTGATCTTTCAGTGTAATTACAGCCACTTTCTTTTCATTTGAGCTTTGCGTCAGATCGCACACTGATTATGGGAGGAGCTTCTAGAAGTCTTAGGTGTTTACAAAGAGGGGCTGGATATTATACAGCACTACAAACACTGACATGTCATTCTTTTGTCTGCTTCTGGTCCATCATCAGCATATTTGACTGACAATTTGACATCAAACACACATTTACTGATTTAAAACAGTTGCTATTTTCACACATCATGATAGTGATTAGTTAAATGATGTGGGAAGCACATTGGGAATATTTGCTCCCAGAGCATCTACGTGTCACATGTGGGGTAACACTTGCACTAGCACTTTTAAAACGATGGATGGATGGATGGATGGATGGATGGATGGATGGATGGATGGATGGATGGATGGATGGATGGATGGATGGATGGATGGATGGATGGATGGATGGATGGATGGATGGATGGATGGATGGATGGATAGATAGATAGATAGATAGATAGATAGATATTGCTTAATGACAGTTTCCAAACAATAGATCAAACAAAAAAAATTAACATTTTTTTTCCCCGATACATTCAGTTTATTCACACATTCCTTTTGTATTTTCCCTCATGAATTTATGAACAAAAATTGCCTTATTTATTTATTCTAAGCCTTTTGAACTATAACTGTTTTAGATTTCCTTTGGTTTAAATCTGAAAGGAAACATGATATGACTGACACAAATAAAATAAATAAATATAACCAAGGAAAACATCTACGAGACATTAGTTGAAGGGATGTGACACCAAACATAGAAAGGAAGCAGAAGACCCTTGGAAAATCCCAGAAGAGGTCACAAGTACAACAAGTCACTCTCAGGCAATTATTTGGCTTCTATTGATTAGCTTCCTCCGAGATAATAAATTATTCAAATATATTGTCTAAAAAATTAATCACCGCTTAAAAGTCACTTACTTTTCACTGAGAAATGTCACTAACCTTTAAACGAAAAACTGGTCCACGAATGGCGCCGCGAGTAACCAAAGAGGTTCTTTCTCAATGCAGAGGTGCAGGCATTATCTCCATTGGACCAGGTTCAAGCGCAGGTCATATCCTCTCTGCTGCGATATGTGAGGTCTTTTAATTGAGGATTAATCACAAAGAACTGGAAATGCATACAGGAGATGATAATCATTCGTCAGTTAACACGTCCGATTAACTATGGCTTACCTCACAGTCACATATCGGAGAGAATTTGATGGGAGAGAGAAGCTAAACATGAAAGCGCCTGCGGGATAAAGTCAGAATTTAGATGTTTTTGCTGTGATTGCATGTGCGGCCTTCATCTGTTTTAACGTTGTTATTTTGTAAACATGATGCCACCATTGGTACCCAGTGTTCCTATAAGCATCAGTCAGACAGTCTGGCATAATTTAATTTTGTTTGGAATAAACAGAAGTGTATTCCCTCAGACTGATTACATGCCCTCAGAGTCTTTCTGCTTGACTCCCACTTTGATGAAATGGCAGGCACTTAATGATGCAGTTGATTTTTACCGCTTGAAGATCAGAGGGAAGTGTAGCTCGATTGCTGAGAAGAATCAGCCCCATATCAGCCGCTCCTCCAACACACGGACAAGAAAACAGCCATGAATAAGTCATCTAGGCTGCTGCAGGAGAGAATCTGCGAGGAGCTAATTACAACAGTCTCCATTAATGGGACTAAAGAAAGTTTTGCGCAGAGTTCATTTTCTACAATCCTGCTGTAAACTCTGTAATTATGGCCTTTCTCATTATTTTGGTTAAGGGAGACAGGAATAGACCTCTGGTTTGAGACTGATAAGTAAGTACGCTTAAGGATGGCGTGCAGAAAGTGTTTCAATGTAAAGAAAGTTTATGAAACAGGAAACGGTTTAATAATTAGAAAAGAAGTCAGAGAACTAACCAAAAACTAGTCATAAGGTGCAGATCTGATCAAAGAGATAGTTCTAGTTCACCAAAAAAGACAATTTCGCTTCCATGGAAGAGAACAGCAAAAATTCTGAATACTGAATAAAATTCTGAATAAAAAAAATATGCAAAAGCACCATAGAAATATAGTAAAAATAGATTCACATTCACAAGTCAGTGCAACCAGTTCAGTGATCCAATTTCAAAAGAACAAAAATCAAACACGACTTTCCAATTTTAACAGTTACCAAAATCAAATTAGCCAGTAAAATGACTTTTTTACTTTTTGAAATTTTATATTTTTAGCTGCTCTTTTCCCTTGTTAAAAAGTGCTCTTAATTGTTAAATGTGCACTTTTAATATACTTTAAATACAAATATTTAAATAAAAATATAATTACAAAAAATGTTCTTGTAGATAATATAAAATTAAGGAAATAAAAGGCCACTTAACTGTAAAAGTACATTTTCATGCTGCTTTTCTAACACACTTAAGTGCACCAAATTAAAAAGCGGACTTTGCAATAATGTCAAATTAAAAGTTTTACCTTAACCCTTTAACTTTCACTCCCATTTTTTAACATAAACGTGAAAGTGCACTAGCAAAACTTAAATTTGTATAATTCATGAATGAAAACATTTTGTAATATGATTTTGATGTACCATTTCCATGGTAATGCAATGGCTGATTTTAAAATGGTTTTCAAAGGATGCATTTTGAGAGTTTAAGCTTTCAGTTGATATATAATTGATGATGATTTCTAAAGCGTGATAGGGAAAAGGCATCGAAGAAAGACTGTCAGAACTCCTGTTGTGGTGTAGATTTCTGAGGTCCACTCTAGTCATAAAATAATCTATTATTTTTCCAACATAATTTGTAACGTGTAAAAGAATGGTAAAATATCTATTAAGAAGTCTTAGACCTTTCCAGTGATATATAGTTTGTGACAGTTAAGAGGTTAAAATACATATTAAATCATAATGTTATAATTGTTACGGTGCTGTGCGGAACAACGAGCGCACAACAAGCATAAACCATTAACTTCTTTTAATCAGAGATCCAGGAGCAGATACAGACACAGGAGTGCACACACATCATAATGGGAACAATAACCGACAGTGAGACGAACTAAACCAGGAACTTATAAAGGGACAGATAATTGGGAGGGACAGGTGAACACAATGACTAATTAAACTGAACTAGGACACAGGGGAAAACAGAAAACCCGACATGGAACCGTAACAAAAACCCCAACATGTAACATATCGCCCCCTCCCGGCAAGGCGTGGCCTCACGCCGTAACATAACTGAGGAGGGCGGGTGGGGGCTCTGGAGGAGGATGTGGAACCGGAGGGTGGCAGGGAATAAACATAAGAGAGTCCAAACAATAAGTCCATGGGGGAGTGGAGGGTGGGAGGAGCCAAGGGGGAGCCAGGAACAGGAGGAGCCAGATGACGACCCAGGCCACAGTCAGGATGGTGTCCCACGGGGGAGCCGATGGAGGGAGGAGCCATGGTGGAGGAGTGACCGCCGACTCCATGGGGCCGACCCACGGCGGCGGAGCAGGTGGAGGTGGAGCCCGAGGTGGAGACGGAGAGCCGAAGAGCCAGGGTGACGCCGAAGATCCGGAGGTCCAAGGCGGAGCAGATGTCTTCGGCGACCTCGGCGCAGGCGGAGATCCGGAAGGCCGCGGCGGAGCTGGAGCGACAGAGGACATAGGTGGAGCAGGAGGGAAGGAGGAGCCCAACGGAGCCGGAGGGACGAAGGGACGGGGCGCAGCCCAAGGAGAGTAGTCCTGAGGTGCAGGTAGGGGGACGACTGACCAATGCGGAGCCGGAAGGACGAGGGAGCCCGGTGGAGCTGGTGGACAGACGGGATCCGGTGGAGCCGAGGGAGCTTGAAGGCATGGTGGAGCCGCAGGGTCGCCGGACTGAGGCGGAGTCTGGGTCTCGGAGGCTGAGGGCGGAGACGAGGGATCCTCCAGACTCAACGCCAACAGAGCTGGAGGTCGGCAGACCCGCGGCGAGCCCACGCCACAGATGGTGTGCTGAGGGTGAGCAGAGGGGCTGACGAACTCCAGTGATGAGGGTGTTGGAGTAGGAACCAGATCAATGAGAGGCGGTGGGAGAGGGAGGTCGGGTGGGATAATTTCCCAGAAATCCAATACAGGAGCTGGCTTTAGGATGATTGTGTCAGTGTGAAAGTTAATGAGGTTTCCCAGGTCCAGTTCATGCTCACCCTGAGCGGTGGCGCCGTGGGCGGGGCGTTCCATCGCCCCCGCGATCTCCACAGCTTTCTCCACCGTCGGATGCACTGCCGGCTCTCGCACCTGGTCAGACGTTTGGGGCTCGGGCTCCGGGACGATCGGCAGCTCTGTCGCTCCTGATGGCGATGGCTCAACGACCGCGGCAGGCTCTGGCTCTCCGTCTGCGGTGGGCTCGGGCAGCTCCGCGCTGCGGGGTGGTAGTGGACTGGGCGCTGGGTCCCGAGTGGGGCTGGTGTCATTCTCTGCGAGGTCCACGGTGAGTTGCGATTTGCAAGACACCAGCACCCACTCGATAAAGGCGGCGAGGCTCTCTCGAGGACCGTCCCCGGACAACTGCCTACGTGTGGTGATGTTAAGTCCAGCCTTGTAGAAGGTGCAGAGGCAGTAGTCCGGGAAGTGTGTCTTGTTGGCCAGACACAAAAAATCCTCGGTGTGGTCCTCGAGAGAGCGATCCCCCTGTTCCAACAGGACGACGAGGACACCGGGATCCATAATAAAAAAAATAAAAAACTTGACAAAAAACGGGAAACAAAACGGGGGAAAAACGCCGCAAACTTGCTGTTTTGGTCGGTTATTCTGTTACGGTGCTGTGCGGAACAACGAGCGCACGACAAGCATAAACCATTAACTTCTCTTTTAATCAGAGATCCAGGAGCAGATACAGACACAGGAGTGCACACACATCATAATGGGAACAATAACCGACAGTGAGACGAACTAAACCAGGAACTTATAAAGGGACAGATAATTGGGAGGGACAGGTGAACACAATGACTAATTAAACTGAACTAGGACACAGGGGAAAACAGAAAACCCGACATGGAACCGTAACAAAAACCCCAACATGTAACAATAATACTATTTTAAAAAAAAAATTTTATTTTGATGTGTTCACTAACATTCTAAAACACGTTAAGTGCATTCAGCAGTACTTTAACCAAAGACAATAGAATTATAAAAATACCCCACTTAAGTGAGTCAAAATGCATTCTTAGGGTCAATTAATTGCAATATATATTTAAACTATAATACATTTTTGTTTATATGTAAATAACATGAAACTTAGTGTCCGAAAACAACACATTAAGTTCAGTATGTTCAGTATGTATGCATATGTAAGTATACAGGTGTCCTTTTTTCACAGAGGTTCATTCTAAATATTTCAAAACATCTACATCTCAAGATTACAATTTGTAATGCAGATCTACGAGCAAAAAGCAGAGCATCCAGAGATCCGTCAGAAGAGTCCTGCTCATTTCCATGCTTTGCTTCAGCCAGGAGCAGCTCCTCCACAGGCAGCGCTGTATCTCTGCCAGCAGATGTGAAGTCGCTGTGTGCTGGAATACATCCAGCACAACATTTCAAAACAAAACCAACATTTTCAAGCAAACATGTTAATCCCCACATTTTGCCGGCTCATTATTTGTGCATGTAATTAAAGCCCTCACGCTTTCCCTTTATGTGGTTACCGATACGTGATGTGCTGGATTACTGGTGGCACAGTAGGACATCATTTGTTTTAAATAATAAATAAAAAAACACTGGAAGGATTACGTGAATAGAGTTTTATTGCGTTTTAAACTACCAGGAACCCCCGGGTTCTTTTTCAAGTTGAGGCCAAAAATGTTGTGGCACCTTTAATAGGTATTTAATTACCCTTAATACAATACAAACGAACATAATAAGAATGATTATTACTACTAATGCAATTATTTTAAAAAAAGAAGTAAAACATATGCATTTGAATGCATGCCATGTACAAGGTTTAACATATTTTTGCACTCATTTCCAAAAAAAAGTAACAGGGCTTAATTCTGGGGAAAAGGTACTATTAATTAGTGGCCTAATGAGGATTTTTATGGGTTGCCACAGTAGAGAGCACATAAAGAGACATCGTCATCACTAATTTAACATGGCAGGCCTGCAGAAGACCATCTGCTGCTCAAGAAACTGTTCATAAAGTCACAATTATCTTTTTGTAAGCATTTTATTGAGGAAAAATAGCTCATTAATTAAGCTACAAAACAAAATGTGCATGAAAAGAAGAGGATCAAATGTGAGAATTCTGATTCTGGGTGAATGAAAATAATTCCTTGTGAAAATAAAAGCATCAAGCGAGAGTTTACAATGAAATTAAGGAAGCCATTGTGTTTTCATTGGACCACAGAGACGCTGTCATAGATTGAGCACACTGACAAGTTTCTGGTCCACTTTTTATCAGTCATTTCTTCCTTTTAATTTAATTTTATTTTATCCCTCATCTTTGCCTTTGCTAGACTGCTAATCTGTTTCATATGATCAAAAAAATCTAGATTATTGAGCTAATCCGCTTTTCCATTTTTTTTTTTTTTTATAAAATTCCTTCAATGAATATTCAATAATAATAATAATAATAATAATAACACGTATTATTATTATTATTAAATAAAAATCCCCATTTTCTAAGTACTAGTAGTAGTAGTAGTAATAATAATAATAATAATTAATATTATTATTATTATTATTACAATTTCATACAAATTAAATGTTCTAAGTACTAGTAGTAATAACAGTAACAACAACAATAACAATTCAGAATGTTAAGCTAATTCTCCTTTTCCAAATAAATAAATAACAATCAGTGAAACAAAAATTGTTAGGCAAATAATAATAATAATAATAATAATAATAACAACAACAACAACATATTGATTGTTAAGCTAATTGCCCTTTTATAAATAAATAAATAAACCGTTAGGAAAATAATAATAATAATAATAATAACAATATATTGACTGTTAAGCTAATTGCCCTTTTATAAATAAATAAATAAATAAACCGTTAGGAAAATAATAATAATAATAATAATAATAATAACAACAACATATTGACTGTTAAGCTAATTGCCCTTTTATAAATAAATAAACCGTTAGGAAAATAATAATAATAATAATAATAATAATAACAACAACATATTGACTGTTAAGCTAATTGCCCTTTTATAAATAAATAAATAAATAAACTGTTAGGAAAATAATAATAATAATAATAATAATAACAACATATTGACTGTTAAGCTAATTGTCCTTTTATAAATAAATAAATAAACTGTTAAGAAATTATTATTATTAATTATTATTATTGTTGTTGTTGTTGTTGATAAAACGCTGATATGCAATTGCCATACTGTACCAACTGGTTTTCAGTGATATGGATAAAAAAATTACTAAAATTCTATAGGTTTTGCAAACATTGCAGACATGTTTCTGTATGGCGGAAACGGACTTTGAGGCGCAATGGATGTTGTCTGTGTTTGTCGGGCACACATTCATCACAGCTTCTTCAGCATGGAGGCAGAAAGGAGAGTTATCAGCAGAAAATGCTCTCCGTGTGTCTCCTTTGTCTCTTATCTACAACAGCAGCCCGCAGGCAACCTACGACCTTAGAGGTGCATACACCTGACCTCCAACACACACCGCAATGTGTGTGTGTTTGTGTGTGTGTGTGTGTGTGTGTGTGTGAGTCTCAGGCTGACAGAGGAACGCCGGGCAAGGAAATAAAGCAGGATGGATTAATTATAAACGGCTGCCGTTTCACCCTGGTGACAGAAGAGCAGCGATATTGTGCTTCTGAGATGAAGCTCTCATGCCATTTGTTTCATATTCCAGCAGCCGAGCGCCATGCATATGGAAGTGGGGGAAAAAAAGAAGTGCAAACTAATCGTCCTCATTAATGTGATTTATGAACCATAAATTCTCATTCGTTCAGAAAGCCCCTTTGAATATTAGTGGAAAGTATGTCCTTTTTATTTTTTTGATTTAACACACAAAACTGCTACTAATAATACATTGAGCACAATGTGCCGTGGAATATATTATAATAGGGAATACGACGTGCACTACCAAATATGGGAAACTGAGTTAGTCGTAAACAAGAATGCAAATCAAACACAGTAATAAATTGGGAACATTTCATGCATTTGATTTATTGAATTCAGCATTTATATACGCCACGCTCTGGTTCTGAGTAATTGACAAATGACAGGGGAATGCATGCCATTGTCTGTGTTATTATTGGCCAAAAGTCAATAAGGGTAAACGCAAAACACAGTCATTAGCGGTGTGTGTTGCAACAGTAGCCATTGTCTCCGAGTTTGACTTGACAAGAGTGGTTGTTTAGCACTAGACATGCTTGTAAAATATAAAAAGGCAAACAACAATGTAAAATGATCATATTTGCCAAACTACCACAAATTCTGCAAACTAATTATGGATTATGAATCGACTGTGATTTGAACTTAAACATTTATCAAGATCAAATGATCATGAGATAGTGTCTACATTCATCTTACAGCTCTGAACTCTTGCAGATTAAGGGTACTTAAATGCATTGAATGTGCACTTGTATTGTACTTCATAAGTATATTAATACATTCAGAAGTATATTCATAACAAATGTGTTATTACAAACATATGTGCAAAAAAAACAAAAAAGTGCAAAAGTTTACAAAAATGCAAATTTTGCAAAACTTACTTCATTAAAGATGTGTAGTTACAAATATATATTGGATGGATGGATGGATGGATAGATAGATAGATCTACTTTTGCTTTGTAAAATATATAGGTGTATAGTTGTGTAGATGTTAGTATTGGTCATTTGTTTTTGTAAAGATGATTGTGAAATAAAGTTATTTTTCAAATTCAATTCTCTCTCTCTCTCAGTGGCCCTTTCTTCCAGTGTCTCAGTAGTTCTCTCTTTCTCCTCTTATCCTCTCCCTTCATTCTCCTCTCTATCTCTTGCAGTGTATTCAGCGGCTGTCTGCTCCTCTGGCCGATCAGTGATTTATGTCGTCCCCAGGTGAGCGTGTTCACATCAGCATAACCTTCCTTTTCCGAGGTAGTGATCTGTTTCCCAGAGCTCAGCGCTCTCTCCTGCTCACTCCACTTCACCGGCCAGGTGCTGCTCCTCAAACCTGTCCCTCACATGTCCTTAATTCTCTCTCTATCTCTCTGTGAAGGTCCACACCATACAGTATGATACACACGCTAGAATAAAGAGAGATGTCTTAACATCCACATTCGCTGACTTACCGTACCACAGTATATGTGTGTATAACCGTTTTGGTAATCTTCAGTAGTCTCTTCATTAATATTATTAATATCAAAGTCCCCAAAATAAAAACAAACTTAAACAACAACACCAATAATACATTATTTAAAAAAAATATTCAAATACAATTTTAATTATGAAAACACATGATTATTTTAGTAAATAAATTCTGTGACTTCTCAGTAGTATCTGCAGTAGTCTTATCATTAACATTAATATACACATATAAACATAGTGGTCTCATCACTACTATTATGACTATATTATAGAAATAATCAAAAAATATCAATAGGATGGTATATAGTAAATATGAATCGTGAAAAGGAATAATAGGGGGTGCAGAAATGGGGAAAAAATTGCTAGTGATAACTGAAACTACAATTTTCATGAGAATCCCTATCAGTCTACAAACTGAGCTTCAGTGTTTTACTGCACAAACCTTTCCTACCAACAACACACCGTGGAAAAATAAAACGCGTTGTTGAGGGGATTTGTAAGGCAGCTGTTTTTCCGCCACAGGCATCAGTTATGTTTTAGCTCTTCATGTTGGACGTGTTCAGAGAGCAGGTGAATTTATCATGATGAGACTGAACTCAACGACACCTGCGCGTTTATCAGGGACCCGGATGCTTCAGGTAACATTAACCCTTCTATGGTCCAGCACAAACATATCACAGCTCTCCATCTACACTCTGTGTACATCACAACAGTAAAAGCAGCTGAGCTAGCGTTTCCAGGAAAACTTCACAGCGGATCCGAAAATAAACCGAGACAGGTTGAACTACGAAACGCCTCCTGACACCATAATCAGTGTTCTTGATTTCATTTATTTAGATAATAATTAGAGTATGTGTTTACAGTCATCTAAATTTCTCCTGGTTCCATTGTCTTGTCACAATCTGTAGCTGTATAATTATGGCAGATTATAATTACGGTGATTAGAGAGTGGCCTAATAATTATGATGATGATTGTCATTCTGCAAGAGGATGAGCAACACCCAGCATTTCATTAAATACACACACGTCTCTTCATTTGAGGGGGAGCGAGCTGAGCTGTCATTAATCTACTAGTTGAAGCTAAAGTCAAGATTCACCAAAACAGGACCATAATGTGTGAATCTGCACATATTTTTAATAATTTATACAGAGCAAATTTAGCAAATATTTGATGTACTAAAGTCCTACTGAAGTGGATAAAAAAAAGTAGTATTTGATATAAATACATTTTCATTTAAAATCAGTTAACATTCATTCATTTCACACTTAGGTATATTATTTTAAAGTATAGTATTTCCATAATAAGTACCAGTTATAAAAGTATGTGAAAGTGTAAATATTTTTCACAAAGAATTTGTGTATTTTTTTTACATCAATAAAAGTAGCAAAATCTCTAAAAAAAACAACAACAAACATTTATCAAAAAACAACAACAATAATAATAATAATAAATATGTCTTTAAATAAGCTCGTAATAAATTAAAAGTTGATAAAGATGATGATGATAATAATAATAATAATAATAATAATGTATTTTTCTTTAAAAAATATCATAATACATTGGGAGTTAATAATAATAATAATAACAATAATATTATTATTATACATCTACAGAGTCACAGGGAGCCAGCAGGTGAGTGATGAGACGAACAAAGAGCTTGTAAACTTGAGACCAGACCATGAGCGTATGGAATGAGCTTGATTGACAGCAACAGGTGAGGAGGATTCCCTGATAGAGGTCAGGTGTGACTGATTTATGACGGAGTGCAGGTGGGTGGCAAGAGGGATGCTAGGAAATGCAGTGCAGTGCAACTGGTGACTGTGACAGTTACCCCATCCCCCCCTTCGAAGGAGCAGCTTCCAGACGCTCCAACAACAGAGGCGGAGCAGTAGAGGAACCAGGAGGAATGGAGTGCCCGGTCCATGCAATGGACATTGCAGGACACTGATCCTCTGTAAACAGCACAGCGGCTGTGTTTCTCATGCTGCAGCTTCACAACATGCTCCACTCTGTTTAATTAAGCGCTGGAGCCTCAAAGCAGCACAAGCTCTACAGAGCAGCGAGAGCCAAAGGCCAAGAGCTGGGCAGCTAGATAAACTTTGTCCATTGATTCCACATGATCCCTTTGTATCCCTGTGGATTTCACGCTGGATTGAGGACCTGCCATAAATCCTGAATTGTAATCTTTGAGCACACACAATGCTCTTCTCAGAGTCACATTCTACTACGACAGGATGGATTGCTGTTATTAGAGCAAGTATTCCAACTAATAATGAGTCCAAAAAAGACAAACTGGAGATAAATAAAGGAAGCCTTATATGAAAAGCATATGTAAGATCATGAGAGATATAAAAAATGACAGAATAAACAGCATCAGACTTAAAACAAAAAACAGTATATAATGTATGCAGCAAATAAATAAATAAACAAACAAATTAAAAGCTGTAGTAGCTACCACTAAAGGTAAAATTTTGAACATTTTCTAGGAGGGTATAACTTCCATGTTCCAAAAATAAATACATTTAATAAAATAAATAATATTGTTTTACTAAAATTTCTCAAAAAAAAAAAAAGATAATTTCCAACCTAAGAAACCATTAGAGGATTTTTGGCCCTTGTTAGGATTTACTCAAGACTCCTGGCCCTTAACATTGGCTGTTAATTAGGTTAAAATAAAGTCTGCTGCCAGCAGATTAATGGACATCAAATGAACAGCTAAAGAAGAAGTCTAATTTAGTGGCCATGAGCTCAGCTACTAACCCTCATCTCCCTCCCTGAAAATAGGTAGAATCTCATGAAAAACACAATATAATCATAATCATGTGTTTATTAGCTTCATGTTTCGTGTGTAGAGGAAGTTCGTCACCGGAAAAGAGGGGTGGGTTATGAAAACATAATATGAGTGACATGAGATTTAAAATGAAAATGCATTCTTGTAAACGAAGTCAAAGAATTCTAAAACATGACCCCCACTTAGACTGAAGTGTCATAAAAACTGATGAAGACTGATTTCTTTATACGGTTTTATGGACAGACAGGTTGAGAGCGACTCTTGTGGAAACAGCAGCGGTTCAGATTAGACCACAGCGGCGGTGGAGAGGGAGTCATGCTTCCAGCTGCTGCTAACAATGAGCAAGACAGACCTTTCAGGGCAGGAGATGGACTTATAATGAACTCCCAAAACTTACAGCCAGATTCTGGAAGATAAATTCTTCAAACAGCAGTACAAGAGGAAGTGGTGCTGGTTCCTCAAGAGTCACTCTCAGCCTTTCTGTCTAGGAAGCCTTAAAAACAAATTCAGACTTTATGTACATATATATATATATATATATATATATATATTGTGACGAGTCGGCTGCCTCCCCCCTGTACATCATCACCACCCCGTCCCGTATTCGCCGCCCTTCACCAGGCTCCCGACGGGAGTGGGTGTGTGAGAGAGGAGGGGCGCTGAACACGCAGGGCTGGCGGCGTGTGATGAGGCGCACCTGACGTGAATGGAGCCTCATCACCGCCGCCGTTTAAACGCCGAGCGCGCCTCTCCTCGAGGGACCGGTCTCTTCCCCGTGCATGCACGCTGGTGTCCTCGTGGGTCCAGGAAAGGGAGCGTAGAGGGAACTACCTGCCGCCGTCAGAGACGCGAGCGGCCGGACCCGCAGTCCGGCCGACACTGCACCCGCGATACGGCCGTCGGGCAAGGACGCCGGGCCGTGGAATCCCGTCGAGCACCCGGGGATGAAGGAGTAGGACGAAGCCGCCAGAGAAGCCGCCGTCACCCGCGCCCCGGGACCTCCAGACGGGAGCGCGTGCGGCCGCCGGACTCCGCCCCTTACCTGGACCCTTCCCTCCTGAACACTGCCCTCCTTCACGAGCCCCGCAGCACAACGAGGACACCAGATCCCTGTTTATTTTGGACACTTTTCCCCCTTTGGACACTTTATTTTAAATATTGTTTAATAAAAACCTCTCCGAGGCTTGACGCCACGCCCACTGTGTCTGTCCTTGGCTCCTCCCGCCACAGTGGTGGAGAATGCGGGCAGGCGGAGCCTAGACAGCGCAGTTGGGCAACATCTGATGACGTCATCCCCTCTCGCTCGCAAGAAGCCGTAGAGCCCGTACGGGGCCGGAGGAAGGACGGGGACAGCCTCCCAGCCACCAATGGGGTAAGTGACATTCTGTCTATTTGTCATCATTACCCCGTGGTTGGTTGAGGCTGTCAACTAAAACCCGCTTTCTCTGTCCCGGCTCCGGCGCGGTGCGAGAGGGAGCGTTGCCCGGAGAGGAATCCCTGCCCCGCCCACTCCGACCGCTGGAGCCTGGTTGAGGAAGGTAGCACTCCTGCGTGGGCGGCGACCCTCGGACGGGGATGTCGCTTGGGGGGGGGAATGTGACGAGTCGGCTGCCTCCCCCCTGTACATCATCACCACCCCGTCCCGTATTCGCCGCCCTTCACCAGGCTCCCGACGGGAGTGGGTGTGTGAGAGAGGAGGGGCGCTGAACACGCAGGGCTGGCGGCGTGTGATGAGGCGCACCTGACGTGAATGGAGCCTCATCACCGCCGCCGTTTAAACGCCGAGCGCGCCTCTCCTCGAGGGACCGGTCTCTTCCCCGTGCATGCACGCTGGTGTCCTCGTGGGTCCAGGAAAGGGAGCGTAGAGGGAACTACCTGCCGCCGTCAGAGACGCGAGCGGCCGGACCCGCAGTCCGGCCGACACTGCACCCGCGATACGGCCGTCGGGCAAGGACGCCGGGCCGTGGAATCCCGTCGAGCACCCGGGGATGAAGGAGTAGGACGAAGCCGCCAGAGAAGCCGCCGTCACCCGCGCCCCGGGACCTCCAGACGGGAGCGCGTGCGGCCGCCGGACTCCGCCCCTTACCTGGACCCTTCCCTCCTGAACACTGCCCTCCTTCACGAGCCCCGCAGCACAACGAGGACACCAGATCCCTGTTTATTTTGGACACTTTTCCCCCTTTGGACACTTTATTTTAAATATTGTTTAATAAAAACCTCTCCGAGGCTTGACGCCACGCCCACTGTGTCTGTCCTTGGCTCCTCCCGCCACAATATATACAGTGCCCTCCAAAAGTATTGGAACAGTAAGGCCACTTCCTTTATTTTTGCTGTAGACTGTAAACATTTGGGTTTGACATCAAAAGATGAATATGAGATGAGAGAGGTATTTTCATCTGGATCTGATACACAACTTAGAAGATAGCACCTTTTGTTTGAACCCACCCATTTTTCATGTTACCAAAAGTATTGGAACATGTGACTGACAGGTGTGTTTTGTTGCCCTGGTGTGTCCTATTAATTGATTATTCAAACAATAAATAGCACTGAATGTCTGCGCTCAGTTTCCGATCCGTGCAGACTGCATTTATAGTTAGTTAGACGTGTAACCAACATGAAAACCAGAGAGGTGTCTATGGGTGAAAAACGAGCAATTGTGAAGCTGAGAGAAGATGACGAATCAATAAAACCATTACACAAACACTGGCAATAGCAAGTACAACCATTTGGAATCTGCTCAGGAAGAAAGAAACCACTGGTGTACTAAGTAACACCTCAAACGGGTAGATCAAGGATAACATCTGCAGTTGATGACAGAAACATTGTGACAGCTGTAAAGAAAGACCCTAAAACAACTGTTAGTGACATCAGCAACAACCTCCAGAGGGCAGGAGTGAAGGTATCACAATCTACTGTTCGCAGAAGACTTCATGAACAAAAGTACAGAGGCTACACCAGAAGATGCAAACCACTCATTAGAAAGAAGAATAGGAGACGAGCCTCAGAAATTCTGGGACAAGGTTTTATGGACTGATTTTATGGACCAAAGTGATGGAAAGGCTAAAGTTTGGAGAAAGAAAGGATCTGCTCATGATCCCAAACATACAAGCTCATCTGAAACACAGAGTACACAGGTGTACATTATAGTACACATTACACAAGTAATGTAATGGCTTGGGCTTTCATCGCATCTTCTGGGACAGGCCCATTAATCTTCATTAATGATGTAACACATGATGGCAGCAGCAAAATTAACTCAGAAGTCTACAGAAATATTTTGTCTGACAGTTTACAGAAAGATGCAACCAAACTGACTGGGAGATCCTTCATCATGCAGCAAGATAATGACCCAAAACATAGTGCCAAAACAACACAGGAGTTCATCAGGGGCAAGAAGTGGAAGGTTTTAGACTGGCCAAGTCAATCTCCACACTTAAACCCTGTAGAGTATGCTTTTTACCTGCTAAAGAAGAGACTGAAGGGGGTTACCCCCCAAATCTGAAAGAGGCTGCGGTGAAAGCCTGGAAAAGCATCACAAAAGAAGAATGCAAAAGTTTGGTGAGGTCAATGGGTCACAGGCTTGATGCAGTTATTGAAAGCAAAGGATTTGCAACTAAATATGAAGTCTTTTTCACTTTAATCTATGTTAATTTAAAATAACTGTTTTGTATTTAATTATATTTTAAAATGTATTGCATTTTAAGCTGAATTTTTAGCATCATTACTCCAGTCTTTAGTGTCACATGATCCTTCAGAAATCATTCTAATATGCTGATTTGCTGCTCAAGAAACATTTCTGAGTCTTATCTATGTTAAAACAGTATTTTATTTTATTTTTACTTATTTATTTATTGCTTGTTTTTTTTTTTTCTACTTTTCCTTCATCAAAGGAGTCCATACTATTAGGGCATAGTATAAGTAGGCGAATTGGGACTCGACAAGAAAGAGAAGATGGAGCCATTCTCTCCAGCACAATGCAGCCTAAACAGGAGAAAAATCATTCAGATCCAGCTCGGTCTGAGCACTTAATGGTAGTCCTGCCAGATGCAGCACGAGGCCTGGAGGGTCTTCGAATCTGAGGGGGTGATGGATAACTGTGGCTCTCCGTGGTGTTTTAACTGGATCACAGAGGGCCATCGGGCTCTGGTCCTGGTTTCTCAAGCTCACAGTTGACCAGGATATGTGAGTGACAAGCAGGTGTCTTAATTCATCATTATGTGCCATTGAGGCCACATACAGTACACACTGCAGCTAAATTTGGTTTACAGTTCACCTTTTAGATCTCAATTATGTTCTGTTCACACACAGTTCAGTTTTTTAGTGACAACTACATTCTAAAGACAAATTGACTCCCGAAAAATTCAGGTATAGCGACAACCACATTTACAGAAATTATATGCACCATGTACTGAACTGATATGAACAACTAGTTGTTAATGACTAATTTAGATGCGTATCAATTTATTTATTTTTTTGTATGTGTGGTTCAAGAAATCACAGGGTACATTTTGACTCAGTAATGTTGCCAAAAAAATTAAATCCTCAAATACAAACATGTTATTTCGGAAATATGTCACATGCCAAAATATATTGACCTACCTACTTCATTATAAAATTATTCACTGTAATATTACTTTGGTTAACAATAGCAGAAACCAAATGTGTGAGATACCAGAACGTTGCTATGTTTACTCTGGTGTCAATAATCGCAATCTCGAGAGAGAGTTTTTATCCGTTCACACATAAAATGATAATTTAGGGGATTCTCTTCCATATCCCAAAGTCTGTTTGTAATTCCTGTAACTACAGTGCGTACGTGGCCTGAGAGAAAAATGGTTAAAAGAGAAAAAAAATAGCACAACATGCAGCGTAGACATTTTAAACACAGGTCAAGAGTGATAAGTACAATCAGCTTATGCCAGAAAAGATAATGACAAAAAATGTCAGAAGACCCGCTGAAATGAGGGAGAAGCGAGCGACACGGAGGGCAGGTCCACTGAGGGAGATTAATAGAGCAGCAAGACCCACACACACTTCATACGGCGCAAGAAAGCAAATGGGACTCAAAGCACATTTACATGCAGCTAAAGTGTAGGAGGAACCGCATTACAGCCGCTCGCTCTGATACAGGCAGAATAGCAATATGCTATGCTAATCTCTGTGTTGTTGTGATGGATTGTTCCGGTTATTGTCACGATCCTGAAGATATGACCGGAGGATGAAAAGTGAACACAAAAGATTTGAAGGTGCATGAATTTGTTTGTGCTAAAGCAGAAATTATAGACCTCATCAAATCAGAGTTTATATTCTGGTGTTGATCTGAAGATCTATAGTAAATTTGCTCATAAAGTTTACATTCATAAACACAAACACACTTAAAATATCTCTCTCTTTCGGGGCAAACTGACCAAAAGTATGCTTGTGAAAAAGAGATGTGCATAACTGTACATGAACAATGTAGTCTACTTCAAATCTTAAAAGTATATTTTTTAAAAACTTACAATTAAAATTTTTTAAATTAAGGCCACTTAAGTGACTCAAAGAGAAACACTTTCTTGACTAGGGTAAACATATCTATTAAGCTCACCAAAATTTTTAGTGCACAAAATATTGGTTTCAGTACAAAAAGTTATGTTAAAATAAAATATTAATCTCTCACACACAAATATTTAATTTTATTTTAAATGACAAAAGCATTTCCATTAAGATATATATTGTTAAATTCAAAAAGTGCGGCTGTGCTTAATGGGTACATTTTTATCTGTGTCTAACTTATCTCTAGTCTCTTAAGGCTGGAATACACTACATGATTTTTGCCCTGATTTTCCACAGATTTACAGTCTGGAGAAGTTGATGCTAGTTACCAAAGATCAGAGCCAGTCTGTAGATTTGAGTTGACAGAATCCATAAAAAATCAATTGACTTAACTTAAAGTGACAACCATCAGTTAATATTTAAAGTCTGTTTATGAAGTATTTACGTAGACGTTCAATGTGGAAGAGCTTAAAGAGAGCACACTGAGCTTAATTGGAGCAGCAACAATTTTTAATAAATTCCATGTAATATTTATTAAAATTACAGGATTTTGCTAAATAAATAGTCTAGGTCATGTATTAAGTTGATACATATTTTAATATGAACAACTATTATTAACAATATCTATGAAATTATACTTTTTGTTATTGATGTCACACTGAAGCTGTGTGATTTTCATAGTAGTGCACCCTTTAAGCTCACCTTAAAATCATATGAAATCTTTCAAAATTACAGCACTGTAAAACCACAGACCAGCAATAAACTGTCAATTTATAATATTATGGATACACAAGTACAATCCAGTAATGCCTGTGAAGTAATATGTTAGCGTAGCACACAATCTTGTACAGCTAGTCAGCTAACTGTGTTCTGTAGCATCTGCGCTGTGTTGCTAAAACTATCTTTTGAATCTAATGTAATTATTTACCACATCTAAGTTCCAGGTTATAATTATGCAAAAGTCTGAACATTAATCTCTTAATTTTACAATAAGTAGTTAACCTTACAATACTTAGTTACCCAAAATAAAGGCTTAAACATCTAAAAAACGTTCAAATGGCCGCCAGACAGTGTGAACACATGAAGACCCATATCTCAGCGTGCAATGATCTGATTGACTTCAAATTATAGGAGGGATTTAGTAACAGCCACATCAATTGGATAAGACATCAAGTAAGATAATAAATTATTTTTTATAATCTGATCTCAAAAATGGAAGTGTGCTTAATGTATACATGAGCTTAATAGGTACATTTACGAAGCGCTAAACATGGACGCACGTGCGGTTGCTGTGCTGTATTAAAGCTTTAATCAGGATAAAACTGTATATTAGAAGCTAACACAAGCCGCGATCCTATTCACTAATATCCTCTGCATCTCAACCGGCTCAAATTGATAAGCAATATAGATGACGTCATTGTTTACAAAAAAAAACGGAGCACATTCTGAGCTGAGGGGCGGGACATTTAGATGCACACTAGAGGCGGTTTAGCCAATCACAATACACTGCGGCCAGCTAACCAATCTGAGCCCATCGTGTATTTCTGAGGGAGGGGCTTCATAAAACCAGGTAATAATCAGAGCGTTTAAAGGAGAAGGGACAGAGTGGTGTAGAATAAATGTAAATTATGTGAAAAATAAAGCAATTTTATTTTTTACGAAGCATTAACATGTTAGACTGCACCCCATAAACACAAATAAACAGTCAACCACCCTTTTAAATAAAATACATTAAAAATACGAATTAATATATTTTAAATGTATTAAATGGCAACATCATCACAAATCTGTAATTACAAGCCTATATTTAACTACATGAAAGATAAGTTTCAGAAAATAAAAAATATTTTAGTTTATCATAAATGCTTGTCAGTACATTCAATACTTTACTGTACTTGCAGTACTTTAATCACATTTCAAAGATAATTACTAATAATTAATTATGAAATTACATATAAATATGTGCTTAAGTCATCCTTAAGTGGGTCAAAAAACACTTGAATATTAGGGTGTATTCACACCTGTCTTGTTTGGTTCAATTAAAACGAACTCTGGTTCGTTTCCCCATTTGGTGCGGATCTTTTGGGCAGGTGTGAATACAGCAATCGCACTCTGGTGCGCACCAAACAACCGAACCGAGACCCAGCTGAAGAGGTGGTCTCGGTTCGGATCCAAACGAACTCTGGTACGCTTCGTTTAAGGTGTGAATATGAACCGGCCTCGATCCGACCCAATTGCAGAGAGCACCGCAACTTTTGGGTTAACAGGCTCCCGTAGTTGGAGTTGACTTATGGGAAAGTGTTGTTTTCACTACATTTGCTAGCCATTGAAAAATGAGTCGTGGTTCCACCTGGAGCTCCAAGGAGACACGCTGCCTCACTGACATTTGGGCAGATGCCTATGTATCACAGTTACTGGAGAAGACGCATAAAAATGCGGATGTGTTCAGCAAGTTCAGCGAAAGGATGAAGGAGAGGGGATTTGAGCGGTCTCCTGCACAGTGTCGCGTTAAAGTAAAAAAAACTTCGGCAACTGTATATGAAGGTGCGTGATGCTCTAAGCAAGAGTGGCAGTTCCGGAGACGAAAAAGACAAATGTCCATGGTATAAAAGAAAATCAGTAAAATAATAACAATTGCACTATGAAAAATCTCCATGATTAGCCTGTTTTCGAACTTCCTGATTTTCCCTGCTTGAGAATTTCTGTCCAATGAATTGATGACCTTAGCACACGTGTGGTTTTGTTTACAATTACTGGTTCACTTGAAAAAAGGGCAGTGTGAAAGCGAACCGCACCAATACAAAAAAAAAAACATTCTATTTGGTCCGGACCAAAGCAAGTGAACTAACGGACTTTCCTTAAACTCATTGCATTTGATATAAATGTAAACTGCAAAACATTTTTATTTATTTGCAATTAACATGTAATGAAGTGTCCGAAGACAGTACATTCAGTTCACATTTAAGTATATTATTTTACAGTAGGCAAAAGCACTTTTTCACAGTGGTACTGATGACTCATCCTGCACTAAATATATTCATCCAGTCAGATGCTTTCTAGAATAAATAGTACTTGAAGCTAACTAAAAAGTTAAATAATGGTTCTTGGCTGCGATGCAAACTAACATCTAATCTGCTGAAGCTGATAAGGCTTTAAATATTTCCCATTTCAAAAGTAAAAATGTCAAGACATGAAAGAAAACTGTGCTTGTCCAGCATTTTCATGTGGTACTTACTAGATAAAAGCTCAGCAGATTTACGCAGAATTGGAACATGTGCATTTCTGCACATCCCTCACCTTATTGTGTTTGCTTATTATTATTTTGCATTATTACATTTTTAGATACCAATATTAAAGATTAAGTAAAAATAGACTCAAATTGAGAGATGCACATTTGACACTGCATGTCAAAAATTGCCAAATGTTGTGAAAAGCAGAATCATGTCCTGATTTCCAAGAATACGCTGTTTGTAGACTGACTCTGCGCAAACTCCTTCCACTATTAAAAGCAGAATAATTGTCAATAACTGTCTCTGCCTAAAAACAGACAGTATGTATACCAGCATGCGGATGAGTGACATGAAAGGCAATCATTTTGAGAAACGTGTATCACTTCCTCTGTCCTCTCCGAACAGAGCAACCTCTGCTTCACCTCCCCCGTCACCTGAGCCAAGCGTGCCATCACGTCTGTGTCAATAAGGCAATTTGTTTTTCTATTGCCTTCCTTATCAAGGTTAAACTGAATAAATCAATCACTGTCCATGAAGCAAAAGAGAGAGAGAGAGGAAAAACTTCCTGTCAGAAACTGGGGGTTATAAATAATACTGTATGCCAGCAGCAACCAAACACTGCCATTGTGACTTTTCAACATGCAAAAAGGCAATTAACACGGAAGGAAACCTGAAACAAATGTCTTCTGAAGGTCTTTCCGCCAAATGTGAAACGAGGGGACACCCAGGATAATTTCAGCTGTCTCTGTGTCTAAATTACATGCTTTCTGCCCTTGACAGATATATATTAATATTATTCAGTATATAACTTTACCAATTTGCTGCTCAAGAAACATTTCTGATTATTATCAGTGTTTAAAATAGTTGTGCTGCTATATATTTTTGTGTATAATTATTATTTGATTAATAGAAATTTCAAAAGAACAGCATTTATTTGAAATAAAAATATTTTATAACAATATAAATCTTTACACTTTCAATCAGTTTAATCCCTGCTGAATAGAAGTATTAAAAAAACAGACCCTAAACTTTTGAACTATAATATTAAGAATATCATGTGAATATATCAAATATTTAAATATTTAAATATTAATATTTAATAATTTACCACTTATGTTATTGAATATTTTTATATTCTAATATAAATAAATATATTAAAATAAGATTCAATTATATAATTGTACAAATTATATAAATTATATAACTGATATAAAAGGATGACTAAAATTCATATTATTTTCCCCTTTTTTATAATAAATTTTCTTAAATCATTATTTAAGAAATTGCAATAGTTTTTTACAACATAAAAAATAAATAAATAATCAAGAGGCCTTGCTGTATTTGTGAATGCATGCAAATATTCATAATATAACACACTCCTGTACCTTATTGCTTTAATCATGGCACAGCATTTATTTTTCAATGTGTAATTAGTATAAGCCACGGATCAAGAGATCAGTCAAGGATAAACATGGATCAGCATGAATAGCGGAAACGCATCATGACTCCAAATAGGACAGATGATTCTAAGACTTTAATTCATCCAGATGTGCCAGATGTTCATGCATGTAAATAAGGGGTGGAGGCAATGCTGTCACCTGCTGACTGATACGAGCTCATATAATCAACAAGCAAGGTCACGGTCCATCTCTGGTCACAAACCAATGACTGAGGTTAATTTGTGGCCAACTGTAAACTAGTCAGGCGGGTCAGTTTTGACACGCGGGGTGAGTTTGTGTCCAGTCAGACACGGGGTCACCAGCAGAGCATGTGCAAGCCATCCATGCCCTCAAAACATTAACATCCCCACCTACGGTAGCAGCCTTGACGCACACTGAGCCCAATAAACCTCCCTGGAAAGGTTAGTGGGCGTGAGTATTTAAAGCCTGTCTGGCCCAGGTGCTGTGCAAACCTTGCATTGTTTTTATACGGCCTATATTGCACAGCTGTTTCGGGGGCTGACACTGCAGTATAATCACCTCCTGACTGAGCGCAGCTCCCATAATCATCATGGCCTCCAGAAAGCCAAAACATAAAGCCAGCAAGGGACATAAACTCCCCGCAGCTTGACTGACAGCATGGCAGAAGCGTAGCGGTCAACACCATCAGCGCTCACAAGCTCGAGTGAGCTGTCTGCTGACTACATAGGTTGCCTCCTTATGAAACGACATCCTAACCATTGATTCCGAGCTTGTTATCATGTGGCTAAGCTAACGGCTCACTATAAAAAACAAAACAAACATAAAAATACATAATATAGGGTAAAAAAAGGGTAAAAAGTAGTGCTCTTAAAAGTATACTTAAAAAAAACTTGTATTTAATTGATGAAATAAAAGGCCACTTAAGTGTACTTAAAGAGAGACGCTCTCATGAGTGTTTTGTAGCACACTTAAGTACACTTTTTAAAAGTTAATTTTGTAATAGTTTTATAATACATATAATACATTTCATATATAGTACATTAAATCATTAAGTCTTAAATATTTTTGTTGTGCTTTAATGAAGTACATTTATTCTGATGAGTTGATTTACTAAAGCACAATACTTGATTTTAACTGAAGTGTGTTATTCAGTATTACATTTAAAGTTAATATATTTTAAATGTACTAAATTGCAACTTTGCAACTATTGCAAATATATTTAAATACGTGACATAAAAGTTTCAATATAAATGACTTTAAAATCTATTTTAGTTTACCATAAATAATTATCAAAGACAATAGAATTAATTATTAAATTAAATAAAATGATACACTTAAGCCCTATAGTGGGTCAAAAAAGCACTCTAAATTTCAGCTAGTTTTTAGCATTTAATATAAATTTAAACTATAATACATTTGCAATCAACATGCAATTAGGTGTCCAGAAATGTGTTCAGTGTGTTATTTTAAAGTATATTACTTCCATACAAAAGTGCTCTTTTATAAGTATGCTAAAGTGTACTTAATTTTCACAAGGGTAATCAATATTTAATCAATATTTATTAAAATAAATAAGTCAGTTTAGTCAGCTTTTCTCTTTCCTCATTTAACGACTTGGATTTTTTTTTTCTCTTATTGTGATGGATTCTGGGAAACTCAGCCATTGGGGCCAGAATCCACTGGAACCCTGTGCCAAACTTAACATTATGATGCTATCCTATCCAAGTTCAAATATATAAGACAGTGATCAGACCAGCATGCTGTATGGAATGGAAGCAGTGGCAGTAACAAAAGCACAAGAACAACAGATGGAAGTCGGGGAAATGAAGATGCTGCGATTCTCCTTAGGACTAACAAAATATAATCGAGAGACAAATGACAATATCAGAAAACAGCTGCAAGTGGACGCATTAAGTAATCAGCTGAGAGTGAACAGACTAAGATGGCACGGTCACGTTTTGAGAAGAGATGATGAATACGTTGAATAGAAAGTAAGAAAGATGTACTTCGGTACAATAAATAAAGGACGGCCAAAAAGGAGACTTGAAGATTGTGTGAACGAGGACATGGTGGCTTTGGGCATCAGAGTAGAGGACACAGCAAACAGGAGAAGTTGGAGACGAAGGATATGCACCGGCGACCCCACAGATACTGGGATTTAAGCCTGTAGAAGAAGAAGTGATGGAATCTGGGATTTCCTTATATATGATACAGCAGTGCTGCCTTATAAATGAACAGGGGTTCTAAAAGGGGGTGTTTACTTCGACGACACCATTATAGAAAACTTTTTGTGTTTGGCCATTCATTTACTCAACAGCAGCATTTTGGGGGCTTGAAAACTTTTGAAAATGGGTTTCAAAGTGCATGTTTTTCCAAACAATACAAATACAAAACTAAAAAAACGCTTCAGATTTAATTCAATATTGACAGATTTCTTTAAAGGTTTTATTGTTATAAGATTGGTTGTTTTAAATAGGTTTAAGTTATCAACATAGTTAGTTTGTAAGTCATCTGAACGGGTGCCGTCGTGTACCCGTTCGCTGTTGTTGTAGTTTAATTACTTTCTCACATTATTATCTCAGTATTATTATTAATACTAATGTTTGCTATTCTTTTTCTATCTACTTGTTTTCTTTTTATGTATCATTAAAAAAAAAACTTGCTATGTGTACTGCGTTTGGCTAAACGAGCACTTGGATATTGCTCTTTTGTTGGTTTTGATTGCTTCTATTGTCCTTATTTGTAAGTCGCTTTAGATAACAGCATCTGTTAAATGTACAAAAAGTATATTTGTAAAAACTGTGACATCATGTGCATGCATTTCACGTGTTCAGTATATAGGAACGTGTATGTGCGCAGGCACATAGTGTTTCTTTACAAAGTGAAGTCACCAGCTACTGGCCTGGCATGAATAATACAGAAGTTTTTTTTTTTTTTTTTTTTTTTTTTTTGCAGATCGCTAAAAATTTTTTTGCAGATCGTTTTGACAAAGTCTATGCACACATCTTCAAAACTGCAAACTTTAAATTTTTTTGTACATTGTTATCATGTAAGCATACCTTTAGGAGGCACATAACTACCAGACTACATAACTATCAAAAAGCCTTCACGATGAGAGATTCACCTGCGATGCCTTAAAATGCCTCTGTAGGCAATTCACTAGTTTGTAGAACAGAGCAAAAGTCTGGTCCTGATAAGTTTCTTTGAAAAAATACTTCCATAAACACTGTGGCAAGAGGTGACTGAACTCCTCGTATTAAAGCCATCCTCCCCTCCCTCGTTTTCTGCTCAGAGGTCCCATCATGTCCCACCCCACGTAGAGGAGAAACATTAGCCTCGCTCGGAGCACTCTGGTGCAGCTGAGTGGAAATGCAGTGTGGTGCCACTGTAATCATTGTAATGCATCTCTGTTCTTTTAATTAAGGGATAATGTCCAATTTCATGACGTTTATGAGGTTATAACATTCATTAGCCTTCAACAGATGCTGCAGCTGAATAGCTAACTAGCCTGGAGCGGAGCGGTTCTGGGCCCTCCTCCTGGCTGTAGCCGCTAGTCTGCTCCGTTAATGGTCAGGGGGATTCATGACTGCCATTGTCTCAGAGTCTCCCCACTCACCTAAAGAAATGGGACAGATTTAAAGAGTAGAACTGCTGAACTTCAAGCAGCTCATAGCCCCAGCGCATAAAACTGGCATTAAAATTTGTGATTGCAATTAAAGCGAAGTTACTTGCAATGAGAATGTCAGAAGCAGTTCTAATCATTTTTATTGCGCCGCTTAATTATTGTTACCCGTGCCTGTGCGAGGGCCAATAGTTTTACAGGCATTACATTTCAACCTATTGCTCCCCGCTTTGTGACAATCCATAACGCATCCATAATATCCAATGCTCTCAATGTTCGTCAAAATACCAGAAGACTGAAGAATTTTGAGGGGGAAAAAAAGCTGAAAATATCTGCTGAAAAAATTACAAATGTTGCTTTGGCATTGAGCTACAAAGTAGAATTATTCAAATTAATAATGGAAAAAATAAATACATAAATAAAGCTAAACAGAAATATAAAATATAAGAAATATAAAAAATGTACAAACAATGAAAAGCAGATAAACAAAAATACTGAAAAATGAAAAAAATGAACTATATATATAAAACTATAATATAATATAATATAATAATAATATTAAATAAATAATACTGGTCTGAGATCACCAAGAAATACTTTTTCTATCATTACAAATTATTTGATCAGCATTACAATTTCAATATAAAGCTAAACTGAGAAATTACAATTTGTGTAAAACTCACACATTAGTTGTGAATGATTTGTTAATTTGCACAAAGAACATAGAAAACTGTCCATCTGTCGCAATTTACATTTCATAAGTGACATAAAAATAGCATATAATCGTATTTTATTTATTTTTTAATAAACTGTATATAAAACTCATATTCCAAAAAGCAAATTAATTTAATTTTATGCAATTCATTTTAGTGCCTGTTAGATGAAAAACATATTTGTTATAAGTTTTAGCGATTTTTAGCGATTATAACAGGAAAACCTGTTATAAAACCCACATCATTTAAGAGCCGAGTGACTCATGTGAGATTATGAGTGTATTTGCCCTAAATGAGAGAGCACTGCAATATTCAGATGTGTTGTTTAGGTGTGGATCCTTGAAGGCCAGGTTCTGAAGGCGGTGGATGTTACGGAGTGAGCTGAGAGCTGCTGGGCAGCTGTCTGCTAATTAATCCCCTCCCAGGTGCTTGGCCCCTGGCAGCTGTAAGAGCAGACCCACTACACGAGGGTGGCCTTCAGCCGGCACCATGGGACACACATCAATTAGATTCATTACGCCTTATTTAACAACACACGCACACGCTGATGTGAGCAGCCCACAGACACACCCACTCAGACGCTTAAACTAACCTGCTACTTAACTCAGAGCATAAGAATGCAAGGTCGACTCTACTTAAACTATTCAGTGCCGACGCTTGTGTCTCATTTACTAACCACCTGCTAACAACAGTATCTTCCCCCCAATTCTTCGAACTCTTTACCAATTACAGCGCTTGTGAAATACTGTATTGTATTCGCACTTGTACTTTAAATCCTGAATGTATATATATCTTTTTTTTTACTTGTACAGTAGATAATATAATATTAATGAAATAAAAGCCCACTTAAGTGAATGTAAGAAGTACACTTTCATGACTATGTTTCTTAACATACTTAAGTACCCTTTTAAAAAGTGCCCTTTGTAATGTCAAAAAGTTCTTTTAAATTTAAAGGATTACACTTATATTTTGATGCACTGATTAGCATTTTAACTTTAGTGTCTCTTAAGAAAAGGACTGCACTTGATTGTACTGCACTTAAAGTGTACTTCAAAACTCAATATATAAGTAATATATTCTTAATAAAATAAAATGTACACTTAAGTGGTATTATATTTATTTATATATTATTTTGTTGTGTTTTAAAGTACACTTATTTTTTTTTTACTAAACATACTAAAGCAGATGTAAAGTACTTGTTTATGTTTTATATTTTTTATATAATAGTAAATTTAAAGTATATTTTTTAAAATCTACTAAATTGCAACTGCATCATTACAGATGTGTAATTACAAATATTAAACATGACATACAAGTTTCAACAGAAATTACATTAAAGTATATTTCAGATTACCATAAATGATTGTCAGTACTTTGTAACCATATTTCAAAGACAATGATAGTAGGCTAATTATGAAATTACATTTAAAGATTTACTTAAGTCCTACTTTGAAAATACTCTAAAAATTGCATTCTTTAACTGTAATCCTCATTTAATTGTAAATAACATATAATTAAGTGTCTGAAAACATTACATTCAGTTTGCACTTAAGTATATTTTTTAAAGTACATTATTTCCATAATAAGGGTGAATAGAAACATTGGCAGATTGAAGGAGTAATGGAAGATGTCAGGATTTGTTCATCACTTACAGACTTCTGTGCCCAGTTTTTGTCTACTTCATTCTGCAGCACTCTCCCTCTGTTCCTCTAGTTTAGTGTCTTAGTCATGGTGTGTGTGTGTGTGTGTGTGTGTGTGTGTGTGTGTGTGTGTGTGTGTTGAAAGTGAGTTTAAGTGTCCTTGGGTGAAGGGGGTTCCTGAGGAGTTAATGGCAAGGCGCTATGACTAATGGGGAAAAACCGTGACAAAATAAGACAAATGGTGTTGGCCAACTTCATTACCTTACTGACAGCTTGACAGTGTCATTGTTTAATGTGGTATTTTTCATCTGCGTCTCATTTGGTTGCAAAAGAGACTATACAAGTTCTTGTTTTTCACTCAAAAATAATGAAAATGGACAGATTCCACCTCTGATGGTCAGGTGTCAAACCTTCACACACTGACGGATGAATGTATGAAGAGTGTCAGGTTCATCATTTCTACAGACTCATTCACAATATCTGTAGTGATTATGATGTTAAGTGTCTGCTGACTCTACTAGACAGATTACTTGTATCATAATCACAATTACACATAACTATTACATACTAGAAAATATGGAATATAATTATCATTAATGGAAAGAGGTTTAGGTGAGTCAGACTCATTTAAGTATAACTTTAACCACCTCCAAAAGAATATAATACTAAATGCTAAAGAATAATAATCATTGCACATATAAGAAAGCACTTATTATTCATATAAGATCTGTTTCTGCAACAGACAGATATAGACAGACAGATAGGTAGAACTTTAGAATATAGAAAGAGAACAACAGACAGAAAAATAAAGAATGATAGAAAGAACAATAGATAGATCGATAGAACGATAAAAAATAATGATAGAAGGAAAGATAGCCAGAGAAAGAACAATAAACAATGATAAAATGAAAGACAGAAAGATATACAGAACATTAGAATGATAAAAAGAACTATAGACAGAGCGATAAAAAGAACAACAGATTGATAGAAGAATAAATAGACAGAATGATAAAAAAGAATGATAAAAAGGATGATAAAACAATAGATAGAATGATAGAATGATATATCGCTAGAATGCAAGATAGATAGATAGATAGATAGATAGATAGATAGATAGATAGATAGATAGATAGATAGATAGATAGATAGATAGATAGATAGATAGATAGATAGATAGATAGATAGATAGATAGATAGATAGATATCCCCCATTTTAAATTCTTATTACCCAACGAAAGGTTAGATTTTTGTGATTTCAAAAGATCAAAAGGATTAACAATGCAGATTAATTTTCATAGCCACCTTTGATCATATTTACCAAGGGTGCCGATATTTTTGGCCACGACTGTAGATAGAAAGAGAGAGAGAGAGAGGTTTCTCCATTCACTCAGGCCCATCGCCGGCGGTGAGATAATCTGAATAAAGTCTAAATAAAGCATAAAGTCAGCTCAATATCAGTGATGTCAATTTTTCATGACTGCAGGTCATCAGGTCTTCTGTAATCTCAGGACTAGCGACTGCCGTCAGGATCAGCTGTCTCTTGTCTTTGACCATCATATACATAATTAATCTGCTGGACACTTTTTTGTAAAGGCAGGCCTTGGTTTGTTTTTATTTTTCATGAAATTACACAAATATAATCCTGGAATATTGAATCCAGTGTAAATTATTCACAAGTCTTCAGGAGTCTTCCTTTCACTTAACATATGACACACACTTGAGATACATTGTTGTGTTCATTGACAAATGATGCCAGTGGATCAGTGGTGTAGTGGTGCCTGGAGAAGTGGGTATACTCTTAATTTATGCCCCTAATTCTTTTTTTTTTTTTAAACGGCCCGGCACAGGATGAACGACCTGTGTCATAAACAGTGACATGTAAAACTAGTCTTGCATATTTAGTTCACTCCAACATGGGCCAGTAATATTTGCACAGTGTCACTTAACTTCTGCTGCTTGAGTAAGGATCATTATGAAAATAATATTATCCACAGAAGAGATACAGATTTTGCAATTAATAATTCAATTAAATAAATATATAAATAGACTGCAGCAACTGACATTTTGCCAGAACCTCTAGTAAATTACATCTTATTTTGTTCAGAATTGTGATCTCTATTTGAAAAAAAAACATTGTGATTCTCAATCATTTGAGAAGTGAAGGGGACAGAAATGTCAAATATAATAACTTCTTTTGTCTAATTGACAGGTTTTATTGTGATTATTATTAGTAAAATGCATTAATTATTACCTCTTGCTTTTAATTGGCTGAGAAATCAAATAGGCTACACTGCTGGACTGTATTTTCCTAATGACAATTTTTTATTTGTTTAGCCTTTATACTACCCCCCCCCCCCCCCCCCCCCCATTTTTATCACAGAATAAGGCAGAAGATATATTTTATAGCCTAGTATCTATTGCCAAGTGTAATAAAATGCTATCAATTAGCACTGCATTATTCAGAATCAGATGCTTTTTTATTACCTGTAGATGACTTGAAAAACACACATAAACCATATATTGTCGCAATCATGTGTTTACTCTCTTCACGTTTCTTTTTATTCATCTTAGCTAGAGTAGAGATAGCTTTGGCTACAGCGATAGCTGGATTCTTGCACTTCGTGACTTGTAAGTTAGTACTTCTATGAGGCCGATTCAGACTTTCTGCGCGAGAGCGCCATCCGGCTTCGAGTAGACCTATAAATGAAACATACACTGCATGAGAGTGTTCACGTCTCGTTCCTGACCGCATCACTGTCTTCACTGGATGTCACCAATATTTGCATTTATTCACATGCGATTACTCATATGCTGAACTGTCATGATTTGGCTAGTGCAGGACACTACTGAATGATGCGCATCAGAGGGGATTTAGAAGTGGGTATACAGAATGCCGACTGATAAAGAAATTCAGCATTGCGTTAATTCAGGCAGGCCACGTCAGTCAAGCTGACAGTCAAGTTCCTGACGTGTACCAATCCAGTCTTGACACCTATCACAAGCGGTCTATTTACATTACCATTCTTCAGCGTCTCTTCCATCGCATCGCTGCTGCATTTAACTCCCTCCTCAAACCCCAACTTCACCTAACTGAACCTGTTATCTGATCATCAAACCTGTTTCTTTCCTCATACAGTCACTCCATTGCAAGCATTCTCTATCACGTTTTTGTTTTCTACAACTCATGTAATTGGGAATTGTAATTATGTATGCTCATAATGGATCTGTTCTGTACCCTGGGGGGGAGTTGTCTTGCTGCTCTCCCCGTTCTGTCCAAGCATGGCTGCATGGACAAGCGTGTGGAGTGTTGCCCAGAACAGAACCATACCGCCAACACTAACTGTGTGCAACATAATTGTAATATATATACTTGATGAAAGTGGTCCTGATTATATCCGTATACCTGCGGATACCCTCCACTACACCACTGAACCATGTAAGAATATTCTTAGATTATGTCTCAGACAGTTACTCCAGAATTGAGGCATGCATCTCACTGATTCTGTACATATTGGATATTTCACTGTAAGCAGCCTGAAAAAGTAAATGAAGTGCCACACAATGGCAATAGACAGCCAAACAGGAATACTTAATTAACCCAGAAAACAAACGGATGAATGGCTTTTGCTTGTAAACAGTGCTTGATCTGTACATCTCTCCAAATCTGTTCCCATGAAGAAACAAACTACATTTTGGATGACCTGAGGGTGAGTAAATATTCAGCAAATTTACATATTTGGGTGAACATTTCCTTTAAGCCCACAAGGAAAATTTAAAGCGGCAATCAGAAAATATCTGAGCTGCGCACAAACTCAACAGCTTCCACAAACATCTAGCCAGCATAATTAAGAGAGGTAAAAATAAATCTGCCTAAGTAGAGCCCTGCTCTATGATTTGATGTCTCTGCAGCTCATTTCTGTGTAAATGTAGCACAGCCCGGCTCCCACCAGCGATGTGTTTAAGCCCAGGAGTCATCGCCTCCTCCTGCGAGGGAGAATCCATTAAAATCTCCCGGGAATAGCGAGGTAGCACAGCTGCCGCCCCTGTGAGGCAGAAAAAGTGTTGTGTTCGCAGATTGTGTGTTACTGTAGTGCTTTCTCTTCTTCGTCTTCTTCTTCTTCCCCATTCCCTCCCTCTCATCTGAATCTATCTGTGTGCTATATTCATCTGCATTTCCTGTTTTATTGTTATGGAGAATGGAACTTGGGCCATTACACAGCTACAACTCATGCAAATGCTACCCAAACTAGCAATGCAACTTTCTGGTGCCAGAACAGAAATCAGCGCCCTGCACCAAAAACATAACAATCAAAACAGTCATATTTACAGAAATTGTGGTGAGAACATTTTTATGCAAAACATTTTTACACAATTATTAGTGAATGAATGGCATAGTTTTGTATATTAAAAATATTCATATATTAGTAATGCTCAAAGTGTTTTCATCGTCTGTGTCTAAATATATGAGGACACTGACACACAAACTTCATGTACAGAGCTGCTTTGAGACTCACTTCACAAGCTTTTCACTTTGAGAAATACTACCGTCAAATGCACATTGAAACAAAGATCTTCAATTCTAACTGTCAAAATAAAAGATCAGTTTAACTTGAAGAAATTATGACAGACATATATTGCTATTGTATACCAAAATATAATTCTTAAAAGCAATAATTATAATAATAATCAGAAACCATCTTTAGAAACCATTTTTGGTGATAAATGTGTTAAATCATAAAACAGAATCCAGAAAAAAATTAAATGGAAAACAGAATTTAGGGAAAAATAAAATGAATTTCATGGGGCCCTAAATTAAAATGTATCTTACTCTGTGGAGTTTAATTGTGAACAAACAAGTCATGCTACATTCTTTCTCAAGGTCTAAAAATCATACAGAAATAATTTCCTTCACCATTAATGGTAAATGAATATAGTGATAAATATTGATATCATATGATATGGAAAGCCTAAGTTCAGTAAGTATGTATAAGTTTTATTTTCTCCCCTGAGAGCCGAAAGCAGAGTCTAATCAAGAGGTTCACTGATACCTTTGTACAAGACAACAAAAGTCTTATGATGCTCAACAAAAGAAAAGTCATTGAATAAAAGCCAGTGTATCAAAGCTTTCATTTGGCACACCTGACGCATTCAATTCAAGGTCTACAATTCCCACAGAAGAATAAGAGAAAGGCAGTGAAAAAACAACTCAGACTTTAGTTTTGAGGTATAATCAAGGAGCATTACTTCTGATTCCTCTAGCCTTGAATTAAGGTTTTGATTGCTCTGTCAATTACACCAATTTCGACTTGAACACATATACTCTAACAGTGATGTTTTGTGAATTCAACTGATGTAAAGGCAGTGTCAAACAGAAGACATGAATCCTTTGAAAACTCTTCCCATCACTCCCTTGATTTGTGTGCACAGGTTAACATGCAGACATGCGTTTTGCAGCATAAGAAATAATATGATAATAAGTAAAGGCTGATTAAAGAGAGTTTGAAAGGGAGCAAATAGTATCATCAGGTGGCAGATGACTAAGATATAGAGATATTTTTTTGGAATCTTTATTTTTAAGAGAATGTAAACTTACCAGTGCAAAAAGGTTCTTTATAGTGGGAAAAGGCTCTATAGATTACTAAAGGGTTACTCCACCCCAAAATGAAAATTTTGTCATTAATCACTTACCCCCATGTCGTTTCAAACCCGTAAAAGCTTCGTTCGTCTTCAGAACACAATTTAATATATTTTGGATGAAAACCAGGAGGCTTGTGACTGTCCCATTGACTGCCAAACAATTAATACTGTCAAGGCCCAGAAAAGTATGAAAGACATCATCAGAATAGTCCATCTGCCATCAGTGGTTCAACCGTCATTTTATGAAGTGAAGTAAGTGTAGTTACAGCTACAGTAATATTCTCTGACCTGTCTTGTCTAAGGATGACAGTTATGTGTGAAGAAGCTCAGATTTCATTTCTACGCCAACCTCTGTCAGACCATGTATCAGGACAAACTCCCTCGAAGAGCTGTAACAAACTCTCAGCCACATCCTCAAACACACATTTGGGCAAGGGAATACAAATTAACCTGAGGTGCCATCAGCAATTAAGCCTAATTTCAATAACATTTAAGCAGTTCATATTTGTGTGCATTCTCATTAGCGTAACCAAGCAACAACAAATGTTATCCTGCATGGTAATAGCTGTCATCCTGTGTGTGTGGAAAAATTGTGCATCAAGATTCGATTTGGTTCCTCTCATCAGCATCAGTAGGACGGCTAACATCCCATCCTTATCTGAGAGAGAGCCGAGTGGGACGCATAAGTTGCAAACTCAGCGATGGCCGTCAAAAAAAACGCTATTGTTTGGATTTGGGCTCCTAACAATGTTATCTCTCCAATGATGAGACACCGCTTTTTTGAGAGACGCTACATTAATATTCCTAGTGGCAGCATAAAATATGTAAAGATGGATTCCATGCAAGACAAAAATTAAAGTGCGGGATCAAGCAGGAATCTTTAAAGAGACGACACAGATGGAATGCCAGACTAGACAAACACTGTATGTTTAACACATTCACAGACTGCCCAACAAAAGAAAATCCCATTTCAAACTGGTCATGAGAAACACCTGCAGAGTCATTTCTTTTAAACATGTATTTCTGATGGTGCAATGCCGGCCTAGTTGTGTGTTGATTACTGGGGTATTTGTAACAGCACAGCTAAACGAAAACCAGGCAAAAGTATTACTTTTCTCAATTGTAATAATTTGAAGACCAAGTTTGCAAGCAATGCTATGTTATGTCTTAAAATTAAATACCCTTATTATAAGTGATCAGAAAGAAAAAATGTAGAAAAAGTGAGTGACCAAGCATGTTTGAGCTTCTGTTTACCATCTGTTATGTTCTCTATGTGCATTGTGTTATCATTGAGACACTATTTTAGTTTTTAATAATATTTTGAATCAGTTTGAATCAGTTGTTTTGTTTTTTTATTTTAGTTTAAAGTTTAAGAATTCTGTGTGCTTAGAAAGACAGACAGACAGACAGACAGATAGATATAGACAGACAGACAGACAGACAGACAGACAGACAGACAGACAGACAGACAGATAGATAGATAGATAGATATAGACAGACAGACAGACAGACAGATAGATATAGACAGACAGACAGACAGATAGACAGACAGACAGACAGACAGACAGACAGACAGATAGATATAGACAGACAGACAGACAGACAGATAGACAGACAGACAGACAGACAGACAGACAGATATAGACAGACAGACAGACAGACAGATAGATACAGACAGACAGACAGACAGACAGACAGATATAGACAGACAGACAGACAGACAGACAGATATAGACAGACAGACAGACAGATAGATACAGACAGACAGACAGATAGATATAGACAGACAGACAGACAGATAGATGATAGATAGACAGACAGACAGACAGACAGACAGACAGACAGACAGACAGACAGACAGACAGACAGATAGATAGATAGATAGATAGATAGATAGATAGATAGATAGATAGATAGATAGATAGATAGATAGATAGATAGATAGATAGATAGATAGATAGATAGATAGATAGATAGATATAGACAGACAGACATTTTATATTTAATTTTATTTCAATTAAAAATTATTTTATTTCAAGTAACAAAAATGTTTTTTAACGGTTTTGATTTCAGTTTTAGTTTTATACAATCACCCTAGTGCATTGATCAATGTTTATACATGATTAAAAGCTTGAGATATTTAGAAACGTGATATTTAGAAATTGTTAGAACGCCTGACAAATCTGAAAATATTGACCGTTTTGCCTCCAAAACATGATTAATTTCATAACATTCATGAAACATGCAGATGGTTGCTCTGAGCACTTTATCATATGAAGTGAGTTGTACTGTTTTTAATCAATTTTAACTTTAATATAATATTTGGTATGTCCACTTTTTGCAGTAATTACATATCTCTCTGACATAGTGTCAATATATATTCCTTAGAACTTCAACACTAATGTTATCCCATGCCTTCTGCAACTCAACCCAAAGACTTTTCTTTTAATGTACAATAGATCTATCCAGTTTATTTTCCAACTCGCCCCAAATTGATCGATGGGGTTGAGGTCTGAACTTTGAGGGGCCAGTCCATCATTTTCAATGCTCCAGCAGATTCCTTCTGTCGCAGGTAGTTCCGGCAATAGTTTGTTTTATGGGTATTGTAACGGACAATTCAACAAAAACAACTGAAACCTCTTAAATATGCCAAGTGTTCCATAAATTTTGGCCACCACTACATGTATTTGAATTGCATATAAAACATCCATCCATTTGGATGTTTATTTGAACATAAAGAAACTAATAAATTCAGTGTAATGCATATTTGTCAGTCATACATAAATGAACCTTGTAAGAAACAGATAAGGTTTCTGCACTAAAAAAAAAAAAGATTCCACATATTTGGTTTATTTAAATAATATTATCATATTTTCAAAATACATTCATTCAAAAATCTTAGAATCAGCATAAATAAGTTCACTGTGAAAACAATTAAATTTATTCAGTTAAAAAATTTAAACATGGTTAAAATATGGCTAGCTGTGGAACAAGCCACGTAGTTAAAATATATGAGATTGAAATAAAATAGGTTTGATTATAAATATATAAACCTTGTGTATTTACAACAACTGACTAACCATGTCTGTTTATGTTAACACTGTGCATGTAATGGATTTTTATATTTATATTTTTATGCATTTTTTGGTTATATATATATATATATATATATATATATAACATTTGTTACTTATATAACATTTATAATAAATATTTATTTATTTACCAGTGGAATCTTTTTTTTCTTAATAATAAGATTTTGAAGAGTTTTGGAAAGAATTACATTTTTGATCACTGAAAATTCTCATAAAAAATTATCTGTATTTGTATTTCAAAGATGAATGAAAGCCGTTTGGGATGACATGACGGGAGTAAATGATGACATTTTCATTTTTGAGCAAACTAGCTTTCACAGTAATCTTGTTCAAAACAGATAAAAGTTTTTCACAGATTACTCTCCACCAAGTCAAATGTCATGTATTGATTTCCGAAATCTCTGGGATTAAGTCTAGCCTACAGTACGTTATCAAAGATCTGCTGGGCATCCAGTAAACCGGCTCTTTGGGTTCAATCCACCAATCACCTCCTTCAGCCTGTTTGCCAAAGCGTTTAATTACATGTTATAGTCTACAAACAATAATGCTGTACTGGCCTCTGGTCTGACCTTTCTCTGATAATCCTGCCCTGCAGAAACAGCCTGCAAATCCTCGCCCAGAGACACCCAAAAACCTGCTGCTCGCCCATTCCTCATTCCTTCTGCTGTACGGATGTCTCTTTTGAAGACAAAGGGCATTGAACAGACTCTTCATCATCATGAAATTCCTCTGCAGTAAGCTACTCGTAGCAACCGACAGATCGTCTGCAAACATTACAGAGCTCAGTGAGTCTGTACTGACCACACAAATGTTGTTTGTACCTGCAGTGCAGATCATTTTTATTTTTAATTTTTTACATAACATTTAAACTGTGTTTCTGATTAAATAAAGCAGTAATTGATGTCATAAAATTATGAGTATGTTTTGATTTAAAGTTTAGAAGCTACAGCTTATAACAATAACAAACATGACACTTGTAAATTAAATAATTTTATATATACTGATTTATTCATTAATGTGTAATATGTTTTTTTTTGTTGTTGTTGTTTACAAATCATAAGCTCTAAAAGATTTTCAGAATTTTTACATCTCTTTTGCTTCAGACCATCAACAAATGTTAAATCTTAAAATAAAATGTTAGGGTTAACACTGCATCTTTCTGGGGGGAAAATGTAGCAATTTATTATTTATAGTCATTTTCAAAGCTTCAATGTATTGTCAAAAAACCTTCATTATTGTTTATTTAATTCTAACAAATAAGTTATTGTTTAAAACTAACGAAAATTAAAAATATGTTGCTCATAATTTCTGCACAGGAGAGACTTGGTGTTGTTTCCAAACAAAAGAAAATATATCGGTATCGATATCGTTATCGGTGAAAACGAGTTAAAAAAAATATCGGCATATCGGATATCGGCAAAAAACCCATATCGTGCATCCCTAGTTAAAATCTGTATCTTATGTGACTGTCACGAGTCTGCCTGTCCTTCCCTCTCTCCAATCCGGATGCACGCCCTCACCTGGTCTCCCTCAGTCATTAATCATGCACACCTGCACCTCGTCATCACCCTCATCACAGACACTTCATAAGCACTCACCCCAGCCACCACAGTGGTCCGATCTCGTTGCTACCTGCCGGACTCTACTCTGAAGCTCTCCAGTCGATGAGTATTACCTCTGATCATTTACCTTGTGTACTAACCTGCTGTTCTCCGTCCCGTCTTCCTCTCAGTCTTCAGACCCGTCTGTGTGTGATCATCTGTCTGGGATCCGACTCCTCTCCGATCACGCTCCACCCGCCTGCTAGGCAGAAAGACCCGATTAGCACTATCACCCAACACCTGCAAGATTCACGACCAAGAAGCTACTCACCTTGTCTCACGATCACCAGCACCCAAGTCCTGTAAATAAAGACACATTATTGCACTTACCTTCTGAGTCCGTCTGCATCTGTGACAGAAGATCGGACCACTACAGAATATGGACTGCGCCTACCTGCCTCCCGAAGAAAGACTCCTCCAGATCGCACAAGAGGGCCGCTCCATAGAAGAGTATTTGGAGGATTTCCTCCAGCTCGCCCACCGCGTGCCATGGAACGATGGCACGCTGAAGGTTGTCGTCTGGAGCGGCCTTGATGACAACCTGTTCCTCCAGGCACCACCTGCCTCTACCCCGGGCTCCCTGAAGCAATACCTGGAGTTGGTGCTATCCCTCGCGGGGTCCTCTTACATCGTGGAGGAGGTTTATACAGTGCAGCCACCGCCTTCGACGGCGATGAATGTTCCGCCCGCGGCGAAGAGGATACCGCCGCAAATGGCGATGAACGTTACGCCGTCCGCGGCGAAGATGGTTCCGTCCAGCCCACCTGAGTTCCCGCTGGTTCCGTCCAGCCCACCTGAGTTCCCGCTGGTTCCGTCCAGCCCACCTGAGTTCCCGCTGGTTCCGTCCAGCCCACCTGAGTTCTCGCTGGTCCCGTCCAGCCCACCTGATTTCCCGCTGGTCCCGTCCAGCCCCGCACCTCCCGTGCGCCCTCTAATGTCCGCGCTGCAAGAGCGCCCTCTAATGTCCGCGCGGCAAGCGCGCCCTCTAATGTCCGCGCTACAAGAGCGCCCCTTTGAATCCGCGCTGCAAGAGCGCCCTCAAGTATCCGCGCTGCAAGAGCGCCCTCAAGTGTCCGCGCTGCAAGAGCGCCCTCCTGCATCTACGCTGGTCCCGTCCAGCTCTCCTTCGTCTCCGCTGGTACTATCCAGCTTCGTGCCTCCCGTGCGCCCTCAAGTGTCCGCGCTGCAAGAGCGCCCTCAAGTGTCCGTGCTGCAAGAGCGCCCTCCTGCATCTACGCTGGTCCCGTCCAGCTCTCCTTCGTCTCCGCTGGTTCCGTCCAGCTCCGCGCCTCCAGAGCGCCCTCAAGTGCCCGCTCCTCCAGAGCGCCCTCAAGTGCCCGCTCCTCCAGAGCGCCCTCAAGTGCCCGCTCCTCCAGAGCGCCCCCAAGAGTCCGCTCCTCCAGAGCGCCCCCAAGCGTCCGCTCCTCCAATGTGGCCCCCAGAGGGGAACTTTCCCAAAGAAATTTTGGGGGGGGGCCATATAGTCTCAGTCTGTGTGGCCAGGCCAAGGGCCAAGGCCACGGAGGACCCCGATCCGCCATGGTCGCCCGAGGCTCCTGATTCGCCAAGGCCGCCCAAGGACCCCGATCTGCCCAGGCCAAGGGCCAAGGCCACGGAGCACCCCGATCCGCCAAGGCCGCCCGAGGACCCCGATCCGCCAAGGCCGCCCGAGGACCCCGATCCGCCAAGGCCGCCCGAGGACCCCGATCCGCCAAGGCCGCCCGAGGACCCCGATCCGCCAAGGCCGCCCGAGGACCCCGATCCGCCAAGGCCGCCCGAGGACCCCGATCCACCAAGACCGCCCGAGGATCCAGATCCGCCATGGTCGCCCGAGGCTCCTGATCCGCCATGGTCTCCCAAGGCTCCAGATCCGCCATGGCCTCCCGAATCTCCAGTCCTGCCATGGCCTCCCAAGGCCCCGGATCCGCCATGGTCTCCCGAATCTCCAGTCCTGCCATGGCCTCCTAAGGCTCCTGATCCGTCCTGGAGGCTTCCCTATTCTCCTCCTTGTCCTGGCCCTGTTCCGGCCTCCAGGACGCCCGCCCCCCCTCCCCGATGTCACTGTTACGGTGCGGGACGCACCTTCCGGGAGGGGGAGGTAATGTCACGAGTCTGCCTGTCCTTCCCTCTCTCCAATCCGGATGCACGCCCTCACCTGGTCTCCCTCAGTCATTAATCATGCACACCTGCACCTCGTCATCACCCTCATCACAGACACTTCATAAGCACTCACCCCAGCCACCACAGTGGTCCGATCTCGTTGCTACCTGCCGGACTCTACTCTGAAGCTCTCCAGTCGATGAGTATTACCTCTGATCATTTACCTTGTGTACTAACCTGCTGTTCTCCGTCCCGTCTTCCTCTCAGTCTTCAGACCCGTCTGTGTGTGATCATCTGTCTGGGATCCGACTCCTCTCCGATCACGCTCCACCCGCCTGCTAGGCAGAAAGACCCGATTAGCACTATCACCCAACACCTGCAAGATTCACGACCAAGAAGCTACTCACCTTGTCTCACGATCACCAGCACCCAAGTCCTGTAAATAAAGACACATTATTGCACTTACCTTCTGAGTCCGTCTGCATCTGTGACAGTGACAGTGTTACAAAGTTTCACAAATGTTTTAATAGTTATTCATTTTTACAGTTTATTATTTATGATATTTGTTTGAAAAATTAATAATTCACTTTTTTGTAACTTTGACAGTAAAAAGTAAATCTACATTACATTTTTATTCATTGAAATAAAGCTGAAATAAAATATAAATATTGGATGAAAAACTTTACCTGAAATACAATAAAGTAAATAAAGTTTTTCCTGAAGCACTAAAATTACTCAAATTAAAACAAAGCTAAACATTTATTTATTAAATTATTGAATAAATTATGTTAAATAATGTATTAATGCATATTGAATATATTCAGTAACAAATTAAATAAATATTAAAAAAATAAAAATCACAAAATCACAACAAAATTACTGAAACTTGAACTAATATTTATAATACATTATTTTAAATAGTATATTAATGCATACTGAATAAATTAAGTTATAAATTAAAGAAATATTTTTTTAAAAAAGTAAAAATGACAAAAGCCCAACAAAATTTCTGAAACGTAAACTGAAATTTTGAAGAAAAAATAAAAATTTTAAACTGAAAGCTAACTGAAAGTGTTAATATTATGATAGTATATAAGTGATGCTAAAATAGCTAAATATTTATAATAATATTTTATTTGATATTATATTAAAAAGCACAAAATTACTGAAACTTTTAAATCAGGCTAATTTGAAATGTTATTAAATACTATGATAGTATATAAATACTACTAAAATAACACTGCATTTATTGTACAGGACAAAGATAGGCCTACTTTTGCTGTATATACAGTGGCTCAAAACTCATTAATTCCAAATCTAATTTAATCCTTGAAATAAACAGAATGCTTTATGATAGTGTATTCTATTCTGTTTCTAGGTCACCAATCAGATGAGTAAACGAGTGACTTTGATCATGTGACTCTTTGTACAGACTCCCACTGAAGCGCAAGATACTTTCTGGATCTTTCTCAAATCATGCTGGAGAACAATTTGTTGTGCCTGTTATAACGGTCCATTTTGTAATTATGCTTTTTGCTGCCTGTAAAGTCTCTTTTCTGTGTCAAGTACAATCTGTTCTGAGGAACGAGTGCCACTGCTGGGAAAGACTGGAAAACAAAGAAAGAAATTGGCAAATCATGTCTGGGCTTCATGTTGACACGTCTGTTTGTATTACTTGTTCTGCTGGTTCCTCTGTCTGTCTTCGGCCTCACAGTGCAGACAGATGTTTTATTCATATGAAGACGGGCTCTACGTTGTTGGATAAATTGGCCGTCTCATGAAAGACCGCCTGTGAACTTGTCAGGCTGCTCAGGGAATTTCCAAACCCAGCGACCCACATTGAGCTAAAGACTGGACAAGCTTCCCGCTGAGAGAACAGAGCGCTACATTAAACAGAAAAGCATCTCAATTCTTCAGAATGAAAGCATTTTAATAGAGGCCTCAACTCGATAATAAATAGTCAATTCATTCTGTAATTAACTTATATCTATAAAAAAATAAGCCACCTTATGTAATAATATTACTTGTTTTTCTTAATAGAAGCATAAAACAACGATATATACATAATGCAAAGACTGTTCTAATAACAGGAATTATTAGAAATTATATTGTACTGTTATAGTACATTGTCCTGTTTGCATTGGCGTGTCAGGATTCAGAAACATGATGTAGCTTTATTTTAATGTCCCCGCTACTTTAAGCACAGCTGGATAGTATTACACCTAAAGAAATCCTCCTGCTCATCTACAGAAAGGCAACACTATATGAAGATGGCTGCGGGCATCACATTTGCACGAGGCACGAGGTTGTTTCTTATCTGTTTGGAACGGCACATCTGTTCAAAACAAGCCGATCAAAAAGCGCCATTTAAAGAAATGCAATCAAAAATGTTTAGTTTGCCGTGACAGAGACGCTGCCTTCATTTTCAGCTGCACAAACACAGGCTTTCTTCCACCTCGCAGGAGAAAAGGAGGACGCCATCCTGCAAGTGCAACAAGGCGTCCATGCTTTGTGGAGATCACAATTATTCTCACCCATGTGTGAAAATATTATGTTTGTGAAGAGCTGCTACCTGTGTCTCCGGTAATAAGTTGGCTGGCAAAAAAATAGAGCCAAGTGTTGGAGTGAGCCAGCAGACGTGACACAGACGAACACAAAGAAAAATGCGACTGAGACTTCTGGAACAATGAGGAGATATTTCAAAACTACTTCAGAGCGTCTTCCTGCACACACTGACTCTGAATGCACATTCAAGGGCTTCACACACTTCAGTTCAGAAAAATATTTTCCCCGCCAGCTTCTAAACAGCACACATTCATACATATATCACTTACCTAAACAGTCAACATTTCATAATAATAACCCAAGTCTTGGTCACACGTTAGTTTGGGGTCCAATTCTCACTATCAAATAACTATTAACTATACCTCAAAATAATCCTAATTTGCTACTTATTAATAGTTAGAAAGGTAGTTGTTAAATTTAGGTATGGGGTCGGATTAAGGGATCTAGAATATGGTCGTAATAGTAAACAGCCAATATACTAGTAATATGCATGCAAATAAGCAACCAGTTAATAGTGAGAACAGTCCCCTTAACTAAACTATTACCAAGTACCCCATTAGACAAAAAACTATATATATTTAAATTTTTTAAATATATGCTAACTATATGCTTTTTTATTATTATTTGAAAATACATTTAGTTACAATCACATACCAAAATCTCTATTTTTTTAAATATATTTCAGGGGCAAGAAAATACATTTCCAATCTTACAGTATAGCCCACATTAAAGATAAATGCAAATGTGGGTTGAATATGTCACATTTGAATAAAAACCTTATTTGTTATCTATGTGAATGTATTTTCTTGAAATATATGGAAGGCAAAATATATTTTTAAATGGTTATATTTCATATTTTTTTAAATATATATATAAAAAAAAAAATTGGCCAAAAAAATACATTGGTAGAAACTAGATTTACATAAATTTTGAGGCATATTTTAGAAAAAAAAAAAAAAATGCACGAAGGAATGCATGAAGTAAAACTCTTGTGAAAAAGAAGTACACTTTAGCATAATTTTAAAAAGAGTACGTATTGCAGAATTAATATACTTTATAAGAATATACTTGTGTGGACTGAATGTAATGTTTTGAACACTTGTATGCATGTTAATTGCAATTAAATTAAAATATATCATAATGTTTTATACTTTAAATTTAGTTGAACTTTTGTTGTTGTTGTGTTTTTTTTATTGTTTGTTTTTTTTTAGCCAGTAATTAAGTACTTGTAGTTTAGTTAGTTTAGTCAATGTACTTTAAAGTAAATTAGATATTATTACAAAGTGCTCTTTTTAAAAGTGTACTTAAGTGTGTTTTACGAAAGTCATTAAAAGTGTCTCTTAAGTGGCTTTTTATTTCATTATTTCATTTATTTATAGAACATCTTTTTCACAAGGTTGCTTAAATGTATACAAATAATGTACAATTAAACATAGCTAATGCTAACAAAATGCTAATCAAACTAATATTAAAATAGATGACAAAATTGATTTGCACAAACTCAACAAGACTTGACAGCTGAAACGCCACCAAAGCCTTTTCAGCACAGCTGGTAATTGGGAAACCTTATCAGTCTGAAACGAGACTCGTCTTCATAAAGCTCTGCTAACGTGGACTAGATTTCACGCTAAGCTAACAGTAGCCAATCGTATGGCTCTTTTGATTAAGGTCAGTGCTTTTCACAAGAGCTACCCTGCATAGATATTTTGACGGCTTGCTCTTGCGGTTACTTTGAGATCTTCATTCAACCTCTACTGACTCACAATTAGATCACCGCAAACTTTTATTGTGCTGATATGAATGATGTCGCATTAGCATTTCGTAATTCGAATTTAAGGAAGGGTGACTCCCTTATTGTTTAATTAATTTAACGCACATCAGTTTCAAATATCAAGATATAATAAGATATATACGACAAGGGTAGCTATATGTTAAGCATTCAGGCATAAATGGATGTGATTTAGGTTGTCCAGCGCAATCATCAGCTGAGGAGAAAGCAGCAAACAGAATAGCAATGGAGCCTCCACTATCACAGCACACTGCACAGCGCTGATTAGGCACTGATTATCCTCATATTCCCCGCACAATGTCTGATGACATTATGACAGGCAATTTTCACATTCAATCTTTGCTTCATGAAAAAAAAGTGCATATTCATTTAAAGTCATACTCTCAATTTTCTATTCTATTACGCCGTGCCTCGCATAGTCACATGTGCTCATAAAATAGGGTTCTCCCGTAGAAACTAACACACCATGACTGCCCTGGGTCCTGTTCGTTCACTGCTTTAACAAATACCAATCCATGTAAGAAAGTGAAGCAATTTTAGAGAACAGTTAGCCAACACAATTTACCCCTTCTATACAATAGAAATACTCAAATAGATACATTATCCCAAGAAGCAAGGCACAAAGAGAATTATGGAGTAATGCAAGAATCTCCTGTAAGTCCAATTTCTGATGCGTGGATACGAAATGAGTGTACAAAGAAGGTCAAAAAGTTATGGAAGCCCGTTTCCGCCACTGAAAAAAAAAAAAAAACATGGAATTGCAAAGTTAGCGGTTTTCCTGTGGAATTGGACTACTTTTACATCTTTTTATCTCACAATTGTGACTCTTTATCTGGCAATTGTTAGTTGTAAATTCACAATTGCAAGTTAAAATCATGCAATTCAAACTCTTTTTTTTTTTTTTTGAGTTCATATCTCACAATTCTGGCTTTTTTCTCAGAACTGACTACAGATGTTTAGAAAGAGCATAGGTCATTTTTTTCAGCAACAGAAAAAAAAGGTTATTGCAAGCTTTTCTCTCACAATTCATACTTTTATCTTAGAATTCTAAGTTTGCATCTCACAATCCTGTTTATTTTCACTATAGAATAAAAAATAATGGTAATTGTGACTTTTTCCTCACAATTTCAAGTTTACATCGTTTACATTTTTCTTGGTTCTTGAGTATATTCAGAAAAGACAAAATTGTGAGATATAAACTCAAACTCTCAAGAAAAAAGTCTGAATTTGGGGCTTTAAAAAATATACTGTATATATAACCTTTTTTTCATCCCGTGGTGGAAACAAGTTTCCATTAAACATGGCCAGTGTTGTTTCTAAACATCTGTAAATGACAGCTTCTCAGGGAGGATCTGGAATCCCGGACAATTACGCTGTGTACATAGACATCTTAATTTCCCTACATATCTTAACTCTTTTTAAATAGGCAAGGCTGTTCATAATAAGACATATGAACGGAGAGCTGATAACCTCTTCCTCTCGCCTTTTCCCATCTAATCATAGTTAGCCACGCCGCCGCGAGGAACATGTGCCGGAGACGTGCCTCTCGTTCACCCACTGTCCCTGCAGCAATTACTGTTCTGACATCTCCACAATGGCCCTGTAATTACGGCACTCATATTTATCCACCGAGCCTGCGGTCTGAATGTGGATCACAGCCTCATGTAAAACAAGCCCATTATAACATATGTGATGGCTAATAAACTGTTAGCATTCAGTGTTGTAAGTGTATGTCATTTCCTCATCTTCATTCCATACTGCGACAAAGAATACAAGCAATGGTTTCATTAAAGAGATAGCGCACACATAAAAATGGAAATTCTGTCATCGTTTACCAACCTTTCACGGCATGCCAATGCTCAAAACACTCTGAAAAAGTATATCTTCTGAAATCATACCCTTGTGGAAAAACACACTTTTTTCTTAACACACTTAAGTACACTTTTAAACAATTTAAGTACAATCTTAAATCGTTGTTTAATAATATTTTGTTGTGCTTTAAAGTACACTTATTTTGATGTGTTGACTAACTAAAGCACATGTAAAGTACTTGATTATCATTTAAATTAAAGTTAATATATTTTAAATATATTAAATTGCAAATCCATCAATAGAAATGCGTAATTACAAAATAAAAGTTTTTTGATAAAAGTATCAGTGAATAACAGTGCATTTTTGTTCATACTGTTGTATGGTTTCAAAAGACTTTGAATAAAATGCACAAGTCATATCAATACACTTTTAATGATACTTTTTTAAAAATGACTCACCATTTACTGGTGTTAAATATTCACTTTCACCATTCAATTTCATTATATGGAAAAGAGCAGCCTCAGCATTCTGCTAAACATCTCCTTTAGTCTTCCACAGAAGAAAGAAAATCATACAGTTTTGGAATGCCATGATAATTTGTCCATGATTGAAGAGAATTTTTGGGTGAACTATCCCTTTAAATTTCTATACCAATTGATCTGAAAACTATTTTCTCAGCATCGGAGGGCTAGAACAGGAAATCCTGCAATATTTTGTCTCCTTAGTTCTCTTCCTCATGTTGATTAAATAAATTAGGGTGAGGTTTGTGGCATTGATCCTGTACCTCAATTCAGGCGGTTATCGAGTCTGTGAGAGAGGGGTGCTCACTACCCAGAATCCCTGATTTTGATGAACCTGGATGGGTCTGTCTGTGCTGATGAGGGACTAAGTCTGTCCTTGGCACAAACACACTCTTAAAAGCACCTTTGGTGATTGGCTCCCCTGATGAGACAGACGATAAGAGTCTTACGGGAAGCCAGACCCAGGTCTTCCTGGCCCATTCCCAATCTGATGAGAAAAAAAGGTGACCGCCAGCCACAAATTATGGGGGAAAACTGTATAGCAGAGATTTTCTGATTTTGTGCGATTTAATCAATACAGGCTCATTGGAAATGTCCAGAGAGTGGCACTAAAAGCATGTTCAGTTTTATCAGAAACTGATGAACTTTAATCTGGCAAAGTTTTATTACGTTGGTTGTTGTACGTTTCGAAGCAGTTAGCAAATGAAATGTCTGGAGATTGGAGCTAAAAGAATAATACACAATTGCATTTGAAAATAACACCTGCACCTACTATAAACTGACCTTAAACCGAACCGATAGTGTCAACAAAAGAAAACATGAGATAAAAATGTTGCTGAGAAACCATGCCATTAAGCCTTGCTTTTATCATGACTTGTATTTCATGGGATTTATACTCGAGCACAGCGGATTGCAAGCAATGCTGCATCAGGTGCGCTACTGAGCAAGTTTACCATGTCAAAAAGTTGTGTATATTGAGCTTGTTATGTGGTACAAACATCACAATGTATTAGTTTACCAATCATGCACTGTTGTAAAGGTGTATAGAGGTCATGCAATAGTATTGTGCAAGGCAGCATGCAAAATGTAGTTTTTATTAATCGATAATCCGCCCCTGTAATCATAATTTGTGTGAAAAGGAATAAAGGTTGTTGATGTTTTACTGCAATTTATGTTCATTTCTTTTTTACATTTCTAGTCAATGTTGAATGTAATTTCAACTACATTTGCTATTTTTCCTTCACTGGGACACAAAATATGATGTTTTGCAGAATATTCAAGCTGTTTTGGTCCATACAACACTATAGCACTATATGTTAAATCTCCCGAAGCCATATGAAAGGAAAGTATCACAGTTTCAGAACAACATGAGCAGTGTTGGGAAAAGTTACTTTTAAAAGTAATGCACTACAATATTGTATTACTCCCTCAAAAAGTAACTAATTCCATTACTTAGTTACTTTTTATGTAAAGTAATGCATAACATTACTTTTGCATTACTTTTTCTTATCTGCGTTGGGCTTGCTTGTTGTTTTTAATATTAAAAAGGTTTTGGTGAATGGAAAAGCCTTTTCACGCCAAAAGTTAGCTGAATAAGCCTCAGTAAGGAAAGAAATGTAAATTCACACTTAAACAACCGTTCAGCTGTGCTGTCATTCTGGATTGCATTAAGAATAGGATGCAGGAGTAGAAACTCTGCAGCAATAAAGCAGCAGCAAAGACATTATCACCCAGTTTCACAGACAAGACTTAAGCCTAATCCCAGACTAAAATTTAAATCTGAGCTGTTTCAACTGAAAGAAACTTGCACTGATTGAATATATAAATATGCCTTTGTTTTGTCTCAAGATGAACACCAGTAATGTTTTTTTTTTTTTTTTTGCTTTCTTCTTTTCTTCTTTTTCTAAGGCACATTTATAGAAATGACTTAAATGTCCTAATTGAACTATGGCCTAATTCTGGCTTAGTCTAAGCCCTGTCTACACATCACATACCCGTGCATACAGACATACATTATACATTATGTCATTAAAGACATAAAATAGGATTAAAAACATAAAGGATATTTGTGATACATATTATTTATATATATATTATTGCAAGTTTGCATCATATTCTGAGTTTGCATTTCACTATTTTTATTCATTTTAAGGAATACTGAATCTGTTCACACAGCGAACACAACGCTCTGCACTTATTGATGATTTCTCTCAACATGGGGACAGGAGAGCTGTCAGTCAATAAACGGGAAAACAAAATAACTGTCATTATCTATTTCAAAAAGTAACTGATTACGTCACTCATGTTACTTGTAATGCCACCAATACTGAACATGAGGGTATTGCATTGATGACCAAATTTTCATTTTGGTATGAAACTTTCTGCAGCTATTACATATTTTTTCCTTATGTTCCTAATGAGTACATGAAATTTGCCCAGAGAAAATCATCAGTCAAACCTCATCTGAAGAGTGACATCTTGGCACCAATTTCATTTTGTTAGAGAGAATCAAAGTCCCACATAGTACGATTGAGAATTACTAAACCCACTTCTAGCAGCGAAGGCCTAGACATTTACATATCTTAGTGAATATATTTCCGACTCTTGGTTTCACATAATGACTTGCATCCTTAGAGAGTTCCCTGCACTGTCAAAGTGGGTTGTCTATTGGTTATGTACATCACCCAGGAGATGCAATCCATCTACGCTGATTTTCATTTCACTGGATTTCTCGTTATATTGTGAGAGAGTTCCATTTTTGCAGGGCTTAAAGATTATAAATCAAGGACAAGAATTAGCCATGGGCAACTTCTGGCTTAAACCTCAAAAAGCAGAGATGCCATCAAACAACTTCCTAATGGAACAGGGCAAGAAGGCAGGGAAACACCAAATCCATACAATTAGATATCATAGGATTGTTGTGTCTAGAGGGGTTACTTGCTCTCATCTTATTTGCGTGTGGCAGACGGCATCTGTGTTCAGACTCAGAAAAGACACCAATTTCAACTATCATCAGTTGGGAGCGAACGTGACTGCATGACTTCAGTGGCACCTGGTGGTATTAATGTTTTTTTGTTTTGTTTGTTTCCTCATAATGCAATATTTTGACATAACAACAGGGTGATTGTTACATTAAATCACAAATGTTATTATTGTGTAATTGTTCCATTTTTAAAAAAACTCAAAATTCTAAATTCTTTTGTACACAAATGAATGATTTAGATTAGAATTATTGCAAATTTTTAAGGTTTTGAAAGAAGTCTCTTCTGCTTATCGAGGCTGTATTTATTTGATCAAAAACACAGTAAAAACAGTATTATTGTAAAATATTATTACAATTTATAAGAACTGTTTTCTATTTTAATATATTTTAAAATTTAATTTATTCCTGTGAACAAAACTGGATTTTCAGCATCATTACGCCAGTCTTCAGTGTCACATGATCCTTCAGAAATCACTCTAATATTCTGATTTGCTGCTCAAGAAACATTGCTTACTACAATGTTTAAACCAGTTTTTGCTGCTTAATATTTTTGTGGAAACACTACCATTCAAATATTTGTGGTAAGTGAAAATAATTCAAATAAATATATATATATATATATATATATATATATTTTTTTTTTTTTTTTGACGACAGTACAATAATTTTATAATGTTACAAAAGATTTCTATTTAATCTAAATGTTGTTAGTTTTAACTTTCTATTCATCAAATAATCCTAAAATTAAATGTATCACAGTTAACTTTAAGCAGAAAAAAATCTGCTTTCAATATTAATAATTAATAACCATTAATAATAATTAAGCACCAATAATAGCTGATAATTATTGAGAAGAAAATCAAGCATATTCAAATTATTTCTGAAGGATCATGTGACACTGAGTAATGATGCTGAAAATTCTGTTTTGACAACAGAAATAAGTTAACATTAAAATATATTACAACAGAAAAAGGTGGTGATTGGTTCATTGGTGGTGAGCTGACGTCTGGGGAAGAAAGTGACTGTTGACTTGATATGCATGTCTGCCACGGTTTCCTGGCAGTGGCTCTCGGTATATTTTGCATCATAGTTTAAAGTTATTTTCAAGTGGCTGTGAAAGGGCTGCTGCGAGGTTTTCTTTATAGCAGTTTCAGCATCCTGTCACTTTGGCTCTGACTCCAACTCAGCTGACTGCACTTGTTAAAAACAAGCAATCCAAACAAACTTTCTCTCATTGTTGAATAATGGTGCCAAAAAGCAAAGGGTTGACTGACAGTGTAATCCAAGACTGTACTACAAAGATCTGTTTTATAGAAACAGGAAGAAGCTGGAGTCGGATCTGTGGCTCTTTGGAGCTGATTCTAATTTAGATCCGATTTTTCCTGCATGATTTCGATGTTTCGATGATGTGGGGCTCAGTGAGGTGTGACACTCAATGAAATGATTTGAGGAATAATTTAACAAAAAATGAATCACCCTCATGTCGTTCCAAATCCATATGCTGTTATATTTTCCATAGAACACAAATGGAGAAATTATGATAACATGCACTAAATCCATACAGTCATGGCCAAAAATATCAGCACCCTTTCAATTCTGTCAGAAAATGCAACACTTCTCTCAGAAAATTTTTCTAATTGCAAATGTTTTGGTACTAATGTGCTTATTGTTTTTGTTTGCACTGCAACAACACAAAAAAAACATAGAAGAAATGTCAAACTTGATAAAAAATTTCACAAAGAATTCAAAAATGGACTGGACAAAATTATTGGCACCTTGTCAAAATTGTAAGAAATAATTGCTTATTAATAATTGGTAAGTAACAGGTGTGGGCAAAATAGTAATCACACTTGCAACCAGTTAAAATGGAGAAAAGTTTACTCAACCTTTGTGTTATGTGTCACACTGAGCATGGAGAAAAGAAACAAGTGTAAAGAGTTGTCTGTGGATTTGAGAGAAAAAAATTGTGGAAAAACATGGACAATCTCAAGGCAACAAGTCCATATCCAGAGATCTTAATATTCCTGTGTCCACTGTGCGCAATATCATCAAGAGGTTTACAGTCCATGGCACTGTAGCTAACCTCCCTGGACGTGGACGGAAGAGCAAAATTAATGAAAAATTACAACGAAGGATTGTTGAATGGTGGATAAAGAACCTCGATTAACTTCCAAACAAATTCAAGCTGATCTGCAGACACAGGGTACAACATTATCAGCTCGCACTACCCGTCGCCATCTGAATGAAAAGGGACGCGAGGACACAAAGGCATAAAAAAGCAAGACTGGAGCTTGCCAAAACTTATGTGGCAAAACCACAATCCTTCTGGGAGAACGTGCTGTGGACAGATGAGACAAAATAGAGCATTTTGGTAAAGCACATCGTGGCACTGTTTGCAGAAAAAGAAATGAGGCCTTCAAAGAAAATAACACAGTCCCTACAGTCAAACATGGTGGAGGTTCAAAGATGTTTTGGGGTTGCTTTGCTGCTTCTGGCACTGGATGCCTTGACTGTGTGAACGGTATCATGAAATCTGATGATTACCAAAGAATTTTGGGGCACAACGTAGTGGCCAGTGTCAGAAAGCTACGTCTCCACCGGAGGTCATGGATCTTCCAGCAGGACAATGACCCGAAACACATTTCAAAAAGCAATCAGAAATGGTTACAAACAAAGCGCTGGAGAGTTCTGAAATGGCCAGCAATAAGCTCAGATCTGAATCCCATAGAACACCTGTGGAGAGAACTCAAAACAGCAGTTGGGAGAAGGCATCCTTCAAATCTGAATGACCTGGAGCAGTTTGCAAAAGAAGAGTGGTCCAAAATACCAGTAGAGAGGTTTAAGAAACTCATTCATGGTTACAGGAAGCGATTGATTTCAGCTATCTTTTCCATAGGGGGTACCACCAAATATTAAGTTAAGGGTGCCAATAATTTTGTCCAGTGCTTTTTTGGGGTTCTGTGTGGAATTGTATCAGATTTGACTTTTCTTCTGGTTTTTTGTGTTGTTTATATCATTTTTTACAAATGGACCATTGACACTCCTAATTGAGATTGTAAATAGAATGTCAATGGTCCATTTGAGAGATAGGTGGCGGTAATGAACTTATAAGTTTGCGATCCGTCGTAAAGCAAGAAGAAGACGCGTCACGCGCCGGTTGTTGTGTGAAGAGCTCAGGACAGTTGGACCGGGCGGCGGATCAGAGGTAAAAAACAATATAAATACTGTTCAGTTTCTTGCACAGACCGATCATTTCATGTCTTTACACCTCAGTGTATCGTCACGAGCCGCAGGGTTTAATTTGGTTTTGTCGGTTTGTTGGTTGTGTCAATGTCTGACATTATATGACTGATAGACTGCAACGGTTTGAGTTAAAAATCTTTGTTTGTGTTCTGCTGAAGAAACAAATTCACCTACATCTTGGATGCCCTTGGGGTAAGCAGATTGAAATCAAATTTTCATTTTTGGGTGAACTATCCCTTTAAACTGATAGCTTAAACTTTGCTCAAATTAAATCACGTTTATTGTAATTTTAGAAATTTTCTAGAAATTTCTAGATGGTTTCTTTACTTCTAGTTTCCTAATGTATTATATTTATCATATGAATAAACACAGTCTGAAACTGGTACTGTACAACAAGAAGCCTCTCTCAAGAAGCTAAAGCAGTAAAACTCCTATTAACGCCAACAATTCCAAATGATGACCAATATAGTTGGGATTCATGTTCGATTTGTTACAGTTCAGCTTTGCTCACAGATTTACTGTGGTTGCAACAAACAGCACAAATAGTCCCATGAAAAGAGACTGGCTGTATAATGTACTTTTATTTGAGCAAAATATCACCGTAGAGATTGCTAAAATATAACTTACAAGTTTGAAAGTGTTTTCATATCATGATCGCTTTTTTCTTTAGAGAGAATGCATGCACATGGTTGCCAGGTTGGGAAGATTAAGTAAAATAGTGAGCAGGAAATTAATCCGTTCGAGACAAAACTTCTGACTGGGTGATTTAAAATCTTTACATCTGGCAACCATTTGCATGAAAGCTTGTGGAAGCTTGTAATTAATCCAAAATACAACATAAAAAAAACACAAATACATACATTCATAAATAAGTTTATGCAAGAATCACAGACAATTATGCTTAAATAATCTGAAGAAAGTGTGATCATGATTAAAATACAAATGATCATACAGCTAATCCATCTGAAATTGAACACGAATCAAACTGAATCTTGCTGGTATGAGCTGCTGTGTGAAAAAAAAGAGGCGCATGAACATTCTTGAAAATATCTTCTTTTGTCTTTCAAAGTAGAAACAACAGCATAAGGCTTTGCAAAGGCATACGGACATGTAAATAATGTTTGTTTGTTTTTCAGGTGCAGGCTGCCAATGCCAGTTAAGAGGGACACTTTTACAGCAAAAAATTGTATCTTGAAGATTTGAATTTATTGCATGTAATATAATACAAATAATCCTAAACTCTTTAGCAATCAATTTAAAAATACAATGTTGCTAATAAGATTCAATTATTCCAAGCTGCAACTACATCTGGCAAAGACTGATCAAATGCAAATAAGATGGATGAGGAAATGACAATATTCAAGCCTCATTGTATGAATCTCATCAATGCTTACGCTCATTTTGAATAGCTAATGCTGGTTACAACACTGGAGTGGCAAAGACCAAAATATGAGACAGTCTGAAGGCTGTTTTTGAATTCCTCACCGCTGAGACTGAATCCAGAGAGGAGGGAGAATCCCAAACATCTCGGCACATGCTCGGAAACTGCACTCTGGAGAGGGCCGACTCTTCTCTCACCCTATTAATTTGTATCATTCTGAGAGAGGAACGCTGTTATCATTCCAATTCAAGTAATTAAAACATCAGTCTGCACCACAGATTTCATTTTTTTCCCCCACTCTGTTCCCCACGCAGGCTTTGGTCTCCAAAGCATCAGCACATAACAAGCCAATTTCCCTACAACAGCTTATATTCACATCTGATTCTGTCGCAGTGCTGTTGGGAGCCGGAACAAGGTCTCAGTACACAGAAATCTAAATAACGTTATGACGCTTGGCGCAAACCTCATTTATAAACCAACGTCTCTGCTGAATTTGATTGCTTTTTTTCTTTGTTTGTCTGTTTGCTTTGTTTTTTGACTTGGTTTTTCCCATTGCAAAAAGAAAATAAGAGAAGCACGTACAGAATAAAAACATATTTGGAAATGCCATTCTAATGTTTAGAGGAACTATTACTGAGATCCAGCTTGTTATCGTGCTAAAGTGTAGGGAGTGAAAGCGCATGAACACTGTGGATGCATGCTTACTACTGGATACACACTTAGTGATTGTCTTAATGAACTTTTCTAATTAGCATGATAAGATGACCGTTATCTGGTCATGCATTTGAAACCAACAAGGTTGAATTAGTTCATTTCACATTACTTTGTCATGACAGGCCAGTCAAAAATTTAAAAAAAAATATATATTTTCCTGTCAGTCATATCAGTGATCATAGGCACCTGCCTTGATCATACGTGGAAGCACTAAAATTGCATGTACCCTCAATATAGTTGCATCATGGTTGCACACTATTCTTATAAACTAAACATGAAATCAAGACTGACACTGTTTACTGTCTTAATGCACAATCCTGGCCTTATTCGAAAGACTGTTGATGCTCAGTCCGTAAAGTCAACATGAAATCAAGCATTGCTATGCATTATTCCCCTAAGTGCACTTAATTACACTGAATGTGCACTTATAGCATATTTCAAAATCTTAAAAGTGAAAAAGAAAACTGTACTTGCAGATAATATAATAGCAATGAAATAAAAGGCCACTTAAGTGACATCAAGAGAGACACTTTCATGACTGTTTCTTAACACACTTAAGTACACTTTTAAAAAGTGTCAAATATCAAATTAAAAGTTTTACTTTTTTTGTCACACTTTAAAGTACACTTATTTTGATGTGTTGATTACATTACTAAACATACTAAACATAACATAGTAAAGCACAAGTACTTGATTATAATTAGCATGTAATTCAATATTACATTTAAAGTTCATATGTTTTAAATAAATTGTACTAAATTGCAACTTCATCATTACAAATGTGTAATTACAAATATATTTAAATACATGATATACTACTTTCAGAAATGAAATGTCATAGAAGTATAGTTTATCAAAAATGCTTGTCAGTACATTCAGCAGTACATTTTAACCATATTTCAAAGAAATAGTAATTATGAAATTACATATAAAGATGCTTACTTAAGTCGTACTTAAGTGGGTAAAAAAGCAGATAATTGCATTTAATAAATAGGCATGTTAATTAAATTAGGACGTTAAGTGTCCTAATACTTCACACTTATATATTCTTTTAAAATATAAAACCCAAATTCCGGAAATGTTTAGATGTTTTTTTAAATTTGAATAAAATAGAAACTAAAAGACTTTCAAATCACAAGAGCCAATATTTTATTCTTCACAATAGAACACAGAGAACATAAATCTTTAAACTGAGAAATGTTACACTTTTATCCACTAAATGAGCTCATTTAAAATTTTATACCTGCTACAGGTCTCAAAAAAGTTGGCACGGAAATTTGAAAAGATTCAGCTAGGAGAACATCTAGCAACTGATTAAATTAATTGACATCAGGTCTGTAACATGATTAGCTATAAAAGGGATGTCTTAGAGAGGCAGAGTCTCTCAGAAGTAAAGATGGGCAGAGGCTCTCCAATCTGTGAAAGAGTGCGTAAAAAGATTGTGGAATACTTTAAAAACAATGTTCCTCAACATCAAATTGCAAAGGCTTTGCAAATCTCATCATCTACAGTACATAACATCATCAAAAGATTCAGAGAAACTGGAGAAATCTCTGTGTGTAAGGGACAAGGCCGAAGACCTTTGTTGGAAGCCCGTGGTCTTCGGGCCCTCAGATGACACTGCATCACTCATCGGCATGATTCTGTCATTGACATTACTAAATGGGCCCAGGAATACTTCCAGAAACCACTGTAAACACAGTCCGTCGTGCCGTCTGCAGATGCCAACAAAAGATCTATCAGGCAAAAAGGAAGCCATATGTGAACACGGTCCAGAAGTACTGTTGTGTCCTGTGGGTTAAGGCTCTTTTAAAATGGACTGTTTCATAGTGGAAAAGTGTTCTATTGTCAGACGAGTCCAAATTTGACATTCTTGTTGGAAATCACAAATGCCATGTCCTCCGGGCTAAAGAGGAGGGAGACCTTCCAGCATGTTATCAGCGTTCAGTTCAAAAGCCAGCATCTCTGATGGTATGGGGGTGCATAGGTGCATACGGTATGGGCGAATTGCATGTTTTGGAAGGCACTATGAATGCTGAAAGGTACATAAAGGTTTTAGAGCAACATTTGGTCCCCTCCAGACGACATGTATTTCAGCAGGATAATGCAAAACCACATACTGCAGCTATTAAAACAGCATGGCTGTTCCACTCACATGTGTTAGATTGCAGAGATAAAAATTTTACATTGATTTTAACCTAAAACGACATAAAAAAAATTAAAATTAAAAGAACTCGACCACCATATCTCTTCATGTAAAGCAACTTAAGTAGCCTAGTAAGGTGCCAAGGGCAATCATACACAATGTCACGGCAGCCATTTGTCAGCACAAGACTGCTAGGAGTCGCCAACGGAAACTTGGGAACATCTGGGGATGCCCTTGGTACCGGGTGGCCAGCCGGCAGGGAGACGCCGCGGGTTGTGAATGACAGATGTATGTGTTTTCGTGGCCAGTCTAAGGGACAGAGCTGAATCATTAATCAGACAGCCTCACCTCCATAGACAAACATGGCAGGAGGTGTGGGAAAAAGAGCCCTTCACTGGGGGTTGGCCTTTCATCCTCGACCCTGACAGCCTTCACAGCCTTTTCTCTGCATTTAAACTTCCCCCACAGTATTTAAGTTTAAAAATGTAAAGTTCTGGATGTAAAAATACTCCCCTTAAGAACTGACTAGTTTTCCATTGCAACTCATAAATAATTATGAAATAAAATTAATTATTAGTATATTTAAAATAAAATGGAACTATGTAAATACAAATATGTAAATAATAAATGCTAATAATGTAAAAAATGTGTTTTCAAAATTGTAAATAAAAGGATTACTGAAGTATGTTTTGCAAGAAAATACTTTTTAATAATATATATTTCTGCTTAAAAAGTTTGCATTTAATTCAATGTGTTACTTGTCACTTAATTTATTGTATTTTGTGAAATTTACTACCATTTTCTGAGTGAAACTGATTTCACTAAATCCTACACCATTGTTCAGTGTGAAACAAGGTAGTAAAAACATAAAAATTGACTTTGTAATTTTAATTTATATATTTTGGAACACTTGACTTACAGCGCATTTACATTTTGCATTAACTGAAAAAAAAAATAACTAGAATAAAAGAAAAGAAAAATTAATCTTTTTCAGGTAGTTGCCAAGGTATTTAGTTTAACTAAGTACTAAAATAACTTAAACTAAAAATGTAAAACTTAAAAACTATAGACATTAAAATAAAAAAATGAATATTTATTAAAATACATATTCATAAAAATAATTAAATAAAAATAATAATTAAAAAAAACTTTTAAATAAATTAAAATGAGAACAATTCTGTAGTATATTGATGCTAAAATAACATAAGTGCCCATTTATGCCACAACTTGTGACAAATCAAGCTGGAGACAACAGGTAAGTGAAAGACATGCAAGTTTATTTACATGAGGAGCAAGGAGTGATCGTTTGGAGCAAGGCATCCTTAGCTGAATACTGATTTGGTTTCTGTGCAGGTTCATGGGGAGCGATCCAGGTGCGGAGGAGAACAACCTCGAATCTGGAGGCAAGTAAAGACAGGTAAGTAGCATACAGAGAAACTCAAAGTTCTGGGTAGTGAACGGTAGACTGGACAGTGAGTGACTGGAAGGAGCGTGCTTAGCAATGGTGACTTGATTGCTGATGACACGTGCATGGAATCAGAACAGAAGTGATGGTGATCGTGACTGAGAACAGGTGTGAGCCGGGGAGGATTCTGGGACATGGAGTCCAGAGCTGGTGACTGATCTACAGAGTCCTGCGCCAGCCAAGCAACGTCCATTGAGATGAATGAGAATGCTAATGCAAAGCTTTCTCCAGGTATCACAAACCTCCTTGCATGGAGCAATGGCAGAAAGATCCAGAAACTAGGGCAAATATTTAGTATCGGTTTCCAAAGACAGACAGAAAACAACTGTCAAAAAAGAAAAAAAAAAAGATTTTTCTTATTCAGTTTGGTCTCGCTCTCGCTAGTGGTGCAGAAATTACACACTTCACCTTTAAGCTTAAAAAAGCCTCAACTAGAAGAACAAATCTTCACTACTTTTGGGCAACAGTTTTGGATGGCATTTTGTTATGTAACGCTAGCATTTCCGAACATCTATAAATGATGTATATCAGCTGAACCAACGAGAAACATGAGCCATTCAAACGCTATAACTTGAGTTGTCATCTTTTAATGCCATGTCGGAGGCTGTTGTTGGTGATGTCTTTGAACAACGGTGAGTATAAATGCTGACAAAAACAATTCTGTCCTTTCCCTGTGGACTGTAGACAGGCTGAATATGACAAGAGCGGCCATAAAAACCAACAGCAGGTAGAAAACGTCCATTACCCTTAAGGACTCCACGTGTTGAAGCTAAATGAAAGCGCTACCTGTCACCTTGTCCTGGGTAAAGGGGGATTTAATTACTTATCAAGCGGCCCTCAAGTGTCAACAGACTAAATCTTTTTCATGAATGTGCAAGTATTTGACTTTTCACTTCCCAGGGGGTGGAAAATCTATTTTATTCAAAATTCCCCAATCCCCCTCTCCATATGTATATTCCGGCACAATACGCCGAACATCATCGAAGGTAATAAATATTGCTGTCGGCTTGAGAAATTAAAAATAATTGAAGTTGCTTAGTGAGGCAGTTTTAAGTGGCGGGGTTGGGTTCACACTATATAGGGTGGTGATGGCGCAGTGGATAAGACACATGCCTTTGGTGTGGGAGACCCGGGTTCGAATCCACTGAGACACCAATGTGTCCCTGAGCAAGACACTTCACCCCTAGTTGCTCCAGAGGCGTGCGACCTCTGACATGTATAGCAATTGTAAGTCGCTTTGGATAAAAGCGTCAGCTAAATGAATAAATTTCTGCATTGCATTCCCACCCGACGAACAAACCCAACCCCATTCCAACCCCTGCCGAGACCATTAAATGCATATTCAGAGAAGTTATGGCAAATTTCAATGCTAATACCCTGGCATTTTATTCCTCCTAAGGGTTTTTTCTTTGTGTACGTCTCGCTTAATTCAAGTGCTACTGCATTCGCAACCCCTTAATCTGGTGGAAGGCTAAGAGGGTTGGTTTCCAAGCAAGTTAAGGGATGTATATATTAATAGAGCGTAGAAATTTGTTTATTTCAGTCTAAACGCTAAAGGGGCCGCTATCCTTTCAACTGCCATTACCGTGCCTGGCACCGAAATCCCGACATTAGCGAGAGTGTCGGCTCCCCGTGCAATATGAGCAGAAACTCATTTGCTCCCTACATTTGAAGACTAATCTATTTATCACACTTGGAGCATGCGATGCTAACTTGACCAAACTGCTCAATTCCAGGTGGACATTATTCGCTGGGAAAGCTCTGTGGCTATTTTTTTCTCCGTTTCCCCTCCTTCTTCTCATGATGGAAAGTCAAGCATGTTTATACATGAAATGTCCTGAGAATATTTGCTCTGAAGAGTTCCGTCCATGAATCACAATAGCCTTCTTAAAGAGGAAGAAAAAGAGCGGGGAGAGAGAGCGAGCGAGAAAGGGGATGGACAAATCTGCTTACTTTGGAGCTTATTGAGCAGAATGAATAATGCACAGAGATGAAACGTGACTGCAAAGCAAAAGGTACTGATGACTCCAAGAGAGACAGAGAAAGAGAGAGACGGCAGGACTGAAAGGCCAGATGAAATTAGTTCCATCAGGCCTTTCTGATTGGTCCTTTTTATAGGGTGACCACCGCCGGGGAACCGCTGCCTTGGGGGAGTGTCAACAGCAAGGTTGCTGACACCGAGAGCTCTCAATATCACCGACAGAATTGTTCAAGGTGTCGGTGTTGATAGTGACACAGCTACTCGAAAAAAAAGGGAAAGAGGACTGAGTTTTCACATTTCGTTGTTGCGTTTCACCTTTGCTCAACCCTTTTCGAAGTACCTCTATTGTAATTGTTTTCTTTTTCAGTGCAAAAAGGTGAGGCTTTGTGAGCAAGCGTGTGATCGGTGAGCTTGAAATAAAATGTCTATTCAGATCCTATTGCAGTCAGTGTCTGTAATAATGAAGACTCTGGATAGACTCCTAGGCCTGGGTCAATGCATGCAACAATGCAAAGACACCAAGCACAAGTGAAAATGTTGGCATTATGTTTACATGTGCATTGGACATGCAACTCTACATGCACAGTAAACTACACAGCAGAAAACAGCATTTTAGGCTTTATATGTATTACCATCCGAAACACTGGATATCTTTGGGTGAGCACATTTCAAATGTCAGTGTGTAGAGCCAATCTTGTACAGCAGGATTTCTGTTCATTGTGAGTAGACAGACAAAAACACTTTTTTATTGCTGTTCTACTGCAGCAATTACTGTATGTATATAAAGAGTGGAAGTGAATGATGATAAGAAAATAGTTTTGCTTCAGTACTGTAAGTCATGACCATTCATGCGCTAATAGTAGGGCCCTATGAAATCTGTTTTATTTTTTCCCAAATTTCGTTTTATTTTTTCTGAACTCCTTTTTAATGGTCAAAGTAAATTTTATTAATCAAAAAGCATGTCTAATTAATTAAATTCATGAAACGTATACAATTTAACATAAAATGTATTAAAAGTGTAACAAAAATTACATGTTTAGGGTCATATGAAATGTTTTTTTTTTCTCTCACCTTATGTTTTATTGTTACCAAATTCTGTGTTTTAGCATGTCTAATTATTTGAATGCATACAAACTATTTTTATTTATTCTTACAGTAGAAATATTGTTTTTTTTCCCCCTCAGAAATTCTGTGTTGTGTATTTAAATTTGACTGGTTATCACACTGTAAAAAAAAAAAAAAGTTGAGACAACTTAAAATTTTAAGGCAACCAGCTTCAGCAAATTTTTGAGTTTTCTCAACTTCTTGATTTAAGTTTATACAACAAAAAGTTGAGAAATGTCAATGTCTTTAATAAGTTAAACCGAACATTTATTTTGACGGGCTGCCGTGAATACCTTTAAAGTTCTGTGTGTATATGATATGACCTAGTTTTACTCAAATGAAATGGTAAAATGTTCGTGAAGTGACTCTCAGATAAGTTTTGGAGATGTTGTTCATGTATTTATGTCCTGATTGAGACGCAGATGCTGAAATCACTGTGAGCTCGACTTTTGCGGCTTAATATTTACAGATACTAGTTCATATCGTGATTTGATTTAAGTGTAATGACCTACTTTTTAAACTTTGACAAATTTCGTGACATTCCGCGTTAAACTGTAAATTCCGTTTTTATGGCTGGATTCTGCGATTCCGTCCGTGTTTTCAGCATCGCGGAAATCATAGGGCCCTATAATATAATGTATAATAATAATGATTCTTTACTCACCAAGGATGCATTGAATTGATCACAAGTGACAGTAAAGACATTTATAATGTTACAAAAGATTATTTCAAATAAATGCTGCTCTTTTGTACTTTCTATTCATCAAAAAAAAGTATTATAGTTTACACAAAAATATTACGCAGCTCAACTGTTTCCAACACTGGTCATAATCAGAAATGTTTCTTGAGTAGCAAATCAGCTTATTAGAATAATTTCTGAAGGATCATGTGATCATTGTTGGTGGTAACGCATTGCAAGTAACGCAAGTTATGTAATCAGATTCCTTTTTCAAGTAACTAGTAAAGTAATGCATTACTTTTTAATTTAAAGAAAATATCTAAATTATTTTTACAAGTAATGCCAAAGTAATGCCAGTTACTTTGTTTTCCCATATACTGACTGACAGTTCTCCTGTCTGCATGTTGCAGAGGCGTTGTGTTCGCTGTGTGAACTTGATGTTACTATAACTTTAGACTTAGGGGTGTAACGGTACACAAATATAACGGTTCGGTACGTACCTCGGTTTTAACGTCACGGTTCGGTATGATTTCGGTACAGCAGGGGAAAAACTAAACTAAACATACTTTTTTTTTTTAAATAAACAGTGGTTTACTGAACAAGTTGCTATTTTCTTTAAATACATTCATATAGTTTTAAATGCATTCAGTTATAGTTAAAATGTTCTTAGTAATAAAAATCTACCTCAGTTTGGGAGCCCTTTTATATTATAAGATTACGATATGAAGATTACAACTTAACCCAAACTTAAATTAAATTACTATTTATTGTTACATAGATGATCAACACTTAACTTTAAAAGCAATTGTATGCAAATTGTAAATTGCACATAATACAGTTTTTAAATTAACTTATAAATAATGCAATTTCTAGGCTATTTGTTCAAATATATTCAATTACACACTGGCTGTCAAAGCATGTTTCATAACATATTGATTTAAACATACATTAAATAATTAAGACTAACAGGTTTAGTAAAATATAATGAGTATAGTGTAATATTTGGCGAAAGGCTCCTCTCTAGATGTAATATGACACTGATGACTTGCCTGATGTAAATGAAATGCTACGTGACATTTTATTTCCACGCTGTTTTGTTGATGTCTTTCCGTGGTTGAAACACTGATTGAGCGATTACATGAGGCATGAGATGTTCAGTCATGTTTATTAGAGTTACACACGCGTACCGAACCGAAAGAGCCGTACCAAAACGGTTCGGTACGAATACGTGGACCGTTACACCCCTATTTAGACTAAATGTGAACACGCATTTACTCATCTCACTTGCACAAAAACAGATTCAACATTCCTCCAACTGAATTAAAACAGTGGAATGCAAATGCACAATATGACAACAACCTGCAATAATTAAATATAAATAACATAAATATCCTTTATGTATTTAATCCCACTTCATTAACCGATGTCTTTGCTGCTGATTAACAAGCAAAAATGACCTTAGATAAACATAACATTTGTGTTTCTTTTTCTTTCTTTCTTTCTTTCTTTCTTTCTTTCTTTCTTTCTTTCTTTCGGTTGAAGAGTGTTGAACTTTCTTCTCTTGCATCCATTTTTCATGCAATCCAGAATGGCAGCAAAGCTGAAAGTTTTGTTTGAGCTTCGCCCTCTACTTACAGACGTGAATTTACATTTCCTTCAGCTATTGAATTTCTATAATTTAACTCATTTTCATCATTTCAATCTACAACTAAGCTTCTTGAAAATACTCCACATGCTATTTGTTCATACAACAGTGGCATCAGTTCTGATTCCGTAATGTGTTCTGGTTCCAAAAGTGCTGATGTACAGTCCACTGTTTCTATCGCTTCATTTGCCACCTTACAAAACAGAGTGCAAATAAATGCTAACAGGCACTGAAAGCTATGTGCTAAAGCAAACAGAAATCAGGAGGAGAACAGAATCACGATTTACATACTATAGCAGTAGATCTGCATGTGTTGCCATTTTATCTACAAATACTAGCGCTGCTCCTCAAACTGTGGTACAGGCTGAAGCATTAGCACTGAAAAACAGCTTAAACACAGATGGCCAAGGAATGAATGAATGCTGTTTGCGTTCAGATGCACATGCTAAGCAGCATTAGGCCAGCCAGGCATGGGTCCATCAGAATTCAACACTAGGCTACACTGAAACCTCTATCTTCAACAATGCACCTGTGAGAGCGGCAAACATGGCCTCGTTACCTGCTCCGGGGAGTTTGGGACCCTTGTGTGCTTCTGTGAAACCTGCTGACATGAGACACGCTTATTGCAGCTTCAGTTGATAAGATGTTCGAGGAAACCGAATACATTGCCGTGATGTTTTGATATATCAGAGAGCTACAGTATTTCATGCTCTTTTTGGTTCTCTCTCGCTTTGTTTGGTTTTTGTTACTTGACAAGGCAACTAAATGCCATCCAACTGAGAACATTTTAAAAAGATCTAACTTTAAATGTACAGAGGAAAATGGTCCAGTCCAGTGCGATATTCACTGTGGATTATTAAAGCTGTAAACCACCAGAGATTCATGTTGTGCCAAACACCGTTTAACCACGGTAAAACCATTGTAGTAGTCCAGCTTCTTCTTCTTCTTGGTAATAGTTGTATTATTAAAATAAATAATAGTTGGTGGAGTTGGTGCACCACTGTAATACCAGTGTACTTACATGGTAACTCCTCAGGAACTGTCCACTTAATATAAAGTGTAACATTCTGGACACCAACCACAGTTTATATGTAAAGCCTAACTTACTATCCACTGCTGTGTAACGTCAAAGTAATTACATGGTATATCCATAGGAATTGTCCTGTTACACATTTGTACTTTCATTACCAAAAAGTGTTGTAACCAAAGTCCTGTTACACATTTGTACTTACACACACGATTCAGTGGGTTGTTACATATGAGTAGACAGTTACACAAACATTAGAGCTGTAGATACTATGCACCAATGAGTACTTACACTGTTGTTACATACTACGTACGCATTTAGTTACTATGTAAGTACACAGGTATTAGGGACACAATATAAAGTGGGACCATTTCGATGCTCGTTTGAGCAGCTGTTACTGATGCGAAGTGGACCGTGCGTCTGAAAACACTCTTGTTTGATGTGGTCGTAAATACGTTCTGCGTCTAAATAAACGCGATTCTTGTCAAGAAAAAAAGAGACAAAAGCAGCAGTTGTGAGTGGGTTGGCCAACCCTAGCTCCGCCCCTGCATTAACTGCATTAAATATTTTTTATTGCTCTCAGCGGGTTCATGAGCGCTGAAAGGCCGCTGACATCCTGGAGATCGCATCTCTCCGAATATGTCGATTCCAATAGACATTACCTTTATTAAAAAAAAAAACGCGTATTTGAACTCTAAAAGTACATTCTCGCCTATAAAAAACTCTTAAAACTGCATTCCATGACACAACAACATTAGTAATTCTAAAATTATAGTGGATTTTGTCGTCTGCCATGACAGTCGCTATGAGAAATTCTGAAACGGTTCAGAATTAGATTTGAGGACCAGAACAAACATTGTTTATACAGTATATATAACAAATATATAAAAAAGTCCCACAGAGGGAAAAAAGTCATTAAGCTGCTAAACAACCTGTGGATGAGCAAATTTAACTTTTAATTTTGGGCTGAACTATCACTATCAAGTGTTTTATCTTTTTTCAGTTGTTTCCTGTTGCAGCTATGTCAAATTAATAGTTAAGATAAATACATTTTCATTTGCTTCTGATATTTTGGATTCATCTTTGTCCAATATAATATTCAGCACTGGATCGGCACTTGCCGTATTGTTAACAAAATGGCATTTGCTGCAAAATCAACTCAAGGGCCCTTGAGCACAGTGGCCCTCTCGCTCTCGCTCAGTATCCGACTCCGGCAGACAGTGAAGGGCAGAGTGAGCCAAAATGAAATGCATAGTCGCTCGTCTGTAATTTAAGCCACAAATTGTAAGAAAGTGCTGAGAAAAACAGCTCCCAATTACTCCGGCTGATAGAGATACATCATCATTACACCATTCCAAAAATCATAAGGTCGAACATCACACCATGATGAACAGCAGCTGGTGGCAGAAGTGAGAAGCAATCATATAAGAGAGCGCAGGCGCACATTAAAGCGGTTCACTTCTCGACTAAAGCCTCTTCTCAAGGTTTTTCGCCTCTTTTCAGCAGCCTTCTCCAACAATCAAACACATATTTCAAATTGAACTGTCACACAGAGGCTTATGCGTTGCTCCTCTCTGAACTGCATGAGTAATACATAAACATTCCCGCGGGTGGAGGAGCGATAAGCCATAGGCGTGTGAGGGGAGCGATAGTAGGGGTCATTTCTCCCTCCATTCATCCTCTTCTCCTCTCTACACTGGCCTTTCATGCTAATTACAAGCTTTGACTTTAATCCCAGGAGAAGCCACGGATGCCGGTGCAGGGAGGCTGACAGACAGAGCGCTACCTTATACGTACATTGGCCGTGCTTAATGACCGAGGCTCTCTTTAACCCATGCTGTGCTACGGGTCAGTGCCCAATACGGTTGAGGTGGGCCTTACATGTGCTGGCGATGCTTTGTGTTGTTCTGAGTGGTTTAACTCCTGCCGGGCCGAGTTCAGGGAAAGGTCATTCAGTGGTACGGTATGTAGCTGCCAGTGTTGGGGGAACTTACTTTTAAAAGTAATGCAAATCGCGCTACTCCATAAAAAGTAACTAATTGTGTTACTTGGTCACTTTGTATTGAAAGTAATGCACTACGTTACTTTTACGGTACTTTTTGTCACCTGAGCTGGGCTTGCTTATTTATTTTTAATGACAAAAACCCTACAGTTATATTCTTGGTAACTGTAAAGGCCCAAAAATAAAATGAATAAGCCTCAGACTGAAGGAAGTGCCTCTGCACCTCACTTAACACAGGGGCAGGAGAGGGTCAGTGAATAAATGGGAAAACAAAGTAACTTGCGCTCCATATTTGAAAAAAAAGTAACTCTAGTAAAGTAATGTGTTAATTTACTAGTAACTTGAAAAAATGTAATCTGATTACGTAACTCACGTTACCACCAACACTGGTAGCTGCTATCACTAAGGTTCACAGATATTCCACAACACTGATGGGCAACTCTTTTCCTGGAGGGTCACTGTCCTGCAGAGTTTAGGTCCAACCCCAATCAAACACACCAGCTTCTAATTTTCAAGTAATCCTGAAGAACTAGGTTAGATGTTGCAGGACAGTTGCTCTCCAGGACCGCCCATCTCTACCCCACAGTGTTTGGAAATTAATGAACTATCAGCCAAAATAAAGAATGTTTTGAAAATCAACATTAATTTTTTTAGACGTCAGCTTTATAGTAACAAACACTTTAACACTTTGAATATATAACACTGTGTTTATGTTACAAGCAAATATCAACATTAAAGTGATTAAAAATAACAGCAACATCAAAATATTAAGACATTTTTCAAAATATATATTTTTTTATGTTCCACAGAAGAAAGAAAGTCATACAGGTTTGAAACGGCATGTGGGTGAGTAAATTACGTAATTTTCATTTTTGGGTAAACCATCGATTTAATAACCAAAACCCATTTATTCCATTGCATTATTGATGGTATGTCATTGCAGTGTAAATGCATTCATGCCACCTCTAATCAATCTGAAAAGCAGCTTCTGACAAAAAGAAATTGTAGCCTAAAAGTTTATGTGTAATACATTTTATGTCCAATCAAATTATACAATTCTTTCTAGAGCAACTTTTTTTGTAATGTCTATTTGATGCTTTTCTCATTTAACACAATATGAGATTAATTTAATTAATTCATTAGACCAAGAAAAATCGCTTGACAGCCCTAATTTAAAAATAACTAAATTATATGAATGATGAAGTTGCCATTTAATACATATAAAAAACATTAAAAGTATTTCCAAATAACTCAATACATTTAGAATGATTAAACATCAGAATAACCAAGTACTTTACATGCGCTTATATGTTAGTCAACACATCAAAAAAAGTGTATTTCTTTAAAGCACAACAAAAGATCATTAAAAAATGATGTAAAATGCATAACGTTTAATATGATATTGTAAAGTGCAACTTTTAAGTGTATTTAAGTGGTAAGAATCATAGAGTGATGAAAGTGAACGTTTTATTATAGTATCTGCAAGTAGTTTTGTTTTTTAAGTGTACTTAATGTTCAATATGATTAAGTGCACTTCTTTTTCACAAGAGAAGGAACAGTATATAATATATTGTTCCAATACACTGAAAAAAACAAGAAATAAAGAAACAGTGGGAAAGGAAAATTAACAAATACGAAAAAAATGACTGAATAGGAAGACCAAAAATAAATATAACAGAACAGTTTACTTGTCTTGATGAATACCTAATCATGCATATCGTTAAAATTGCAGCAACAGAGAAAATCGTAATTAGTTTGGTACCCTGAGGGAAGCTTCTTTTGCCTGTGAAGCGGTGATGCTTGTGGTCTCAAACCATAAAATTAACATCCCCCCCTCAAAAAAAAATCACTTTTTAACTTTTCAAAAGGAAACCGCTTTACTCGCTTCACCATTTCTCTCCAGACAAAATGAGGCAATTTCCAAAAATAGAACATAATTAACATTTATATTTTGCCACACATCTAGGTATCTCCACTGCTTGTTTCTGAACGCTTGCGATCCGACGACGCATTAATGTCAAGGCGCAGTTTTGGCTGCAGCTCTATTTTGTTTTGATTAGAGGCTTGTTCTTACCCAATGACACCCTGTCTGCTTCTCTGCTATTATTGAGAGATAAAAAAAAGATGAAGTCGGTTTGTCTGCGATTTTAACTCTTCGATAGGGTCCTTTGGCTCTCACCTCACATTCTCCCAAAGCCCAGTTCCATACATCATCAGCAGGCGGCACAGTAATAACTCTGCAATCTCTAGAGCAAACAAGCAGTCGCAGTGCATGAAGAGGTATCTTTTTTTAATCAGTCCAATGCGTCAAACAATGCACTCAAAGCTGGAGAAAAAGAAGCGGCGGCCAGATACTTCTGCCGAATGAAGAGTGATGCATGCAGGACAAGAATGAATCATACTAAATCACCACGACTTTAGAAATGAAAATGAAGACAGGAGCGAGTCCAGCAGGTGCTCGGGCTGAGCAAACTCTTGCCTATTCCAATTCACTTCCCTTCATTCCAGGGAATTATCAAACACTCCCCTTTCAAAATGACTTATTTTATCACTACAGAAGGACCGATTGTCCTCAGAGCTGTATTTTACATTATCCAAAGGGCTTCAGTGAGCAAATGACTTTCATTAAGCTCTACAGCCGAATGGCTTCTTCAGAAAATCATAAGAATAGTCAGAGTGCCTGATCAGGTCATGTGACCGGGCATGGGGACGGGTGGAGAAGATGGATGCGCGAGCCGGATATCGGTTCATGTGCACAATGGACACAATTAATCTCCGCTGCCGTTATTGCTTATCGGAGATTATTTGAGGAGTGTGACTCCAATGTAAGAAATCCAGAGGGAGCAAAACAAAACGCTGCGGTGACTTGTTCTGTCAGTGCTGTGAAGATCTGAGGTTGTGAAATGTGCGGTGCGCCCCCTATGGGAGAGGTGGAGAAGCTTGTGCGTGTTTTCTTCTGCTCACTGTGCGGCGCTTGTGCAAATCAGTGCTGTTATTGTTAAATACTTTTTTTTTTTTATCGTAACTAATTTTCGGTAACTGAAATGAAGTTGAAATAAAATATAAATATTACATAAAAAATTAAACAGATTAAAAAAAATAAAACAGATTATTCAAAAAAAAATCTAAATAAATAAAAAATCTTTCTCATTTAATATTTTTAATAATTTCAGCTTTTTTCAGTTACCCAAAATTATTGACTGAAATAAGTACTAAAATGACTAAATGCCCTAACATTACTAAAACTAAAAGTGAAATAAAAAGTAAGTAAAGCAAAAGTAAAAATATTTTAGTGATAAATAAAAGTGACAAAATATTTAATATTTAAATAAAATACTTAATTTTTAAATCTAAATAAAAATGACAAAAGCAAATAACTAAACATTACTAGAACAATCTGAAAATAATCTGAAAATACAAAAATTAAAACCAATTAAAAATAATGATAAATACTAAAATTGTATATAAATAATGCTAAAAATAACACTGATGTAAATTAAGATATTTTAAGATAATTTAGTATCATATGATATTTGAATGTTGAAGGCGAACATATTATAATATAATATAATATTATACATAATTATATATTATATTACATAACATTATATTATATTATATTATATTATATTATATTATATTATATTATTGCAAGGCAGAAAATAGCAGCACAATTTGATTTTCACTCTATTTTGTGAAACAAAATATGTTATAAACACATTGAGTTTTTCTAATTCCAAAGGGGGCAACCTATGGCAAAGATAAAAACAGAAGAACAGCAGGATGTTTCCTGAAAATATTTCCTAAGACGTTGCGGTAGATGACGTTGCGGCTGAGCGTCCATCAACAGCAGCAGGTCAATATTTCAGCTGCCAGTGAATGGAGGTGGAGGGGAAGGATGCATGTCGACAGGGGGACTAATAAGCCTTTCTTGTCTTATTTCACCTGCTCTATGTTCTCAGGTTGGGCAGAAGGGCTTCAGAGCTTGTTCCTGCAGCAAGCACACAACAACCGCCTTCCCTTAAGAGTTTGAGTCTATTGACACAGACCAAATAACTACAGCCAAGCCCTTGTGCAATATACTCTTATAAAGCCATATGATAGCTTTGTGTGAAGAACAGAATACACTTATATTTATCTGAAAATTAAATATCCATTCCATGGTGGAAAGAGAAAAATAAAATGGACATGAAACTACTGAATAAATATTGACAGAATTAAAATTTTTGGCCTCAAAACATCATTCCTGCTATTACCGGTTTCTATTTTAATTAATTTGTTGTTGTTTTTTAAAGAGGTCTCTTCTGCTCACCAAGGCTGCATTTTTTTGATGCAGTAAAGACTACTATTTCAAAGAACTGTTTTCTATGTGAATACTACGGTGGCCGAGAAGTGCAAAACAAACCACGATTCTGAAAACAAAATAGCAAATGCAAATCTAAAAAACTAAATAACAATTCAGAAAACACAACAACAACTCAGAAAACATTATAACAAGTCAGAAAACACAATGACAAATCAGACAAACCGGAAGAGGTAGGTATAGTTTGAGACAGCGCCATTGGTTTGGGAATAGATTACTCACTGCTGACTGGACGAGACATCTGTCGATCAAGGTGTACAGGAAGAACCAGAAGAAGAACAGCAATTGTCAATTGAAGTATCAGCTCCAGGCATTTATTTTCAATACAAATTAAGGAAATAATCAAAAAGTTGAAAATAAAGTATCGGGTAGGGTTAGGGTAGGTGTAGGGAGGGCTTTATTGTACCAATAAGGTGGCATCAATTTGAATTAAAATTATAATTTACACTCAATACGTTATTATTGCATACTGTTTTTTTTTTACTGCAATACTGAGGTGCAGATAATTGCCACTATTTGCAACAAGTAGTATACATAGCACAAAATCCTGCTATTTTCACTTAGTGTAAATACGTTAGCTGCTATCGCTATTTGACAGAACTATGTCAAATTTACCATCCCTCCCATAGACACTGTATTAGAAGCACCCTCGCATTAGCGTTAACAAGTTTTTTTTTGTATTCTGATTCAAAGGTAATATAATACAGAGTACAGTGTTGTAAATGTACATGCATGTATATTTTTAGGCAGCAGCTATTTGCATTGTGTAAATGGAGATAGAGGCTATTTAACTAAGTGAAAAATAGCATTAGATGCTATTTACACTAAGTGCAAATACCTATTTATACTACGTTAAAATAGCAGGATTTTGTGCTATGTATACTACTTGTTGCAAATAGTGGCAATTATCTGCACCTCAGTATTGTAGTAAAAAAAACATTATGCAATAATAACGTAACGAGTGTAAATTATAATTTTAATTTCATTTCATTTCATTTATTCATTTAGCTGACGCTTTTATCCAAAGCGACTTACAATTGCTATATATGTCAGAGGTCGCACGCCTCTGGAGCAACTAGGGGTTAAGTGTCTTGCTCAGGGACACATTGGTGTAATTAAATTAAAACATTAATTAAAATGATTAAATGGATACCACCTTATTGGTACAATAAAGCCCTCCCTACTTCTACCCTTCAGATGAGACGTTAAACCGAGGTTCTGACTCTCTGTGGTCATTAAAAATCACAGGATGTCCTTTGAAAAAGAGTAGGGGTGTAACCCCGGCATCCTGGCCAAATTTCCCCATTGGCCTCTGACCATCATGGCCTCCTAATCTCTTCTCCACCAGTAAGTTGGTGTGTGGTGGGCGTTCTGACGCAATATGGCTGCCGTCATTGGTGGTGGTTGAGGAGATTCCCCCCTTCTATGTAAAGCGCTTTGAGTACCCAGAAAAAGCGCTATATAAATGTAACAAATTATTATTATTATTAATTATTACCCTAACCCTACCCAATACTTTATTTTCAACTTTTTGATTATTTCCTTAATTTTTATTGAAAATAAATGCCTTTCCGATGCAATACGAGATTTAAAAAGGGAGGGAAAAAAAAGTTTGGCAAAAAGGCGGGATCGAACCCGGGTCGATCGCGTCAAAACAGACGATGACACACGATCTACCATCTGCTGTTCTTCTTCTGGTTCTTCCTGTACACCTTGATTGACAGATGTCTCGTCCAGTCAGCGATGAGTAATCTATTTCCAAACCAATGGCGCGGTCTCAAACTATACCTACCTCTTCCGGTTTTTCTGATTTGTTGTATTTTCTGACTTGTTATTTTGTTTTCTGATTTGTCATTGTGTTTTCTGAATTGTTATTTTGTTTTTTAGATTTGCATTTGCGTTTGTAATTTGTTATTTTGTCATTTTGAACTTCTCGGCTACCATATTATACATTGTGAAATGTAATTTTTTATTGTGTTCAAAGCTGTATTTCCAGCATCATTACTCCAGTCTTCAGTGTCACATGATCCTTCAGAAATCATTCTAATATGCTGATTTGCATATTATAATATTATTTCTCAATATTACTTGTTTTTACTGTATTTTTAATAAGCATAAGACTCATCTTTTGACCAGTAGTGTACATAAAATCCTCTATCTACATCAGCCTTGTCATTTCATTTCAATTTAACCCAACATATGAAGACAGCCTGACCACTTTGAATCATTTACGCATTAATGCCAATTAAGACATTTTGCACAAAAAGACAACTCATGATTAGCTTGGACTCATTGCCTGAGTCGCTCCACCACAAATGATTGTATGGCGTCATGTAGAGTTAATCTCTGGCCTACAAATCAACTCCTGCTCAAGCCCGGCTTATAGCAGATCCTCCCGATCCAGCCCTCTTCTGAACATCCCAGAGATTGAAGAACATCCCAGAGCTCATGAGATCTAGAAACCCCTCTAATGATGCAAGCGCACTAATGTGGATGCCGCTGAAATGTCAACAGTGGTGTTTTCTCTGCTTACTACCATATGGCTGCAGTGAGCTGTCAAAGCTATCACCGCGGTGCCTCGGAGCTCTAATGCCAATGCAGGCATTCAGGTCCGCTTTGTTTCTGCCCGGCTTGGCTAGATTAGCGCTAGCCTGTCGCAGCGAGCGGTCAGCGTTCGGGAACTCAACCAAAACAGATTGGTGTGGAGCTGCAAATGAACAAATACCTATGGGGTGGATGATCAGACAAAATCACTTTTACCTTCTTAACTTTTCCTCTACATTATGCTTAGTATGTAAACTCACTGTAATATGAGTCTATTGAAGACCATAGATGGAGAAAAGGTCTTTCAAAAACACCACTGCTATATAGGAATTACACATTCAGGCTGAATAATATTTGCAGTGGTTTTATGTTGGGGAAACGCATCGATTGAGGAAATCAGGTCATTAGGCACAATCGAGTGATCACAAGAACCGCAGGAGAACAACTTGAAAGCTGGAGTAACTAAAAGCAGTTATTCATCATTTACAGGCACTTTCATATTCAGAAAAATAAAAATGAAATAAAACTCCAACTTAGGTGTGAACACATTTACTGAAAATAAATCCTTAATGAGATCAAAAAGGTAAATAAATACAAGGTAGAATAATAATATTAATAAATGCGTAAGACCACACATTGACCCAATTTACCTACATAATATTACTTATTTTTTTAAAGCTTTTCTCAACCAGGAAGCAGATGATGTAAATTTGCCCAACAAAACACACCAGTTTATTCATAATTCATTTTGGGGTTTGAACTGATAGCATATAGGTTAGCAACGCGACCATTGTGCCACTGACCGCATGAATCCATTAATACAATGCATGTGAAATTACAGCTGATCACTAGAGATGGTGGGGGCCAAAACATGCGGTCCAAGCACTCTCCATATATTTCTAGAATAGCTTCCGCTGGCAGTGAAGCGCTCAGAGCCGTAAGTCCTGCTGATGTACGGTATTGGACTGTTATTCTAATACAGCAGCACGTACCCCATACCTGCAATGTTTATTTCGGGTTCCTTTGACTCACACTGCGGCTTTTTCCTATTTCCTCGCTACAATTATTTGTGAAGATAAACTACACTCAGCATGGCCCGTATTGGGTCTCCTGCAGGTTTTGGCACACCGGCTGCAGGACGGTTGTCTGATTGGCACGAGCATGCGAGTATTGTGAATTGTGAATAGATCCACAATGCATGCTCTACAATGCGAAAAAAAATATGTCTGTGTTTGTGAGATGTATTCATTCTGACCTGAGGTGATACAAAACAATTCTCTGACTTAATGGCGAGCGTTTATGAGTAATATTATATAAAAATGAGGACAACCGTGCATGAAGTAGGCTCAGAGTCATAAGAATGCATTATGTTCTGTGGTTCTCCATTTAGTTTCTTTGAAATGACTGGAATATGGCCACCTAAAAATTATGAGGCACATAAATATTTAATGACGCTTCAGTCACAGAAGCTCAGCACTAGGTCTAGTCAAATGCTGTCGTCACAATTACTCTTTGATATTAGACTACTACCTCGTTCTTTCTGTAGCCTATGGCTGTAAGACCTTATAACAAAAAAACACTTCTCTTATTACCTATATAACCCATATACTGTATATATTTACATTATTAACAATTTGATTCTATATGTGCAAAATGTTGTTATAAATGTACAACACTTACTTTGTCAAGAGTTTTCCTAGGTGTGAACCATTGCAGGGCTCAAAAGTCATTTTTCTCTGGCCCGAAATAAATAAAAATACAACTCAATTCCTTGTGAAAAAGAAGTGCACTTTAGCATGTTTTAAAAGGAGCATTTAAGTGTATACTTCTGAATATACTTAAGTGCCAATTTTATGTAATTTTTTCAAACACTTAAATGTTAACTGAAGTTAAATACAAATGTACTATAGTGTTAATTTAGGTAACACTTTATTTGAAGGTGTTCTTGTGTCAGCCTTGTGTCGTGTGTCTTGTGTTTCCCGCCCTCTTGTTTCCATATATAGTCATTTTCCTGTCCTTGTTATGTTTGATTATGATTTCATACAGCTGTGTGTGTTTAATTAGCCAGTGTATTTAGTTCTTGCCTGTTCAGTTAGTTTTCATCTGGTCTACTCGTTACTCCCGGTGCTTCTGTGTGTGTGTGTGTGTGTGTGTGTGTGTGTGTGTGTCTGCTCTGCCTTGTCTTGCCCTGTCAGATGTCATTAAAGAATGGTATTTTGAATTTATTCCACGTCTCGTGTTCCTCGTTCCTCCCCGTTGTGTGCACCGTGACATCTTGTTACATGTACTTACTATTATAATAACAATAAATTATGCATAATAACATGCAAGTAACCCTAATCCTAACCCTAACCATATAGTAAGTACATGTAGTTAATTCATATTACTCGAGCGTTCAGTGAACAGCCATATGTATAAAAACAGCACCTATTTGAAAACGTACTGTGCCGATTTCGGAGCCGTGAGCTCCACGCGACCACCGGGCGCTCAGTGCTCATGTATCCCGAAGAGAGGAGCATAACCTCGGCTAGTCCTTCTGACATTTGCCGCTGGCTCTGATGTCTCTGTAGTGGATAAATATAAGATATCATTCGTTTTGGGTAAATCTAACAGGTAATTTTTGGTCTTTATTCTATTGTTCTATGTATATGTTAAAATGAAAATGAAAACAGACAATGTTTGATATAACATTTCATTTCAATGTAATGTAGGTACGTTCCCTGAACTAAATTTCTGCGGCTATTAATATGTTTAAATGAAAACAGGGAGTGGTGTTTGATATATTCTGTCTGTAAATACAGTGAGGAAGATTGCAGCAGCCGAGGCGAGCTGACTGATGTTATCAAGTGCGCTGCTCTTTGCAGAATTACAAGACTTACGTCGTTCCGTCCGTGGGAGTTCACACTCCTGAGTCTGACTCATGAATGAATATTTTTAATCAATCTATGTGTCAACAGAAGGTCCCTGACTTATGGAAACAGTCAATTATAGTCCCTGTTGCTAAGAATAGCCACCCTAAGACTTTAAATGACTACAGACCCATAACCCTTACGTCACTTGTGATGAAGTCCTTTGAAAAGCTGATCAAGAGAGAATTAGGACGAACTGCCTCCTCGACCCATTACAGTTTGTATATAGACTAAACAGAGGGGTCCAGGATGCAACTGTAACAGTACTCAACCTCATTCTTAATCACCTTGAGGGCAACAGAATCCATGCCAGACTACTGTTTGTGGATTTCTCGTCAGCCTTTAACACCATTCAGCCCCACTTGTTGGTTGAGAAGCTCTTGCATCAGTTCATACTGGAGGCTAACCTTGTGGGTTGGATATTAGACTTCCTCACAAATAGATCCCAGCGAGTGAGTGTAAATGGCCATCTTTCTAATTTGGCCATCACATCAACTGGCTCACTGCAGGGGTGTGTTCTTTCCCCCCTCCTCTATATTCTATACACTAATGATTGTCGCTCTGTGACTGAAAACCGATGCTGATGATACAATTATTGTCAGCTTGTTGAACAATGAAGAAACTTCACATGGTCCGGTCATTGATCACTTTGTAACATGGTGTCAGGATGCCTTTCTTGAGCTGAATGCCTCTAAGACCAAGGACATGTGTATTGATTTTAGGCGCAATGTCACTAACATTGAAAAATCTAGTATAAATGGTCAGGAAATAGAGGTTGTTACAGAGTATAAGTACTTAGGATCTATTATTGATGATAAGTTGTGTTTCGAGTCTAATACCAGTTTGCTTTGCAAGAGAGGCCAGCAGCGCCTGTTTTGCCTGAGGAAGCTGGCAAAGTTTAATGTGGACAAGACTCTTTTCTACACCTTATATCCCTCAATGTCAGATATAAAATCATAAAATAACTTTTTATGGAAAACGGCATATGATGCAAAACTTTACTATTTTAAACACATTGTAACGGATGCTTTTTAAGACTGTCACAAGATATTTAACAAATCATCATTTATGTTAGCATGCTAGACTACATCACCTTTAAAACAACTGCAATAATAATGCTGAATATTGTTTGTCCCTCTCTCACTGGCCCTGGGTCATCAGGTCGACTGTACTGTCGAGTCCTGCTTGCCCTGTCCTAAATGTCGAGTGAGTCATGGATATGGATATTAGCAACACTCCTCATTTACACCTTTAACACTCCCCCACTAAGAAAACGCTCTTCATGTGGCTCAAGAGGCAGTCGGCTGAGCGGTGACAGGCTGTGGTCATACTATCAGTCATTGCTGTCACTCGAGTGCCCTCAATCTGTCTGTGCAGCTGTGACAGCGACTTCTGAAATAACATGCTGACATCTACATGAACAACGCATGCATTTAATGAAACATTTTTGCATGCTCTTAATTCATTTTTTTCTCTCTTTTCAAATAGGGGAGATCAGTCATTTTCTTTCATAACTAGAGATAAAATGGATATTGATTGAAACTTTAAAAAGCAGGAGAAAAACACTAACATCTTGTGAAAAAGAAGTGTGCTTAATTTGTAACTTCTATACTTCAAATCCTAAAAGGAGCCTATACATTTAAAAGAAAAACTGCAGTGGCAAATGATATTAATTAAATAAAAGGCCACTTAAGTGTATTTTAAGTTGACTTTTATGAATGTTTTTTAAGTACACTCATTTTTAAGTAGATAAAAGGTTTAATATATGAAATTAAAAGTTTTACTTTACATTTTAAATCATATTTTAATAATCTTTTGTTGTGCTTTAAAGAGGTACAATCCTTTTGATGTGTTGACATACTAAAGCACGTGTAAAGTACTTCTTTATAATTTTAACTGTAGTTTGTCATTTAAGTTTAAGTTAATATTTTTAGACGTACTAAATTGCAACTTCATTACAAATGTGTACACTGATTGTTGGAGTATGGTTCATAAGAAAATACTATTTTAGTCTTTCTACTTAAAAGTTTGCCATTTCTTTGTAATTAATTGTGAATTTTACTAGCAGTTTTTGAAAACTGTCAATACAGACTGAAAACCGTTTCAAAGTCTTGTTTTTTTTTAAACGACAATAAAATATATTTAGTTTATCAAAACATAACAGTCAGTTCACACTAAAGTATATTTCTTTAAATTATATTATTTACATAATAAGTATATTCATTTTAGAAGTGTGTACATCTTTTTCACCAAGAGTGACTTTGTCTATCTATCTATCTATCTATCTATCTATCTATCTATCTATCTATCTATCTATCTATCTATCTATCTATCTATCTATCTATCTATCTATCTATCTATCTATCTATCTATCTATTTGAGGTGGAATGATACATGTATTCGTACCAAACTGTCACGGCACAGACATCTCGGTTCGGTGCATGAGGCCTTACAAGGAATACAGGCAATTCATCTTCAATCCAGAAGGGGGCGTCCGCAGTAAAGAAAAAAATTAAAATAAAAAATGGAAATGTACCATCACAAAATGGAACATAACAGTTGACTTTCGAACATTCAATGCCTCTCTGAACCTTAATCACAGCTTTACCCTTTAATATTTTTAGTCACAAATCCTTTTTCTCAAACTACGCAAACTTGACCTCATCTTCAATGTTTGCAACATCTCTCATTCGGCACAAATCCAAATATTCCATAATATTTCCATATTTGCGATGTAGCATATCTGAATGCTAAACTATTATTTATTATGTAAATTATAGGCTTTGTACTCAAGTCGCATTCCAACGGTGACACAGAGGCAGGTGCGCTGATGTTTGATTCACTGTATTTTGATAAAGTACCAACTGCGCTGTCAAGTTAGTAATGCTGGAACTGATATGTTTTGTGTGTGTGTGTGTGCCGGCGTGATCACTTCAACTATTTCCTTACACCAGCAGATTCAACTTTAAACACGTATCGTCTTAATGCATCGCTGTATAAAGGTCTGCTTTTATTTGTGTGCACTCACAATGAAAACAAAATATTGTGCTTTTGTAAAATGTGCTTTTGTAAAAAACCGAGCATAGTAGATTTGTTTTTTTTTTCCTGTTGTACCGAAATCGTATCGAACCGTGACCCCCGAACCGAGGTGCGTACCGAACCGTGACATCTGTGTACCGTTACACCACTACTATCTATCTATCTATCTATCTATCTATCTATCTATCTATCTATACTTATGGAGCCTCTCACTCTGGTTTGGATGAAGAGTCAAAAGCCTCCTAGGGCTTGAAAGCAGTTTGTTTACCTGCGCTGAGATCAAGAGGCAAGATGAGGAATCTAAAAGGAACATGGCTGCAGGCGAGGAGCGGTCTTAAAACAGCCACTTTCAGCCAGTACACACAAATAAACCTGAATGCTGAACTTCAAGAGACCATCATAAAAAGAGAATTTTTGCAATTAAAGTCGCAATGTGAGAATCCTTTATATTGACTTTAAAATCAAGCCAGTAATAGACAAAAACATTAAAGTGATAGACCCTGAAGCGACTGCATGCTGCTTCACAATGAAATGGTTTGTTTTCTCATACTTTGCTCAGACAAGAAAAAGCTGCTGACACAGTTGCCATATTAGAGCAAAATAAATGGTTAGCTTCCCTTTTATTATCTCTCTTAAACCCAGTTGAACGGTCTGAATGTCTGCCATTGTTCAGTCTCTGTGATAAGAGGCATGTGATTCACCACTTCGGCTCAGTAAATGAAGGCTGGAGGTTAGCCCTTCCTTGCTGACGATTTTTACTCCCATTTTTAATGATCAAGATGACCTCAAGATGTGCTAAACTGTCATTGCTGGTCAATCCCAACATCTGTCATTTCAGTTCCAAATTAGTGGTGTTTGCCAATGCTATTACTGCTTCTTAAACCTAGTGTGGTTTGTTTAAAACCTGGAAAAACATGGTTGCACAACTTGTTATATATGTCTTGACTTTGCATGTGTTAAGAAATTTGACTTACTATGGCTATTGTAAAGCATATTGGGTCAACGTTAAATGTGCTTCATAAAAAAGTTGAAGAATTTCTAAACCATTTGTGCTTCAGCTGTGAATGATACTTCATTCTTGTTAAGAAGTGTTAAAAGATTATTTATGATTTTTTTTTAAAGCATTTATGATTTAGCATATGATAAAATGAAAAACAAAATCCTTCTCTTTTGACCTAAACAACAGCCAACATTTCATCTAATTTGGCATTTCAATACTACTGTTGCAATAATTAGGATTAACTCTAGATTCACACAATTAGTCAGATACAGTGCTGTTAAAAATAAGCCAAAAATCAAAAATGTCCCATTTCATAAAATATTTCACGCTTAGAAATCATACATTCGAACATTATCCAGCTACTGTTTGTTAAAATTTGGTATCTAATTTTTAAAATCATTTAAAGTGTCCTTTTTGCAGTAACATACTCACTCTATCCCTTTCTGAATGTGGGAACCTTTTGCATCCTGGATGTTTATAGTCATCCTTTATTTCTGCAGAGCTTCTGTGAGTCTTAAAAAGGTCTTAATTCGCCATTCCACAAATTAAGGACATAAATGGTCTTCAATTATAGCAGAAAGACTTAAATTCCTAAAGTCATGGAATTAAAATGTTGCATGCATGCATCGTCCTCAGCATTCCAATACAAATATCCTTAAACCCAGATACATTTACTTGAGATGCAAAATGAAGATATGAGGTCTTGTTTTCTGAGAAATTGAACAAAAATAAGTGAGCTTATGTTAAGTTAATGCACAAGAACAAATATCTGTCAGTGAAGTAAGAAAACTTGTTTTCACTTTTAATTAAGTTGATTTCTCTGTGCCCACTGGCACATTTATTCTATGTTTTAATCATAAACTCACTTTATTTTGATTTCACAGAAAACAAGACTCTCTTTACTTGATCTTAAATACATCTTAAAGTCTTACATTTACCTTCATAAAACCTCCAGAAACTCTGTTCTTCAGCATTTTGGCTAAAATATAGACTTTATTCAACACATCGCTCTGTGTTTCCCATTCAATTCCTATAGTCGGTTAATTTTCCAAAAGTCTTTAAACGAAAGGCATGAAATTTGACCGTGTCAACACAAACTGTTAAAGCAGATTTACCTCTCGATTTACCCACATTTTAGTCCTTTCTTTAGTTCATTGTGGCATTGCTTTACTGATATCTACTATTACAACATCTTCCAAGCATAAATATGATGTTTGGTGTTTGTATACGTATAATCCATTATATGTATAATACAAGTCTCAAAATAATGTAGTCTCAAATACACAACTTTAGATGTTGTGTATTTTGTCATGTTAACATGGACAAACAATGTGTGCTAACGCAGTCAAAGTTCACACATCCCATTAAAAGACATTTGGCCCTGTCTGCCTTCCATATCAGATGAGCCACTGACACGAATACCCTGCCCTTGACTGAGCCGGGATGCGATCTCACGACTGCGTGTGGTAAATCAAATCCATCTATTCATGACTCCTCTCACAGATACTGACTGAGTCGGTAACTGATCTGTCCGAATCTCTCGCCGCATGCCTTTTCATTTGCACAGACAGCGCTCACTGGCACGGTGCCCATCAGATTGGGACGTCAGAGCCACACACACTCACACTGGCACGGGTCCCATTGCTGCATCCGCCCATGCGAGGCCACCGGGCTGTGACGTCACAGAGGGATAATTTTGGGATGACGCACGCCGGTTCTCCGCGTGGAATCATTTTGGCTGCGTGGGTGAGATTCCTTCCGTCCATTGTACTCCCCTGAAATGGAAGTTATTTCGGGAGGAGCGTGTGCTATATAAGGCGAGTGTGACTATTGGAGAGAGAGACACCGCTGGGGTAAAAGAGAACACTTTCCATTTTCTCCGAGCGTCTGTCTGCCCCTGCTGACTTGGAAGAGAGTAATGGGTCTCTAAGAGTGGAAGAGGAGGTTATGGTAACTCACAGTTAGACTTCTGACTGTAAAGCAAAGCTAATTATAACAGTACAAGGCTGGCAATACAGGCTATAAACAGTATTTTATGTGTGCTTAAAATAAAGCAAAAGGGCAAAAAAGAGAACTAGCGTTTTAAAGAAACCAAAAATACACATTTCCTATTTTCATTGTTACACATTATTAACACATCATGATTAACACGTCCGCACACTAATGTTGTGTTAATTAAAGAACAAAACTAAAAAGAGTATTATAATACAAAATGAAAAAAAAATAATAATAATAATAAAATGCTTTAAAAAAATAAGTTTCCTTACATGTCATGTGACCTTTAGCCAACATCTGAGAACCATGAACATGCGAATGTTGCTATGTGGTTGAAATTTTAAGTTCTAGGGTCTAAATATTTTATAAATATTTTACATCTAAGGGTTTTGGCTGACAAAAAAGGACCACTTGCCATAATGCATTGCACTAAATTGTACCTTCTATTTTAAACATTTTAATGTTTCAGGCATTTAAAAAAAACATCCATTATTAATACAGTACAATTAACATGTCTGCACACTAATATTGTGTTGATTAAAGAACAAAAAAGCTTAATAATAATAATAGTAATAATAATTATAATAACAACAACAGCAATAACGTATCATTAAATTATTTAAATATTAATTCAAAATCTACGATGGTACTTCAACCAAATATTTTATCAATATTGTATGTCTAAGGGGTTCGACTGACAAAACAATTTGGGTAACATAAAACATCTCCCACATGATTCATTATGTGATCAGACTATGAAAATATTTTTACAAAAAAATTAATGAATAAATTAAATTAATGCAAAACATCTAGAGATGCACAATAAATCCATACCATTTTGATTACTGAGATTTATTTCAAATTATTATATATTAAATACAGGATCTTTAATTGTGCATGCACAATCCCACTATTCTTACAATTCGATTACCTTTGCTATCATCTAAAGTCATTAATAAATGTAACTGTCAGCAAAATTCAAAATATCAATTTTTCATATTATACATTACAATGATGTGATTCGTAAACTCACCTGTAACATCTAAAGCAATTGATTTTGCTTTAAGTATTTTCAGTGTTTTGGTTTTAATTAAATCAGTAGTATTGACATTAATATCTGCCATTTATTGATTATCAGCCATAACAAAATTAATTATCGGTTTATCGGTAGCGGCCAGAATTCGCAGTGCATCCCTAAAAATAATTGTAAATAATTGTGATTATTTTAAAGTGGTCAGAAGGTCAGAAATAGCTACAGGACACTTTTGTTTGCAAGTTTTGAGTTACATTGTGTTTTCACATTTTCTCACATCCATTTTGAATGGGAAAAAATACTGTTGTTGCTTGCAAATATATGCAGTACAGTAGTATTATATTGCAAACACACACTACTTACAGTATGAAGCAACTCTACAGTTACAGCCTAGTCACTAAACTGACCACATAGCATCTTAATCATGTCCGGAATATCTGGTGACAGAATAATACTTCTATTTGTGTATCGTGGTCACATAGACTCACTTAGTTGGCCATTTTATCACGTGAGGGATTGACACAGGCTCATATCTGTGTCTCCAGCATGGCCTGCTTCAACCTTTCCAGGTTTCTGATTGCAGTGCTTTGTGAGGAGGTTGCATTTTTCATTCCCACAGCTCTGTGTAAAGCGATCCCATCATTCCTGCAAGTGAAGCCGAAACTGTAGCTAGAACTTGTGCCTGTGTAATATCAGCTGCACTCTTTCAAATCCTCGTGTTTTTAGCATATAGTGTTTCTGGCACATAGTCGAGGAGTTGGACCAGACCAACCACCTCATGCCTGTTTGACAGCCGTATTTCTCTGAAAGCAGCATTTGAGACTTTTGTTTTTTAAATCTATTTCAAGGAAACTATCAGGAAAGTGAGACTGTGGCAAAAAGTCAATATAACATTAAAATTTTAAATATTTATTTTCCTTAAACACATGTCTGGTCTTATTGTGCACATTTGACAAATGAAAACTTGGGAAACTGAAGTGTGCTTAATTACACTGAATGTGCACTTTTAGTCTGTTAAGTGTATATTTAAAAACTGTACTTGCACTAGGGGTGTAACGGTTCACAAAATTCACGGTACGTTTTCGATACGGGGGGCGGGGTAATTGGTTACGTCACAATGTTGGAAATATTTCTGTTTTAAACCATGAAGGTAATCCAATAGATATCACAAAAGCACGCGTTTGCGCAATATTTATGCCGGTGAACATCTTAATCTAAGTCAATTCACTATGCAGAAAGTAAAAACGGAATATGATGGAGTTATGATGGAGCTTTCGGCATTTGACGGCGCTTATTCTCTCAGAGACGACGAGAGGTGAATCTACTTCAACATGCTGACAACGATATAGACTATAGCTGTTTTCATTTATTCCCTTAATATTTCTCTTGTGGCCCGTGCATAGTGAAATTTTTTTTTCGAAAAAACGCATTGCGTGTTAAACAGGTTGTTTTTGAAAGTTAATGCTTGAAATAAAAGCTATTCATATCATTGATTTTTATTGATGACTGCAGTGTTAATATTTTAATTATAGGACTATAATTTATTGTATAGCCTAATAGACCTGTTTTAAAATACCTTTTTTTAAAACATTTTAATTGAGGAGTAAATAGCCTAATCTTATCCTCGCAGCATGTCAGTTATGTGGTAATTATTGCGGGGAAAATTGGGCCTCGTGTGGATGAAACGAGGCAGCGCTACTCACTGCTTACCGTCAGGGCTTGGATCCACAGATCAGAGCCCAGATGGCGATCTATGATGACACTGTTGGTCTGGAGAGCTTTATGCAGAAGGCCGTTAAGATCTCCCAACGTCTCACGGCTTGTCTGCCGGACATAACAGAGTCATTCTCCGTCCTCACCAGTTGCCTGTCCTCCGTTACCAGAACCTATGCAAATGGATAATAATCACCTCTCACGCCCTGAGCGTGATCGATGTCTCGTCACGGGGCTGTGCCTCTACTGTCGAGTTCCGGGGCACTTCATTCGGGTGTGCCCCTCTCGCCCCCCACGCCCAGCGGTGAGTACCCTCCAATTGGAGCCTGCTATCTCTACCCTACTACTGCTAACGGTACAACTGCTCACCCCACGTCATTTCATTTCAGTACCTGCCCCCATGGACTCAGGATCCTCAGGCAATTTCATCTCACAAGCCTTCCTAGAAACGTGCTGATTTTTACAAAGCTCATCGTTCTGAGAAGCTAGGCGTGCTCTGATTGGCCAGCTATCCAGTGCACTGTGATTGGTCGAATACCTCAAGCGTGAGACGGAAATGTTAAGCCTCTTACCGTATTGTGATGCCATGTCCCGGCGCGACGAGACTAAAACAATAAAACCCATTATAAACGAGACGTTTGTTGCATCCAGTGAGGACATAATTACTGATTATAATGACTTATACTGTCTTTTTACTCGTTGCATTGCATCGTGCCGCGTAAACATTACAATGTCTGCATTTGTGATCGGAGAAACGACAAACAACAAGCACTACTCTACACTGCTCAAAACGTGCGTTTGTATCATCAGTGGCATATTCTTTAAATAAGAAAACGTACTTACAGGCTGTGAGTCAGAAGCACCAGACTGTCCTTGCAATGTTGGAATTGCCCCACTTTATAAAAACAGCCTTTGTGCAAGCCAGTATTGTAGGCTATTCTTCCAGGTTCAGGAAATAGTCCTACGTAAAATGCGCTGCACACACTCTAATATTTGGTTTGAACTGTTCTGGAACAGTGTTGTAAATGCAACTTAACCACTGATTTCTAGTTGTGTCCTCTTTTGGAAGACCAAACAAAGTACTTTTGCTTTCACAACAAAACACAGCATCTCCACGACATGGCGGCGGCAACAACAATACTACAGCGAGAATAATAGTTCCGCCCCCTTTCTTTACGTATACGTTTGGGCGGTGTTATGCAAATCTTCACACACCGTGACGTAGACATGCGGGGCGTGTTAGAGTGAGCCGTTTTAGGGGGGCGTGGTCTTTTATAAAGAATATCTGTTTGGTTTTGAGACTTTAGTCTTTGCAACTTCAGGGATCTTATCAATGCACAAACAGCTTGTAACACTCCAAAGAGAAAGGAAAACTTGAAATCTCATCATATGACCCCTTTAAAGATTAAGCTAAAGTATTTGAAATATGTTATCATAATCTTTAATTAAAAAGCAATAACTTCTTTTTGGCTGACATCACAAAGGCCACTTTTCACAATCCCTGACAAATAAAACCAAAACTCATCTTTCATTTTGTCCTCATTTCACTTGAAATATTCCACAATACAAAAGTATAACTTGTGTGATGGTTGTGATGTTGATTTAAAAGCCTGGCGCTAAATGATTGCACAAGAATTCATCCCTGGAGCGATGCACCACAGTAGAGTATGATTCATCCAGAGGCGCTGTGATTCAGAAAATGAAAGCATGTTTTCACAAAAACACAAATAAAAGAGATTTAAATGAGGCACACCTTACTAATCAGCCAATATGCAATAATTAGCTCCCACTAGATGTCATAATGGAGCACAGAGGGAACTGGAAGATGATTAGGGAGTATCAGAACGTTTGTGTTTGTGTTTGACGTACAGCTGCGCATCACCGCTAGAACATGTTGTTATTCTGCAATCAGCATCCTCAGAGCCCGAGCAGTAATAACAGAATAAAAGCGAGAGAAAGACAAAAAAACACCTCAAAGCAGTGAATATCAAAGGTTTTGCCGGGGAAAAGCCACATTACACCACATGTACAACTCTTGTCTAATCGCGGGCAAATGCAGACTACTTACAGGAGCAATGAGGAGGGTAATGACAAAGTAATTTTGACTAATTTCGCCTGGCTCTTTCTCCCGTTCTGTCTGATTGTGTGAGAGCCTTCTGCATCATTACAGTAACATCTGCAGCGACTAACCGAGCGTACATCACCCAGAAAGAGAAAGGAAAAGAGGGAGGGAATGGAAAAGCAAGGAGTCATGTGGGGGAAACCATGCAGGACGAATTCGAGATATAGATGCTCAATGTAAACATTGCCTCCTGCCGTCGGTGAACGGTATTAGGTCCGGTTAAAAAAAAAAAATCAACTGAAAACAAAACAACTACAGAAAAATCAACTTTACTAAACAAATCATTTACCCAAACAATACAATTTTATCACTGTTTACTTGCCTACATGTTATTCCAAACCAGTATAACATTCTTTCCTCAAAGGAAAACAAAAGCAGAATGTTTTAAGAATGTCTTGGCTGCTCTTTTCATATAATGAAAGTGAATGAGGCTGTCAAGCTCCACAAAGCGCCATAAAAGTGGTCCATACAACACCGTTTCAAATCTTCTAAAGTGATGAGATGGCAATTATGTGAGGAAAAGAAATTAAAGTTATGTTAATTCACTGAAAATCTTCCCCGACTGTGAGCTCTTCACCACCGCAACTACAGCGTCAATGAATAAAACTCAAAAACCAGACTTAATCCAGTCTGATTCAAGTTACTTCTGCCTTGTGAAAATATTGACTGTGCACTTGTAGTGTACTTCAAATATTTAAAAAAATCAGTACTTGCATATAAAATTAATTATATAAACACCACTTAAAAAGAGTACAAGTTTATGAGTGTTTCTTAACACACTTAAGTAGACTTTTAAAAACTGTACTTTGTAACAATTTCAAATTAAAGTTTTACTTTAAAGTACATTGTAAATAGTTGTTTTAATAATGTTAGTTGTGTTTTAAAGAAATACACTTATTTTGAGGTGTTGACTAACTAATAGATAAGTTAATACTAAAGCACATGTAAAGTATTTGATTATAATTTTAACTGTAGTGTTTTATTTGATGTTTTATTTATTATTTTTTTTACAAAACTTTATTACAAATGTATAATTACAAATATATTTAAATAATGACATAAATTGTTTTAGTTTCAGCTAAATCTATAATGCATATTCATTTAACTGCATTAAAATTATACAAAATTAAACATTACATTTGGTTCATTACATTCAGTCCACCCAAAAATGAAAATTGTTTGAAAATTGAATGTTGGTAACTACATTGTTTTGGTTACCATTGACTTCCATTATATAAATAAAAATAACATTTTTCAAAATATCTTATTTTATGTTCCACAGAAGAAAGTAAGTCATACAATTTTAGAACAACATGATGGTGAGTAAATGATGAAAGAATATTAATTTTCGGCTGAACAGAAAAAAGTCATACGGGTGTAAAAACACATGCGGATGAATAAATAATGATACAGTTTTGCTTTGATATTCTATTTCTTTAACACTCAGGTCAGCTTCCCTCCCAGTCCTATGAAATGTTAGATACTAAACGGATAAACTAGTTCCCGCGTAATCGCTGACTTGGTGCTTGGAGGGATGATAAGTCAGTAAATTTCAGCAGCGTAAACAAACAAAACCACATTTGCAGCCATTGTATGTCATCTGACCGGCTTAATCCAATTGGAATAGACTTGATTGGCAAAATTCATTATCGTTTCATCTGGGCCATCGCATGAGTGGGTAAATGCTTAGTCGGGCTGTCTGCGTGCTTGCATGAAAACACATGCGTTATCCACATTTGCCATCATTGCATTAGGAGTAATGCTGATTTCTGAGTTTCCACAAAACAATTGGCATCATGCCAAAGCGTTATTTTTTCCAGAAAAAGAAAAGGCACATAGAAAGCCAGAGGTCGTTAATACAGGGAAGCAAAATCACACAGAAGTCATAAGCACACATGCTTTGTTTTGTTTCCATGGAAAAAAAAATATGCGTTTCTACACACATACAACTTTCTGCACTACATAAGAAAATAAGTCTTGTAGCTGTGCGTCTATTTATCATCCAGTCCATGTCTGTACGTTAAACAAGCAGGGTGGTGAATGGACACTCGAAATGGAGCGACTCGACTGGCCTCCTTCATTCTGCGCTCTGTGCCGAGCGTGAACACCTCATATCGCAGCGCACACATGCAATCAAGGCGCAAGCCATGGGAGAATAGGCTTGTGTCGAACATTTTGTGCTTCCTGTGAATTTCTGGCCGGATCCCAGTGGTTACATAAGCTTGGCCATTTGTCTGTTTCTTCCCTCCAAACACGGTGGAACAGGTGCCCGTGAAATTAAAGTTGGTCTGCTCAGACTTGTTGTGAGAAATGCAAGAAAAGAGTCTGACAGAACTTCCTGTCATTGAGGATTAAGCAACGAGAGAGTGAGCCACGTCTGTGCTGTCAATAGATGAAACCACTCCAGCTCCTCAGACCTGCCAGATTGTTTCTAGGACACGCATCCTGAAACTTTTGTCAATATACTACACTTCACATGGTAGGAAGACCTACACATTTTGGATTGTTTTGCACAGAACGTAAAAGCAGTGGCATAAATGCAACAGTCATTTTTTTTTTTTTTTGTACTTTGTAAAAAATATTAAAATGCATTTTAAAGCTAATCAAAAAAAAAAATTGCAAAGTGTTGTCTGCTTATTTCAGTGTCAAAATGGTCATAAAGGAAATTTTGTCATCATGGTATTCCAAACATGTTTAATTTCTTACTTGTAAGACAAAAGATGATGTTTTGAAGGACGTTAGGGTCCACACAATAAGTAAGGCATAATCAATTAATCAGTCAATCAATCAATAAAATCTCCCTTTGTGTTCCACAGTAAAAAAAAAGGTAGAAATAGTTATACAGGTCTGAAACAGTGTTGTTACTGTTAACTAAAATTAAAAAAAAATGAAAAAACTGAAATTAAAATTTACAAACATTACTAAAACTAAAACTTAAAAAACTAAAATATTAATTTAAAAAACTAACATGATAAAATTATTAAATGTAAACTAAATAAAATATAACTATAAAATATAACAGTACATTAGTGGTCTATAAAAATTGACACGTTTACCTTTTATTTAAATGACTAAAGTCTTGTTAAAATTTGACATTGTATGTTGCAAAGTTGAGCTTGGTGTAGTTTTCTGTATTTATGATGATACAATGATATCATGATGATATGATGATACATACCAAATTGTAACTTGTACAGACATAACTTTTTGACAAGGCTGTTTAAGAATTTAAGAATTCAACAAGACAAGAAATTATGAATACTTGCAAAAACAAGAAAAAAAACTACAAAATATTACTGTTTTGTTTTTTGGATATTAAAATAAAACCTGTAGCTTACCCCTTTTTGGCCAAAAGATATTGTTTAGAGTTTTGTTCTGTGGCATTTTTTTAAATACATATTGGTGTTCTCCAGGCTCTTGTACACAGTGGTTCATAAAGAATCATAAAGTTCTCTAAGTCTGTAAAAACCCTCATCGGAGTCTGTATTTGCGCAGCCTATCATGATCAGGATCCTCAAAGAAGAACTTTAGGAAGAAGCAAACAAAAAAGCCCTTGAAAACAACAGAGAGTCTTGACAATCTCAAATAGAGTGGTCAAACCAAAGGGACACTTGCCCCAGTTTTTTCTGTCCTCAAGTCCGAGACGGAGCCCATCAGCGGAGATACATCAGGCTGTGTCACGAGTGCTCAGAGCTCGCAGCGTTATCGAGAGATACAGTGGCATTCTATCATGGCGCAGTTGAACGCTTATTATAGATTCTATTAAGATGGGCCCAAATTGGACCTCTCCATCAGGTCAGGCACACCTTGTTTGTTTTAGTTCTTGACAGTAAGGTAGAACGGCTTTATTAAGCTCCTGAGAGATAAAGAAGGAATTAAAGACACAATGAAATAAAAGGCTATTACGATTATCACTTATTTCTTGTCAGCAAAGAAGTAGAGAGGATAAAGAAATGCTGAGGTCCAGCAAACTTGTTTCATGGTGAGCACCTGAGAAACAAAGCTGCCTGTCATAAGCATTCAGCACACTTCAGTCCTATACTGCTTGTGTGACCATCCAAGAACATTTTTTATTACACAGTTTTAAGATATTTAAGAGTGCTGAACAGTGTTATTTTACTATAATTAAGATACTATTATATGTGATTTAAATTTTTAGTTCGAATTTTAGTAATTTTTGGGTTTTTGTTATTTTTTTATTCATTTTTTATATATGTCACAGTTTCTATTTATATTTCAGTTTTAGTTATTTCAGTACATAAAGTGAAACTGTTTGTTTATGAATTACTGTCTGTGTGCATTATTGGTGGGGACTTTTCGATGACTTTTTCTGCAGATTACATCGTTACGCCAGTAGGTGACTGTCTTTATGAGTGAGCGAGCGAGTGAGTGAGAGTGATTCATTCAATCAAACGATTCATTCATTACATTGATTCATGCAGTAACGAAACCAGTGATCTTTATGAGTGAGTAACTGAATAATTCACTTAATTGATTGATTCAAAAAAGCTGACTCACTCTGGAACACAGCTACTGTGTTTTGCTTTGAGACATGAAACAATGAAACAATTAATTCTGCAAAGTAAAACTACATATGACAAACTAAATAGCAATATATGTCAAATGTAAGTTGTTCAATAATAACTTCTTGTTTGTCGAACTGATTGAAGAACAAAAAAAAATGCAAAACAATAAAAAAGCAGAACATAGAATAAAATAAAATAATTAAGTCTTTCATGACTTTCTTAACACACTTAAGTACACTTTTAAAAAGTGCACTTTATAATAATGTCAAATTAAGTTTTACTTTAAAATACATTTTAAACACTGTTTTAATAATCTACTGTCATGTTTTAAAGAAGTACACTTATTTTGATGTGTTGACTAACATACTAAAGCACATGTAAAGTACTTAATTATAATCTTAACTGTAATGTGACATTCAATATTACATATATTTATATTTTTAAATATACATTAACCTTCATCTTCATCTTTATAAATATGTATTAAAAATACATGACATACAAGTTTCAACAGAAATTACATTCAAATATGTTTCAGTTATCATAAATACTTGTCAGTACATTCAGATAAACAGTATTTCAAAGACAACAGAAATAAATATGAAATTACATATAAAGAGGTAAGTCCTACTTAAGTTGGTCGAAAGTTCAGCAAATTGAATTTAGTATAAATTTAAACTATAGTGCATAATTTCATTTTAATTAACATGCAATTAAGCGTCTAAAGGCATAACACTCTTGAGTTCACACTTAAAGTGATAGTTCACCCAAAAATGAAAATTCTGTCGTTAATTATTCACCCTCATGTCGTTCCAAACTCTTTGTTCATCTTTGGAACACAAATTAAGATATTTTTGATGAAATCCGAGATCTCTCTGATCCGGCATAAACAGTAATGCAACTGCAATGTTCCTAGATACAGAAATGTAGCAAGGACATGTGACATCAGAGGTTCAAGCGTAATTTTACGAAGCTACGAGAATACTTTTTGTGCGCAAAAAAAACAAAATCACAACGCATGCGCTTGCTTCCACTTCATTTAACCAATGCATGAGCATATGTGGTTTACGTGAAGCAGAAGCAAGCGCATGCGTCGCAAAACTGTCTCCGTAATGGCGGCGCGTCGCAGGAGATGGGATGAGGAGAAGAATTGTTTAATGAAGTCATTAGCTCTCAGGTTTCATCAAAAATAGCTTAATTGTGTTCCGAAGATGAACAAAGGTCTTACGGGTTTGGAACGACATGAGGGTGAGTCATTAATGACAGAATATTCATTTTTGGGTGAACTGTCCCTTTAAATCCCATTTTAATTTGTGAATGTGTGTAATATGACAATAGCTGATTTTTTTTTTCTGTAATGATCATATAGTGTCTTAAAATGTTGCGTGGTCGAGGCATTTCAATTAACATGCTGGGCATAAAAAGACTATTAAACTGACATGCAAGCAGATGATTGAATATGTAAACTGTGTGAGGTACATCATCAGTAGCCATTCTGCTCATACTTCTGCAAATGGAGAGCATTGTGGGAAACGGGCGGCGCAGATTGGTGGCGATGAATTGTGGTGTAAGAGGGGTGGAGAGAGAGGGACAAATCACACACTTCTTCAAAGCATGACAAAAGACAGCTCATTTGAATATTTATGACCAAAGGCGCCGCTCGTAAATGATCGTTGGTGATTAGATCACGGGCCATCAGCGCGGTGATGAGCTATGCCGAAGCTAGGTGAACGGGGTGCCGAGGTGTAAATAAGCTCGGGGAGGAGGAAAAGGCCCAGCTCATTTCACCTGGTCTGAATCGCTGCTGCAGCCGATGATGCTCTGTTCATGAACACGCGTGTGATTGGCTGGCAGATGATTCCTGCGCCTCGAAAGAAATTACTTCCTGCTTTTGCATGTTAGCAAATATAGTTTGGGAAATAACATATGTGAGATAAAAATAACAAATATGTCGACTAAGCTTTTGTAAAACCAGAATACATTAAGGATGAATTTAAATGGAATAAAACGGTAATTTGTGGATTTGATTTTATTTGAAATTAAAATCTAAATGAATAAATAAAAGGGTTATATTTTAAATGTATACATACTCTTAAATATTAGGCATAAATATAGGTGAATTACATATAAAATGTGCATATTACTTATATTTATTTTAAAAAAATAATAGCAAAAGGGTATATTTTATTTTTATTATTTCATTTTATTTAAATATTATTTTCAAAACAATGTGTTATTCAGAGATAAAGAATCAGTATAAATTGGTTAATTAATCTATTAAATAAATAAATATATATTACAAAATAAATAAATAATACATAAAATTAACAAATTATACAATTAAATAAAATTATAAATTTTCTGAAGATAATATAAATGGCATTTATAAAAAAAAAAAAAAAAAAAAAAAAAAATTACAGCCTGCTTCGCTCAAATTTCACAAAGTAGCCAGTAGAGAGAGAGGAAGCATTCAAAAAATAATCATTATGTAACATTTTATTTTATTTATATATTCTTATTATTCAAAATGTGTTTATTCAGTGATAAAGAATCAGTATAAATCTGACAATTAATCTGAGAAATAAATAAATAAATAATACAGAACAATAATAAATTAGACATTTAAATAACATTATAATTATTTTGAAGATAACGTGCATGTTGCTTGTCCAGTAATGCTGTCATTTTATGTGCTTTGAAGAAGGCTTGTACATTCACATATGAATTATGGCACACAGTAATTTATTATTAGTTTATTATTTACACAAGTTTTTACTTAAAATACATTTATTTAACATTCTTCAGAATCAGCATAAATGTGTTAGTATGAACATGATTTAAATATGACTAGCTGTTGATGAAACAAGATTATTTGGTTAAAATGTGTGAAAACTGTTTACATATAATAAATAGATTTATTTATAAATCAATTTATTGATAAATATATAAACCTGGTTATTCAGTATGTAATGCATATATCTCATTGTTACTTCTCAAAAACATTTGAAACCTTCATTTATGTATGACTGACAAATATGCATCACATTAAGTTTATTGGTTTGGTAAAACTATGCAATGTGTGAAATTTGATATGCAATTAAAATACATACTCTTAAATAGTAGGCATAAATATGGGTGAATTCATTCCATAAATATAATTAATATGTCAATTTTCTATGTAAAAAAACAATAGCAAAAAGCCTTGTGTTTTGCTAAAATTTAACAAAGTTGCCAGTAGAGAGAGAGAGAGAGAGAGAGAGAGAGAAAGAGAGGGAGGGAGAGAGAGAGAGAGAGAGAGAGAGAGAGAGAGAGAGAGAGAGAGGGAGCAGCTAAAGTGTGAGTTCATTCACTCTGTAAGACCTCATTCTGTTCTTTGCATGTTGATGAAGCACTCGTGTATTTCAGGACTAAGACAAGTTCAAGCTACTCTAGGGCAGATGAGATGTTTTTAATTTTGGGGAAAAGTCTTGACTTAGTCATGGCTGCCATCCTCAATTTCGTGACGAGGACAACCTGACGTTTTTGAACTCAAAGTGAGTTTTATTTTCAGGGAAGGTGGCCATCAAGTCATGAGAATAGGTTGGCTGTCACACCTGCTCAAACTTTAAGGTTAATGTCATTTGACACAAAGCCAGAGAAACTATACACAGTGACACTTAAAGGGATGCTGGGGAAACAAATTGCCATTTAACAGGCCCCCATAGGCCAATACCTGAGGCCTGAAACAGGCTCAATCAGAATTTAACACCACAACATGCACCAAAGTATAAAACGTATGAGCAATACTAACAGTGATGCCTGCCCTTGCAAGCACTACTAAAACACTCACAAGCACTGTTCCCCAAATGTGTTTGTACTTAGGAGGGTAAGTATGTGGAAAAGCAGGTTACACTGCTGGACCTCAGAAAGGATTCATCAGTTCCCCATGATGCAACAGGCCCGCAGGGAACCCTGCTTTCCTTTCCAGAGGACAGAGAGAAAAACGGTGCAAGCAGCAGCCCAGAAAAACAAGGCCAGTGAACAAGACACTCTGTGTTCCTCCTTGAAGATTTTACCTGCATTTATATATTTCTCTCCTCAGTGACAAATAAAATATGCTGGGATATCAACGTGTCATCTTAAGTGGCATTAATAATAAACTGCAATAAATGCAAACTTCCTGTAAATGTTTTTTTCGTCATCAATATGTCTTCAACTTTCTTGCATTGGGTATGATGAGTACCGGATTCTGATCCCAATACAACTTTTTATTTGAATAGTTCCCCCACAAATCAAAATTTGCTGAAAATGTATTCACTCTCCGACCATCCAAGATGTAGATGAGTGTGTTTCTTCATATGAACATATTTGGAGAAATTTAGCATTGCATCACTTGCTCAACAATGGATCCCAAAAGGTGCCGTCAGAATGAGAGTCCAAACAGCTGATAAAAACATCAGAGTAATCCACACCACTCCAGTCTATCAGTAAAGTGAAAGTGAAAATCTGGTGTTTGTAAGGGACAAATCCATCATTAATGCATTTTTTTTAAACTTTAAACTGTCGCTTCTGGCCAAAATATCCATGATCCCTAATAATACTTCCTGCAGTGAAAAAGTCCATCTCCTGTTGTCTCTCACATTAACATCCACTGACATACTTGTTTAGAGCCGTTTTGATCTGTGCATATTTCTCTCCTGATTCAGACGAGGCAAATTTTTTACAGAAGAAAGCAATATTACTGATAGAGGACTCCTATTTGACCATGAATCGTTGGTTTGAAGGCAAACATATCTTAATGATGGATTTATATCTCTCAAACATGTAGCTTTTCACTTCACAAGACATTAATTGATGGACTGGAGTGGTGTGGATTACTTGTGGATTGTAATGACTGTTTTTTATCAGCTGTTTGGACTTAAAGACCATTTGTACTGACATGAGAAATGAAAACGTTAACTCGCTAACCAATTGACTCTTCAATGCCTCTTTAAAGTCATTTGCATTATTTTCTTGAGCCTAACTTCAAGAAGGAATTGTGAACACTGCAGTAGGTGCAAAAAATAATCAGTAATGAAGGAAATCTAAATCTAAATGGTGACTTATTGAAATCTTTTCAAAAGATTAAAAAATGTATATCATTTCAAAAAGTACACAATTATAAATAAAGGTTTTTTACTGCCATTGATAGTTCCGTGAAGAACCATTAACATGGAACCTTTGCATTCATTTTGCATTTTAAAATATTCTTCACACTAAGAAAAATAAATGATTCTTTTAAGAACTGATCACTGAAAGGTTCTTTGGAGAATCAAAAACAGCTATTTTATGGCAGGGGTGTCCAATCCTGCTTCTAGAGACCCAATGTCCTGCAGAGCTTAACTATAATAAAAACACTTGCCCGGAATTGAATTGTACGACCTTGATTAGCTGGATCAGGTGCAGTTTAAGGTTGGAGCCCTCCAGAATCAGGTTTAGACACCCCTGATCTATGGCGCAAAAAAAAAAAAAAAAAAAAAAGTTTCTCCTATGGCAGTGATCCTCAAATCTGGCTCAAATCTGAAAATCACAGATAGGTGAGTTTGATTAGGGTTAGAGCTAATCTCTGCAGGAAAGTGGATCTCGCGAGCCAGATTTGAGTATCCCTGTCCTACGGCATCACTCTTAAGAACCTTACTTAGGTTTCTTAAAGCACTAGTAGCACAAGGGTTTTCTTGAGGCAATGCTGTAAAGAACCATTTCTGGGTTATTTAAAGCACCCGTAAATAGATGGCCCTCTAAAGACTTCTTAAAGGTTCTTTGAGCAGCTTAAATCGTTTCTCATTTTTGGTTCCTCAAAGAACCTTTCAGTGATCATTTCTTAAAAGAACCACTTTTTCTTAACGTAAATGACATTTTAATAATCTGAAATAACCTTTCTCTATTCTAAAGAACCTTTTGAGCAATGGAAAGTTTCCATGGATGTTGAAGGTTCTTATGAAACCATCGATGCCAATAAGGAAGCTTTATTTTTAAGAGTGTTCCTCTCTATTAGATGCATCCCCAGCTGGAATAAGTGATAGCAGCACGTCCCATCTGTCCCAACCTACTGTATGTTACAGAAATTAAATAAGGAAAGGTTAATGAAGTCCAACACAAATATCAAGTTATTGTGCTAATGTTAGGCAATACGGATTAAAGTTTGATGATGCTGGTGTGGATATCCAACAGCAGCTGCTGATAAATCCCCTGCAGTCACAGATGAAGTCATTGTATTGCTTTCCACGTTCCCATTCCTGGTCATATGTGTCAGTAAAATAAGACTAAACGCTCCCTGGACTTCGATTCTCGCTCTGGAGATGAAATGATAATCTTAATTTAAAGTTTTAAGACCCACTCTAAAACCAGGCATTAAGGAATAAGCTAGATTGATTGAGGGAATAATTGGCAGCTTATTTCTTTGGCGGCAAAGGAAATTCTTTCTTGATGATTCCATTTGAAGCCGCAAAAACATCCCACTTTCACAAGCTTGAATTAGCAACACCCATACGTATAGCATAACGGAAGGAAGCTTTCAGTTCTTGGCAGATCCATTGAGGTTGGTAAATCATCAGCATCAATAATTCACAAGTACAGCCTGTTTCTTTGATTCTAGAGGTCTATTGTCCTCATCTCAAATCACGCTGAGGTGAACACGGCCGAGCATGTGCAGGCATCAGCAGGAAGTTGGTGTCTGGTTTCTTTGTGATGCCGATACCAGTTTGCTTCAGGCACTTAATAACTGATGTGGGATCAGTGCTTCACTATATGTAATATGATGAAGATTTGAAAATAGTGAGAGAGAGCATTTGGACTGCCACATGACTTTTTTTTCACTTTTTCGCAGAATTGTGAGATATAAACTCATAATTTCAAGTAATGAAAGTCAGAATTGCATGAAATAAAGTCACAATTGCTAGATATAAACTCACAATTCTGAAAAAAGTCATTTTCAAGCAAAAAGTCAGAACTGCGAGATATAAGCCCGCACTTGCAAGAAAAATACTCTGAATTGCTAGTTCATTGTTTACATCTCGGAATTACGACTTGACATCACGCGACCATTTTTTTCTTGCAATCACGCAATTCTGACTTTATGTCTCGCAGTTACGAGTTTATATCCCACAATGAGAAATAAGTCAGAATTGCAAGATGTAAACTCGTAATTGCGAGGAAAAAAGTCAGATTTGTGAGAAGTCATTTTCCATAAGTTTCCATTACCCTGTTTTTATGCTAATTTTATCGCATCAGAAACAAGTGACAGAAACGCCAAATTTAAATCCATTAATTCGCAACAAAGTTTTTATGCTTACTTAAGGTGGTTTTTAAATTTTGGGGGCGTTTTTGCCTTTTTTTACTGTAGGACAGAAAGCGAAGTGGAGAGGGGGGCGGGTCGAGAAAAGTCCTCGAGCTGGGATTCGAACTCGGGACGCCCGTAGCACAAAGGTGCTGTATGTCAGCATGCTGCCCACAAGGCTATCAGTGACAACAGTTAATGGAAAGTTAATGAAAATTATGCTTTATGCAATTTTGAAATACACAACTTTGGATGGATACATAGCTAATTACATTATCCTTTATTGGCAGAAACAGGCTTCCATAATAACGGTATTTAATGTCACATCCATTTAAAGGAAAAGCAAGTCATTTTTTCACTGCCAAAAACATCATTTTCTAGAGACAACTATAAATTCATAATTTGAAACACTGTGACTCTTTCAAAACACCCAAATCAGCCTGACACAACATTGGTTCAGCCAATGGCATGAGTTTGGAGGCGGGGCTCTCAGTTTGACCAACCAATGGCAGAAAGGGGGAGTGTTCAGGAAACCCATTTAGAAACGGTCATTATTTTCTTCACCTTTAAGCAAACGAACATAAAAAGCAGTGGAACATAAACATCCATGTAATAAAGTGAGACAGATAACATTTCCAAAGTAACCTAATCTTTTTTTCCAAGATCCAAAGCCCTCGTTTCCCCCAGTCCAACTCCCCAATGTATTTACTTTAAAAAACTACTATAGTAAGACGATTTACAGTGAGGCACGTGGACTGTTGACAAGGCTAAATTAAATTTGCTTTCCATAGGCAGATTCAAATGCACCTGGTTGAACATGGCAGCACTGTTTACAGTATCAACGTGATCAGTTATATTTGTTCATTGCTGGGCCTTAAAATCTGCTTTATATGCTGCAAGGAAATCCTTAACTATGTGCACTTGAAGAGTACTAAAATACTTCTGCATAATATTAATGAAAAAGCAGGTCTTTTAAGTACACTTAAAAAGTGCACTAATCCATTGCAATAACGTCTAACTAAAAGCTTTACTTTAAAGTACATTTTAAATCATTGTTTTAATATTTTTTGTCAGGTTTTAGATGTACACTTAGTTTGATGTGTCTAACATACTAAAACACATGTAAAATGCTATAGTATTATTTGATAATTCATGTATTTTAAATGTACCAAATTTCAACATCATTGCAAACGTGTAATTATAATGCATGACATAAGTTACAATACAAATCATTAAAGTATTTTTTAGTTTACAATAAATGCTTGTCAGGACAATTGAAGGTAACCATATGTTTAAAGACAACTGAAGTAATTACGAAATTACATATGATGATGTATTTAAGTCCTACTTAATTGGGTCAAAAAGCACTCTAAATTTATACAAATACATTTTTATTTAATTGCAATTAACATGCAATTAATTGTCTGAAAAATATACATTCACTTAAGTATATTCTTTTAAAGTAAATTATGTACTGAATATATTTTATATGTATGGAATGCAGACTATATTTTTATTCTATCTATTTAAAAGAAAATCAGACAGCACACATCAGCAGTTAATATCTGTTTATGCATGACTAATTACTAAAGGTTAAACGTTAGAATTAATCCGTGCAACCATGAAAGCAAAGAAAAACATGTCAGCAAATAGAAAAATCTCAGTTCAGTAAATAATATTCATCTCAACTATGCAAAACAAATGCACGTTTACCCCCTATAAATCAAAGCCAGTCTCCGAATATTAAAGCCGCAAAACAATCCTAGTTGGTTAACATCAAAGAATCGTCGCTGGTTTTGGTTTGCTGGAAGCAACCATTTACAAAGTGTCACATTTAATTTCTCCCCAACATTAGGGTAAACAAGCACGGCGCTCATGGATCTGTTAAAAGGCGAGCCTCGCTTTAGGAGGGGAGGAGAGGCGTCTTGTTAAGGATCAATTTGTGTGGACAGCCGTACAAATGGCAGCGAGACACAAAGTTGTCTTTGGCATACGCTAGCGTGATTGATGGCTGCACACCTGTGCCGTAAATCCTCCTGACAATGAGACGGATCTCCTGCATGCGTTTGCGCTCTCGGCCGCACCCACCCCGTTCCGTCTCCCCACAGCTCTCGCATTCATTCTTTCTTTCCTTTTTTTTTAAACAGATATCCAAAACACATCACCCCCCCCCCCCCCCCCCCCCCCCTTTTATGTTGGGCATTGTAATGTGCAAACACACAGCCAACACATAAATATGCTTATCAGACACTTTATATGTAAATTCTCAGGGAGCAATGAGTGGCAGGGAGTATATATTGTGAGGCTGTTACAAAAATTAAAAAGCGATCCTTAGCGAATACCAAATGAAGGCATTTCCGGAGTGGGAAAAATCTTGTGTTTTCTTGCAACGATCAAGACATTTTTTAAACCTAAAATTCACAGTGGAAGATTTGAGGAGGCATCATGGGGCGTCTTAATCAAACATGATTTGTTCCCATGTGCAATCTTTTGATTTAATGTAAGGAAGTCCTCGTTCTTCTCAGAGGAAGGGGGAAATTTACACAGCACAGAAAACCAGTTGGAAAAAAGAAAAGCTGAAATGGAATAATGAAAGACATTTTTGTGCATATGAGACGAAGAAGAAACAATGAGTCTGTTTAATGCTGATAGGGATGCAATTACGTTTTTGCAGTGTTGAGTACTCGAGACTCGGCCTCGAGACCATATTTTAATGGTCTTGGTCTTGTCATGGACTTGTGTGCATTTTGACTTGTACTCGAACATATTAGGAATCGGACTTATTCCTGAGTCCACTCGAGTCCCAATCAAAATATTTCATGATTATTACTGTATGTAATAAATAGTTTAAACCTGGCTATATGCTTGTGTTATGGTCAAAATACTTTACCTCAGTTTTTGAGTAAAAAAGTATTATTTGTGGATAATTTTGGCAATATTTATTGCATGAGCTTAAACCAATGAGACCTACGTTCAAACAGAACGAGACACTCCTCCTGGACAAATAACAACAACAATCACTAAACAAATAAATAAACATAAAATATGATGCTCATCCTGTTTAAATAATAACAATAATGCCACCTGTAAATGCAACTAAATAAAATAACAGTATTGAATTTTTGAATTACAGTTCCTCTTTTACAGTTATCTTTTTGTCATTCAAACTCCATTTCCCGTGGGTTCAGTTTCCATTCCAACTCGTGAACTGATAGGAAGTCGATTTTTAAGTTCTAAATTTTGCTCAACCCTGTTAAACGCTCATATTTTTTTTAATGAAGCTTTCAGAGTGAGTGAGTGTGTGTGTGTGTGTGTGTGTAGAGGAGGGAGGAGAGAGAGAGAGAGAGAGAGAGAGAGAGAGAGAGAGAGAGAGACATAAAGAAAGGAGTGAAAGAAGAGTCAGTGACAGAAATATTGAGACAGAGAGGCTGAGAGAGAAAAAAAGAAATCACCTGTTCAGAATTCACCTCAGCTTTGCGCGTCCCCAGACTATAACATGAGTTGACAGAAGAGGAGTTTCCACAAGAATAACATCCAAACTTGACACACGATGGGGTGAATATTAGATTTACCCTGTTGTAAGATGTTAGTGTCCTTATGATTTTCCTGCCGTAACAGATAGGTATAAATAATTAAGCATCTTTTCCCCTTAAATCGGCTCATTGGGGAGAAAAAATAAGGAAAAAACAATCAGTGAAAGACCTTCATGCTCCCTTTGTCCATGAATACCACAGAACGACTGAAATTAGCATCGCTTTGTGGGTATTTCAAGGTATTTTTTTTTTCTGGAAAAAAATAATAATGCATTATTCAGATAAAATTGTTACTATTTGTTTTATGGAGGCATAGCATGCCTTATATTTCTAGCCTATAAAATATGTCATTAATGCTGTGCTTGCTGGAGCCATTTATGCATTTTACAGCAAAAATCTGCGGTGCAAAAGGGCAGAAATCACACTAGTGACAGATGAAGGGCAGCTGTGGTGGCGAAGGCCCTTTATCAAATGATGCAAATGCCCAACTGTGGCTAAGGCACTTGATTAGGCACCAGGGGCCCAATCAGCGTTCTGGATCGTGCTCGCTCCCCAGGTGATTGGCTGATAAGAAATGCATGAAAAGGTACAGACACAGCATGTGGCAAGAGAGGTTGCACATTCTGGATGGTTCTGCATCTCAGCACCTACTGGTGACACCTGGAGACTGCTGATGAAGCGAACAAACGGACAAAAAAAAAAGCAAGAGCAAACAAAACATAATGAAATCTGACTTTCATATTTTAGAGATGCACGCAAGCTTTGCATGGGGAAAAAATAGCAGCAGTGTGCACAAGAATACAGCACACTTTAAAGAGGAGTTTTAAAAATGTAGCATTTTGAAAATACGTACGGCTATATAATTACATGGATTAAGAAAGAAATAATTACTTTTTAAAGTATTATATTGAGCTTATTCATTTATAATTGAATCATTCATTCATATAAATAAATGAATGTTATATTAAAAAAATACTTTTACTTAATTCAATTATCTAAATAAATAAAAAACATTTTTAATTAATTCATTTCATAAATATCCATTTAAATAAATAAATATATAAATTTTTGATTTTTCAATAATTTTATAAACCAATTTCAAAAACTGTTAATTCATGAGAATGAATGAATAAAATGTAAAAATAATCGATTCATTTATTTAAATGCATACATATATTTATTAATTTATTTTTAAAATAAACAAAAATACATCTATTTTTATTCATTCACTTTATATAGATTACTAAAAAAAAATTACAAATATATACATTTATTTAAATGAATAAATATAAATAAATATTTTTAAATACATACATAAATTAACCATTCATTAATTCATATAAATAAAAAAAATAAAAAACAAACAAACAAAAATCTGCATTAGCCATGGCCTCTGATCACATTGAATTGTAGTCCATGCAGGAAATGCAACTTTGAATCCTCACATTTTTCCTCCTCTGCTCTCCCTGGACTCCCCATCATTTCTTGTCCTCTCTCATCCTATACTTTATGGAAAGGATGGGATTTGTGATTAGCAGCACAGTCTGTTTACTCAGCGGTCATATTTGCCCCCGAGCAGCTATTTCTAACCAAGCAAGAACAGCTCCTTTTTCAATTGAATGGTGCTGAAAATCTAAGTAATTGTTTGTCAAACTACATTTCAATAATTTGAACTCCTGGAATAAAATGTTACGACAATATCACACACGCATTCAGACTGGCCCAGCAAACGCACAAACATGTTAGTGAGTGCTATAATTTATCCTATGTTAACTGCAATCAATAAAATTGTATTATAATTTACACGAAAGGCAATTAGCTAAACTGTTTTGACCCACTTAAGTAGGTTTTCAGTACATCTTTATTTGTAATTTCATCATTATTTCTATTGTCTTTGAAATATGGTTAAAGTACTGCTTAATGTACTGACAAACACTTACGGTATGGCTACAAAAACTCATATGTCATGTATTGTAATTACACTTAAATATATTAACTTGAATGAAACGCTACAGTTAAAATTATAATCAAGTACTTTATATGTGCTTCAGTATATCAAAACAAGTGCACAACAAAAGATAATTAAAAACAGAATGATTTAAAATGTACTTTAAAGTAAAACTTAATTTAACATTACAGTGTACTTTTTAAAAAGTGTACTTAAGTGTGTTAAGAAACACAGTCATGAAAGCGTCTCTAAGTACACTTAAGTGGCCATTTAATTTATTAATATTATATTATCTGTAAGTAGAGTTTTTAAAAGCATACTTTTAAGATGTGAAGAACACTACAAGTGCACATTTAATACGATTAAGTGAACTTACTTTTCAGATTAGTAATAGTGATACTTCCCAGGCAAAAAAAAAAAAGTATATTTGTACTTAATACACTAGGGCCTGGATTCACAGACAGGGCTTAGACTAAACCAGGATTAGGCCATAGTTCAATTAGGACATTCAATAAATTTTTATAAACATGCCTTAGACAAAACATTACTGTTGTGCATTTTGAGACAAAATAAAGGGACTGATATATTTTAAGATCTGTCAGAGCAAGTTTATTTCAGTTGAAACCGCTCAGACTTGCATTTTAGTCTGGGATTAGGCTTAAGACTTGTCTATGAAACCTGGGGTAAAAATTATTATTTAGTACTTCTTAAAATAATCTTAAATTCAACAAAGTGTACTCAAATGTGATATTTTGAGACACCATGAATATAAACTAAAATGTGCTTTTAACATACTTTCTCTGTATTAAAAAAATGCATTTAGTTACCACTTGTAGTACATTTGAACTTGAACTAGTGTATGAAAGAAGTGGGGTACAAGTAGTACTAAAGAATAATTTTTAGTATATTAAGTAGTGCATGGAAATGCACTTTAAGTACATTATAAGTGCTCTTTTTTTGTCTGATTTGCCCGACCAAACACCACTAATAAAATGGAAAGCTCCATTTTCATAATCAGCCCAATGATCAGCAATCACAGGCGGTGGAATCAAAGTCAAGTTGTCCTAACAGATGATGTGCTGCTGTAAACAGCGAATCTCTCTTTTTACACAATTAAAGAGTGAGCTTATTGATTTCCGATGGGCCGCTCAGGTGACTCTGCAGCGGCTGCTGGCCGTCACAATGAGCCCTGGGTAAGGTGACCAGTGCCTCTGTCTTTGCATTGTCTCTCACGCTCTATAGACTGTGGCTGTCCTCGGTCAGGTACATACAGGACGAGGTGTTCCCATGAAAGTGCCACTGCAGCATTTTTATGAGGCGGTCTTCTTCATTAGCTAATGTGGCGGTACAGGATCAGCGATTAAACCTTAAACAGGTTACCTGGAGAGCTGCTGGATGGGGGTCATATTTAATGGGCAAAAAGACACATGAATGTCAAGGTGATACGCTTTTTTCACCAGCACTATGACAAACATTTATAAATTACACTCTAGAATAGATTCAAAAATATAATTAGGCCCAAATGTAAGACTATATATTTGAATTGCAATAAAAATTTCCATCCATTTGGATTATATCATAAATGTGATGCATATTTTTCAGTCATAAAGTATATCAATGAAACCTGTAAGAAACAGGTATAATTTCACTATAGAAATAAATAAATGGTTGATTATTAACTATTTGCATCTATTTTAATTTATTTCAATCATATTTTCAAAATGCATTGATTCACATTGCTTAGAATCAGCATAAACCTGTTCTTTGCTAAAAAACAATTACATTTATTCAGTTAAAAAAGTAAAATGATTAAAATATGGCTAGCTATGAAATAAGCAATATTTAGTTAAAATGTATGATTTATTGATAATAAAAAGAGTTTAAACCTGGCTATATGCTTGTGTTGTGCTGAAAATGTGTTTTTGAGTAAAAAAGTATTATTTGTGGATAATTTTGGCATATTTATGAATGAGTTTAAACCGATGAGACCTACGTTCAAACGGCTCCAAAAAGAAATGCAAATCCAGTGCTAACTGAAAGAAAATAAGCTGAAAAAATATTGATTTCATTTAATATTAATATAGCATTACAAGAAATGTATAAGCAATTTTTGTAGGCCAGTAGTAAGTGAGGGGGGGGTATGTATGTATTTGTTTATTTATTTGTTTATAAAATTTAATATTTTTTTTTATTTTTGGTCCAGAACATAACATGAGGGTAAAAACACATTGCATTTTTTATTATTACAGGAATTACCTTACCTGTTTCTTACATGTTTGCCTAAAAATATTAATACTAATAATTAATAACATTATTAGCTTGTGTTAAAACTGTCTAATCCAAACAGACATTTTATATGCAATTCAAATATGTATATCTTAAATTTAGGCCTAAATATCTTTTAAATGAAGAACTAGCTGGTCTATAATGTTAAAGTGACTGTGAGACAACTGTTCTGCCTCAGCAAAGCAATAAAGAATAAAGAAACAAACACACACAAGGATGACAGGACTCACAGCAACTGAATATACCCAACAAATAAAACACTGGAGACAGAAACACAGCCTCTCGCCATAAATAAACTTGCTGGATTTGGGGATATTATTCAAGCCCATATGTGCAAAATAGCAGCGTGCCACCCATTTCAATAACAAATGCCCTCGGTAACAAATGCCATTCCTGCAAGCCGAAGCATTTGTTCAGGCATTCCAGCATTAATGGCTTTCCATTAAGACAGACTGGCAGCAAGACATTTGGAAGATTTTAACTTAAAACTGCCTCTCTGTAGACTGTCAGTGTCTTCAGAATGCGTGCTTGAATTGCTAGTGTTAAAAGTAATTTGCAGCATGGTCGTGAGGAGATCCAGCGTCTCTGTGAAACACCAGTGTGCGATTTTTTTGTTTTGTATGCAAAAACAAAAATGTATCTTTGAAAATTAATTGCACGATTATTGTCCAAAATTCTGCTTCACATATCTTCAGATTGTTGTGGTTGTGTCACATGATCGGCTTCGATTGTTTCTGACCACTTCTCATTCACAAGTTTATTGCACCACATGAAGGATGCATAATTAACTAAACTAGAAGGAGACTGAGAATGAAGTGTACTGAATGTGCGCTTCAGGTGTACTTCAAATCTTAAAAGTATTTATTTTAAAAAACTGTACTTGCAGATAATATAATATTTCTGAAATAAAAGGCCACTTAAGTGACATAAGGAGACTTTCATGACTATATTTCTTAACACACTTAAGTGCACTTTGTTATGTCAAATTACAAGTTTTACTTTAAAGTACATCTTAAATCCTGTCTTAATAACCTTTTATTGTGCCTTAAAGAAGTGCACTTATTTTGATGTGTTGACTAACATACTAAAGCACATGTAAAGTACTTTATTATAATTTTAACTGTACTGTATTATATAGTATTACTTTCAAAGTTAATATATTTTAAATGAACTAAACTGCCAATTATTTTAAAAATGTCTAATTACATATAGTATATTTTACTTTACCATAAATGCTTGTCAGTACATTCATCAATAACCTTAAACCATATTTTAGACAATTATGAAATTTAATTAAATAAATGTACTTAAGTCTTACTTAAGCAGGTTAAAAGAGTTGAGCTAACTGAATTTAGTGTAAATTATTGCAATTAAGATGCAATTACAGTAAGTGTCTGAAAACATTAAAATAATATATTTAAGTGCAAACTGAATGTAAAGTATACTATTTGCATCAGTACTCTTTTTTTAAGTATGCTGAAGTCTATGGTCTATGATAAATGTTTGAAAAAATGCAATAAAAGATTGCAACTAGATATCACTGTGTTTATGTGATACTTCCAATCATTTCAATGTCTATATAAAATAAACATACTGCATGGATAAAGACCATTAATGAAAATTGTGTCATCATTTACTCACCCTCATGTTGTCCCAAACCTGCATGAGCTTCTTTCTTCTGTTGAAAAAAAGAAGAAATTCTGAAGAATGTTTGTAACCAAACAGTACCTGATAGCCATTGATTTTCATAGTATTTTTTTCCATTAAGTCAATGGCTGCCGTCAGTTGTTTCTTCTCAACATTCTTCAAAAATATTTGTATTTCAACAGAAGAAAGAAACTCATACAGGTTTGGACCAAATGGAGGCTGAGTAAATGATGAAAGAATTTTCATATTTTGACGAACTATCCTTTCAAATCCAAAAGTCATTTAGCCAGTCTCTCTATCTGGGTCAATGGCAGCATGAGCAACGGTCTAAAAACAAAACAAATTTGTTCAGTTTCACACAGATCTGATTGTACATGTCAAAGGATGAACTCTAACTGGAGTACTTTCCAAGTTACCACGGCAGGTTTGAATCAAAATTTTTACAAAAAAAAGTCCATTTTTCCATTTCCCCCAGAAAATAAGCATTGATTGTCGTCAATTTTCTCTAAATCTCACTTAAATTTATTCAACATTATGTCTTAACAGTGCCTTAGTAGCCGGTCTGAAATCGGTTTGCTTCAAACACACCTTCACATTTAAACAAACCGTACTCCCTGATCTACCAGAGCGCTCATAATATGAAATCAGTCACATTCAAGCTCACTCGGTTAAACAGGCCTCTAGTCTTGCCTTCGACAGCTTGCCGTGACTTTTACTATCGCCCTCTAGGGTCAGCGAGTGCCATAAACCATCGTACTACACTCAGATCATATTAATTTGCCTTTGCCGCTGCGTTTATTTGCATTATAACAACATGCAAAGCACCAGCTGCCTTGTCTGAATGACGTGCTCCACTCCACATTGTTTTTAGCCACAACGTTCATTTAGAAACGTGTGAAAAGCCAAACATGAGTACATAGGCGTAATTTACGGGTGGGACGGGTGGGACATGTCCCCACCACTTTTTACCAGGCTCGATATTGTCCCCACCACTTTTAAAAAGTAACTGAAAAATAGATTGCGTAAGGTATGTATTAAAGGAAAAGCACCATCTACAAATCGTCACTCTTCATAATCTAATTCATTCATTTAACAAATTTTTCCGCCGGTCAGAAGCTTTTCAACATCCTCAAAGATGAATGTCATGGGATATGTAGTTTCCTTTCCCTATAATTAATTAGTCTACAGATCCTGTACCTCTTTTAAAATTTATTTGTAGTCTACAATGTTAATACTGTATTTTAGTCTTAAGGTCTCTGCACACTGAGTCCGAAATTTTCGCATGCGTTTTTTCGCATTCGCAATCTTAAAAATTCGTCACGCACAGAGACCTTGCACACTGAGTCCAATGCGTTTTAATTAATCCGTTGCGAAATAATTCGCAAAACTATACAAAATGTCTTCAAGCAGCGAGGATGATTTTGTTGGCTTCTCTCTTTTTAAAAAAAGAAAAAGGAAATATTGGGTCCATCCAATCCTTAGATTGCGCAGAGGGGAAGGAGAGTTCCACCTCCTTATCAAAGAGCTGCGGGATTATCCCGAGAGATTCAAAGTTTATTTCAGGATGTCAGTGCCTCAGTTTGATACTTTGCTAGCGATACTGAATCCACATATTAAAAAGAAGACCACCAATTTCCGTGAACCAATTTATCCTGAACAGAGACTGTCTGAGGTATGGATACACACACACACACCTCGAACTGCGGCATCGGAAAGGTGCGTGCCAGGCATAAAAAAAATAGGCAACAGCAGTTCTTTATATTCTGTATCTTTGTATTCCGCAATTTGTTTGTCATAAAGTGCTCTGTGCTGCAAGACGAAGTTTATTAATTTGTCTGACACCATTTTGGATTTTGGCTTTCGCTTGTACGGTGGCTCTGAATGGTCAAAACACCTTCTCAAAGCATCTCAAAATGCTTTATATGGATGCGAAAAACGCAAAAAATCGAACCCGATCCGATTTTTTTTTTTTGACGGACGACAATTTCGGAGGCAGTGTGCAAACGTGATTGACAACGTGAGTTCGTATTTATTTTTCAACGTGCGAAAATTTCGGACGAAAAATTCGGACTCAATGCAATGGCCTTTACTGTGCGTGGCTGCTTCACTAAAAAGCTTCTTATATCACTTCCACACTTTCTTTTGGACATTTTGTTGATGTTTTAACATTTATGCTATAGGTAGCAACATTTACCGTTAACTAGCCTTTACATGTGGGGTGGGGGAGGAAAAAATAGAGCTTTTATAAAAACGTCATAAAAAAAAGATTCGTCAAAACAATTTCATTTATTTAATTATAGGTAGTTTAACTATTTCAAACACAAATGAACTCTCATTCATGTTTTACACAAGGTTTTGCGTAGTTCAGGATTGGTTAAATTATTTGATTGGATGAGGAAACATTTTGTGGGCTTGTCTTGACTCTTGACGTAATGTTGATTCTTCGTTCAGCGCGTGCATTGATCACACCTACTTTTAGCAAGTTGTTCCACATTGTGAATGTTACGTTTTGCTTATTTGGATGTTTATAGACATATTTGTGAATGTGATGCATGTGTGGAAATTAAGTCCATTTCCAACTCTGAACTCAGTCCCCAAGTAAATTCGGTTATTAAATAAACAAATAGCAAAACGTTTTGTGCGGTGTCCCCACCACTTTTCAAAGCAAAGTTACGCCACTGCATGAGTACCAATTTGCTGTTTTGACTTACAGGCATGCTATCCATCTTACAGTCGCCTGGTCTTGCATGCGACAGAGTTAATGGAGATGGACAGTATGCTTTTAATGAGAGGACTGAGAGGAAATGACGTGGAATAACTTGAGAAGACCCTTTTTCCCTGCAGGTTTTCCCGGCTCAATTAGCAGACTATCTTTCTGCTGAAGGGGGATTCAGCATGTGACAGAGAAAAGAGAGAGAGAGAGCACAGAACGGGTCGAGCGTCCTGTGTGTTTGTGTGCGTCCCGACGGCCCGCAGCATTACTCAGTCTTATGGATCGGAGCCCAACAGAGCCGGACTTAACAAGCCTGGACTGCAGCAATACTTGCTGATCTGCTGAATCCCACTGATGTTAATTGATGGGCTAAGTTAGAGGAAAGAATAAATAAAGGCAGTCGGACAGTAGCTGCAGGTCTCTGACTCACTCAATGAGTAACTGAGCAGATGTACTAGTAAAAAGCACTGGATGTTCAGAATAACATGCTACCATACCCCTCACACTATGTCTGCAGTATGTAGTATGAATACTCTATACTATACTATACTATATCTCAAAATGCATTGTGCATGATGAATGAACCAGACATTTGTAGTTGTGATTAACATCTCATTCTTAACTAATAATTTAAACAGACTTCCAAATCTCATGTTTTATAAAAACAAAAAAAACAAACAACAACAACAAAAAAGATTCTATATCCAAAGCATGTTAACTACTACCAATAATTGTAAAATTAAGATAAAATTGTATTTAAAAAATAATCTAACCAAAATACAAATCTGTACAAAAGTTTGGAATAATTAAGATTTTTTTTATGTTTTTGAAAGAAGTATCTTGCTCAAAAAAGGCTGCAATTATTGGATCAAAAATGCATTAATGTCAGCAATATTGTGAAACGTGATATACTTTAACATTTTCAGCATCAGTGTCACATGATCTTTCAGAAATCATTCTAACATGCTGATTTGCTGCTCATGAAACATTTCTGATAATAATGAGTGTTAAAAAGAGTTGTGATGCACAGTGTTATTTTATCAGTGATTTACTATAATAGTTTTTAATTGATATTTTGAATTAGTTTTTATTTTTACATTTTACGGTTTAATTTTAGTTAATGTTTTAATAATTTTGTGTGGTTTGACATTTTTTTATTCTTTAGTTTTATTTTTTGGGGGGTTTTTTCCCATGCTGAATGTTTTGTTAAATCAAAACTGAAGAACTCCACCAGGGTTCGCCGTCCGGGGAACTGAACTGGAGGAGGAAAAAGGCACTCGTATCCCCGGGTGAGGGGGAATGGTGCAGCAAGCGTGACACCGGCCAACCGGAGTGAGCCCTCACCTCGAGGGGGCACGGCTCACCTTGGGATTGGTACGCCAAGGTGATGGCATCCACTATCCAGTGGGCCAACCTCTGCTTGAAGACAGCCTTCCCTTTCTGCTGACCTCCATGGCAGAAAAAGAGCTGCTCAGAGCTTCTGAAGCTCCGGGTGCGGTCCACATATATGCGCAGCGCTCTTACGGGACACAGCAACGCCAAGGCTGGGTCTGCCTCCTCCGAGGGCAGTGCTTGCAGGGTCACCACCTGATCGTGGAAGGGCGTGGTGGGAACCTTAGGTACGTATCCAGGCCGGGATCTCAGGACAACGTGAGAGTAGGCTGGTCCGAACACAAGGCACTCTTCGAGGCAGACGAGCGGCTCCTGGCCGTGAAAGGGGCTGTCCACGACTTCGTCAGTTCCTCATGAACCTCTGGGAAGAAAGGCACCGGGGCAGAGCGCAGTTGTGAACCGCGTCCCACACCGATAAACCAATCATCCAGCCGCGAGGGCTCGGGACTGGGCGGTCTCCAGCCCGATCCACGTGGCTGCCCAGGCAAGCATGGCCGTCAACTCCGGGTCCGGTTCGGTAGTGGCAACCACACTTGAGGGGGCAGCCCCACCGAACCTTCATCCTCGGAGGACGAAAGCCCATCCCCTGATGCTGCGACCGACATCTGCTCCTCGGGTGGTGCGCCGAATTAAATGCTGGCGGTCTAGCGAGACGGACCAGCGAAATCACCCGGCAACTGGACGGGACGATCGCTGTGTGAGGAGTAAGAGGTCCGTTGGGTCGTACCCGGCAGAGAAGCTCTTACTGTGACCCTCAGATCTCCCAGAGCACCAGCCGACGGTCCTCTGCTCGAGTCAGAAAGACCGGGGTGGGTGGCAGCAGAGGGTGCCAATCTTTTCAGAAAAGAAAGGCGAGATCGCAGCGCCGTCATGTTCATACGCACACAACAGGCGCATGACTCATCCACGAACGCGTCTTCAGCGTGTTGGATGCCCAGACACTGACAACGATTGTGTCCGTCATCTGCGGACAGATAACAACCGCAACCAAGAGGACACGGATGGAACGGCATCTTGAAAAAGACGTGAGCCGTCCGTGATTTGCTCTTTTAGAATTTGCTCTTTCAGTTGAAGTGCCCAGGGGAATCGCTGCTGTGAGGGACTCCGATGAATGCACTGTAACGCCAACCGGGAACAAAATAAAGAGGGGGAAAGGCTTTGTGGAGATCAGCACTCTTCTCATCCACTCGGCTCCAAAGCAAAAATCTGATGAGTGGATGCACCTGTCGCCCTTTTATACCCGTATGCACGGGGAGTGGCCCAGGTATGCAAAATCCACTAGCCAATTTCATTGGTGTTTTCTCTTATCAGAGGTGATCGGGGCTCCCAGGTAAATCCCCTAATGTCGTCACGACATAACTCGTAGTGACCGACAGATAGGGAACTACTCATTCAACATAAAAAAAAAAAAGATGCATGCAGCCCAAAACATTCAATTCAATAAATCTGATGCCAACACTCCTAATAAGCATTGATTAATTCATGGAAAATATTCAATATTATAACCCATTGCTTTATTTCTGTATAAAACAGCAGTTGCAGTAATTGCAGTTCTGTCTTATAAAGAGGGCATGTGATGAGCGTCTCAATAGCAACAGGAGGAAAATTGTTAGGAGCAAAAACACACAAGGGAGAAAGCAAAGAGATGAAAGTGCTGGAGCAGCAGAACTCAAGGCCTAAATCTATTTAATCACAAAATAAGGACAGTTGGAGAAGTGGCGGCGTAATATTCCCTGCATAAAAATCTTCCCAACCTCTCGCAATGACCTGCAGCTGCTGCTTTATAACAGAATACATTTATGTGGCGAAGAAGCTTGAAAGCACCAAAAAATAATTTAATCTCCTGCAGATTGGCCTTGGAAATTAATATACCCATGCCAGCCAGACCTGACCAGGCTTGCCACCAAAACAAGAGCCTGCAGAGTCATTACAATAAATAAATGGAAATGAAAGAGGGATGGGGAGGTAATTGCAAGGGAGACTGAGATAGGAGTGTATAAGCGATTCGCTCGCAGGTATGTGTGTGTGTGTGTGTGTGTGTGTGTGTGTGTGTGTGTGTGTGTGTGTGTGTGTGTGTGTGTGTGTTGTGTGTGTGTGTGTTGGCGTCCAGTGCTGTAGTCCACAGTGAGGCAGTACAGACACAAACACACACACAAACACACCCTGAACTTACACAGAGCAATTAAGGTGCTGTTGAGATGATACTCTTTGTGCTTCACAGATGTAAAACGCTGGTTCTAAGAGCCGATTATCAGTTTTAGAGAAAGCAATCATCAAACACATGCTCCCTGTACTGACAACACACCACGACACCAGTATCTGCATGATGCTGCTGTTTCCTCCTCTAACAAGCCCTGATATTCTGAAGAAGCATCAAACCTACTGACCTGAACGTGCGCAACTCAGAGAGAGATCTTTTTGATGTGAGATGTTTTTTAAGGTGCAATATAGTGGCTAGAATCATCAGTAGTTAAGTACAAGTGGTACAGTGTTAAACAACGTCTTAATCTTTAACAGAAACAACATCTACAAATATAGTTTGGGATCAGCAAGATTTTTAATCGTTTTTGAAATAAGTCTCTTCTGCTCATCATCAAGGCTTCATTTATTTGATAAAAAAAAACAGTAATATTGTTAAATATTACAATTTAAAATAATTTCCTATTTTAATATAGCCTACTTTAAAATATAATTTATTGCTGTGATGCAAAGCTGAACTTTTAGCATCATTACTCCAGCCTTCAGTGTCACATGATGCTTCAGAAATCTTTACTATCACTTTTTTAGCAATTTAGCACATCTTTGCTGAATAAAAGTATTAATTTCTTTCAAAAGAGTTCTATTTTGAATAAATGCTGTTCTTTAACTTTTTATTCATCAAAGAATCTTGGAAAAAGTGCAGGTTCCAAACAAATATTAAGTTTCCATATATATAAAAAAAAGTTTCCAACACTGATAATAAGTCAGCATATTAGCATGATTTCTGAAGAATCATGAGACACTGAAGACTGGAGTAATGATGCTGAAAATTCAGCTTTGATCACAGGAATCAATTACATTTTAAAATATATTCACATAGAAAACAGTTATTTTAAATTATAATAATATTTCACAATATTCCTGTTGTTAACGTATTTTTGATGACATAAATGCAGCCTTGATGAGTACTATATATTCAAGCACTTGTGGATGGACTGAAAGAGAATAATTCAGTCTGTTTCTTCTGTGCTCTCCAGATCATTTGCTATGTGCTCAGACTGTCATGCTACACACACCAAACAATTCAGACAGACACAAGAAGATGTTTAACAGGTCAGCAGTGAACATGCCGCAGCTCTTTTGAGAAGTCTGATTAGACAGGCATTCATGCATGGCACGGCGATATGGCACACAAAAAAGACACTTTGGTTAGGCAGCTGTGGACCTCTATTTGACAACACGATCTGATGATGAGAGATACTGAGCGGCTTATTATGAACACTTCAATAGCAAAGAATACTGTGTTATAATATCAAAGTAATATGAACATAAAGAGCATCTTTCAGACTTGTAGTCTCTCTAACTCTGATGTCTATTCTGTTGAACTGAAAGAGTGCTCAGTGTGGGTCAGGGATGTTCTTTACTTCACAAAATTAGAGCAAGTTAGATACTCTCTTCATCGACCCAGCAGTATGTTTGTCAAGCTCTGACAACCCTTTCCTGCACATGTCCAAACTCTAAAAAAATTTAACAAATTTCAGTGTATACCATTTAATTAAATGAAAAATATCCCAGCCTCCCAAATAAACCAACAAAAATAAAACAAAGAGGAAGGACCATTGCATTTCTGTGAGCTTAATCGAATTTGTATTACTGCATTGCTCACATCTCTCACACAATGAATAGCGAGATGAAAGCTAAACAAAGTATTCATAAGGCCTGCCATTGTTTCCGCTTCTTGAAAGACTGTCAAGCCACGTGCAGGACACTTGTTTGATCAGTGGAGACAAACCGAACATGTAGTTTTTAAGAGCACAGAATGCCTGACAACTGTTCGCGTGTGGAATTTCTAAGGCGCATGTGAAAAGTACGATTAAAATTTCAGCACCTTGGACAGCAGCCTCATGAGACGCTCCAGTGGCGGCGGCCTTGAAAACACTTTACTCAATAACATAACCTGAGCTTCCCCAGAGAATACAGCACACTTCATAAACGAACCTGTCGTCCCTCCTGCGGACTGCAAGGCGGATGTATGCGCTGCAAGCTCAGGAAATCCAACTTAAACTAGTGAACGTCTCTCTGAGAGAAATTCCCAGCATTTCTCCACATCTCTTTCTCTCTCAGCCCAGGCCCAGCATGCCACGCACAGCTGACTGAATAATGTAGAGGCTTTACCCACTGCTCAGGCATGAGTGGATAATCTGGCCACAAGGACACAGTGTGTCAACATAGCACTTATTTTTATTTATTTATTTCTCTAGTCCATCTGAGACAGAAGGGAAAAGGCAGCAGAAGGCAAAAGCGCACTCTCTCACACTAAAGTTTTTCTTTCTTTAGCTCGTCCACCTCTTTTCAGGGAAAAAAGCATTTTTTTGGGAAGCTTTCAGCCCATTGGGTCCCAGCGGTGGATTGCTTGCACGTGGACAGTGAAGGAGCTCAGTGCATTAGCAGCATAATCGGCTCTGGAAGTTCTGGAAATGAGGAGCATCTCTGGTTTTTAATTACCTTAGGGCTGAACACCAATTAAACAGTGAATCCTTTGGGGGTTATTGATGGTGAAATCATATGGCATGTTAAAATTTGACTTTTTTTATTATTGGCACACTAGCAATGTGATTCACAGCACTGCCTATTAGTAGTTCAAGATTAATTTGCATAAATGCAATCTTTTGTCTACATTGTTAGCAAAAGGGGAAACTCGATGTTATTGAGACTACAAAAATACACAATTATTATGCACAATATTTTATTGTTTTTCACAGTTCTGATTTTAACAGAAAGGACAGGAAATAGCAGTTAATTCATAGCTGTGACGTCACACCCATAAAGGAACATTCAACTGGAGGGCAAAACAAAGCTTTCCTCCACAGCCCGCCGGTTATTTTTACTAACTACTAATGTACTAAGACAGTGATAGGAATAGTTCAAAAATTAAAATGTGCTGAATATTTACTCACCCTCAGGCCACCCAAGATGTAGATGAGTTTGTTTCTTCTTCAGATTTGGATAAATTTAGCATTACATCTCGTGCTCACCAGTGGATCCTCTGCAGTGAATGGGTGCCGTCAGAATGAGACACTTTACTGATGATGCATACTGATGATACCCAGAGTATGAACACAACGCACTATTTTGCACGCTAAGAGTTTTCCCATTCAAAGCCATTATAAAGAAAATGCTTAATGTGACTTAATGCATTAATACAGTGGAAGAACCAAATTCAGTGAACACCTTATTAATAAAACATACAGGCAAGCAGATGAACCCAGAATATGAAGGCAACACACAAAGTTCCACATTAAGCATCTTCCCATAGAAAACCATTATAAAGAAAATGCTTCATGTGTGAGTTGCATTCATATTCAGAGCTCATCTGCTTGTCTATGCATCATCAATCAGGTGTGCACTGAATTTGATCCTTTAATAGCACTGTTTTAGTATATCAAGCCACATTAAGCGTTTTACAATGTACTGCGTCAGTCACGTGACTGAAAACTACAAAAACTGAAGCTTTGAAAGAAAAACGATTTGTCTAGCTCTTAACTTCACAAAATTCAGGTGAGTAGCTTATTTCCCAAGTGCTTAAATACACAAATATCAAATGAATGCCTTCATCCTCCCACTACATTCCTGTATAAGTTGTCTTAAGTAAGGCCTTTGCGCTATGAAATCGCACAATCCAATACTACAGTATGTCAGGTGCCTTTTCCAACCAACAGACTCATACATCATTTAAACTTTGCCCAGCACATGTCTCAACTGATATGTGTCAAATGCAATTTCATTTCAAATATCTCTAGAGCACTGATGTCAAAGTGAGTCTGACACACAGATCCATACCTTACATCTCTGTAGATTTGTACCAAAATCACATTTCACTTTGCATTGCTTCAAAACAGGACGATGAAGCGCTTTGCTTTTATTTCATAGATGTGATTGCTGCTATGGATTTTCCTATTCAGTCAATTGTGTTCATTATTGATATCAAGGACATAAAGGGGGGTTTGATCTCCAAGTAACCTCATCGAGGCATTTGCGTTGTGAATTGAAAGTGAAAGCTTGAAAGCGAACTGCATCAGTCAGATTGAAAAAACAAGCAGTGTGTCTGTGGTCACCCTTCACTCATTTATGCTGCTTGAAAACTACATTAAAAAGTCATACAACTTGGGTTCAGTACGATAAATGGAAATTCTGTCATCAGTTACTCACCCTCGTATCGTTCCAAACCCCTAAGACTTTTATTCATCTTCTTCAAAATCCAAATGAAAATATGTTTAATTAAACCCGAGAGATTTCTGTCCGTCTGTTGAAAGGCTTTTGCACCAAAACTTTGACACACATGAGAACATCAAATATGGCAAACAGAACCTGAAATGTGCTTGCTTGACATGCAAGAACAAACCAAATGCAATGCAAAAGCAAATGCATCTTAGCTTCCGTTTACCATATTTTGATGTGCTCTATGTGTGTGCGTTGATCAAAGTTTATACGTGAAAAAAAATAAAAAATAAAAAAACCTGTTGGAAATATGTGGGTGAGTAACTGATGTCAGAATTTTCATTTTTTGGTGAGCTAAAGCCTTTTCAATCAGCAGCACATAATGTTGATAGCTACAACCACAAAATTAATTTAGGAAGTAAAACTATGGAAGTGAATGGGGATAATTGATGATAATTAATGCTAATATACTCATTGTGTCCATAATACAGCACCAGGACATGAACATAATTTTTTGCAAAAAAGTGAAAGTGAAGTGACATACGGCCAAGTATGGTGACCCATACACGGAATTCGTGCTCTGCATTTAACCCATCAAATGTGCACTTTTCTCAAATTTACATTGACCTCATGACACATGATATTCCTGTAATATAGGCTCAAATTACAGTATTTGTTGCATGATGCTGAAAAATAATAATAATAATTTTAAGGCCAAAATTGTGGTTAAAGCATTGTATAATTAGATAATGCCAAAACTTTTTTTTTGCTCATATTTCTGTTAGCTCTTCTGCAGAAATATCTATTATTTGATATATGAAGTTGCATAAACCTTCAGTTATTATACTTGTACCTAACTTCTAATTCATCGTCAGTGATGTAATTTAAATCCAGTGAAGATTTGTTGGGAGTTTTTTGGGCTGGTTTTCCTCGTTGGATAATTATGAATGCACGCAGGCAACTGGAAGGAGGCAAGATTATATTCTTCTGCTGTTTCAGTAAAATATCTAGATCCATGTAAACAAGGAAGTTACATCATCCTCCCTCATGAACCTGGTCTCATGGTATAAACGTACCTGGGTGCACTTTTTAGCGAGACTGTTTTTACGTACCTCACTGCACGTTTCGCCCCAGTTTCAAAGAGAAATGTCCACTGAGTGGCGCTAAAACACGGGTTCAATACGTAAACCCTGGCACGTTTTTATTACATTGATATAGATACGTATTGCTGTGTTTGTATCACGTTGCTTCAGGTACGTATTGTGGCGGTTCAGAATTCAAATATCCTAGGACCGTCGCCAAATTTTAATGCTCTATCATGCTGGAAATATGCCCTACACCAAACCCAACCCTAAACCTACCCGATAGTGTTGACAAATGCAAAACTGATATAAAAAATACATTTGTTGATACAACCATGCTATTTGAACATCCTTATATGCAGATTTGAACTGTTTTCGGAGCTCCTCACCTCTCAAGTACGTCTCCGTACTCCGTGAGCTACCGAACAAACCTACCATCTATGAAAACTCATAGATATGAAGCTGGATATGTGTGACGCTAACGTTCAAAAGCATCAGTTTTCAAATTTCCCAGCATATCAATATTGTTTTGAAGTCGTAACATGATATTCTTCAAGTAATTGTGCGAAAATGACGCTTTATTAATCGAAACTCTGTAAATTTGTGTGAAAAGGAATAAAAGGCGTCTGAATTTTACTGCATCTAGTGTTCATTTATTTTGGAAACTGCAGTGATATGTACTTATTGGTACGTATTTTGCTTCTTGCTAAAAAGTGCACCCAGGTACGTTTCACTGTGCAAAAGTTACCAGGCTTATCCAAATATTGGATACAAAACATTATACTGACAAGATTAGTGTGCAATTAATTTACACTAACACTAGGCACATGTTGTTAGCATGGGTAAAACCTAATATTTAGGTCGTTGACAGTGTATTGTAACATTCATTGATTGGCCGTGTTTAGATCTTTAGATAAGTAGGCCTACTCTACTGTAACCACATTTCAAGTCAAAATTATTTTCTGTGGTAACATTAGCCCACAAGTTCAGTGTATTGAGCTTGAATTGAACCTAAAAATCATGCAAATTAATCCATGAGTAGACTGCTCTAAAGTTTTGGAGATGGGAGAGTTAAACTTCAACGAGATCCATAACTTTGTGGCTACAGACCTTCTGAAGCCCCCGCTCCTTTTCAGCACCGCACACATCTTCTGTCTTCTGGTCTGTATTTCCACATCATGAAGGTAAAATCTTACAAATTTATGAACTGCTCCTTTTAAAATCTTCCCAAGGCTACAGACATTTATTATGGCATCCGCTTCAAACATTACAATGCTCATGACAACTTTCATTAACTCCACAAAAGTAAACCCACTTCACCAGTTAATTACTCTTTCAGAGCAGTGCCATAGAAATATACAGAGCTACTGCAAAGACATAAGTTCAAAGACAGCAGATGGCTGCGCACTTGTTTCTTTGGCACATAAGAACTTTCTGGAAATAGTTCACCTGCATCCTTTTCATTATATGTTTACTTATACATAAAGAACGTTTCAATAGCATTTTCAAACAACCTTCAGTAAAAGTATGGCATCTTGACCTGCCACCAAAATAGATATTTGCGATTAGTTTGAAGGCCTTGTGCGGTAACATTAAATCGATAGTTCACCCAAAAATGAAAATTCTGTCATTAATTACTCACCCTTGTGTCGTTCCAAACCTGTAAGACCTTTTTTCATCTTCGGAGCACAAATTAAGATATTTTTGATTAATTCCAAGAGCATAGACAGCAAGGGTCCGACAACGATCAAGGCTCAGAAATATAGCAAGGACATCGCTAAAATAATCTGTGTGACATCAGAGGTTCAACCATCATTTTTCAAAGCTACAAGAATACTTTTTGTGTGCAAAGAAAACAAAAATAACGACTTTATTCAACAATTCGTCACCCTGGTGCCATTTTGGAGAGTATCCACTGAACGTTAACAACATAATAAGCCAATATATCAGCGTGGTGCTGCTGACACAGAAAGTAGTCAGGAAGCTCTTGGATTTCATCAAAAATATCTTAATTTTTGTTCCGATGATGAACGAAGAGGCTGAGTAATTAATGACAGTTTTCATTGTTGGGTGAAGTGCTATCCCTTTAAAGGCAGGGTGTGTCATTTTTCAAAAATGTTTTAGAAAACTGAGTCGGGGCCGAGTACCAAAACAAACTTGTAGCCAATCAGCAGTAAGGGGCGTGTCTACTCGTGATGTGGAGGAGAGAGCGTTCAGTGAACAGCCGAGTCGAGCGACAGAAAGATAGAGATGGCGGATAAAAAACAAAAGAGGAAAACATCTGCGGAAGAAGTAGGACCCGTGTAAATATCAGATCAGCTTTCCAGCGCTGGAGGGAACTCAAGGAGCGGAAGGCCTGCGATCGGACGCCGAGGTTGCTTTGTTTGTCCTCGATAGGTGAGTAACACCGTGTCTACACCGGACACGCCGCGACGCAACAGCTAAAGTCTACCTACACTGTTCTTTGTTCCTCTCGTCGTTCCTCCGCGGTGTTGACTCTCCTGAGTCTAACTCGTGAAGTCTGAACTACCGAGGATGCAAGTCTGAAATTTACGTACTTGGTATTGAGAAACACGTGCAGACCTAACGTTAAGTCACCAGACTATTTGGCTAATCTTCTCGGTACTTTAGACCGCGATGGAAACGCAGACAGCAACAGGTCTGGGACGGGGGAGTTGCTGGGACATATTGTTCCAGGTAATTTTGGTGGAAAATCGGCTTATGCTTCACAGAACTAATCGTTGCCTGGGTTGCGTAGGCTACATGTGGGGTGGATCTATCAAAATAGGGGCGAGACCCTTTTGGGGTAGGGGCGTGTTTGTTTTGGTGATTTCAAATATCAACATTAGCTTCCAGAAATCGCTTACCCCGCCTTTAACATAAACGTAGCAACAGTGGTGCTTATTTATATTATGCTATTGATATTAATCATTACATCCTACAAAATAAAAAAACAATAATGTCATTATTAGCCACTTTATAATAAGGTTCACATAGCCAAACTTAAAATAAAAAAATAAAAAATTTAAATGTAGCCTACTGAAGACAGGGTCGCCAAAACGCACTGGGAGGCAAATCCTATAAAGGACAAATCACCTCAAGAAACTAGCCGACACACTCAAAACACCGCTGAAAGTCGCTGTACAGTTCGCACACTGATAAAAGCTTATAAAAGCACTCGCAGGGCAGACAGAGGAGGCATGCCGAGGTGTGATGCTCTTACCTGCTCAGATGAATCCTCGCAGGTGAAGTTGAGCAGACAGGAGGAGAAGAGCTCGTCGTCTGAAAGCCCATAGCCGTCCATCGTCCCTGTGCTTCCGCTTGAATATTTCTGCCGAGAAAACCTCTGTTTCTTCGTCGTGATGAGTCTCAGCCGGTTCGGTTCTCACTCGTCCTTGGGTTTAACGAACGGCGCGTGAGCCGCGGCAGCTCCACTCCGTCACGCGCGCGTTGCATCCAAAAAATCAGGATCTCTCCACCGGCACAGGGATGTTCATTCCTGTTTGCATCTTCTTGCTTATAATGCCTTTACTGTTAAATATATGAGTAACGAGGCTGCCTGGGCCAGATAGGGATGTTTAGAAAGAAACTGCATGGAAGAGAAAAGTAATATGTTTACAGTTAATTAGCTTCAATCACCTAATGAGGCCTGAGCTGTTGCAGTCATCAGGATGGATAGCAAACTGCCTTGGAAATATTTGTGGATTTCTCTAAATGAATAGTAAATAAAATGTTCATTCTGGACTCATTAGGTCCTTATAGATTATTATTGTAGACAGTCGATCGGTTTCATTTTTGGTTTAGGTGGTAATGTTTATATCAATAGTCCACATATATTTTCAATAAGGATCCTTTAAGTGTTTACCTTTACTGAATGAAAATTATTTTCTGAGGTCCCAGGTGAAAAAAAAGGACAGTTCCATTATATAGGCTACTTAAAGTGCTGTTTCCACGCACTAATTTTGTACAATATATGCTACTAAAAAGTATTCTTTAGTATTTCTTAAGATAAACTTCATAAAAGATAAACTGTGCTCAACTGTGCTATTTTGGGACACCATGAACATGAACTAAAATGCACTTTTAACATATATCTCTATTTAAAAATGTATTTAGTTACCACTTGTAGTACACTTGAACCCATCTTTCATACACTCAAGTATCTAGAAGTGGCGATTAAATGTTTTGAAATACAGAGATAGTAGGTTAAAAGTGTATTTTAATTCATATTTATGGTGTCCCAAAATAGCACAGTACACTTGAGTACACTTAGATGATCTTAAGAAGTATTAACAAATCATTTTAGTATATTAAGTACAAAATTGGTGTGTGGAAATAGAGCACTTTAAGTATATAATGGAAGTAACATCCCACTAATTCTGTCAACTGAGTTTGAATTGAACCCAAAATCGTGTTCGACTTTGATGAGATCCATAAATTTGTGTTAATTTTCAAATAATATTTTCACTTCGAACTCATTTGTGGACAAATTTAATCTTATTTAATCTTCCATGTGATGGTTGATGTGCTCCGATGACTTTTTATATTAATTAATCAATAAATAAAAACAGGATTTGGTTTAATACTGATTATAGGCATCTATACATCCATCTTCCATATTGCTTGATGGATGATTACTGATATACAGCAGGTTAATGATATCTGAACGTTAGGATAACGTTTGAATAACATTCTGCAAACCAAAAACTAACGTTCTATTTCCATTAAGAAAACTTTCCAGGCTAACCAAAAACAAACCTTAAAATAACATTCTGGAAACCAAAATATGTTCGCTGGGTAGCTCCTTATAGATTATAAAAGTGCAAAGTCAAACCAGCATTTAGATGGTGAGTAAAGCCCACATATATTGTCCATAAGGATTTTGGGAACTGAGAGGCTGAAGATTGATTGTTGAATATAAAAGGCATAGTTCACCCAAAAATGAAATTTATGTCATCATTTACTCACCCTCATACGGCTCCAAACCTGGCCTTCTTCCATGGTGCACCGACTGCATTGGCTTTTTCTTTATATTTTGCTCTTGCAAAGTGAAAAAGACAACCCTGTGTTTAAACTGGTCACCCAGTTTAATGAACGGTCTCATTAATTTTTCCACTGGACTACACTTGGAATCTCGTTTCGCTCCTCAAATCCTCACACAACCACACATATCTTTCCCGGTTTATTTTCTTGAAAGCAATTTAAAACTTTATTTTCTCCCATTATCTTCACTTCTAATCCCTATTAGCATATTTTACTGTGTTTCTTTAAGTACAGAAACGCAATAGACCTTATAGTTTTTATCTGTCAGAAGGATGGAAAGCATTTTGGATTATCTGTTAATGCAAAATTAGGTGATGACAGAAAAAAGTTATGTTAACACAACCTTAGAGGTAATTTGTAAGTGCAATTATAAGTTTCCACTGAAATCAAAGTTTAACTAGAATTCAGTTACTATCTAAAAATGTAATGCATGTTAATGGCAGGTGTCAAAGCCACTGTAAATGCCATGTGTCTTATGCATTATATTGAAGACTTCCATATAGTAGGTTTGCTTGAGGAACAGGCTGAAAAGTTGATAGTTTTTGAAAACCCTGATGCATTGTGCCATGCCTGACTTCAATGATGCCGAATTATAAATTCATGTGAATTAACAGGATAATAAAATTGACATTGTGTTTCTTAATTATTTACAGTCATGTATCAAAATCCTCAGTGCGGATGTTTCTTTTTGCCTGATAACAGCTCTACATAGTCTACTCTACATATCAAAGAGAACAGATACATTGATCAAATGTTTTAACAGATGCATTTTTTTTTATCTTACAGGCGCAGTGCTCGGTAAGCGCTTTTGAAAGTTTACAGATGGTTATCTATTGACTTTAATTTTAGGGATTCCTAGGGAGCCCTTTCATGCACTATTTCCTTTTGCTTTGTGAATAAATGTAGATATTGTGAAACTGAATAAATCTACAGCCAACAGAAGTTTCCTAATTATCAAAAGAGCCTATTTGAAACCTAACTCTGGGCTTTAAACTGCAAGACGTGATGCAAGCCAAGTAAACACAGTAGACTGGTTTGTTCATCAGCTGTATTGTGCTGCCACAATATCAGGTCATTTTCCCTTAGCGTAGATAAAGACTGCATATTAGGGGTGGGCAATATTTATCTTCTACAATAGTATCATAATTGTTGTTTTAACAATTTGCAAGCTGACAATATTGAGTGTCACTCACTTTGCATAAAAAAACACGACTAAATGTAAATGTAAATAATTCAAGTTATGAGAGCAAAAAATATCCCTGTATGTGTTTTTATTTTTTATATTTATAAATTGTTTTTAGAAAAATAACACATAAGTGATGCTTTCCTGAATATTAGCGCATGAGCACAAACCCGAATGTGATAGTAACTTTATACAACAGTTCAAAAAACATTACATTTTAGACACAATATTTTTATTTGATTTCATCAACTAAAATAGTTTCAAACAAAGCCGGAGCAGAACATTTGTGCATCTCAGAGCAACACTGCAGTGTTTTGCACCCGAATGAATCTGTTTTTGAACTAATCATTTGAGTCAATGATTCAATATCATAAAGACAGCCGCTTGCTACGTTTCTAAATGAAGTCGCCATTTTGAAGAAATTGTTTGAATGAATAATTCAATGAATCACTCAGTAAGGGACTTACCACCACCTACTGGTGGTTTTAGTGTCATATTTATTAATCCATGACAGGTCTAAATTAGCCAAGGTACTAGCATAAAGCAAGTAAAATATTGTTTAAAGGTAGGGTAGGTGATTTAGGAGAGGCTAGCAATAGCAAGCAAGCTTTTAAAAGCACCCTCCCTGCAAATCACTCTCCAAAGCCACGCCTCCTCCAGAACACATGACTGCGCACCAGAGGCTAACCAGCGACACGATGAGACTACCTCATGTCTCATTCACCGGTGAGAAACTTTACAGTACAAAGTGCATAATATTACAATAATAATGCTTTTCATTCTCACTCGCTCTGCAAATGCACTGAAGACGTTTCACGTCTGCACAAACAGGGTGCGCGGAGGTATGCAAATACATACGTTGACAGGCAGGTAGGACAGCCTATCGTAGCCCTCGGACCAAGAGATATGATTGGATGAATATTTTATGGTCCTACACCTTCCACCAACAATATAAATACATATAAATTAATTTAGACCTCTTAACTTAGTGATTGCTATCAGGATGCGAAGAGACTTTCAACCAGCATAACAAAAATATTTTTGAACTAAATCACCTTTATAGTTATCGAAAAATCTCTAAATATTGAGATGACGTTTCGTGTCAATATCGCACACTCCTACTGCATATTTAGCCATATGTACGTCGAGGCCTGAGAAACTAGGTAAAGCTAATGGAAGTCATAGCATATGCTCCGGAGTCTCGTGTTAAGCTCTCATTTCTCACATTTGCAGCAATACAGATGGCAGCAAATCTCCCTGAACTGTCTTTTAACCGAGGTGAGATTAATTTCTCAAAGATCCACCATTTGCAGTTTATTTCAAACAAGCAGGATAGTCCTCCTCTCCCTGTGGGGCTAATATATCAACGGCAACCTCGCGTACGTCGCGCAGGAACCCATCACAGGTAGGCTGCTGAGCTCCTGTCAGAGATGGCGTGATTGAATTGTTCCATCGCTCTGTCACCAGAGGGGCCATTACTTCAAATTAGCATACAAATTCAAACCAGGACAGATGGATTTGTCACATTCCAGTCGACATCTTCCTCCGAGATTGGCTTCGCTAACACTGTGCGATGAAGATAAGACACCTGTCTCTGCTTCATTCAGGACAACAGGTGGAGGACAACATGGAAAGAGAGGTAGGGAAATGCTGAGGTGCCCACAAAAAAACACAATTCAAACTGTAGGAAACAGTGCAGCGGGTGCTCCTGTAGGCCTATGCATCAGCTTTATTGGTATTTTGGTCATTGAAATGTTTGTGCAAGTTGGGTACATTTACAAGAAACAATGCATGTGTCTAATGCTGATGTTGTTGCTCCCAAATTTTGATTCGATACAACGTTTAACACCCTCAGGCCTGAATAACATAAATCCTGAATGGAATTAAGTATGCAAACTAATCAAAGTAACAATTAATGCATTTTGATGGCAGTGGTGTGCAGTTTATAATAGTTCCTTTAGTCAATGTTTTAGACTCAGTAAACCATTTATTTATAGACCTTGTATATAAATACAGAGCTGGGTAGATGACTCACAAATTGTAATATGTCACTGATTACACATTACATGACGAACACTTGTTAGGAATGTAATCTAGGATACTTCATTTAGGCAATTTACCCCGACTACTTTTTATCTAACTTGTTTTAAACTTACCATTGAACGTAACATATTGATGTAAAAAAGCTAAGAGAAAGAACATATATTTATATATTTTTTCAACATCATAAAATGCAATAAACATTACATTAAACCAAGGTTTCCTGAGCTGGGCTTAATGTAAGAACTGCAGTGGGTTTGTGAATTGATAAAAAGCTAACATCCAGCTGTAAACATATGATTGTGTCGATATATTAACTGAAATATTAACTAAATATCAATACAATTATGAATGATTTAGCTACTGCCATTATATGAATAGAGTTTTTTTTTTGGTACTCTTTTTTTTTGTGGGGGGGGGGTCTGATTACGTAATTCAGATTTTCAGATTACATGTAATCAGTTCCTACCCATCTGTGACTGATTACATGTAATCTGAATTATGCAGATTCCACACACATACAGATATGTATATATTTCCATGTATAACGAACCATTTACAAAGGAAAGTGTTATATTACCAGACTTTAGTTCTATAGTATGGTCTTATGATTTACAATCAAGTTTGAGAAACATGATCAATGCATCTGAGCTCAGTCTGAAGTATCATATTAATCCTTTAAAGTGACAAAATTAGATTTATAAATTGTTTTATGAACGTTTCAATGTGTCATATTTGATACATCAAGGTTTTATGGCTCACAGTGAGAATACAGACCTCAAACTTGAGGAGGGGGAAAAAAACTAAACTGAGCAAATATATGCAATTTGGCACATTTATATGTACAAAAATGAAATTCCAACAGCCGGTAATGTAAATCAGACTATTTATATAAAATGCACATTTTTCCCTCTATTTCTCCCAATAATACATCTTCGTAAGATGATATTTAAATGCTACGTTTTAAGATCAAAGCCCTGAGATGAACAAATAAACATCTCAAAAGCCTGATGATCATATTTCATGTGAAAAGACATGTGAACCATGACCTGAAGAGGGAAATATTTACAATTACACTAAAAGGCCATTTACTTAAAAAAAAACAAAAAAAAAACAATTGGCATTTAGTTTGACGACCAAAAGCTAAAACTTATAAACTATCAGATGACAGAAGGCATGGAGTAGATGGAGTACAACCAGTTTTTCCAGCAGTTTTTATCATGTCGAGTCTTTATAAATTTGCTTATCAAATATGATACAGATTAATTATTTAAAAAATAGGGTCACACTGTCAATATGATGTGAACTGACAGCAAATAATAAAATTCAGCCCAAACAACGTAAGAAAACAGTAATGGTTCATTGCAAAAGGCTTCTCAATTGATCTTGCCAAGTATAATAACAATATTGATATATTGTACAATGCTGTCGTTAAAAAAAAAAGGGTTAAACGAAACCTTGTACAACAAATATGACAAAACCGCTTTATTGAAACAAGAAGAGAAAGCCAAAATTGTGGGTTTTGCTTCCAGCTCATGCCAGTGACCAGTCTAACGAGACTACTTAGAAAAATAATGATTTTCCTGGGTAATTATGCTGGGAAGGATCAATTGGAAACACTCAGTATGACAAAACCCCTTCCCCTCGAGATCAATTGCACATAATTTCTAGATCAGCTCAAACTAATGTGTTTTCTATTGGCTTCAGCGAACCACGGTAATCTCTGGCACAATTCCACGGCTACATGTGTGCTCGTGAGTAGAAAACCACCTATTTAAAAACTTGAGGCTGAACACTTTTTCCCCAACAGTCAGAAAAGATCAAAATAAACATGCTAATCTCTGCTATTTGCATATGGCACACGTGGTCGCCTCATCTACTCCACACGAGCACCCCTCCTCTCTGCTCATATTCCTTTGAAACTTCAATTGAGGGTAAACGCTAACTTAAGGTCGCTTTTGAAGTTTGCGCATCTCGCTCACGTGTCACCTTGCGAATGGCTCATCCCCTCTCCTCGCACATAACCGTGCTGTATAATGCCATAGGTGAAAAATGGATTTGGTCTTCATCTACGACTAATGGATTAATATGGAAATAGAACAAAAAGACCCCCTGGGTGCCGTGTTCTCTCTTATCGAAAGTGCAGCAAAACACAACAATGAAACTTTAAAGTCTCAGGGCCAAGGGGAAAGGCATTGCCGTGGATTAATAAGACACTGGCTTCTGTACGTCTCGGGAAAAATGGTGAAACAAATACCCGTGCTCTTTCAGAAGACGCTGAAAATGAGGCATTAAGCTATTTTTCCTCATCTGTCGGGAGCGTTTGAGCTCCAAGTGATGCTTTCGTTTTATGACGGCGCTACTAAAATTAAACGAAAACGCAATGGAGGAACAACAATGAAACTTTGACCACCGGCAGTCAGATGCACCATTACAGTGGACCTTAGCTGACCGGGGCCTAAAGGAAGCCACTATTTTCAAGGATGCCCAGCTCAGCTCTACAATTTCTGATGGTTTCACGCTTCGGCAAACTCAGCAGGATGACAGTTGAGGAACTAGCCTACAGAATGAAAGTTGGAGAAGTTTACATGGTTTTTAAGTTTTCATCAGTTTACAACACTGACCCACAGAATAAATATTTTTTGTGTGTGTGTGTTTTGTTTAATACTGATCAACCAACGAGAAAAAAAATCTACAAATTGGTACAAAAAATGTATTGCACAAACTAAAGTTTAAGTTTTTACATGTAGGACTGTGCAAAGTTCAGAGTTTTAAAAACTGGCTTGCTTTCAGTTCATGAGCTTGAATTAGCATTGAATCAAAAGTTGGAAGAATGTACTGAATTTCAATGGGTGCATTTGTGCAACATTACTTCTGGAAGTGTTTTTCCCCTTCATTTTTTCAATAGAAGCCTTTGTTAAAACATTATATGCCATAGCCAAACCAACCAACCAACCAGCTACGAGGCAAATCAAAACAAACTTTGGTTTGAAGCAAAAAATAATTTGAAATTTGCACAAAAACAAAGATTCTGTACTTCCTGGCTTTAATGAAGGACAGAACAACAATCCTATTAAAGCATTGTGCATGACAATCAAATTAAAAACATGTTGAAATATAAAACTATGGATTTAAAGTTGATTATACCTGTAGAAAAAAATGCATGTTTATTGTATAATACAAACATACACAGTAAAAATTGAATCATGGGTCTTATAATTTTCATTAAAAACTTAAGGTGATAATTAAGAATAGTGAGTATATTTCATTAAAGAAATTATGATTCAGTGTTGTATAGAAAATATTGAGGACTTTTTACGAATAAAACCAAGAGATGTGTTTTCCTCATTTTTTGAAAAGGAAACTTAAGCAGTTTTGAGGCTTGAATTGAGGAACTGATTAAACTAAAAAAAAAGGAAAGAAAGAAGGCGGCGACCTATTTATTTTAAGAGAATTAGCTCAATTTTGCAGTTTTATTTTAGAGGTGATTGGTAGTTCCCAGCATGCTTTGGATATGGCTGGATATGGAGAGTACATTTTGAAATTAAATGCTAAACATCTATTAATGCTTAATGTTCAGTTATGTTTGACATTTGAAAGAGTTTCTGTTACATTGAAGTGTGCAGAAGAGTAGAGCTTATGGTTATGGATACTACTCCTATAAGGTATTAAGCAATGAGCAGTAGCTTTGCCAGTGCAGTACTTTCCAGTATTTTCCTACTTGAGCTGTTTGGCTGTATACAGACTTTTTTAAATGTACAAAATAACTCAGTCAAATACAAAAAGGCCTCACTCAAAATCACAGACTTTTGAGAATCAACTTAAAATAAATGAGCACATTTCAAAAATTATATTAAACTCATTGTGTCATAGATTAATTAATTTAGGAGATTTTACATGATTTATTCAGGTAGATTGCATTAAAAAAACCAAGCCTTAAAAACTACTCAAAAATATTAAGTACAATATTGTTACCGTAACTTTAAGTAAATATCCCGTTCCATTTTTTCAGTGAACATACATACATACAAATATTTAAGTATTTTGAGAGTGGAGGAAGACCAACTTGATAACTTAAGCTTCATGGGAGAGGACTTTCACACCAAGCTCTTTTGGCACAAATTGTCTGTCCAGCATCATGCAGTTCTTCATCACAGATTATGCTATTAAACATGACTTTAAATGTTAACAGATGGCTTCAGCAGATAAACAACCTCGGAGCTGATAACAGGTCCATCTTTAAATGATTATTGTTGTTGAAAATCAGTTTCCCTATGGAGAAAATCTCTTTAAAATGAATGTAAATTCTACTTCCTTATTTTCACATTTGAATTGCAATCTGCATCCCATTTCATACCTCAGTTCAAATTTAGTAATTGAAAAGCAATTCTCAATTCAGTTCTGAACTGCACACAACTCTTAGTTGATGCATCTTTCGAAGAATTTGGATGGGTCTCTGTCAGCCACTGCAATGCTTTCCCATTGCTCTTTGACAAACTGCTTAAGCTCAGTCTGGTTTCATGGAGATTTGAGGCATACTGCCTCTTCTGTGTCCACCCATATATTTTCAACTAGATTGAGATCTCAGCTTGGCCACTCCTGAACTTCAACATTGTTTATAAGCACTTCTTATGTAGCTTTGGCTTCATGCTTGGGTCGCCGTCCCAGAAAATAAATCATCTCCTGGGTCGCAGGTGTCTCAGAGTGCATCAGGTTTTCCTCCAGGATTTACCCGTGTTTTGCTGCATTGATTTCATCCGCTACACCCCACAATCCTTCCAGGATCTGCCGCAGAACTTCATCACCACGCTTCACGGTCAGGATGGTGTGTTTCTGATGATGCATTGGCGAACACCAAACATGGCATTTAGTTTGATGGCCAAAAGCTCAATTTTGGTCCCATCAGACCAGAGGCTCTTCTTCCATCTGGCTTCAGAGTCTTCCTCATGCCTTCTGGCAAACTACAGCCGAGATGTCATATGACATTTTCAACAGTGGCTTCCCTCTGTCACTCTTCCATCAAGCTGAGACTGGTGAAGCACCCAGATGACAGTTGTCATATCCAGTCTCTCCAATCTCAGCCACTGAAGCTTGTAACTCCTTCATTGGTCTCCAGTGTCCTTCTTGCATGGCCACTCAGGCTTTGACAACATCCTTCTCTAGGTACATTGACATATGTACTCCTTCCATTTCTTAATTATTGATTGAACTGTACTCCAAGGGTAAGAGTTAATCAATGACTTGCATCCATCCTCTGCCTTGTGCTCTTCAATGATTTTTTCATTCCGGTTCTTTCACAAAACTGACCTTCCATATCGAGGTGTATTTATATTAGAATCAACAAACTCTGATGTACAAAGATGTACAAATAACATGCATTTTAGGTGACAAAAAGTCAATTGCTTCCACTGATGATATAGATCATATTAAGGGGCTTACTTGAATACTACTACTTTCATTAGAATCAGTTATTTTAGATTTAACTATTTATTTAGATCACTTTCTAGACATTGAAGTGTTACCGTAGTCATATACTATAGCATTTATTATTTTGACTTAACTTTTTAAAATTTTCATTAAAATTTTAGTTTTAATAATTTTGTGCTGTCATTTTTATTATTTTACAAGCTGGGGTTCATGAAAGAACTGGAGGGTATTATTTAAGCTTCATTCCAATTAATGGGGGGGGGGGGTATTTTAGTTATTAACTACACTGGTGCTCCCTTTTATTTTCTTCTTCAGTAACAGTACATAACATGAGACAAACAATCAAATTAATATAACAGAAATATGAGAATATTAACTTGAATGACTTTGAACTCAATGCAGACAATACTCAAAATTTTTCAAAGACATTCAATATTTTGTACTCCAAACAGCAATTCAAGGTTTGCAATTTTATTTACATTTTAGAAATGACAATGCATCAGATGGCTAATTGCTCAGAAATATTATCATTACATATGGCTTAGCACACAACCGCTTTACAATAATCCATCAAAATCTTTTTTTTTTAGCTTTTATGATTCTACCATACAGAGAAGTCAAATGAATTAAGGCCCATTCACACCAAGAACGATAACTATAAAGATATTAGCGTCCACACCAGCGGACGATATCGTCTATTTATTCATCTACCTCTTTAAATTCTCGAGGTTGTGTCAGCAGGATTGATTATGATTAGCTGTCAATATTTTATCGTTCATCAGCTGGGAAAAAAATCATTCTGAGAGCGATTCCAACAATATAGTTTCTCTGTGCCTTAATCATTATAGCTGTGGCGTGGACTGCGCTATTCTTTAATACTGAGAACTATATAGTTATATCGTCCTTGGTGTGAATGAGCCTCGAGTCTCATTGGGTTTCAGGTTTTTTCTCCATCATTAACAGATAAACAAGTGCCCAGATTGTTGTGTTTATCAATCAGCTAAGACCACTATTCTTTAAAGGGGTCATATGATGCGATTTCAAGTTTTCCTGTGCCTTTGGAGTGTTACAAGCTGTTTGTGCATATACAGTGGGGCAAATAATTATTTGATACACTGCCGATTTTTCAAGTTTTCCCACTTACAAAGAATGGAGAGATCTGTAATTTTAATCGTAGGTACACCTAAACTGTGAGAGACAGAATATTTTAAAAATCCAGAAAATCACATTGTATGATTTTTAAATAATTAACTTCCATTTTATTGCATGAAATAAGTATTTGATCACCTATCAACCAGTAAGAATTGTGGCTCTCGCAGACCTGTTAGTTTGTCTTTAAGAAGCCCTCCTATCCTCCACTCATTACCTGTATTAATTGCACCTGTTTGAACTCATTACCTGTATAAAAGACACCTGTTCACACACTCAATCAATCAGACTCCAACCTCTCCACTATGGGCAAGACCAAAGAGCCGTCTAAGGACACCAGGGACAAAATTGCACAAGGCTGGGATGGGCTACAGCCTACAGGACAATAGGCAAACAGCTTGGTGAGAAGGCGACAACTGTTGGTGCAATTATTAGAAAATGGAAGAAATTCAAGATGACTGTCAATCTCCCTCGGACTGGGGCTCCATGCAAGATCTCGCCTCGTGGAGTATCAATGATCCTGAGAAAGGTGAGGGATCAGCCTGGAACTACACGGGAGGACCTGGTCAGTGACCTGAAGAGAGCTGGGACCACAGTCTCAACGGTTACCATTAGTAACACACTACACCGTCATGGATTAATATACTGCAGCGTGCGCAAGGTCCCCCTGCTCAAGCCAGCACATGTCCAGGCCCATCTGAAGTTTGCCAAAGACCGTCTGGATGATCCAGAGGAGGCATGGGAGAAGGTCATGTGGTCAGATGAGACCAAAATAGAACTTTTTGGTATAAACTCCCATCGCCGTGTTTGGAGGAAGGAGGATGAGTACAATTCCCAAGAACACCATCCCAACCGTGAAGCATGGGGGTGGAAACATCATGCTTTGGGGGTGCTTTTCTGCAAAGGGGACAGGACGACTGCACCGTATTGAGGGGAGGATGGATGGGGCCATATATTGTGAGATTTTGGGCAACAACCTCCTTCCCTCAGTAAGAGCACTGAAGATGGCTCGTGGCTGGGTCTTCAAGCATTAAATGACCCCAAACACACAGCAAGGGCAAGTAAGGAGTGGCTCCGTAAGAAGCATTTCAAGGCCCTGGAGTGGCTTAGCCAGTCTCCAGACCTGAACCCAATAGAAAATCTATGGAGGGAGCTGAAACTCTGTGTTGCCCAGCGACAGCCCCAAAACCTGAGAGATCTAGAGAAGACCTGTATGGAGGAATGGGCCAAAATCCCTGCTGCAGTGTGTGCAAACCTGGTCAAGAACTACAGGAAACATCTGACCTCTGTAATTGTAAACAAAGGTTTCTGTACCAAATATTAAGTTCTATTTTTATATTGTATCAAACACTTATTTCATGCAATAAAATGGAAATTCATTATTCAAAAATCATACAATGTGAATGGATTTTTTTTTATATTCTGTCTCACAGTTGAGGTGTACCTATGATGAAAGTTACAGATCTCTCCATTCTTTTTAAGTGGGAAAACTTGAAAAATCGACAGTGTATCAAATACTTATTTGCCCCACTGTATACGATCCATAAAGTTGCAAAGATTAAAGTCCAAAACCCAAAGATATATTCTTTATAAAAGTTAAGACTCATCCACGCCTTCCTAAAACACCTCATTTAAACATGCCCCCACATATCTACGTCACGGTGTGGGAAGATTTGCATAACACCACCCAAATGTTTACACAGAGAAAAAAGGTGTAACTTTTCTTACTGTAGTATTGTAGACGCCGCCGTAATGTCGTGGAGAAGCTGTGCGTTTCCAAATATGGTAAGGGGCGTAACATTTCAGTCACACGCTTGAGGTATTTGGCCAATCACAGTGCACTGGATAGCTGGCCAATGAGAGCACACCACGCTTTTCAGAACGAGCTTTGTAAAAATTGTCAAGTTTCAGAAAGGCAGGGCAGAGAGGAGCAAAAATGTGCGGTGTGGAGGTAATCTTAAACCACGTAAATACATTGCATTACACCAAATACATAAAATAATGTTATTTTCAGCATCGTCATCTGACCCCTTTAAGTATTTCTTCAACCAGTATTTAGAAATCAGAAAAAAAAAAAAAAAAAAAGGAAACTGCAGGAATCCCAAATTGGGTGAATATGATTTAAAAAAAAAAAAAAAAAAAAAAAAAAAGCGGTTAAACATGCAATTAACCTTATAAATGAACATTAACATGACTGCCCTCATCTCAACCCTAACAAAGATGACCATTCTTGTACTACTTCATTAATTTAAGCAATTTACAGAAATAACGGCTGAACAGAACTTACATTCAGTATCTCTCTAACTAAACTAATAATAAACATACTATGCTATTTTATTTTATTTAACTCCTAAGCTGTGAATGCATTTGTGCAATTTAGGGCCTCCTTGCAAGTCAACTATTTGTATAACAGAGTCAACAAAAAGAATGAACTTGAGCATGACTGATATCAAGGTCATTTATTATTGAAGTAAAAGCTCCTTTACAGAATAAACAGGGACTTTTCTACTCAATAACATAGCAGGAAGTTCTCAATGTCGATAAGGAATGTCAACATCCACATGCAAAAACAGTTGATGGTGTTTATCCCTGTTAAGCATTTGCTCCCAACCAATCCTTAGTGCCTAGAGTGACCAATTAAACGATATGCTTTCACCAGGTGCCAAAACACACGGCAGAGGCGGGAGCAAAGAGTTATAAAAAAATAATTATATCTTGATGACAAATTAAAACAGAAAATGAAACACAGACGGAAACCTAAATGTCGATGTGTGATGTACAACTTCATAAGCATTGCACAGCGCATAATTCAAAACATACAGTCCTTACACCGTTGTGCAGGTTTAGTATTGAGAATACTCCTTGGTTTGAAGTTTAGCGATGATGCGCTCCAGTTGCCTCTTAGCCTCGCATTGAGGGAAGTTGCCCATTTCGTAGTACTGAGGGGCGACTTTCACCAGCCTGAAGGATGAAGATACACAGAATGTTTGCTTGGTTTTTTCTTTCTTTGTTGCAGAAGCATTTGCCAACAACGCACAAACAAATTCAATGCATTTGCATGTTTCAGCTTACCATTCGGGCTTGATATCAGTGCAGGTGCGGATGTAGTTCTTGGTGGTCAGCACAAACTCGTTATAGAGAACCCACTCGGGCTTGTGGTCCAGTACGGTGGAAGGGTGCAACTGGACCACCTGGTTGTCCTTCACCGTGAGATAGTGGCCGGTGCGCTCCAGGTGAGCAACCTGATAACACCAGAGACGCAAATTAACAAATAAATCAACCACAAGCTAACCAAACGCGCACACGGCAGTTTCTTCAGATGCCGTAAGGATGTCGAGATTAACCTGGGCAATCAGTCTCAATAAACGGCCGACTCAAACAGAGACGCTGGCAATAGAGCGCCCGGTAATTCATACACTAAGGCGCAAATTTGTCTCACCGGTAAAGGTTAATGTTGACAAATATTTCAATATTAATGGAGTAATTCAACTAGTCAGGTCACTTGTTTCGGGAACCCCCTCCAGGAGAGCGACTCGATAAAAACGTCATTTATTTTCGCTACGCCAGACCAAATTTGCCTCGATTTCTTGTGTGCGTTTAAACGGTCACACTTTGATAAAAAGCCATGCATTATATTAGCAAGCTTCAGTGATCCTGTATCCCCAACAGACACAGTAACTTTTAATTCAGACAGAGGAGAATAAAGGGAGAAATCAAGCTTTGCTTTAAAACTAAATGTATTTTAGTTTAGGATTAAGAAAAATACAGTGGACTAAGAATGAACTAAAGTGATACGATCACTCAAGGCTGTTTTATTATAATATATTCATGGTCAGAGGGTGTTACGGTCTTGACAACCCTTCCGCTGAGACTGTATTAACAATACAGAATTGCTGATTCGACTACATTACAAAAAAAAAAAAAAGTAGTGTAGGATTTTCTTTGAAACCATTTTCACTCAGAAATGGCTAAAAATAGTATGTTTAAACTATGGAATAAAAAAAATAAAGGTAAATCACTAACTTTTACTCTTTGCAATTTTGAGTATATCTCACAAATCTTATTTTTTTGTCTTGCAATACCCTAAAAAGCCACAAAAGCAAGATTTTTTTCAGAATAAAAAAAAAAAAAAAAAAGTCAGAATAGTTAGAGAAAGAAGTCAACTAATTTTATTTTATGGCAAAAAAAAAAAAAAGAATTGTAAGACAAAACACTCTGTATTACAAGATATCTGACTTTTCTCATAACTTCACTTCAAGAAAAACTTCAAAATTGTGAGATGAAGTTGCAATTACCTTTTTTATTTACTTTATTTTTAAGTTTTATCTCAAAATTGACTTTTTTTCTAAGAATTACAAGAAACAAAAGTCCAAATTGTGTGAGATCAGCATCCAGAATGTTTTATATTACTGTCTTCAGGCAAACTCTACAGGGTATAACCACAGACAGTGCATATTTATCAAGATCAGTTCAGGCGACCCACAAGGCCACATCCATTTTCTGTTGATATGCCAACACATTATGTTTTAAGCCTCTGGGTTGAGGACATTTCCACAGGATAAAGAGAGGAATATCGCAACGAACATTACAATTTACCATAAAGCACATCTCTGTGCACAATAACATTGAGGGAGATCTAAAATTGGACACATTACAGATGTTCAAAACACTCTGAATCAAAACCTTGGCAGGACTTAAGCTTACTGGGTTGTTTTTTTTTGTTCAATAATTGATATTTTTGGCAAACGCACCTGCATGAAGAAGCCTGTGACGAGAGCGCGGCGGATGTTGATGTAATAGTCTCGGCTGGTGAACTCTGTGCTGCGTCGCGGCAGGTTGAAGCGGTCCATGATGCGTGAGAGCTGCTGCCGCACGTTATCAGCCGACATCAGCGAGCGGTAGTTAACGAAGTTATCATAGCACCACTGCACCGCCTCGTGGTCTTCAAACAGGAGGGTTAAACATTAAAACCAGCTTAAGAGCAACAACCAAGCAGATCTGAACTCTGACCAGCACTGCAAAATCTACAAATTTACACTAAATATGCTGCTTAATAACAAAAACTCATTGATTTAAAATGCTGCTTCAAGGTGAAGTGTGTAATTTCTGCAGGAAAAAAAAAAAAAAAAGCAGGTCTCCTAAACACTTCTCCACTTAAGATGTTCAAACTAAAAGCACTTCAAAACCAAAGTGTTTATGATTTTGAAGGAATCAACCTTCAAATGGCTTGCTTGTAATTGTCCATCGACATTAGCTAGACAACACTGACAAAAATCACACACTTCACTTTTTACGTTGACATTAGCTAGACAACATTGAAAAAAAAAAAAAAAAACTATGCATTTCACTTTTTAAATTCACAGAAATGTATCCATACAGTGCAACAATGACAGAACAATGCAAAAGTAATATACGATATTAAGTTACTTTATTGCAGTAAAGTTAGTTACTGGAACTAAGAATGCAAGAAATAGTGATATCGATACCATACCGGCTATAGGCCCATGCTGTTATTTAGCTGGAAGAAATGCATTCCTTAGAGAATCAGCATAGTATAAAGCAATTAAACACCTAATTTTCACAAAAAGTTGGTAAAAACTGTACATAACAGTAGAAGACTCTCTAAAATGTATTACAAAAGACAGTACAGGTCAGGAAAAAACAAACAAACATTCACATTAACTCGTTTCTTTATTTCTACATGTCTAGTGATGTCCTGGAGTTTTCAAAATGCATAGTTTAGACCATTTTTGTAAGAGTGTAAAACTAACTATGGCTCCATATCAAACTATAAAAGTTATTTTTAGTAGCTTAAGATTAATTACTACATTGTGTTTAAAATATGCTTTGATATGAATATTACTGTTAATTGGTCATAATGAAATTTCGTAATTTTCAAGACTCCATCTCTATTAACTTATCTAAGGATTAATACAGACTTTTTTCTATAGCACCATTCAAAATAAATGTTAATCTGCTATATTGTGTTGATACATTTCTTTTGAATGGTGCTATAGAAAAAAAGTCTGTATTATTAAAAATTGTGATGTGCAAATTTTTTTGCAGCGACAAATCAAAATACTTTAACATGAAACTTGTCAGCCTCGCATCAACATCCTCTCCTGACTGTTAGCATGCTTCATATGAGGACCGACTGCTAGATAAAACCAGTGAGGTGTGAGAAACCCCATGGGAGTTTGGGAGAAAATATGGAAGCTGACGTGACGAATGAACTGCACGCAAGTCGCTGTGCCTTTCAGAACAGTTTTAATAGCACGCTGCCTCACAGGCACCGATTTTGATGAAACAAATTACGATTTTTGGCCACCTACAAAAACAACCTAAAATTAGTTGTAATAGATTTAGGCAATTAGGCTAATTAAAAACGGGTGGAGGGAGTCATCTCACATGGGTACAAGATGCTAGTGTGTGTGTGTCATGTATACATACTCTGTTTGAAGGCGTGGTAGACGTTGAGCAAGGTCAGGTGGTCCCCGTCGATGTGGGCGAACCTCATTTTGGACTCGTCGGCTGCCTTCTTAGCTTCGGTGGGCCGCACAAAGCACTGTGGGACTAAACAAGGTTGGTATGGGCCCCAACATAGCCGCCCATAGGGATGAGTCAAGCGTTCACCCAGACAGGACACAAGGCCTAGTTCTGAGGCTAGAGCACGGCACAGGATACGCTACACCAAATGGTAGGATGGGGTGGGGGAAGAGATGCTTCTCTCAGCTTTTGATTTGCCTTTCTGGAAGAGAGGAACGGCGGCTGCGCAAATAAAGTTACACTTGAGGTCTGATATTCTCCTGGGAGTCACTCGATTGACGTTACGCGTGTTCATTTACAATACATGCCCTCAAAATATTTAGGCCTGACTTTAGGATTTATGCATCTGAATTGCACAATTTTAGTGTGTTTAAGGAAATTGTGAAGTCATAATCCACTTGTTAGGTCATGACGCAAGGATTGCCGTTTCCGGGTCCAAGCCTCTACTCCTTTTATGTCAAAAATAATCTCTTAACAGCTGTTTGTGAGCACTAATTATTCAAATGATACATTTAAACCCATTCGCACAAGATAGCGATGTACCATTTCTACAAAAATAAGCAAGACTGTGTATTCAAAATAAATACTGTGTAAATAAACTGAATACAATTTATAAAGGTGCTGTATTTGTATTATGCCATGTCAGCAACAAGGCAATCTTCATGGCGAAAACAGAATAAATGAAGTCATAATTAAGATGATGATATGAGACATTTAAGGTTAACACTAGACCAAAAAAATTAAATACTTTCAGGAGATACTTTTTAAATGCATCAGTTAAACACACCTCTGAATAAAATCGTTACGAAGGATCTGTGAATCAAAACTTTTTTTTATAGTCTAATTGTACAATATTGTCGTATTCAAATATTTTATATAGTAATGTATATATAAAAATTAATAACCATTTATTTCAACAAGTTTGTCAATACAGATGCTCCATCCATTGCATCTGAAAGGTTCTCACAGGCACGCTTTGCGGTGACTTTGATTTTAGTTTAACTCACGAACACACCATTTTAACTATCCAATTAATTTACTGAGATGCATATTTGGCAATCATACATAAAACGGGCAAGAAACAAGTCAGATTTCTGCACTCTAATAACAGCATAGTTTATTAGGATTATTTAAATACTGTATGCAAATCTTTTCAAAATGGGTTTATTTAAATTGCTTAGAATCACCTGCAAACTATTACATTTATTCAATTTGAATACATAAACATGGTTAACATTTGGCTAGCTGCTGAACAAGCAATATTCAATTAGCTGATATGTAGGAGATTGAAACAAATTGGATTTATTGATAAATATATAAATCTGGTTACTCTGACAAATTTGCAACATATTAAGTTTATAGACAGAAATTCTACAAGCAATTCAAAAACATGAATCTTAAATTTAGACCTAAATATTTTTTCAGTGTAATTAGGAATAAGTGAGGTTCAAATGTTTACGAGTTTGGATAATACTGGATCCGATCTGAAGCCTAGCATTGTTTGAAGGTTTACTCGGATCAGATCAGACTGATGGACCTCTTAAGCACTAGTAAGCGATCATATCCTGTGTTCTTCTCTCCCCCACCCCTCTGCATCAGACATTTAATAGCTTCAAGCGCCATTCTGATTTGGCAGTCTTACAGTGTGACACATTAAGAGACTGGACTGTTTGTGAGCACTTCCTCTGAGAGTCGTTCTAGATAATGGCTTCAGCCAAGCAGCTAAACGCAAAAGCAGACTGTTTGTTTATGCAACCATTACGATTAACTTGGTTGGCAACTTGAAATTGTGCATAAGTAGACAAAACAGAAGATTACAATTTTTTGCTCTGCTAATTGATAATGAGTGAGCTACAAAGAATTAATATTTCATAGTCCATTAGACTACTCTAAGGGTCATGTGTATGTGAGCATGTACTACCTGATAGCATTGCGGTGATGGACAGGATCTCATTGGAGCAGTTGAAGTCGCAGCTGGCGATGACCATCTTGGCCAGCTGGGGGTCGAGAGGGAACTCCGCCATCATGGAGCCCAGCTCCGTCAGGTCACCGTCGTCATTCAGCGCCGCCAGATAGTTCAATAGCTCCAGGGCTCGCATCAGGGTCTCAGGAGCTGGCAGAAACAATATATTATGATGCATGAAATTGAAATGTGAAACTAAACCGGAAAATACTACGGGAGCTTACGGGCATTCAGAGTGAGGGCGTGTAATATTGGGGGGGATTTTTTTTTGGGGGGGGGGTGAAATTGTCGAAGACAAAAAGTTAGACAATATTTTGTTTAGTAGTGTGTTTAGTGAGTGTTTGTGCTGGTTTAGGCCTGTTGTGGGGCCTGGCCCCCCTACCCTTATTTAAAATGTCATTTTCTGTCAATTTGTCACATTTAATTAAAATTAATAATTATTACAAAATTAAATAAATTAAAGTTACCGCTGAGCACATGCACTCAACAACTTTGGTCGACCATGACGAGGCCTGTTCTGAGTGGAACCTGTCCTGTTAAACCTCTGTATGGTCTTGGCCACCGTGCTGCAGCTCAGTTTCAGGGTCTTGGCAATCTTCTTATAGCCTACGCCATCTTTATGTAGATCAGTCCTTTTTTTCAGATCCTCAGAGAGTTCTTTGCCATAAGGTGCCATGTTGAACTTCCAGTGACCAGTATGAGAGAGTGAGAGCGATAACACCAAATCTAACACACCTGCTCCCCATTCACACCTGAGACCTTGTAACACTAACGAGTCACATGACACCGGGGAGAGAAAACGGCTAATTGGGCCCCAATTTGGACATATTCAGTTAGGGGTGTACTCACTTTTGTGGCCAGCGGTTTAGATATTAATGGCTGTGTGTTGAGTTATTTTGAGGGGACAGCAAATTTACACTGCTATACAAGCTGTACACTCACTACTTTACATTGTAGCAATGTGTCATTTCTTCAGTGTTGTCACATGAAAAGATATAATAAGATATTTACAAAAATGTGAGGGGTGTAAACACTTCTGAGATGCTGTAGTTTTATAAATGGTCTTGTTTAATTTTGTATTAAGTGAGCAAGACTGTCCCAACTTTAGGCCCTTAACAAACACTAAATTCACACTTTAGAGCAGTATTACAGGCTAAGATTATCCCACTACTCCCATATAATGAAATCACGAGATTGAGGAAAACTTCTGAGAGCAATATATAATTTGGTAGTAAAATGTAAAGTGTTGCACATTGTATTGGTTCAGAGATGAGCATGTGAATTTTGTAAAATGTTTGCAACTGCTTATCACTTAAAGCACCATAATTAAACTGTCTTACAGGAACATCTGAAAAGACATCTAGAAGTGCAAAGTAGTGAAAATCAAAAGGTTACAAAAGCTCTTGCATTTTTACACCAATATGTTGTTGTCTCTCTCATTGGGTAAATCAAAGGTATTACACACACTTGCATCCTTCACACTCACTTTGGCCAAATACAGGTAGACAAGTGGTCAAGCGCAAAGACCGCAAGTGTAGGTATTGATTACACATTTTTATAAATGTGTATTGAATTATTCACACAAACAATGTTCAAATATGCAGATTCATTCAGTAAAAAGCACTGCTTTCTTTACCAATTTTTGTTGGCTTTCTAACTGTATTGCAATAAATTTCATAACGGCAAAAGCGTGGACATTCGAGGTGTTTTGGTTTGATTTTTGCAAAGTGACATATTCAATGTTGGCTCACACATTGTTAAAACATCCATTAACATTGTAGACGACATCACACACTGAGTGTTTTTTAGTTTGATTTTTCAAATCTAACCCCAAGCATGAGGAAAAAGTAACTGTGATACTTTATTTACAAAAATGCACATAAAAGCCATTTTCTTGCAGTGAAAACATTGTGTCTGTGGTCTCCTGGACAACTAGCTTTTAATTCAAGACAAAGGGGGCTAATTTTTCATCTGACATGCAAGCAGTTCCAAACAGCAGTGCCACTAATTCAATTATAGGGAGGAACCTCTACTTAATGCATCAACACTAGTCACACACCAACAAATTCAATTACTGACCTTTGGCTCTAGAGAGTTTGGCTCTAATGACCAGTTGCATTTTAACTGAAAATTAGCATTGCCTAAGGTTTGGAGGAGTTTGCTGAATAGGATGAAAGACTGTGGCTGTCTTTATCAATGAGTCAGGAAAACTTCATTTAAAAAAAAGTGCAGTAGTCAGTCTGTTATTATGAATGAGTATTGATCTGGTTTATCAGACATACTTTTTCTATTTGTTTTGAAAGGATGTTGCATTAATCGTGCTAAAGTAATACGTTTGAGGCAAAAATTAAGTATAGGTGCCATGCAGTGAACCCAGCTGGAAAAAGTAATTTATACATGTGGACAACACATCAGAAATAAACTAAAGCAGGGAACGTGCCAATGTGTTAACTGAAGGCAAAATCAATGAGAGAAAGCTAAAGGTGTTTTAAAGTGAAGAAAGTATAAGCAAGCATTTGGCAAATGGATTCCACTGGCTTCATCCAGCAATACAAATCCCTGCTGTTTTTTCATTTGCGTGTCTGACTGAGTGCATCCAAGTTATTTCTATCTTTTGCTGAAGTGTGTCAGTAGAAAATATCAGTTTACATTTCCAAACATTCATTTTGCCATTAATTGTAATAATGCAGTGAGATTTTTGTTTGCTCCACACAGAGATCTGATCATCATCCAGTCTGTCTGGAGTGACATGAAGAAACAGAACAAACTGACAGACTAAATCCAGAAGAACGTCTCTAAGATGCTTCAAGAAACCTCGCTGAAAAGCTAAAGTACTGTTAAACGTTTTAGGCACTTGTGTACAAATGCTGTAAAATGAGGATGCTGTCAAAATGTCATAAATAGATTTTCTTTATCAATTAACTTCTATTAACTAAATTAAAATCAGCATTTGGTGTGACCATCCTTTGCGTTTAAAGCAGCTTTTGCCCTCGGTGCACTTGAGCATAGTTTTTCAGAAAATTTAGGTTTCTTGAAGCGTCTTGGAGAAGTTCTTCTGGATTTACTCTGTCTCAGTTAGTTCTGTTTCTTCATGTCACTCCAGACAGACTGGATGATGATCAGATCTCTGTGTGGAGCTCTGGCTGCTGTCACAAAAATCTCACTGGATTAATACAACTAATGGCAAAATGAATGTTTGGAAATATAAATTGATATATCCTACTGACACACTACAGCAAAAGATAGAAATAACTGACTTAAAACCATTTTTAAGCTGGTGAAAATACTATCGTTCTATTAATTTTGGCCAGCACTGTGTGTGTGTGTGTGTGTGTGTGTGTATGTATTTAACCCTTTTAAGACATTTCAGAACAAATGCATAAATACTGAATACCATCTCCCTTTTATATTACCCATCTATAAATTTACTTAGAACGAAAAGTGCAGTGTGACCACCCCTTAACATACCGTTGCATTTGACTACCTATTGACTTCCATTCATACACATGCGAAAGCGTCAGACTGGAAACGCAAGCCTTTGTGAAAAGTTTTGCATTTCGCTGCATTCCAAAGTTCAATCTTGGTGAACTCTGACCTGTGAATTCACTTCACGTGAAACCGTGTGACCAACAGCCGATCGACACGTCACAGCATGACCTCATAACTGAATTAAAAGAAGATTAAAACTGCAGTGCTACAAGACAGATTGCAGGAAAGCTCTGGAGTAGATTTGTTTGGAAGCTTTGGAGTAGACATCATTTGTTGTGTGTTGAATTTAAGTTTTTAAAAAGATGCTGCAGAGCATGACGTCAGATCACGACCGTTGCAAACAATTTCACATGCTCAAAGCCTAGTGTGATTTCTGCACAAGCTTCAACACTAAGGCAATTTTAGAGATCTTTTAAGGTCATGAACCTTTCTGAAAAGACGATGAGCCAATCACATGAAAAAGTTCCAGTCGTTACTATTCGACGATTACAAGTCTGGCCATCATGCACTTTTAATGAATGTCCACATCAGTCTTCATACAGCATAAAAGCAATTACACGATCAAAGCAAAGCCAGACTCTGAAATATCAGTCAGTTTAGGAAAGGCCGTGTCCGGATGCTTTTTTACCAAAGCTGCACCAGATACTCCGAAATGACCCGGACAAACTACGCATAACACTAAAAGAGCTAAATAGATTTTTGACATTTCGGAAGAAAATGTGAATATCAAGCATTTTTATAAAAATGTACTCAAACCAAAAAACATCTTGCCATTTTTACAGAAATACAGAAGTGTGTGTGTGTCTGTCTGTCTGTCAATTCAATTCAAATGAGCTTTATTGGCATGACTGTGTAACATATCACAATGTTGCCAAAGCAATAAGTATATTATACAAACATACAGATTAATAAAAAAGGGGAAAATAAACATATACATGTCCAACTTATCTCAATGAAAAAAGAAGAAAAAACAAGGAAAAAATAAATAACATTAAAATACAGAGTTATTGTAAATGGTAAAGAGGGTTCAGCCTTTGTACCTCATTTGATGGCAGGAGCACACATACTGCGCTGCCAGGTGGATGCACTTTTCCTTTCTCCCAATATATACGAGAGTGTCTCTGTGTTGCTCGTTTGCTGGAAGCACTATTTGTTTGAAATGGGCATCTCTGATGTGTTTATATTTGCTGCTCAGGTATGGCGCTAATTTATAATCAGCTTTTATACGGTGGAGGTAAGTTAATGTCTTTACTTGAGTTACTTTTTGTTGCCAATCATGAATGTATTCTTCCTGGGTTATTTTTTCAGTTTCTTTAACTTTTGAATGTTTACACCAAATTGTGGAATTGAGTTGATGTTTTTCCACTAAATAGTGTAAGGGGTCACTCTCTGGGTGTTTTTGCCGATGAGTGAAAGCACAGGGATGGTAGCCATCTGTGGCTGTGTCTGATAGATGGAAGCAGAACTTCGCTGCTCTCTTCTGGATTTCAGAGAGCAGAGGGAATCTGCCCAGTTCTGCCCTGCAGCCGAGATTTGGGGCGTTTCTGTAAATTCCCAAGATGTTTTTGCAGAACTCAAGGTAGAATATTTCAACAGGGTTTTTGTCCTGTGTTTCATAGTTTAGTTTAAATTTCACAGCCATAGAGAAGAATGGGTTTGATGATGCTGTCGAATATTTTCAGCCACAGTTTAATGGGTGGGTTGAATTTAAACAGGGGTCGTCTTATACTGTAAAAAGCCCTGCGTGCCTTATCTGTCAGATCTTTTATTGCAGTATTGAACTGACCAGAGGCTGAGATCGTCAGACCCAAATAATTATAACAGGTGCCATGATTAATAATTGTTCCCCCAAACTCATTTTTTGTCAGCAAGATGAGGCTTTTCTGAAAGATCATGATTTTTGACTTCTCCATGTTTATCGGTAAGGCCCAATCATTACTATACTTTTCCAAAATGGAGAGGCTTAGGTACAGCCCCTCTTCATGAAGCGACAGCAGCAGAAGATCGTCTGCATACAGGAGGCATTTGATTTCTCTGCCCCCGAGGGTCAGACCAGGACAAGAGGACTTATCAAGTGCTGATGCCAGTTCGTTAATATAGATATTAAATAGAGTCGGGCTGAGGCTGCAGCCTTGACGGACTCCTTTGGTCTGACTGAAATAATCAGTTCGTTTGTCATTGATTTTGACACAGCATTTGTTCCCGTTGTATGTGTCCTATGTTGTCATATGTCTTTCCTCCTATTCCACTTTGGATAGGTTTTAGGAAAAGTCCATTGTGCCATACCGAATCGAAGGCTTTTTGGAAATCAATGAAGCAGCCAAATATTTGTCCTTGTTTTGTCTGCTGAACGCATTTTTGTATGAGTGTGTAAATGTGCTCTGATGTTCTCTGTTTTGGCATAAATCCAATTTGACAGATGTTTAGAATTGTGTGTTCTTGAATGAACTGAACTAATCTGTCATTAATAAGAGCAGAATAGTTTTCCGAGGTTACTGCTGACTGTGATGCCTCTATAATTGTTTGGGTCGTACTTCTCACCTTGTTTAAAAATTGGAGTGATTCGATTTTCTTTCCAGATTTCAGTCAAGTGTCCTGATTTTAATACGAGATTGAATATTTTCAGAATAGCATCTTTCAATTTGGAGCTGCTATGTTTCAGCATCTCATTAGATATTCCATCCAAGCCACAGGATTTTTTTTTTATTTCTGTCTCTCTCTGTGCGTGTGTGTGAATAAATTCATCCCAATATGCCCTGAAAGAACGTACTCTTCGTAAAGAAAAAGTATATACTTTTAAGTGACGAGACGAGAAAGTGATGGTTTGTGTTTTTAATATGTACCTACTCAATATTAAAGGTTTTAAACTATGGTCATTTTTTATTGTTGTGTTAACTAACAGCTTTATCTCATTTTAATTGTCTTACTTTAGCAAAATCTTCTGCTGAAGTCTACTGCAGATATAAAGATTCATGAAAGAATTTACAAAACTCATACCTGGTGGGTCCATGAAGTCAAAGTGCACTAGGTCATCAATACCAAGCTTCTTGAGCTGTAGCACCACAGAGCCCAAATTCGACCTGAGAATCTCAGGGTATGTGTTGTCCTGACAGGAAAAGGGACGATACACAGAAAGAAAAAGAAAAATTTACATGGAAATTTGCCATATTCTTTGTAAAAACAGGGGGCTAGAAGTGACCATAAGTACTAAAGACTTGAAGGAAACAGGGTCATCTGCTGATCGACCAAAACACGTTCCAACCAATTTCACTGTTGTATAATAAAATCAGAACAAGTGCGCTTCCCAGATGTCTGCAGCAGTTATGATTGTTTTCACAAACCTGCATCTCAGTCTTGTAGGCCTTCTCGGTGTAGAGCCGGAAGCACTTTCCTGGGCGAGTACGTCCAGCACGACCGGCTCTCTGCTGGGCCGAAGCCTTACTAATAGCTGTTACGAGCAGCGACTCGACTCGAATGCGAGGGTTATACACCTGTGCAAGGAAAAGGAAAGAGCTGTGTGAATAATAAATGCACACCATTGCACCACAGCAATATGCCAAAGCGAAGCCATCCTTCATCTCTGACTGGACTACATGTATGACAGCAGCAGCTGGGCAAGGGAAATGTCAGCAGAATAAATAACTAGCTTTTCCATCTCGAGTCGCTGTCAGAGCCCCGCCACTGGGTTTATCTGGGGATTTCAGAGTCAAGAGAAACAGATGATGGGGCGAGATTAGACAAGTGAGGCAGAGGAGAGAAGACTAACCTTTTGCTTGGCAAAGCCAGGATCAATTACAAACACCACGCCATCGATGGTAAGGGACGTCTCAGCGATGTTTGTAGAAACCACAATCTATGGGAGCAGAAACAATACGATCAAGAGATCAAACTGACCAGACAGCTTTTATCACACACAAAAAAAGCACCTTAAAAATGAACAAAACAGCCCATCCTCAATTCTCTAAAACACAAACTATACTTCGCTTTTGTATGTGTACACTAGCGTATGCATAAAGTCAAACTTTTACTCTTTTCAAAGTATACTCCATTTGCTAGCGGTTTACACATGCACTCTAGAAAGCTTTTTCTTTTCCTTTTATAATAATCAGATTACAGTAATTTTTCATGGATTACATGATTACATATTCACACAATGGCAGTAAATCATTCATAATTTATTGATTCTCCCTAATTCTTCTTTTAAATGGATTCCCAAACATTGTTCTCAGCCAAAACTACTTTGACAGGAAATATTTTCTTGAAAGTCAAGTCACCTTTATATAGCGTTTTAACAATACAGATTGTGTCAAAGCAGCTTTACAGTATCAAATAGGAAAATAGTGTCAATAATGCAAAAAGACAATAGTGAACACTCAATTTTCAGTAAAAGGCAGTTTATTATTGAATTCAGTGATGTCATCTGTGCAATCAATTCGATTATGTTGCTGGAAATTAAGTGTCCCCAACTAAGCAAGCCATAGGCGACAGCGGCAAGGAACCAAAACACTATCGGTAGAGAAATATCTCGAAGGAAGTAATTCATCAACATTTTCATTAATGCTCACATCGAAATGCAGGTAAACAAGTTAAATATTTCTGGTTTTGGTAGCTTTTCATCAACTCACAAACCCACTGCAGTTCTCATATTAAGCCTAGTTTGGGAAACCCTGGCTTAATGCAATGTTTAATGCATTTTACGATGTTGAAATAAAAAGGAGGGAAAATGTTTTCTTTCGCTTTGCTTTTTTTATATCAATATTATACGTTCAATGGGAAGTTTAAAATAAATTAGATAAAATAGTAATCTAAAAAGCAGTCAGAATAAATTACTTAAAACGAGTAACCTGGATTAATCAAATCAAAATGATTACAGACTCAAGGTCCAAATAAAAAAAAAAAAAGACAATAGGACACATATACAACCCATAGCTACCACACACACAATAAAGAGAGTTACAAAATACAGCAATACCAATGTCTCCACAGCTTTGACTGATACGGTGTCGTACTAACCTTATATTTGATTACATTACTAGCTGCAGTTTTCATTAATGTTGTCAAACGCACCGACTTTGGTACCAGTCGGTACTGCAATTTTAAAAACGTCCATTTCCCGCTAACATTTGAGCGCTGTTGGCCCATCAGCAGTGTTTAAGAATCAAATGTTAGCGGGAAAATTGCAGTTTGTAAGTATTCTGCCCAGCTCTGGTTGCCACCTTGTGGAACAACTGATTAGTAGGGCTGTGCATCACCAGGAAATTCATGATACGATACGGGAATGCACAAAACTTCACCTCAGAAGAATTTAGTAAAACAGCTGTTTATTAAACACGGCATACTATAGGGCCATTGCTAACTATAGGCAGAGCAGGCAGTTGACCTCTGCTTTATAAAGGGCCTCCATAACTGTACCACAGTACACTACAGGTAATGGCATGCGTTTCATTTTTACATTGGGCCCTCCCCACCAGGTACAATATTCTGATTGTCTGCATCTTGTTTTAGGCCCATAAATAATAATGTACTCGTTCTAATAAATTTATATTGTAATGTACTCATTCTAATACATAAAACCATCTTAACATTACTGGTAGGTTATTGCACATATCAACTCACTCTCTACTTTTAAAAAATAAAAATAAAGATTAGAAGAGTTCTTTTTAGCGCTGCAATTTTTATCAATAAAATAGCTTGATCGCTGAAGCGCTACATCATCTTTCTCAACAAGGAGCTGGTAACATCATTGTTTCTAAAGAAATTAAAGCCAAAGCTTCACTATTAATAGAGAAACGTGGCAAAACAGTGGTAATTCATACATAGTCTCTCTCTCTCATAAATTAACACTTTTCTGAGAATAGAATATTGAAGTGGAGATCGCTAAACTGTAAGCTAACCGGTGTTTTCAGAAAGCAAGCATGTTTATCCACACAGTGGCGAGAGCGTGCATGCACATGGTTGCCAGGTTGACAAAGATAAGTAACATACTTATCAGATATTTCCGCATTGCACAAGTGGGAAGCTCTGTTTCGGCGATTACTTCTCTTTATATCAGGCAACCCCTTGTTGTAGCCTACATGTTATGCTCTATTCATTATTTTTTGCACACGTGCCACAATATCGATACAGGGCCAGCTGTATCAATACTCGTATCATCAAATCTCTGTGACGATAAATCGTTGTATCGAACACCGCACTACTGATTTAATGTGCATGTGAGACCTTTACATACAAAGTACATGCGGTTACAAAAATCGAGTGGTGCGATTACAGTACGCACATAGTATTCTGTTACAAAATTTGCATCTCGCGCACTGTATGCTGACCCTCACATACGAGCAAAAACCGAAGTATACTTTGGGCTTTAGATATTTCTGCATTCTAGACATGGCTCAGGTCCATTTATTTTTCTGCCACACTTCAAAAGATGCAAGTTGCACAATTTGAGCCATCATTCATGCTAGTTGCACAAGTGGGAGGAAGAAAGTAATGTTGAATATTTAGCCTAATGGGTTTATTCAAATCTCTAGCCACTCTCTACAACAGCAGGGTGGCTTTTTTTTTAGCACATTTCATTGGTGATTAGACAGTTCTGCACTGCTCTGGGCAAACCAAAAATCAAATTAAAAAGGAAAAAGTTCTGTGGTAGCAGGAGAGGGGTGAAAAAAAAAGACAAAACAAAAATCAGTGGGAATTAAATCCTGAAAGACACTTCAGTGAGATGTCGCAAGCTGGAAGACTAATACAACCCAACAGGGGAGTAAGGCAACAGTTGCTGCAATCAAGTCAAATTGGGAGTATGCTGGCTGAGCCGGACTGCTTTCCACCGAGCAGCCCGTCCAGACACATTACTACTGCTCTTTTTGGCGGCAAGATTCATGTCTGTGCACAGCATGCAGCCATCTTCCCCTCCCTAGAGAAGCCCACCTCTAAGAAACTCTATTATTCATGCCACGTCTCGCTCCTTCACTCTCTCTCTGTCCCTTCACAGTACAGGTGGCCTTCATCATGTGTGCTAGTGACATATTAAATCATCTTTGAGCTAGAGACTGTGGACCGTCTTTGATACACTGAGATGACAGTGTCCGAGAAGCTTCGGAAGAGCTTTATAACATTGCATAGGTAAGGGGGGTTGCTTACTGGCCCAAGTCAAAAGAGCCAAATGCTGGTCATGAATCACAGGACGAGAAACGTCAATCCGAGTCAAATCAGAGGTAGGACAGAGTCTCTCGATAATTTAAAGGTTTGCTTTATGTGGTGTCCCAGAAAAAATGAGCAGCCAACAGAGCTATAGCTGGATGTCATCGATGGACAGAGAACGGTGAACGTGTGACAGTGCGTTCACACCAGACACGACTTGCACGAATAAATCCCGCTATTCGCGCGTAGTTGGACACTTGAACATTGAGTTTACTCGCTTCATTCGTGTGTGAAATTCGCTTCACAACATTTCGTCTCGTTGCGAAATGGCTGACATGGATTTTGTTGAGAGGGTAGTTGCACTTTATGTGCTATGGAAACACTGGACGTGTGTATTTCAGCCGAGAATGTAGTTGTTTAAAACTCAAATCTGTGGTTTATTTATAAAAACAGCGCCTATTTGAAAATGTGCTTCGCTGATTTCGGAGCCGTGAGCTCCAGGCGATCACCGGGCGCTCGTGCTCATGTATCCCGAAGAGAGGAGATATAATTAGTTTTGGGTAAATCTAACAGGTAATCTTTGGTCTATTGTACAGATCCGGGTATCCACATACAGCGGCAATGATTTTGTCCTCTATTGTCGTTTCAGATTTCTGCCTCTGCTCGTAATCACGTCACTACTAGAGCAAGCTCCTGATTGGTTAACGTGGCGCGAATATCCGCCAAAGTTCAGATTTTTCAACTTGCGCGATTTGCCCGAAACGCTCAATTCACGCCGCCTCATTCGCGTGAATCCCGCCGCAGGATGTCTATTCGCATCTTTGCATTGACTTTCCATGTAAATCACTCGCGCTTAACGCTTCATTCGTGTCTGTTGTGAACGCACCATGAGGCTCAAATTTACAGATAACAATGGTTTTGAATGTTTTTTGCATGCTATAAATTTAATGTAGCAAAAGCAGCTGCAGATCTTTTCTTAATTGTGACCTCTTAAATGTAGGGCGAGGGTTCTATGCATCGGTTGTTGATTGGATAGAGGCAGATCTGAATGTGAGCCTGCAGTCAATTGTAATGAAGGGATGGGGTTTAAACGAACTAAATGACTGGAAAAGTCTGGTATACGTCAACAAAAAGACTGCTGCTTCATTGGAAGATTGAGTTATGCCTTTTTGAGCAAAAACTGTAAAAGCAAAACAAATGCATGGATAAATCAATTGAAAAAGATCAATAACATGCATTTAGAAGATGATTAGGATAAATTGCCATTTCGTGCCAACTTAAGGTATAATATACTACATAAACTTCCTATATTAATTCTTAAGATTTGAAAAGCATCCTAATTGAAATAACAATGGTAACAAAATAAATAGGATTCCAAGTTAGGATGTTTATGTAATACAAGCACTGGTCCCCAAATATGCTTCCCTTGAAACAAATATAGAGAATTTTTCGAATATCTTACACAATTTGTGCTTTAATTCATGCCTACAGCAGAAACAAGCTCCAAAGTTTAATTAAATAGGTTAGGTTTATTTAAATACCCTAAGTGATTTGGCAAGCTCTACTAAAAAGTTTTTGTAATGTAAATTGAGTTTAATAAAACTTCCTGGCCCCTATTACTAACAGAAAACAAACTACATCTACATCTTTCATGTAATTCAGCCTCCTCAAATGCCTTTGAGGCATTTAAATCCTACTTTTATAAGTGGATTTCTCTTTAGCCACAAATGTTTGGCTTGGTTTGGTAATGCAGCAGAGGGTCTATTCATGGAGCCTTTGACCTGATGCAATTCAGCTGCTGAAAAGAATCATCTGCCTATGTATTCATGGAAAAGCTGGGAGAATACACTGAAAAAAGGCCATCTGGAGTCTAGAGACTGAGGGCCACGACCCAATGCCCACAGAGCGTGCTCTTAACAGACCACTGAATGACAGCGGGGTCCGGCGCGCTTCAGACACACGATAAAAAGAAATGAGGGTTCCTAACCAGTCTGCATCCTTTCAGAAAATAAGACCACCTGGGAAAGACCTTTGAGATGAAATATATTCCAGAGCGGTAGCCATGGAAATTATCGAAAGGTGAGCGCCATTGGAATGAATTGCACAGCAAAAACACTAAATGCATTACAAGTACTTAGTCATACTCATTGAACCGTGAGGTGTTGAGAAATTGCATCTTTTAGGAGGCAATGATCCATGCGTAAGAGGACTGGAAAAAAATAGGTGAGCTGACCGAACAAGGCTAATACCAGCAACATTTCACTTGAATAAGTGCAATTTCAATTCTCTCCAATGAGTCTCATTCAATGTTCCTTTTTTGTTAAAAACGGTAAGGCAGACATGGACAGACGAACCTGGACTGTGTATTTGTTGGACATTATCTCGATGGAACTCTCGTGAAAAGTGTTAATTCATGGCATTCAGCTTTTAATGTTGTGTCTTTTCTCAAATCTTTGTAAAAATAATTGTTATTTGTTTGTCTATTAATATTAATATATTTTTATTTATTTATTTTTTCCAAGTGCACCAAGGGGTGGGATGGGTTCTAAATTTGTACTGCTGCTTTTTGTTTTGTGTACTACTGTTCCAAGGAATAAAATTCAATAAACAGACTTTTTTTTTTTTGTTAACAATTAAGGCAGACACATACACTATAGGTCAAAAGAATAAAAGAAAAAAAAAAATAGTAATATTGTAAAATATCACAATTTAAAGCAATTGTTTTATATTTGAACAATCTAAAACGTAATTGATTGCTGTGAACAAAGCTGCATTTTTAGCATCATTACTCCATTTTCAGTGTCACATGATCCTTCAGAAATCATTCTGATATGCTGAATGGTGCTCAATTATTAATATTAGTTCTTATTATCAATGTTGAAAACCGTTTTTACTGCTAAATATTACAGTTGAAGATAACATGACTCTTCAATGAACAGAAATTTCAAAAGAACAGCATTTACTTGAATTTTTTTTTTTTTACTTTATCAATTTAGTGCATTCTTGCTGAATAAACTTTACCTCAATCTTGAATGGTAGTTCCACAAAATTTCTACATTGATCACATTTCTTGAGCAGCAAATCAGTTTATTAGAATGATTTCTGAAGGATCATGTGACACTGAAGTAATAATGAAGATTCAGCTTTGATCACAGAAATCAATTACATTTTAAAATATATTTAAAAAAAGTTCTTTTAAATAGTAATATTACAGTTTTACTGTATTTTTGATCAAATAACCAGTACTGTACATTTGCAAGCATAGTCAAAAATGCACTCACAAGCGCTTTCATTTTTTTTCGCATTACTGTAGCGATAAAGTTACCTTCAAATGTCCATGCTATTAAATAAGATGTGCTGCTATTTAGGTAACTAGCTATAAACACGCTGACAGTTTAACCTTGTTTTACGAGATTCTCTTCAAATTGTTTCTCCGCCATGACAGCAGTTGACCAGAGAGTCGCTCACATTTCATATTCACAAAGATAAGCGAGACCCTGCCTTCAATCATGCCGAATTAAAAGTGACTATGGAAGCCATCGCAGTCAAAAACAGGCTGAGACGGCTCCTGTCTGTCTAATTCTGTATTGAAAGAAAAAAGACATTTCGTCAGCAATAGCACAATTTCATTGAACCTCTAGGTTTTAATCAGCACGAGTGGAAGGAGCTCCAAACATCATCATTACCGGGCTGTATCGACAACCTATTAAAACCAATGGACTCGTCTTCACATTAAAACAAACATGCTTTATGACTTTGCTTAGAGTGGACAATAACGTATCAAATGTTTTAGACACAAATGTTTATGGTCTCTATCAGGTTAGATGGGTCTAAATATCCTTGAATTCGACTTTCTGCCCAGATACAGTTATTAAGAAGCTAGACTTGCCACCCAATGTTAAGTGCAGGTATTCATTAAGGATTGTTTTAGATGGTTAACACACGGCAGCCTCACTTTCCATTAATTCTTCCATAAACCCTCCATTCCCGCAGTCAGCACAAGCGAGAACTTACCACATCCCAATTAACTCCAGGATCAACAAGAAAGTCGCTGCCGAAATTTGCCAGTCCTCAATTTCCCTACATGTGACTGCTGAGAGTCACGTGAAGTTAAAACCCCTCTAATAAATCCATGCATCAGCTGAGAAGAGCTGCTGGATTTGCCCTGAAGGAGGATGTGACCGCACAGGTGCGGATCGCACAAAATCCACACCCCCATCCCGTATCTGCCAAAGGTGGCTTATAAGCATCGTGTTTAATATATGCCAGAGGGTGTGAAGAGTTGACATTTTTACAAGGTAATCTGAGCCTATCCTTATGTGCTGCTGCCACCGAAAGACAGAAAAACAAGGTGCCAAAAAATAACTAAATTCAAGGCACTGTACAGTTACCTCATCCTCAAAAAATGACTTTTGCTGTGTTCATATTGCTTTATAATTAGCTAAAGCAACAAATCTTTTTCTGTCACAATTTAATTTTATTGCCTAATCCACTTAAATGTTAACCATATATAGGTATCACTTATTGTTAAAATAATCTGGGCAGTAGTTCTGTAGTTTTCAGCATGCTTTACATAGGACTGCATTAAGAGAGTAAATACTGAAATTAAGTGTAATTTTGTGCTTTTCGGTAAAGTGAATGACTTTGTGTTTAATGTTCAGTTAAACAAAATGTTAGAGTTAAATAAAATAACTACATTATGAAAAATTACTTAAACGTTAACAGAAATAAAATAAACAGTGGCAACATCTCATTTTCATTCAGTTTAACTTGAAATTCCAAAAATAAACTGATACACAAATTAATAAATTAAATCGATATTAAAAAACAACAAAATAAAAATTACAAAAACAAAAAAAGCTAGAGTTGAAAAATAATTAAAAATACAGGGCTCCAAACTGCGACTAAAATGGTCGCATTTGCGACCAAAAATATTAATTTGCGAGTGAAGTTTTTGCTGAGGTCGCCACTGGCGACTATATATAATTTGCATGAAAGGACTTTTTTCCCGATTGTTTTGCGCTCACATCTTTTGTTATGTTCACGTATTAAACTTATATAAGACGATGCGCATCAAAGTTTTACTGAAAAGAGTTTCAAACAGTCCTCGTCTCTGCCGCACACAGTCTGCTGAACGCAGTGAGAGAGACCTGAAAGGGCCTGTTTACACCTGCTCACTTCATGCATTTTCTCTGATCGGATATCTATATGATTTGTTAAAACGTTTCCCCATTTACACTTGGCCACATAAATGTGTCTTCGCAAAACAGATATAAATCCGTTCTTCAATTCCCGCTTCATATGCAAATATAACGGAGTTCACGTCAATGAAAGCAATGGATAATTTTATTAATTATCAGCTAATTTCAATATCAAGAGAGCGCGCGGCATCAGCACTGGAAAGATAGGCTAGTCTCGCTACTTTTAATGAAGAAGATTGTGTGTTGAGCGTCTGCAGCTTACTTTCAGGTTCATTCAGTTTGCGCGTCGCTTGCTGAAGAAATACTCCGCTAAGTTACTCATCCGCGGTGATGCTTGTTGCATTGCGCTGTCATATCTGACTATAACATGCCATATAGCCTATAAAACGATCTCACACGTCTATTATTTTAATATTATGGGAGGAGTAAAATTACCATATGTGGTTTCAACAACCAGATGCATTTACACTTGTCCGGTCGATCTTCTTATCGAGATCTTAGTCTATATGCTGTGTTCTGTTAATGCATGGACTTCCTGTTATTTGAAGCGCACTTGCCATCCAGTAATCGCAAAAAGCTTTGTGCTGTCTTACTTTTTAATAAACAAAGCATCAGCTTTAAAATGCTACGAAATTCAAATGATGCGGTTTGGGTGCTCTTTAATGCGGACCACAAGCGCACACTTTCGGTAATATAAACACCAGTACCCCGCGTCCACACGGTCCGTGTATGCGTCCGGGTCGCGCGAGCGGAGAGTATCGCACTTAATGCTCAGGCGCGATCTCTTTAACACCTCAGTTAAAGCAGCAAGTGAACCCATTATATATTTCGATTTACTACTATAGTATGAAATGAACATGATCAAAAGGTAGGCAATAAGAAAGCCTATAGTACAACTTACTGAAATGTTTTATGTAAAAGCTCATTGTTTCAAACTGAGGAAATGTATAAAGCTTGTAAACATTGCATTGTAATACATTTACCTCAGAATAACCACTCAGTGTCCATAAACTCATCAGTCAGCTAGAAAAATAACTATAAAGAGGAGCGTTTTGCTATATTTATGCGCTGTTGCATATTAATATTTTTACTTATTCTGTTGTACATGATTCAACTCCTCCTATAAAATTGCATTTTACTAATGAAGAAAAACAGACTGAATGTGTGAAAGACGTGACAACATTTATAGGATGCACTGCACTCAGTTGCCAAGTGATGCTTATGGTCCATGATATTGGTACAGATTCTGTGTAACGAACAATTCTTTGTGACTGTATATTTCAAGTTGTAAAAGACATTTAATTCACACTTTAAGTGAACCTTAGTCCCCCGGTCGACCTGATCATCTACAAGATGGATTAAAATGCTGATAAAGCCTAGAAAAGATAAGACATAAACGCATGACAAAATGATTGAAATGTTAAAATAGGGGGGAAAAATAAAATGATAATAATAAAATAAACCACTTTTATTCTGTGGCACCTAAAAAAATTATTTGGCGCCTAAGTTTTTCTTTTATAGGAGCCAATGGCTCCTTACTCGATTTTTTTGTCTGGAGCCCTGAAATATTAATAAACACCACTAGTATCTCAACGACACAAAATTAGCACTGGTTAGTTCAAGTTGGTGTTGTATTGTGGACCTAATTGAATGGAAGATTCTTAATTTAATAAAGTTCATTAAACTAGGCTATTTTTGAGTGCATGGAAAGTAGAGAATCATCATTCGTCACCTTGTTGCTAGTTAATCCGAGCTTTCGACAAAAAAAAAAGTTGCTTATTTTTTTAAAAATACTACAGTTTCATTCATTTATTAATTCATTGCAACAAATGCAACTGTTGTGAACACAGTTGATTTCCTTTTTTTAATCAAATAGAATGTTTCTGAATAAGCAGTTCTCTGTTCCCAACATTAGTTTGCATCACAGGGGTTGCAGCATGTTCACATCAACCCCTGTGAGTCCGTATCCACTTTCATTTTCTTCTGAACAGCACAGGCAAACAGCGCCGGATGTTTGAACTTCTGAAGCAGCTTATGAGTAATCAAACCTCTGAGAAAACCTCTTTAAACATGGAAGTGGTCAGGGGAGAGATGAAATGACAATGCTCTAGTGGAGAGGGATGGACGAGGCAGATAATTGATATGCGAAGCAGGCTGATGCTAAGGCTGTTTGGTACGTCAAAACACAAACCAGGCATGCAGCTAAGACTTCGATGCAGCTCCAAATATAGCCATCACGTTGAAGGAACAAGAATGCGGAAATTTGCAGTTCAGTGAACACTTGCGCTCGTTCATTAGGACATCAGTAATCTTTGCCTGGAAATAATGACATGCGGATCAGTTTCTGTAGGGGAGCGATGACTCAATCAACTCCTCATCAGATGTTCGGCTAAATGTTTGCAAACTCATAAGCGCTGATCTGATGTGATATTCTGTCAGATCTTTGGCCAGTCACGCAGGAGTCCAGGTGCTTTTCACATTGTAATCGTCAGGCTTGTTTGAGAGACGAAGAAGTGAAATGAGAGTAGAGAAAACAAGAGCGATTGCGTCTGCACAACCTCCTGCTAAGAGCAAAGGATGACAGACGATGAAAGACACTTTACAGTGGATGAGCTCTGATAAAACATCGAGCGAGTTTCATTTTTTCAAAGCCAACATGCCAAAAATGCCAAACGACCATATTCAAGTCGGGAAGCAGAACAGGAAGGAGTGAAAGCAAACCGTCCAAAACCAACTCGAGAAAAACATTACCGCTCCAACACTTTTCAAACGATCGAAGGATGAGTAATTTTCCTTTCCAAAATTAGAGAAAAGAATCATATGCTGACAAAAGCAGCATATGCTATGAGTCATTGCTTTACCAAAGCTAAAGATGGAAGGAGAGAAAAAAGAACCTAATTTCCACCATTCCTTGTTCTCATCCTTCCCTCTACTGACAGACTTGAGTCACTCTCATCCTATTCTTTCTTTAAATAGACTGAAGATGCTACTATAGCTGTGCCGATACAATCACATCAATATTTTGATTCTTTGATACCATACTCCACTGACAAAAGTGAAAGGGGTAGTTCAACAACAACAAAAAAAAAAACTATAAAACTTTGACTACTTTTACAATCGCTATATGTACTTTTAATCTATTAGAAGTTTTGCTTGAGTGGACTTTCAATGAATGGACAAATTTAAGGATTCTCTCAATTTTGAGTTGAAAGATGAATGACAGTCTTAAACACAAGATGCAGCGCTCAGGAATGGTTTTTAAAAAGTGCAGCACAGAATGCCTCCACCATGTTGCTGTCAAATTAAGAAGTTACCATGCCATCTTGCTACTGTAAACATAAGCTTGAAATGCTTCCTCCGCCTCGGGGATCTTTTGATCGGCTCAAAGTTCTAGACATTGATGAGCGGTGCTGCGCCTTGACACGGCGTCTTAAAAACGTAGTGCCATGTGAGAGAAGCTGCAAAAAACGTGAGCGCATTCAGAGTGAACGGCCCCTTATGGGTTTGGAACTTTTGTCTGCGGAATATTCTATCAAAGAATTTGAAGTATCTCTTGAACCAAACCACGTTAGAGGGACTAAAAGCAACACCCTTCCAGGAATTCTAGGTTCGTCGCAGTTTAAACCTCTTAAGATCTTGTTTTGATCACAATGTATTGAGTCATATGCACGGCGGTGATCTTTACCTTCCTGCCGATGGCTCCACTGGGTTTGCGGGGTGGAGGCGGCTCGAAGATCCTCTGCTGTTGCTGCGGTGGCAGCGTGGAGTAGAGCGGGATGATTTTGATGTCGCCAACATCAGGACCAAGATCGTCAATCTCACGTTTGATCCGTTTGCAGGCTTCGTCGATTTCCTAGAAGGTAAAAAGCCTGATGTTAGAGACCATAGACCGAGAATCAGGTGCAAAATTAACGCCTGCCAAGTACAAAGACATTTTTGGCAAGTAAGTTAAATGAAATTAACATTAGGAACTGCAACATAAAAGAAATTAATGGCTGACATTTGCCATTGACAACTTTTTAAACAAATTAGGCTCGTTGGAAAAATGTGTGTTCAAACACATGCCAATAAACAATTCTCTGCAGGATCCAGCTGAAATAAACACTAGTGGCAGTTAAACACCAACAACTTATTCCTTTTCACATGAATTATGATTAAAAGGCAGATTATCAGTTCTTTTAGCACAGTTCCTTGCAAATTACTATGTTATGAGCTCAAAACACTTAACATTGTGCATGATTTGTAAACTAATACATTTTTAGGAAATGTTTCATAGAAGCAACGCAATATTTTGCAGAGATGTCATGTTTTTCCAAAGAATCTTGGTTGTTTTATGAAAGTTTAGTCTAGAATGGTAAGTTCTTTTCTTCAGATCTCCATTTGGACCCAAAAGCCACCAAAAAAAAAAAAAACAAGAACATATTTTTATGGATGTTTCAACTGTTTTTGTCCAAAAAGTAAATGCCATTAAGGTCCAATGTTGTTCAGACCCCATTGACTTAAAAAGGTTTAAACAATATCTTTATGTTCCATGGAAGAAAGTCGGCCATAAATGTTGGGATTACAGAATTGTCATTTTTGTGTGAACTTTCCCTTCAAAAACAGGAAGCATTGGGCATGTTAATAAACAATAACAATTGTTTTCATATGCTTTCATAAGCTCCAAATCATTGGGTTGTGTAAATCCGCCCTCTCTTTGTCCAACTTCACCTCACATCAACTGATGGATCAGCTACCCGTTAATCTCCACGTTAGCCACTTTTACAAACATCATTAACTACTGGATCAATTCCCCCATTCTGGAAAAACCAGCACCACCGAGGCTTGGGTGATTTAGTTGCGGTACACTTGACGTGCCAGTGGTGTCAACCGAGTGAGAAAACGAAAGCTGGAGTGCATGGCTTGTGTGGTGCTTGGGTAAGATCCCTATGGCTGTGCCATCAACAGCGGCAGTCACAAGGGCACGTGTACACTCACATGCACACTTTATTATTCCAGATGGCAATGTAGTAGAGCTAATGTGAGATGAGAAAGCCGCAATGATGCATAACCAGAAGCAAATCACAACAGATCAGTTAAGTGAAGCTGAACGTTACAAACACTGTGGCTTGAGCTCTAGAAATACGTGCCAGTCGTCACAGCAAATTAGAGATCCGAGCAGCTCGAATACATTTTAAAAAGCACATACTGTAGTGCAGACTTAAGCACGCACGCACTTAACAAAAAAAAAAAAAGTCAATAAATTAATCTAGACTACCATTATCAGTGTTCACTAAATGCCTTCTCTCACAAGTCAGAGAAATATTCACTGACACAAATGAAGAATGCTTGGTATTTACTGCAAAGCTTGGTTTTTTCTCCATGCATGAGCACACTGCGCTCATGACAAGTGGCAAGGTCCTACTGATTTGGAAGTCATAGCTTATGCAGTACCGCCATCCTCAGGCCAAAGTGTGCACTGCGACTCGAGCAGGTAAGAGATAAATGGTAAACAGTCAAGCAGTAATCTCTAGAAAAACTTCAGGCTGTTATAATAAAGCATTTATCGATATCATGTCATGCACTGCAACATCGAAAGGCACTAAAAGTCTTTTACATGAGACCCTTTCATTGCATATCTAAGCAGCCATAGCTGATCATTTACCCATAAAAGCATTAAAGCTCATAAGCACACTGATATCCCAGACACGGTAGTCTGTGCACGCACCGAATCGCTCCCTGGGGCACAATATGCGCAGAAAATGGCGCCGGTGGCCATGAGCATCTTAATCAAAGCTCTGCCACAACGGAGCAGGACAAGGCAAATCTGAATGGATTGATCAAATTAGCCAAAGTATTAATAGTCCATCAGCCCTTGGGAAGCGGCAGCTGTCAGGAGGACTGCTATCCGTGCTGCCAAGGCAGCGGGAAGAGAGGGACACGCGGCTGTGCCAAAGCAGAAGAGCCTGCACCTGGAGCAGGACGCCAAATCGAGATCCCTCGCTTCTCGCAGCAGCACGATACAACACTGGAGGAAAATATTTTAAATGGCTGCTTTAATCTACATGCTGCAGATGCAAATGAGCTGGCACAGATCTAAAGGAGAAAACTAATCTTAATCAGTGGTAATTTAGGCCTGATTTGAACGAGCAAAGTTGAACAAATAACCGCAGCGTATCAGTGAGGGTTTTTTCTTTTTGAAAGATCGTGTGGTTTAAAACTAATTGCTGTTTGCGGAAAGCCTATAGAGTCAAGTCGCCCATTTCTTCTGCAGAGTTTCGAAAAACTAAAACGAAAAGATAAAGAGGCTAAAACGAAGTGGACAAACAGTCTAAATTGCTAGACTAAAACGAGGCACCTTCATTGACAGAAAGGAGCAAACAGAGCTATTATGTGACCAGCCTAAATGCCATTTTCCTGGCCTAGATTTTAGCATATTCAATCATTCTTTAAATAGGTGAAATATAATGGCCAACTACACTACTGTGATCATTAGTCTCATCACATGCTTAAGATGTGAAGCACTGCACCCTTTGAACTGCCCAAGTCCGTTTGAACTCCATTAACCCAATTAAAAGCACATTAACAAGCGAATACGCATTAAAAAGCGAGATCTGCTACTACAGAGCCAAGAGATGTCCAAATAGTCAGCGTGATAGTGTGAGTTTAAGTTGTCACTTCTTTTATGTAAACATACAGATTAAAGGGATAGTTCACCCAAAAATGAATATCCTGTTGTCATTTCATATAAAGTCATGTCGTTCCAAACTAATTTATGATTTTTGTTTTTGCAGATATTTTCCTGAATGTTTGTAATCAAACAGTTTTGGTTCCCTTTGAATTACATTGTATATTTGTCTATATTTTGTCCATACTGTTTGATCACCAACATTCTTTAAAGTATCGTACGTTTAACAGAAGAAAGGATTTTCATTTTTGGGTAAACTATGCCTTTAAAGGTGCAGTATGTAATATTGACAGCTACCGGTAAATTCAGAGTATTGGAGAAAGTTGCTTCCGCCCTTCCTTCTCAGACTCAACACACATGCAGGTTGCCAGATTGAGGACTCGTAACAGGAACGAACGAAACGGTCAATGGAAACAACGAGCCTTACCCGGCAAGTTGATGTATTGATTTATCTGCGTATTAACATTGCTCTGGTCATAGAGCTTTTTAAATGAATGCTGAGGCTTTTTATGTTGGGTAAAATCTGCTATTTCTGACCCAGTTCGTTTGCTTGCTTCCATGGCTGCAATACACAGTTTTCTACCAACTGGCAACCCAGGGTGTCGAAATCCAATTGGGTAAACTGGCAGTGGGTGGAGTCACACAGACCAAAACAAAAACAGACATCCCAACACAGAACACACATTGAATGACTGGCTGTACCATTGTTTTTGTTTTTTTTAACTTGGCATGTTTCCCAAATATCTGCAAACATATAGTATTTTTACTTTTCAGTATAGTCAAAATAGGTTTCTGTATAAACACTGATGATTTTAACGTTGCTCTGTTGCCTGACACAAAAACTAAGTGCTCAACCAATGGTGTGAGAGTTCGGGGCAGGACTATATGTTTGGCAGAACAATGGTAGATGTGCGAGTTTAGAACGGTCATTATTTTATCAATTACTTTTGAAACACTAACAGCTCAGAAATGCATCCAAACATATCAAAAGTGCAAACAGAGTCAGTCTGTTCGCAATAAAGCCGGGCTCCCTTGTATCCGCTGAAATTCCGGACTTGATAATGATTCGTTTACTGCTAAGAGAACAATCCTGCGCATCAATAAACCTCCACTCAATTATCATCCGATGCTGGTGGAGACAGTCCAACTATAACTTACTTGAGTTCATTCATTCTGCAACGAGCCAGCGATCAATCTCACACCTGCAAATGAAAACGGATGTACACGACCAGACCCACTGGAGAAACTAATGACGGGAGTCTGCCGTTAATAAATAGGGTGTCAAATTATCTGAGTAGGTGGATGGTGCGAAGATATGACTTCTCTTTGCAAAGGGAAGTGAGAGACATAAATAGAGGAAGTACTATGTTCAGTCAGACTGTTTGTTCATTTGTCTAGCCTGCTTTCAATACAGTTTCAAATCGACTGAATAGTTGGATTTTTTTGGCCTCCTCGTTATCTTTATGTAAAGCATCCAAGAAAATGAAGTTTTCTTTGATCTTAGCAAAAGGAGAAAAGGAACAGAATAAATTTGCGGGGAACGTTCGTGATTTTCCATCTGTGACCGTATTTATCATTTGGGTGGGTCCCTGACCCTCCACTGCGCTCAGGTGAGCACTGGTTGCAGGAGACGTAAAATAATAAATGGCTTAATTTCAGGGCTGAATCTGGGTCATTCTCTGCCATCTCTCACAGGCTTTTGCCTTTGCGCCAAGGCCAGCTGTGTTCATGGCCATTATCAATCTCAGCATTGATCTCTTCTGCACTATTTAACTGTTGTGTGTGAGGCGGCTTGAAAAATGTCACAAATGACAAATGTGGCTCATAATGAGCATCTTGAATGTGAACTCATAAAGCCACACACACACAAAGATATAGAAATATATTTTTGAAATTTAATATATAATTTTTTTAAATTTTATATATACATCTCTCTCTCCCTGTTGCGTTACATTTTAACATTGTCCGTCATTTTGATGGACAGGGTCGTAAAAATTCTGTCAATCTATTATTACCCTTCATTTTAAATTTCATATTTTTTCAGATTTCTGGTTTTCCTTGTCTTTAGTGTGTTATGTAGCTATTTGTGCATGCATAAGATCTGCAGAGTTGCAAAGCTCAAAGTCTCCTACAAAATGATTTATTCTATCCAAAAGAGAAGGCTGATCCAGACCGGGCTAAAACGGCTGATTCAAACACGCCCCCACATGTCTACGTCTCGATGTGGAAATATTTGTGTAATGCCACCCAAATATTCACGCAAAGAAAGAAGCCGTGGTTTTAGTAACTGCAGTAGTGTTGATGCAACCATGACAGGGAGATGCTGTGTTTCTATGCGAAAGCAAAAGCACTATATTTGGCCTTCAGAAAGTAGATGCATTTAGAAATCATTGGCTAAGATTTGTTTACAACAGAACAGCACAACCCAAATGTTCAATTTGTGCAACGCATTTTATGGACGACAGTTTCGTGAACCTACATGGCTGGCTGTCCACAAAGGCTATTTCTAAAAAAAAAAAAATGGGTCAGTGTTTTATTATTAGTTTAAGTATTTGCTATTGACTGTTCAAATGCGGAGTTTTGCGCGTAACGCGTCGTGTGTGTGGTGAACAGGGTCCCATCACAGCGGAGTTTTCAGCCCGTCAGAAATTGTCTTAACCACGGCTTGTGTGCAAATACACATCAGGGCTCGCAAAATCGCTAGCCCGACGTCCCGGGGCTATTGCGTCTTCCAGTCGGGCTACCAAAATGTATCACTGCCCTGCCCGACGGGCTACCTTAAATACAGGGTTCCTAAGCAACGTTCGCTCCAAGCTGAGCGCCCGCGCGATCGGGCAGAAGAAATAATGTGCCTCGCGTGCACAAAAATGAGTTGGGAAGCCATTTGATTGAATGCCCGCCAGTAAAAGGAAAATAATAGCAATGCTCAGGCAAACCGCTATAGAGCTGATGTCACGACAGAGTTAGAACCGGTTTCATAGAAAGAGAACGATGTGCACCAAATGAGTCGCTGTAGAAACTGAATACTTCAATGGTTGCGGTGCGCTCAACACGAGAGACAAATGTCCTCATGTATTAAAGAAGAGTGGCTTGATTAAGTGCTGGAAATAGCAGAGGATGGACAAAGAACGGTAACAAAACTCTGAGACATGTACAGTCACACACAAGAGTATTGTACAAACTGTACTTCATAATGATGTTTAGACAGCTATAGAAGAATTCATGTGTTCATGTTTTTTTATATTTAACTTACAGATCTCATCTCAAGTTTTGCTTCAGTTTGTATTCTATTCTTTTCTATTCTATCAGTTTAAATAGTTTGTTTTGATAATATATTATGTTAGGTCTATAGACTCAAAAACAAGGTCAATTATTTATCAGGTTTTTGACTGAGTCTCTTGCTCATCAAGGCTGTATTTATTTCAAAAATACAGAAAAAACTGTGAAATATTATTGCAATTTCTAATATCGGTTTCCTTTTTTAATACCTATACTTTAAAATAGTATAAATTCCTGTGATCAAAGCTGAATTTTCAGCATCATAACACCAGTCTTCAGTGTCACATTAACCTTCAGGAATCATTCTAATATTCTGATTTATTATCAGTGTTGAAACTGTTGTGCTGCTTCATATTTATTTGGAACCTGTTTCTCTTTTTTCTTTGATTCTTTGATTAATAAAAAGTTTAAAAGAACAGCATTTATTCAAAATAGAAATATTTTCTAACAATAGAAGTCTTTACTATCAATTGTATCCATTTAACACATCCTTGCTGAATAAAGTTTATTTAACTTTCTTTAAACGTTTATAAAGTATCTTTAAAAAAAGAAAACAATTTCTGACCCCAAAATTTTGACTAGTTTATATTGTAACAAAATCTCTATTTTGACTAAACGCTGTTTGTTTGAACTTTTTGTATTTTAAAAACATCATAATACAGTATAAAAAATACAGTATAAAAAAAAGAAAAGCAGTACAACTGTTTCCAACATTGATTAAAAATCAGCGTATTAAAATGATTTCTAAAGGATCACGTGACACTGAAAATACTGCTTTGCTTCACAGGAATTAATTACATTTTAAAGCATATTAAAATAGAAAACATTTATTTTAAATTGCAATAATATTTCACAATATTATTTTGTGAAATAATATTCAGTATTTTTTATCAAATAGATACAGCCTTGATGAGCATAAGAAACCTCTTTAATAAACTTTTGATCCAAACTTTTGAACTGCAGTGTATTGTTCAGTAAAAACGTTTTCTCAGGTAACCTAAAATGTACATCATTTAGTCACATCAAGGGTCAAAAATAGCACATTAAAGTTAAAAGTTACACACTTTTTGTGTGCATGCTGTACAGGTCTGGTATAAAGAATGCTATTGCTCAGGTGCCCGAAATGTCCACCCAAAAGATTTTCACATTTTTCCAAATTGCCTTAAATAGATTAAGAATTCTGCAGATACCTTGTAAATAGTAAAATAAAACTCTTTCCTTGATATTCGTTGATATTTGTGTATTGACATTTATGGTCTTTATTTTATTTGGGCTAGTTAAATTAATTTTCGGGCTACCAAAATCTGAAGAGTACCTGCCCGAAGGGCACAATTTAGCGAGCCCTACATACGAGTATCAACACGGTCTGTCACGCAACTCTGTTCCCCTTTCAGGCTTGAACTGATGGTAAAACTAACTTGAAAGCTGAAGTTCGCGATTATAGTGAGGGGCGTTACATTTCCGATGCGTGCTTGTGTTGTTCGGCCAATCACAATGCACTGGGTCAGTTGGCCACAGAGCAGACTGTGCTTGTCGGAGGGAGGGGCTTTGTAGAAAACGAAATGCCATATAATCAATGGTTAAATATTAGGGGGGAAAAATCTGTTTCATAGAGACATCAGTATATTGGTATCAGTGATACTTGCCTTCAATCATAAAAAAAAGACGCCACTAACAAATATTTAAAATGTACTGTATTTATGATGTTTGTACATTAGTTTGAAGATTGCATGTGAAATTATTGCAATATAAAAGTATATTTAAAAACTTTAATGTTAGGTGAGATTTTTCACACGCAAAGAAAGAGAGAGAATGAGAAAGTCTAACATACCATTCATGTAAACAATATTGTGTGTTTTATTTTCCTGTCAAAATAATGAGTTCATTTGGAATTTTAAAGCAACCATAAGATACTGCCGGTTTCTCCGGTAGTAGGCGGAACTAATGCGCAAACGACAATCTCATTGGCTGGCGCTCACCTATCATTGTCCCTGTTTGGATTACAGCAAATCAGTTTGAGTGAACGCAGACAACGTGATTAATATTCATGAACCCACCGGCTCTTTAATCCTTAGTGCATTTTATATTGTTACTAGTAATCGAATTTGTGGTATTATTATCTTATCAGTACTGTTAGTTTTTCCCCCCGGTTTTTAATTTTCCCACCACCAGCCCTAACTTCAGTTAAAATGACTAATATGCATTTATACATGGTTACAGAATTTTAATTCAAATCACTAAAATTCTTTCATTAAATAATGCTTGATTATGTCATATTACAATGCTTGACTAACTGATGAGCGTTCTTTCAGATATTTAAAAAGCTGTGCCTTTTTATAAGCATAAGCTTCAAGAAGCTTAAACAAGCAGAGTGACGTTGCGATAGTGTTGCTGTATTTAAATTTTTGAGAACTTGACTTTATTTTAGTTTACTGCCACATTAGCATCACAGGCTATTTCATGGCAAACAAAGATTATACATTAGAAAACATTACAGTAGTACGCAACGAAACAAATTAAAGCAATTATAAAACAAACTTTTGTACATAAAATTCTATAAAATTCTTTAAATTTACTTTTGAAAAATGGTTTTTCTTGGTTAAATTTTTGGGAAAAATCAACCTAGCTGTCTCTGTACACTGTCCTTGGATAAAGAGAGTAAAATGCTTGAGCTTTAGACAGGGTTTATACAGTTTAGAAAAGTGAAATTCAAGCACTTTTCAAAAACTTAAGGTACCATCTGTGCTTTTCAAGGGCGAGGTAGCTGATAATAAACTTATAAGGGAAGGAAAAAAATAAAGCATTTTCAATGACGATACTCAAAATTCAAGGACTTGAAAACAATGGTTGAAATCAAGCATTCTCTGCATGAAGCCTATTCAGAGAGGACATCAGCGGCATTACCTCCTGTCCGGTGAGGAAGAGCAGCACATCTCCCTCATCTTCCTCACACATGTGGATCTGGATGACCGTGCGAATGGCCGCTTCCAGGTAGTCCCTCTCCGGCTCGGGCGTGTAGAAGATCTCCACGGGATGCGTCCGGCCGGGAATGGTCAGCAAGGGGCAGTTGTCGAAATAAACCTGGAACTTTCCGGCGTCCAGAGTGGCGCTCATTACGATGACCTGGGGAGAAATAAATAGACTGCATTGGATTTTGAACAGACACCATTTCACACAGCATTTGGTAAAAGTAGCTACGCTTTGCCGTGTCGACAGCGAGCACATCTCATTCTCTCTGGGAACATTATGATTGTAATGAAAGAAGAGGTCCACCTGGCACCTTTCCACATCATGACGCGTTATAATTGCTCTTAAAGCATTTTAAACTTTAAAGCTGCATGGGGACGCGGAGCTGAGGGATCACTTGGAGTCACCAAGACCTTATTTAACAGTCTCTGAACACATGTATAACCTTTGATTTGTTCCTGACAACAAGTAGTCATTACCCATCTGCTTTATGAGAATCTCTCCAGCACATTTCAGCCATAAAACTCGCCGCGCTTCTGCTCTCCTTGGGCTGATGGCGTTCAAATGGGCTGACCCAGCAGCAGCCGCTTCACCTCCACTAGAGCGACTAGAGCGACTGGCTTTTCCGCATTTCTGAGTGCAATGGCTACGTTTGTCTTCAAACAAACGAACACGCAGTCCACACTCTCGCAGAATTATTTGCGTTTGTTAAGAGAACAATTTCTCCCGGCTCAGCATGATTTGGCTTCAAATCTGACCTTTCTCTCTTTTCTGTTACAAACAGTTATTCATTCCAACAGCAAAGGGACGAATGCTAACGTGTATACAGAAGTGTGTTAATCAAATATATGTAAATGCACACAATATTCAGTTTCTGGAAAATATCACCTTATTCATCATATATTCAGAATCCAAATTATTTGATAGTTAATGCGTGTATTATTTTGCTTTACAAATTGACCTCCACAACTTGTGGTTAAAAAACTCTGTTTATGAAATGAAACCTGGACATCCGGGAACAAATCTTTTATGCAGGAAAAGTTTGAATGCGATTCATCTTCGATTATGAACGAAGGAACTTGATTTTATCCATCCGTTGCATAACTGAACGCAGTCTTCCAACGTAAACTTGGATTGTGATTTATTTATTTTTTATTAAACATCATGGCAAAAACAGTTTAATGAAATGCATGGATGAATTGTTTGCAATAAGATCATTAAGATACATTAGAAATCAAGGTGAATTTCCATTTCATGCAGACCTAAATATTCTTCCCCTCATGTCCTCCAGTTTATAAGAACTACAAGGTGGTGCAAGCATACGATCAGCATGACATACCTTAAGGTCGGATCTCTGACGGACCACTTCTTTGAGGACACCCATCAGGATATCTGTGGCTAACGTGCGCTCGTGAGCCTCATCGAGAATAATGACACCGTATCGCTCCAGCAGTGGGTCGTTCATAGCTTCACGGAGTAACATACCGTCTGTCATATATCTGTAAACACAAGACACGTTCATTCATTCATCTTTATCTCAGGTGTCACCAAAAAAAGACCAAATGTCATTTGTCCAAAAGTACCTACACTACGATTCATCTTGGAAAACCACATACACGTTTAAATCTTTGTTTTCTACCAGAACTATAACTTACTTCAGTATGGTCTTTGCAGAGCTACAGTCCTCAAATCGGATGGAGTATCCGACCTCCTGGCCCAGCATGACGTCCATTTCATCTGCCACTCTCTGAGCCACACTCATAGCTGCCACCCTACGTGGCTGTGTACAAGCCACGCCGCGCTTAGTGCCGGCAAGGGCCCTCACCATGTCCACACACCACTGAGGGATCTGAAAATGAAGACCAGTTCATTAATGTGCTTTAATTAATGCTGTGTTTCTCTGGTCTTCCCTTAAACAAATTAATAAGTTCATTGGTTAACATGCCGCCAGTCACAAGCTCGTCAGAAAGCCTCTCGGGACGGTTGTGAAAAAGGACACACCAGCTTTGGTTGCCTGAGCCTGTTAGCAGGCAGCATAATTTAAAATATGAGAAACGAGAGCAGGGAAATATTTGATATGCAAAGGATTAATATTCAGACATGTGATAAGCTAAGGACAAAATATAATAATTTTACACTCATTCAATATGACTTTACAACAATAATAATGGCAACAACAATTACTGTTATTATTCTAAATTCTTTATTAAAATACAAATTAAATCCAGAAAAAAATTGCACAAAAAAAAAAAATATATAAAACAGCAGCAACACCATTAAATAGTTTTACAGCAGAATAGTAATACTTCATTGATTTTAATCATTCAAAATACCTGAATTTCTACTGACTGAAGTTTTAACTGAATTAATACTTGAATTATTATAATTTAATTTTTTATATTAAATATATTATTGCTGTTGTTGTCATTTTTCAAAAAAATATTGTTCGTACTATTAAAAATACAATTTAATAATAATAGAAAAAATAAAACGACATAATAGAAATAATAATGGTAACACTTTATTTTAGGGTCTCTTAATTAGTTGCTTATTAGCATGCATATTACTAGAATATTATTATAATATTAGCCATTTTTTAGTAGTAATTAAGCACATATTAATGCCTTATTCAACATGAATACTTATTCTTCATCCTAATCCTACCCAACACCTAAACTTAACAACTACCTTACTAACTATTAATAACCAGCAAATTAGGAATATACTGAGGGAAAAGTCGTAGTTAATAGTAAATAATTCTAAAGTGTTACCATAATAATAATAATAATAATATTTTAGAGAACCGTAAGATTATAAAACTAATATTTATGGCCATTTTAATTTCTTTGCTTTAAAAATGTTCAACTGCAGAGAAACCTTATAGCTCCTTTTATTGAGAACAGCTTTATAAATGACCCATTACAAATTTGGGAAGATGGTTGGTGCACGTGACATTTTTTTAAAAGCATGTTATGTGTGACCCAAACTCTCAGCGCTCACAGTCACGAAGCTTAAGTACAGCAATATAATTAAATCACAGACTTAATTTGATAACTGCACTTTCATGCTTTAACCCAGGTTTAGGCTCTTACTGTTTTCTTATGATGAAGAACAATCTAAAACACAAATCAGCTTTTCCCCAAACCTAATTAATACCTTTAATATCCACTGTTGAAAGATCTCTGAATGCACGGAGCTTCTGGCTACAGAGGCCAAAGCAAGGTCTTTTGTGGAAAGCTGTAAAGCATAAGGAAACCCTTGTTTGGTCTAACCTGTGTGGTCTTTCCAGAGCCTGTCTCTCCAACGAGCACAAAGCTCTGATGCCGGTTGAGGATGTCATTAAAACGTTCCTTGTACTCCCAGACGGGCAGCTGCAGCCTCTTCTTGAGGATCTCGTAAAAGCGTGGCGTGTGAGGCAGGTTGGTAAAGGGGTTGATCTGCTGATTCATGGCCGTCTGCTTCAGCGTGAGCATACCGCCGCCGGGCACGCCAGAGCTGAGGGACACGGCGGGCACCTTGCTGTCTCTATCCCGGTCTCGGTCTCTGTCGCGGTCTCGATCCCGATCCTTCGACCGGTCATCCCGATCTCTGTCACGGTCCTTACTGATAGCGAGACAAATAATAACACAAGGATTTAGTTTCCTGGCAAAACGTTAGTGTTCAAAATTAATGCATTAATAACGCAAATTAATTTTAACGTTAATAATTGTATTAAAGTGTGATTATGCAGCGTGCATTTTCTGTTCGACCCGTGGCCTAGCCCATAGTTGGAGAAATGGAGATGCACAATGTTGCCAACTAGATTTAGCGACTTCTTTTTCTCCAAAAGAGCGCCTAGCGACACATCTAGTGACTTCTTGAACAAACCTTATTTAGTTTTTAAGACCCATAAAGGTTAACATCTTGGAAGGGAGAGCTGGATATAGTCTTAAAGGGACGTGTTTTAGTCACTGTTTCATATTCATGACACTTCTATAATTACATTGTGTACTAAGACTGACGGAAAATGAAAAGTTGCGATTTTCTAGGCCGATATGGCTAGGAACTATCCTCAGCGGGCGCAGTGATATTACTCAGCGCCTGAAAGTAGTCCCCAGCTAGGTAACTAGTTATGATATAGCTGGGGACTACTTTCAGGTAATATCACTGCGCCTGCTGAGGATAGTTCCTAGCCATATCGGCCTAGAAAATCGCAACTTTTCATTTTCCGTCAGTCTTAGTACACGATGTAACTACAGAAGAGTCAAGCTTTAAATAGGAAAATTATCGAAACGCTTTGGTCATTTTTGAGCGAGATGCTAATGGTCTAATCCGATTCAATATCTATGCTAAGCTAAAAGTGCTACCCGGAGATCGGCTGAATGCATTCAAAAATGGTAAAACTGAACTGTTTAACTCTTGGGGAGTTATAAAATGAGCCTATTTCCAAAAAAGTGGAGTGTTCCTTTAATACCAAACTATGAGCAACTAATAAAATAAACACACACACACATATATATAAATAATACAATGTCACTGGAACCATAAGATAAACAAAGCAGGCCGCGCTTTAGCCGTATGCAGCCAAAAATCAGCCTCATTAGCATAAATTCGCAGGAATTACACTCACATCCCAAACACTAAACATTTGACTTTTTTCTAGTTAAGTTATTTTTTTGCGCTTCAGAGCCTAACGTTAGTTCGGCAAACTCACGATTACACAACATATCTACACTCAACATGATCCGCTGCACATTTAGCGGCCTATCTATGCTTCACACAGGCTTCATGTCTGCTTCTTTACACAAGAATATAAAGTAATTTACTCAAGAATATAAAGTAATAATTTACTCCAAACACAGAGGAATGTAAACAGAGCCTGTTGTTCGTCAAAGCGACGCAGCGCACGTGCTAGCATCAGCCACAAAGACTCACGCGCTTCTGTGCAAACAACGCGCTTTCCTGCTACAATAACCTCTTATGAAAGCAACCGAGCATTTTAGATACAATATTGATCAGCAACGATGTCACTATCTGTGCGATATTTAAACCACACCAGCACAAGTGTGTGAGCATGCTAGTATGCTAACATGCTAAAACACTCCTCAAGCTCAACATACCCGTCAAATGACCTCTTCTTGCTCGACGAATAATCATCACCTAAATCCAAACGATGCCGTTTTGACATCTCGTAATAGAAATATTAATAAGGCAAAAGAGAAAAGCGTTTGTTCGGTTACTCCAGAGCACCCGCTGCTCTCTCTCTCTCTCGTGCACGGCGAAAAGACAAGATGGCGACCGGAAGTACTTACCGCATCATTATTATCTCAAGTACACTGCAGCAGACACCTCTGTTCGTGCATGTTATTCAGTGGAGTTCACAGTATATGTTGGCGTAGGATGCAAGAGATAATGCACGTATGTTGCTTGTGTTCTGCATGTAGTACCGAAGGATATTATATCTAGCGGCGGTAGTTCCGGCGTTCACCGCGTGGGGCGCTACAGAGTTCGTCTCACTGGATTTTCTTTGCGAGCCATAATTTAATGATTTTTTAACTGTAGTTAAAAGGAACAGCCTGTTGTTTTATTTTCATTAAAAAGCACATATAAAATATGTTTACCTTCTATGTGATATTGAATAACACACTGGAGTGTAATCAGTATACTTACATGTGCTTTAATATGTTAATCAAAATATTTATTTCAAATGTAGCCTACTTTAAGTAAATTGTTTCTATTTATTTTCTTATATATATATAGTTTTTTTTAAGAAAAAGGGGCCTTTTATTTCACTATATGCATCTGCAAGTAGTTTAAAAATACTTTTAAGAGTTCTAGTAAATTACAATTCAATTCACGTTTATTTGTATAGCGCTCTTCATGATGCAAATGACTGCAAACTTTCTACATTATATTTAGGAGTTGTTTATCAGAGGTGAGTATGACAAGGTGATGTCCACACGGCAGAGAAATGTACAGTAAAAATCATGCAGTTAGTTAATGATATGTATTCAAACACATGCTGAACACTAGCAGCTATGATTACATGCTGCGATTAAACTTGGTATATGTTGTTCCAGGGTTAGCATCATCTGAGGTCCTCTGAGGGGTTGGCATCATCTCTTCTCAGGTCTTTGTAAGGGCTGGATCCAGACTGAAGCTTCTGTAATTAGTTACCATGGGATGCCACAGAAGAAACATTAAAAGAAAAATTAGCATGGCTTCTATTCCAACCAAGCAAAATAATTATGTGCATTTGATCAGATGTAACTGATCAAGGCTAAAGAGATGTGTCAGAGCAACAGATAGAGTGTGTCTGAACCCTGAACGTAATCAGGAAGGCTATTCTAGAGTTAAGGAGCCAAATGTGAACAAGCTCTACTTCCTTTAGTGGATTTTGCTGTCCTAGGAACTACCAAAAGTTTTGCGACCTTAGGGAGCGTGCTGGATTGTAGCGTGGTAGAAGACTAGTTAGGTACGCAGGAGCTAAACCATTTAGGGCCTTAAAATATAGTAATATTTTGTAACTATTACGGAACTTAATAGTTAGTAAAATTGGGGTAATATGATCATATTTTCTTGACCTGGTAAGAACTCTAGCCGCTGCATTTTGGACTATCTGTAGCTTGTTTATTGAAGATGCAGGACAACCAGCTAGCAGTGCATTACAGTAGTCCAGTCTAGAGGTCATGAATGCATCAGCTTTTCTGCATCAGAAACAGGTAACATGTTCTGCAGCTTGGCAATGTTTCTAAGATCCTTTAATTTCATTTAATTTCTTTACTGTCCTTGATAGAGGATATTTGTTTCTAAGATGAAAGAATGCTGTTTTTGTAACATGGGAAATCTGAAGTTGCTGTCTAATAAAACACCCAAATTTTTGACTGTATGGAAGTAACAGTACATCCGTCTAGATGCAACTTGTAATCTAAGAGATTCCATGTACAGTTTTTTTGTTTGTTTTTTTTGTCCAATAAGTAATATATCTGTCTCATCTGAATTTAATAGGAGAAAATGATTGGCACACTTTATTAGCTTAGATAATTTATAAAAATATAAATCATTTTTAGCACACTTTATTAGCTTAGATAATATAGAAGTTTCATCTGGTCTTGTGGAAATATATAGTTGAGTATCATCAGCATAACAATTGAAACTAATCCCATATTTTCTAATAATATTACCAAGGTGCAACATGTATATTCAGAATAGCAGAGGGCCTAGGACAGATCCTTGCAGCACTCCATACTTTACTGGCATTAATTGAGATGATTCCCTGTTTAAATACACAAAGTGGTAGCGATGGGACAGGTAGGATCTAAACCATCTTAAAGCCTGTCCTTGAATAACCGTATAGTTTTGTAATCAATAGGAGTATGTCATGATCAAATCTTTCCCTGGAGGACCAATCTGCTGCAGAGTTTAGCTCCAATGCTGATCAAACTCACCTACCTGTGATTTTCTAATGATCTTGAAGACTCTGATTAGCAGCTCAGGGGCCCGTTTCAGAAAGGAGGTTAAGTGAAAACTCGGAGTATGTTAAGCCTGAAATCAGGGAAACTCTGGGTTTTCTGTTTCAGAATGGGAGGTTTGTCAAACCTGGGAAAGCAGGGTAAGTCAAGCCCGTTTCTGAAAGAGAGGTAACTTATACTCAGAGTCAGTTACTGTGGTAACTTACTCTGTGAACCTAACCTGGTCGGGAGCAGGTTTTCTTTGGTAAACCCAGAGTTTCTTTCCGTCTCCTCCCCCTTTTTAAAGTGTAAGCGATGTTTTAATACCGCATTCATTTATGCTGCAAAATTGCCTTTCTTACTGAGTATTTTTGTCTTATTTCAAGTACAAACGTTTAAAAATTCTTAAGTTAAGATGCATTTTCTATAGATGAAAAATGATCTAGATATTTAGTCTTGTTAAAATATAAAATTGTTCTCCATAGGGTAAGAAAAATAATCTTAATGCAAACGGAAACAAGAATAGGCTATTTTTTTATTTCTTACCCCATTGCCAGATAATTTGGAAAATAAAATAAAAAATCACTTAAATATTTTGTTTTCCCTTCATGGAAACAAGACTAAATACCTTATAGCCTATTTATTTGAGCGGTACCATTTTAAATGGTAGTTTTCTTTACAACATCAGAGATGCAGAGCACATTATAAGTCCTGTATGCAGAATTTAAGGAAAGTGTGCATCGCTCTCACGCTCTTTCTGATAATTTTTTTCCTGGGCACAAATCCGTCCAAGAGGAGTATCTCAGGACTGTAGGTCAGTGGTGTAGAAATCGGTTTAAATGAGGATAATCTGATAAATGACGTTCACTTGATAACATCTTTCTGTGACCTCTGGAAGTAACCCAAAATAATCAGAATTTCCTTCAGGATTTCCAGTGTGCTTGGATGCACTGATGACAAGCATATCCCCATCATCACCCCTTCTGAAACCGATTATTACTGTATGGAATGGAAGGATGCCAGATGGAGGGGTAGTACGAGCCATAACCACCACCACAGCTGTTAAACTAATTATTCACAATTTTCTGGTCATCTTTATTTCCTAATACAAAAGCAAAAGTTATTCTTTTTACTTTAGAATTTTAGAAATCTTCCAATACTTGACCATCTCTTCATCTGTCAGTGGTGCAGGTGCAGGTTCTCAATCTGCCTTCTTGCTGTCGACAAATCAGTAGTTAATTTTATTACTCTAATTAAGAAATGTAACAGGTTGGATTAGAAAATATTTAATTATGTGAAAAGAGTGTTTTAGACTATGTGGAAAAAGCTGCAGTGCATTGAAATAGACATTTAATGATATTTAATAATGTAAAATGTTTGTAAAGTCATTTAGCCCAAACCCATGAATCTTTCATGTTTAAAGCTTTACCTTGATTGAATTGTGTTTTTATACTTCATTTTAGCTGCTGCCACGTTCTTGTTTCGTTTTCCTTTTCTTTTTTTTTCTTTTTTTGTGGCCATGAGATATCATTAAAATGAATATTAGTTAAATGATTTACAGTTTTCACCTCTGATATTATATCGGTTATTAAGTTATAGACAGTTATTAAGAATTCATGTTAAGCATTGATGGAGGTACGCGCGCTGACGTCTTTTTGACGGGAGCTGTTGCCATGGTGAATCGTGATCATGACTCTTCATAGTCTTAGTGCACGCGCTTAACTCAGAGTCAACCTACTTAGAGTTGAGTAAACTAACTCAGTTCAGCTATTCTGTAACCGAAATCTCAGAGTTTCCCATCTCAGAGTAAGTCAACTCAGAGTTTCCCATCTCAGAGTAAGTCAACTCAGAGTTCAAGTTTAAACTCAGAGTTGGTTGAACCTCCTTATTGAAACGGGCCCCAGGTGTGTTTGATTAGGGTTAGAGCTAAACTCTACAGCAGGGTTCCTCAAATCTTACCCTGGAGGTCTAGTCTGCTGCAGAATTTAGCTCCAACCCTGATCAAACTCATCTACCTGTGATTTTCTAATGATCTTGAAGACTCTGATTAGCATGCTCAGGTGTGTTTGATTAGGGTTAGAGCTAAACTCTGCAGGAATGGTCCAGATTTGAGAATCCCTGCTCTACAGGAATGGGCCAGATTTGAGAATGCCTGATCTATAGTGTCAACCACAGCACCAAGATCAAATAAAACTAGCAATGAAATGCAGCCTTGGTCTGATGCAAGAAACAAGTCTTTTGTAATTTTAACAAGTGCAGTTTCTGTGCTATGATGGGGCCTGAAACCTGATGGAAATATTCATTTCTTTTTTTTTTTTCTTGCAGGAAGGAGCATATTTAGCCATAAAACATGAGATGGGTCTGTAATTTGCCAGTTCACTAGGATCTAGTTGTGGTTTCTTAATAAGAGGCTTAATAACCGCCAGCTTGGAGGGTTTTGGGACGTGACCTATAGATAAAGACGAGTTAATATTGAGAAGTGGTTCTTCTGCTTCAGTAATTTAGTGGGTAATAAACATTGTTGGTTTGGATGAAGTGAAAAGTTTATTTAGCTCTTAAATTAAAAGTGCACATTCAATACAATTATGTGCTTACAGGAGTACACAGGTTTTATCTACATTTATGCTTTTCAGAGAAAAGTCATTCCGGTTTACAACAGCATGCTGTCATGGGTTGAGGGCTATAATGCAACCCAGTCTCACGGCAGTTCGAATGACACACAATCAAGGAGATCCTCAGAAGTCTTTTTAATATAACTCAAAACATGAAGTAGAGGAAAATACAACCACTCTCTTACAACAACTCAAAACAAACGGAAACAGAATCAATGCAAGAAAAAAGGGAATGGAAAAGTAAGGCTTTAATACAAAGCAGAACAAAGGAAGAAGCAAACAAGACACACCTGAACTGAGGATTCAAATTAATCAGTGGCCGTTGAAACAAACAAGCAGGCAACTGAGGAGAATTAAACTAGAAAACTGACAGACATGAACAGAACAGGGAAACGGATCAGAAACGAACAGAAAACAGACGCATGCAGGTGAGTAAATAACTGAATGTTTATTTCTGGATGAGCTATCACTTTCAGTATGAAACTACAAGATGTCTCAGACGTAAATTATCTACGTATTATCACAAGTCTGATGATACTGCCTGCTGCAAATATCAAATTTTTATGCAGATTTGTATGTGAAGATTTGAGAATGGAAAGTGATTTCTCAGAAATCACTTCAGTATTATTCAACGTTTAGTCAACAGTTCATTTATGTCTACCCAAAATATAACTGGGAAATCATCAAAACCTGTACTGGCATCCCTTGAGAGTATCCTGAATGAAGTCTCCGGATGTACTGAGCTCTTGTACCTCTCAGACAGCTCCTGTACATTCAGACTATGATGATATACTGCAATGAATCAGCTAGAGCAGAAGACAATCATTGCCGTCGACACAGGTAATTACACAGCCTAGGCATGGCTAACAAGCTACATAATAGCAACTGGATCATTGCTCGCGGCTGGGAATTGATGGTGATGGGAAAAACAAAGTTAACGTTAACAAGACTTTGCACTGCTCTCTGTATAAATCTGAAATACAGGGCATTTTTATTTCTGCTTTCACAGACAATTAAATAACAGGCCAGTTGCATGTGAAATAGGCTTGTCAGGCTTAGCAGTCTGCAGAAATGGTTTCTTGAAACGGAAGAACTGTGAGATATTCACTTAGTTCATTATGAATATGAAGTGTGGTTAGGAATGAACTGCAAGTGGGATTGCATTTACAGAGCATGTTGATGGCTTTGTAAGATAACTAACAATTAAAGCACAACTAATAACAAATGCAACTCTTTTGTAACATGCTGTGCTGTAAACCCTTTACCTAGTTTGGTGTTCCTGGTCAACAATGACCAGACTTTTAATAATTGCTTGTAAATCTCTCATTGTGTTCTAATACTTCCAAATCCTGGATTCAATCTTTTTGTCAACTTGTCTTTCAGTTAGCACAGGTTCTGTATTTCTTTGTGGATTTCTTTCTTTGATTTCAAAAAACAGATCAACGAGGCCTATGATCAATCATTTCCAAAACAAATACAAAACCTGCTCCTGTTTAAAAAATAAAATGTAAAGGAAAATTTAAAATACACACAGAACACCTGCAAAAATATAAATAATTTCTTTGCATTAATACAGTACATTGTGCTCACTTTTTAAGTGTACTTAAATTTAAGAAACAGTCATGAAAGTGTCTCTCTTTAAGTACACTTAAGTGGACATTTATTTAGTTAATTTTATATTATCTGCAAGTACATGTTTTTTTATTTTTAAATATACTTTCGAGATTTGAAGCACACTACAAGTGCACATACAATATAAAGCACATTTGGTGTTCATGAGGTTATACAGCAATTAAAACATTTTTTTTTTTTTCATCTGGCTGTGCTAGTTCATGCTAATGCAACTTTTCCCTCTCAAAGCTCCCTGGAAGAAAGTTTTGAAATGTGCCTAATGCAAAGAAGAGAAGAACAAAACTAGGAGCTTTGATGTGCACTCACTAGAACTATTTTCATTGCACCTCCATCAAAAATACTGCACTCTTCTTTTACTGATTCCACTCTTCATTCTAGGCTTTAAACAGCAACATGGAGAAAATCATCCTAAAATTCCCTCTGATATTGCTGGCGCTGCATACAAAGTGGAGAGCTTTCTGACAGCCCTGGTCTTGTGATCGTCGAAGCTCCAAAGCCAGAAGTCGTGGACTTCAACAACACAATCTATGCTACTTGTCAAATGACTCCCGTCCCTAATTTACCACCCAGCCCGCCACAGATCTTTGGGCAGGTGCTCTTCAAGCAGATCTTTCCCAGTGGAACTCTAGAAGTGAAAATCCACCTCCATGGTTTGCCTGCTGACGATCAGCAAGAGCACACCATCCACATCCATCAGTATGGAGACCTCCGTCAGGGATGCGTCACTGTTGGTCCTCGTTACAATCCGCGGGCGGGTGACCATCCCGGTCATCCCGGAGACCTGGGCAACTTTTTCCAAGCAAGGAGTTATAATATTACTTAACATTCTGATGCTCTTTAGGTATTTTGACTGAAAAAAAACCAATGTTTTTTAGAATTTTTTATTTAATCGGAATGGTACAAAATTTGCAAAAACTCATGCACTTAGACACACTCACTAAGTCACACTTCCTTGCAGTCAAAATGAATGCATTGGAAACAACTTGGAAATGAACTTCATCTAGTGGAAACATTTCTTCAAGGTCTAGACCTTAACTGCAATAGTTGTAGTGTTTTCAGTGATATGAAACATTTACGGGTTAGATTTTAACAAGTTGGGGGTTTGCCATGCCAATTTCAGCCACTGTACATTTATGTAAATACACACAATATCAAAGCATTAAACAAAAGAAACAGATCAGTATTAGGGGTTAAGTCTATAGTTTAGCCAAAACAAGGTCCGTAAGTGGTTATAAAGTCGCTCTTAAAATGAACAGTCTTAAGATGCAGTCTAGACTGCTGTACCACTGTGACAAAAGCTATCTCTGTTCCCATTCTGCAAAAGTACTTTGAGCAGATAATGTGAAACTGGGCCAAATATCACATTGCATAACTGTTACCATCAGTGCAATAACAGGATTCATGCAAATAGACTACAATGCTCTTTTATGTCATACTTGTAGTATGACATAGTAAATAAAATAAAAAAAGCGTCTAATTTTTATTATTATATATTTAACTTCCATTGTTTCCAAACTTGTTACACTTAAATGTATGTATTCAAAGCGACAGACACCAGCCAGCAGAAGTGACATGACTTCCACACGCTTGTAAATAATATCTGAAATCCAGAATCCGTCAAGAAGGATTCCTGGCCACTGAGAGACTCGGTTTCATGATTTGTGCTGAACATCCACCGACAGACATCTGCATCAATTCCCAAGGCATAAACAAATCAAACAGAATATAAATAAGGGCATAAAACGCAATATGCCGTGCGCTTCCTCTTAAGGTCTATTTGGGACAGTGCTCTTGAAGGGAGAAGCGCTAAAATAATTGGATGCAATGAATTACTATCAGAAGGGAGATGTGGTGTCTGCTGTGAGAGGCCGCCATGGGCTAAGCAAACAGATTTGAATTTAGGATTAGTGCTGTGCTTGAACTAATAATATTTATGGGAAAAGTCTGAATCGGGATTGCACTAGTGTTTGCCTGATATCGTCAACTAAAAAAGAATTATAATATTTTACTGTGAGTTCATGCATTCAAAGCTGTGCTCTGTATACACTTTCTAATTCATGCACGCCCGACATGCGAGACTGACTCCACCGAAGTCCTTAAATTTTGGTAGATATAAGCTTATAAGCAAAACTATATTTATTACTTTCATTGCTCACAGCTTAGGGCAAAACACAGAACTTTGAGTTGTTATTGTAGTACATTTCTTAAAGGAATAGTTCACTTAAAAAGGACAATTTGCTGAATATGTTTTCACCCTCAGGCCTTCCAAGATGTAGATGAGTTTGTTTCTTCATCAGATTTGGAGAAATGTAGCATTGCATCACTTGTTCACCAATGGATCATCTGCAGTGAATGGGTGCCGTCAGAATGAGAGTCCAAACAGCTGATAAAAACATCACAATAATCCACATCACTCCAGTCCATCAGTTAATGTCTTGTAAAGTGAAAATCTGCATGTTTGTAAGAAACAAATCCATCATGAAGGTCATTTGAACATCAAACCATTTCTTCCGTCCATTATGAGTCCATTATCCTTATCTCATATGGATCAAGAGAAAATATGAACATTATTTTTTAAGAATTAATGAACCCTTGTGCATCAATAAAAAAAGTTACACTTTGAAAATCGGAAGCTTGGGAGCATAGACTTAAATTTAGTCTCATTTTAAAGAAGACCCATGGCAGATTATTGTTGAAGTAAAAAAAGTGAAACCAAAAAAAAAGTTAGGTTTAAGTTTATGAAAATGATTTATGAACAATATTTTATTTTATGAATAATTTATATATTAAACATGTTGAACTCTAAACCTGCTAGAAAATCAAAGCCATAAATCTAAACAAGTTGTGTTCCAAATTTGAGGTTGATATCTCAAAAAATGAGCTTTCAGTAAGATTTTGTTTTTGTACCACATTAGATGCCAGCAAAACTCTGCTGATGCACACAGTGCTTGGATTTGTGATTTACAGTAGAGTTTTTCTTTCTCAAATATATTACAAGAACACACACAATTTTTTATGACAAGCATACAAACCACACTGACATCCATACCAACACACCCACACAAATATAGTGTACACAATTGAGTGGTTCACTTTTTTGTAAAATAGATTTATTAAAGGAAATGAGGGTGGAATATTAAAATTCCAACAAAAATACACACCTGAGCCAAACTTTATGCAGTTAGCATTAACACAGGCAAAATGATAAAAATTAAAAATGGACAAAAATGTCCATAAGTTTGCACAAGGGTTAAAAATAGCATAACCTAACATAAAACTTCCATAACAAGGTTTTCCAGACGTTTTCTTACACATTTCACCTGCTGCTCTGGTGACTTTCTGATCTCTCATGAAACATTGGTATTAGCAAGTTATGCCAAATATAATTAAATGCATGACTTAATTTATGTATTTCAGCTTAATATGCTAATATGTTTAATATTCTGAACCAAATATGCAAAACATATTTTTTTAAAGTAAAATATTTTATATTTTACCAAGAAGATAATTGTTTTCCTTTATAATTTCTCTCTTTCCTTTAATAAAACAAAAGTGGAAAAAAATGACACTTCCATCATCACACTTCCAAGGAAATTCATTATTTTAATTATTTATGAGTAGGAACTTAACAGTACACGCAGGCTTCTCAAAATACATGGGCTCCTGTAAAATGAATCCCTCAAGATTTCACACAACCATGCTCTCACCTGTTTCTGAATATCTTTATGTTTCACGATGAATAATTCAACAGTGTATGCGTACATCCTCCAGTACAAATGCAGCGTTTCTTGTCTAATAGGACCAAAGAGCAAGAGAAAGCAGCTGTTGAATGTGTGTAACAGTGTGCAGACAGTGACTGACGAGCTGTCGATGCAGCGCACAGAGGAGTCGACCAGTCATGTCAAACTCTGCTTTTACTCCTAGTTAAGAAGTTTTACAGTGGAGTGAAAGGCAGTCAGTGGCAGCAGGGGACTCGTCTGTGACAGGAGATGGTGGAGATGACAGCAGGCCGACTCAAAAGATTTGCCTCGTACTCGTGTAGAGATCCTACAGCGCAGGCCCACCCATGACTGAACTAGAGCTGCACTGTAACTAGTGCTCTTTGTCTTGCTTTTATGGTACAAATCTATTACTGGCGTGGTACCCTTTACAAAAGGTACAACTTTGTAGCCTTAAGGGATTCATGTTAGTACCTTAAAGAAACATATTAGGTCTATTACCTAAAGTTTACATAATATTAGTCCCTTTTGAAAGCGTACTACCCCAGTTTTTGTACCCTTTTTTTTTCCTGAGAGTACACTTTAAAACATTATTTTGGATTATTGGAGTATGTTTTATGAAAAAATACTAGTCTTTCTCCTTCAAAATTCCAAGCTTAATTTAATGTGTTGCTTGCCCTTTCTTTGTAATTACTTGTGAAATTTACTAGCCATTTTTGACTGAAAATCGAGTGAAAACAGAGTAAAAATAGTTTCAGTATTACAAAACCTATTTTGTAAAACCTTCTTTCAGTGTCCAATGGACATACACAAATATTGACTAAGTCCTATTGCTGTAATGCAAATAATCTATATATCTGTTTATCTGTCTGTGTGTGTGTGTATATATATATATATATATATATATATATATATATATATATATATATATATATATATATATACATATATTTGCACATTTTTCACACTTAAAAGATTCAGATCATCAAACAAATGCCTGGCCCTACGTGAAAAAGTAATTGCTAATAAAATCTAATAACGTGTGCCACCCTTTGCAGCAGCAACTGCAATCAAGCATTTACAATAACTGGCAATGAGTCTTTCACATCGCTGTGGAGGAATTTTGACCCACTCTTCTCTGCAGAATTGTTTTAATTCCGCCACATTGGAGGGTTTTCGAGCATAAAAGGACTGTTTAAAGTCATGCCACAGCATCTCAATCTGATTTAAGCCCGGACTTTGACTTGGCCACTCCAAAACCTTCATTTTGTTTTTCTTGAGCCATTCAGAGATGGACTTGCTGGTGTGTTTGGGATCAATGTCCTGCTGCATAACCCAAGTGCGCTTGAGCTTGAGGTCACAAACTGATGGCCGGAGATTCTCCTTCAGGATTTTTTGATTTTTCAATTATGGCAAGCCGTCCAGGTCCTGAAGCTGCAAAGCAGCCCCAGACCATCACACTACCACCACCATGTTTGACTGTTGGTATGATCTTTTTATGAAATGCTGTGTTAGTTTTAGGCCAGATGTAACGGGACACACACCTTCCAAAAAGCTCAACTTTTGTCTCACCCGTCCATAGAATATTTGCCCAAAAGTCTTGGGGATAATCAAGATTTTTTTGGCAAATGTGAGACAAGCCTTTGTGTTCTTTTTGGTCAGCAGTGGCTTTTGCCTTTGAACTCTCCCATGGATATTTTGCCCAGTCTCTTTCTTATTGTAGAATCATGAACACTGACCTTAACTGAAAAAAAGTTGAGCTAACTTAAAATTCTTAAGATTCTCAAGCTGGTTGCCTTAAAATTTGGCTCAACTTTTTTTTTCTTTTTTTTTTACAGTGTGGCTTTAATATTACATATTGTATGCAATCCAAAAAGTTTTTTTTTTTTTTTTTACTTCAGCTACTTTATATCTGACCAATAAATTGCTACATTTGATTTTTTTCTAAACAAAGAAACCTCTTCTGACGGTTATTAGGAGACACTTTGACTCTCGGTCCAATCTGAGTGAATTGTTTATTTTTATTACCCAATGGACAGACATATTTTCATAGTTTTTCAGTTAACAAGACTTAATATCTTAAGGTAATTTTGCACATCAATTAAATGTACTCGGATTAAACATTTGTACTGGAAAACAAGAAAAAACTACTGAGCAAGAAAATCATTTTTTGCAGTGCATAAGACAAAATATTGAAAATCAGGTTTTCTTTGACTAAATATTACATACTGTATGTAATACAGATTGTTTTATAGATTTTTGTAATCCATATGCATTGCATCTAAAAAATAAATTTAGGCATTTCCCCGTCCTATAAAAGAATAGAGTCACTTTGCTCAACATGCTCCTTCTTAATGGAGGACCCTTCAGGAATGTCTTCAAAGCAAGCTCCATTCAGTCCCACTGAGGCGTGAAAGTCTGCCTTTTCCCAGGCGCTTTGGTCAAGAGTAACTGAAACTATCTGTGCAGGATCCTCCGCCAAAACCTGGCCCTCTTCCACAGCCGGGCTTCCCTCCGTTTCCCGAGCAGAACGTGTTTTTGTGCAAACGTCTGTGTTTTTTTCCACAGGACCCTCCTTCACCTCGGCCCTGACCTGCCCATTAGTCTGCCTCCCAATGTCTGTCCTGCACAAGACGCTCTCCTCCCTGATGTCAGGGGTGACAGGTGCGTCTGCCTCCTCTCCGCCTCCATCTGGACCGGGCCACATGTCATGGCCAGCTGTGTCCTGCTCCCACGGCGACGGCCCTCCTCTTCCTGTCATGTCATCTGAGCCAATCAGGGGACAGAGAAGATGAATGGTCATTGTGTTAGTGCCATGCTAATGGCACACAGCCCTGCCTGAGCAGCTAATGTTTGATTTACCTCCGTGGTGAAGCTCAGTTAAAAATTCATACTAAGGTGAGAGTGCCGAGCCAAAGGCAGAAAACTGTGAAGATCACAGCGGTTCAATCCTGAGATTTATAACTCTTTTTAGAGGTGCCTGTTAATGCAGTAGTTCTCAACTTTTTTTCATATTCTGAGACAATATTCAAAGATATTTCTGGTACTTCTGCTGTAACGACAGCTTGTTTTCAAAGAAATTTAAATAATAATTAAATGTTGTAATTCCATAAGTTTGAAGGTACTATACGAGTTCATACTTTTCCTTATCATTTTCAACCCGATGACAAATTTCACAGCTTGTCATACTAAGAAAAATGTATGGAAACTTGTTTACACCACAGGATGAAAAAAAGAGAGAAAGAAAATTGCATTCCTTTTTTATCTTGCATTCCTGACATTTTTCTCCCAATTCTGATTATTTTTTGTAATCTTTTTTTTTTCCTTCAGAATGAACAAAACAAAACAAACAAAAATTACCAGTCAAAAGTACTACTAAAAAAGGACAAAAAATACAGCAAAAAAGTTATATTGTGAAATATTACAATTTAAATAACTATGTTCTGTTTTAATATATTTCAAAGTGTAATATATTACTGTGATCAAAGCTGAATTTTCAGAATCACTCCAGTTTTCAATGCTAAAATAAATCAATGTTTTGTTTTTTTTCAGGATTGTTTGATGACTAAAAAGTTTTGCAACACTATAAATGCATTTACTGTCCCTTTTGATCAATGTAATGCATCTTTGCTGAATTAAAGTATTAAATTCTTAAAAAAACAAAAGAGAAAAGAGTTGTTAATTTGTAATAATACTTCACAACATTACTGTTTTTACTGCATTTTTGATCAAACAAATGCAGCTTTGGTGAGCAGAAGAGACTTCTTTCAAAAACTGAACTATTCCAAACTTCTGGCTGGTACTGTAAGTGTTATGAGACTCGATGCTAATGTCCAATTCTAGTCTATAATGAATGATTAATTATACTCCTTATACATTTAAACAGAAGCCACACACAAAGCGTGTATCTGGAACATTAAGTTTCAAATATCACACATGCAAATAAAACACACACAACAAAAGGCATCCAGCTGGGAGAAGAGCATGACGGCCTGACAGTTTTTAGTTCTGCCTCCGTCTGCTTCACCGCAGCCTATTCTGCTGGATTACTGACCCATATTGGAGAGCATTCAGCTAAAAGGTTAAACCCCGCAAGTGGCTTATTTGTGGGATGACGGGAACCCCAAATACTGCTTTACGCAGCCGCATCCATATTTATGGGGCAGTGCCGACTGCAAAACACGTCCCAAAAGTTGCTGAATGTCAGCAAATGAGAATTCGCTAGCATTTGCCAAATGCCACGGCATTTGAGAGGGATTGGACGGTCAGCCGGTCTGACCAATGAGAGCAAGCGTGAAGGATCGGTGTGATAGTGAAGAGACAGGAGGGGTGGGCCGCTCAGAGAATTAGCTAATTATAGCTCTGCAGCCTTTTGGCGGGACGATTAGCAAATGGCAGATTTGGTTACACACAATTACACCGGCTCACCTGCAGCGGGTTGTGGGTTAGTGGTTTTCTGTGGACGGTCGATGGAGGACAGAGGAGCGGTGCTCAGAGCGATGGCATCTCTGCCTCCTGTTGAACATCACAGAGACCAGACTTCAACATTTACAAAAGACTTAGCAATGTATGGGGGTAGAATTGTTGCATAATTCCAAATAAATAGAATGAGATCCACAAATAAATCTTAGAGTTTCACAAACATAAAAAAAAAAGAAAAAAAAAAAAAGATAAATATAAAAACAAATATCTTTTTATGTCACACAAACAACTTTTCCAGGCATTCATTTGTGAATCGCGTCCTGTGCATTTGTAGATCGCTGCACGCATTTGTGAATCGCGTCCTGTGCATTTGTAGATTGCTGCACGCATTTGTGGATCGGTTGCTGTGCATTTGTAGATCGCTGCACGCATTTGTGAATCGCGTCCTGTGCATTTGTAGATTGCTGCACGCATTTGTGAATCGCGTCCTGTGCATTTGTAGATCGCTGCACGCATTTGTGGATCGGTTGCTGTGCATTTGTAGATCGCTGCACGCATTTGTGGATCGGTTGCTGTGCATTTGTAGATCGCTGCACGCATTTGTGGATCGGTTGCTGTGCATTTGTAGATCGCTGCACGCATTTGTGGATCGGTTGCTGTGCATTTGTAGATCGCTGCACGCATTTGTGGATCGGTTGCTGTGCATTTGTAGATCTCTGCACGCATTTGTGGATCGGTTGCTGTGCATTTGTTTATTTTTAAACATTTCTAGCATCAAAAGATGCAGACAATCCACAAAAAAAAATGCGTGGACTCCACCCACCGTCTACTCAAGCCAATCAGATAACAGCCTCACTTCGCTGACCAATCGTAGCATGTTCTCGCTCTAACCAATCACGTTTTGCTTTACAATCAGGGTGGTCTCGTCCTGAAACAACTTCATTCATCTGCATTGGCTCAAATAGGAAATATATAGGGCCATTAAAATTGGTACAGTAAAAGATGTTTAAAATTGGATTTCTTTAGATCATTCGACTGTATCAAGCCAAGCCAACAGTATTATATTTTATGTGCCTTTGATTTGAGTTCGGCGACGCTCCGTCTCGATCGGGAGCAGACAAATAATCACATTGACACCACACAATAGAGGATTTTTGGACAAAAAAATAGCTTGCGACAAGCCGCGAATCAGGCCACACCCCCCGATTGTTAAAATTAATTAAATGTAAATAATTATATATTTAAAATAATGTAATATTTTAATAAAATGTATATGTAAAATACGCAAAAATACATGGATTGTAAGCTTCAAGTTTAAATTTCATTCATCATCTTTTGTGCTCCAAAGAAAGTCATACAGCTTTTGAATGATATGAGGATGAGTGATGACAAAATGTTAATTTTTGGGTGAACTATCCCTTTAACTGTGGCTCAAGTGTCCAAACATTTTGGGGACACCATGTAAATCTATACAGAAATTCTCCTAGATTGACATGCAGCTGACAGCAGCCGTGGACTCCATACGGTCCTCTGGACTTCTTGAAGACCTCAAGAGGCTTTATTTTTAAGAGGCACTGAAATGACGATGCACACTCGACTTTCTTTGTTTGAAAAGGTCATTGGTGTGTTATGGAGAGCGGTGTCTGAGCTAATTAAAAAGTCAGGCTAATTCAGTATGCCGAACAGCATGGAGCTTCACTGCGACTGCTTCACAGACCGCTGTGCAAAGCAGGATGGATGGATGCGAGGCAAACCCCACCTGGCAGCTGCCCATCCATCCATTCATTCACTGCTTGTCCCGCCGCTCACTGGGGAGCAAAACCATCTAGTTTTATGGACCAACCGAGCTTTTGCATCATACGGCTCGGAGGCCACAGAAGTCGCCGCTAAATTCCTCTCGTGGTGACTTCTGGCAAACTTCAAACAAGAAATGATCTCTCTCACTCGTTGTTTTGTCATTGCAATGGCAGGTAAAAAGAGTTGTGAGGGGAAAACTAGTTTAAGTCAGACAGGCTGTTCTGACAGGAAACAAGGAAACAAGTACAGACTGTCACCTAAACAGACAACAAGAAAAGAAGGACGAGGACATCCAAAACGCTTCTGTTTTCTCTCTGGAAATAAAAGTGCACTCATTTTGTTCCCTTGTGAAAAATAAGAACACTTTAGCATGCTTTTAAAAGGAGTACTTAATATGGGGATAATATAGAAGAAACAATATACTGAGTTTAATGTTTTTGGACATTAATTGCAATTCAATGAAAATGTGTTATATCTTAAGTTTATAATAAATGCAATTAGCTGAACTTTAGAGTGCATTGAGACACTTAAGTAGAACTTAAGTGCATTTTTATATGTAATTTCATAATTACTTCTATTGCTTGTAAAATATCAATCATTTATGGTAAACTAAAATACATTTTAGTGCAATTTCTAATGAAACTCATGTATTTAAGTGTATTTGTTAACATTTGTTATGATGAAGTTATGTTTAAAATATATTAACTTTAAAATAACACCATACAGTTAAAAATTATAAAGTACTTTACATTTGCTTTAGTATGATATAGCCAACACTTAATAATATTTTGTTGTGTTTTATAGAAGTACTCTTATTTTTAAAACATCTTTTATACAATTTTAATTAGATATAAAAAAGGGCACTTTTTAAAAGTGTACTTAAGTGTGTTAAGAAACATACCCCCGGTTTCACAGACAAGGCTTAAACCTAATCCCAGACTAAAAAGTCTGAGCTGTTTCAACTGAAAGAATCTTGCTCTGACTGATCTTAAAATATACCAGTGCCTTTTTCTTTTCTTTTTTTTTTTTTGTCTCAAGATTAACACCAGTATTGTTTTTTTTTTCCTAAGGCGTGTTTATAAAAAAAAATACTTAAATCTCCTAATTGAACTATGGTCTAATCCTGGTTTAGACTAATCCCTGTCTGTGAAACCAGGCCATAGTCACGAAAGTCACTTATAGCCTTTTATTTCATTAATATTGCGTTATCTGCAAGTACAGTTTTTAAAGAATTGAAGTACAGTATAAGTGCACATTCAATACAATTAAGCACATTTTTTGTCATATATGCCGATATGACACCTACTGCATGGAGGAAGCTTCACACAAAATCATTAATTATTGATGCACTACTAAACAATGATTTATTTCTTTTGTGACCAGATGTCCAAGTGGATATCAACATAAGGCAAGTATAATTCGGGTGGTCATGTGATCTCACTCCAGTGAGGCCACTCATTCCATGTAAAATAAATATATATATATATATATATATATATATATATATATATATATATATATATATATATATATATATATATATATATATATTCATCTCATACGAGTGCACATTACTTTAAACCTATTTACCCAAATTACTGTTTATTCAAACTTTCAAACTTCAAACTTTTTAATGAGGAAAAATTAGCGAGTGCACCTTTAACTGATTTCTCCTGTTGATTTCTGCGAGGCCACTGACTCGTTGCCATTCGATCACGTTCATACACTGAGCTGTGATACTCTCTCTCATCCACAATGTTCCCTAATAATACCACATTCCCCAAATGTGTTTGTAATGTGGGCAATCAGTTTCAGTAATGGATGCTTGTCAGTTTTATGGTGGCAGAACGACAGTCTTGTGACATGTGAGCATCTGTGCTTCAGTCGAAGTGCTTTACTACCCTCGTGTGGAAGGAGACTGTAAGCACTTCTCTTGAAGCTGGAACTTTTTTAGAAAAGTAGGCATTTGTGGGTTCTTGTTAAATGGCCCATATTAGCAATTAAGTACAGACTTTGAAACTAAACTAAAATCTGTACATTAGTGGTGCTTTGTCGAGTCAAGTGCTACATTTCTCCAAATCTGCTCTGATGAAGAAACTAACTCACCTACATCTTGGATGACCTGAGGGTGAGTAAATATTCAGCACATTTCCATTTTTGGGTGAACTATTCCTTTATTAATTTACCCATCAACACAATGGGTTTAAATACAATAACAGGAGTCGGTGACAGTTCTCAGCGTGGTTCAGAAAGCTATCACTGTCACATGATTGAGTGATTCTGGCTGCTTCTTGACTCTGAGGAATAGCTGACGAGCGATTTCACAAATCGCTGTCAGTCGTCCCATATATTTTTGGAAGGAAGCTGGCGTTTACCACAGACATTGACAAATGCAGCATGAATGCATTTATTCTTAATACATTAACGTCCCATCTGAATACCTGCTAATGGATAAAAAGCAGCGTGAGCACTGTTTGGGAGTACCGCTACGAGTACTGCTTGTTAATAATAAAATATCTGAACATTCTGTGCCGATTCTTAATGAGTGCTTCACATAAGATACCTAGCTGCCTTCAGACTCTTCTGAACGTTCATAATCAGTTCATATGGGAGTCGTCAAAAGTGCTGATGTTTGTAAACCGTGTACAATGACAAATTTATTCAATAAAATGCTACAGCTAATGGCCATCCCTTGTGAAACAATAAGTACTTTTTACTTTTAAAAAGAGTACTTGTTATGAAAAATATATATACTTAAGTGTTGCATGTTAATAAAGTGATTTTTTGATAACTTACATCTTTATATGTAATTTCATAATGACTTCTATTGTCTTTGAAATATGGTTTAAGTACTGCAGAATGTCCTGATAAGCATTTATGATTATTACAATATATTTTAATGTAATTTCTATTTCATCTTGTATCTCAGATATTTACATATTTGTGACCCTGGACCACAAAACCAGTCATATTTATCATCTAAAAGCTGAATAAATAAGCTTTCCATTGATGTATGGTTTGTTAGGATCGGACAATATTTGGCCGAGATACAACTACTTGAAAATCTGGAATCTGAGGGTGCAAAAAAAAAATCAAAATTATGAGAAAATCGCCTTTAAAGTTGTTCAAATTAAGTTCTTAGCAATGCATATTACTAATACAAAAATTATGTTTTATTATATTTACGGTAAGAAATTTACAAAATATCTTCATGGAACATGATCTTAATATCCTAATGATTTTTGGCATAAAAGAGAAATTGATCATTTTGACTCTTACAGTGTATTTTTGCCTATTTCTACAAATATACCTGTGCTGCTTAAGACTGCTTTTGTGATCCAGGGTCACATATTTGAAATTGCACATCTGTAATCATGACATTACAATTGAATACTTTTAAAATATATTAACTTTACCCTCCGGTTTCATAGACAACGCTTAAGCTAGGCACTGAGTGATCTTAAAATATGTTAGATTCATTGTTTTGCCTCAAGATGCACACCAGTAATGTTTTTATCTAAGGCATATTTATAAAAGCTACTTAAATGTCTATGGCCAAATTCTGGCTTAACCTAAGCCCTGTCTGTGAAACCGTGTCATGCTGAATAAAACCTCTGAGCTACAGTCAAGAATGACATCTCAAACCAAACGGTTTATTTACTAGGTACTAGAATATAAATACTTCGATTCAATGCTACAATATTATCCAACAAACAAAAACACTGATAGATATATGGGTAAAAATGATAACTAACACTAGGCAAAAAGAACAATATCAACAAATGGAAAATGCAAAGCACAAAACAATGTGAACAACACTCACCTGGGAGACTCCAAAATCCAGAAATTTCCAGAGTCTTTAACTTTCTCTCCAAATCAGCAACTCTGTTTCCCAGAATTCTTTAAAGGCACAATACATTCACTCAATACAGATTTGACATTTTTCTCTATGTGCAATGTGCAAAAACAGTTGCACACAAACCTGTTGGTCTGTCTTTGGTGTTGAATGATTATGTTCTTCTCATGAATGGTCTCCAGTAAGGCTGTCGCTAGAGACTTCAGGTCTGCGATAGACTGAGGTGTGGCTGGTAAACTGCACCTATTGTCCTCTGACAAAAAACCCTGCACTGCAAACAGCAGGAATAAAGCTGTGAATAAATCTACACGAGTGAATGCACTCATAAAACATGCTGAACAGTTAGTTGTTAGTTCAGTTCTTTAAGCTTCCAAAGAAAAAAGCAATCACATGACCTGAGCACCTTGTTTAGGAGACAGGACTCCAGAAAGAGCGCTGCTTTTAGACTTGCCACCGATCTCAGGGTTTCTTCTGCGATCCAGAGCGGTCTATAAGAAATCCAGGAAGACAGCGATAATGCAAATATGGTGAAATATACCAATACAATATTAAAACTGTGTAACAGACTTAATCCTGATTAAAAAATAAATAAATCAGACTTCTCAGCCTTACCTTATATTTTTGTATGTTACTCTTCAACAGACCGACCTCCTCTTGAACTTGTTTGAACCTCTCTTGCAAGTACCTGCAATACAACAAAACCTTCTGTTGCATGAAAAACTCAAAATTGTGTATGATCAGCAAATCAAAAGTGTGTGTGATTAAATAACCAATCAAATTAAAACTCTGGAATAAGGGATTTTTCTCCCTAAAGCCTAATGAAATATCTAAATAAAACCAGCTTCCAATGTTTTATATGGTTTTTGTCAGGTGCTTTCTGGTTACTAGCTAGTCATGGCTGTTCAAAATGACCAATCAGCGGCTAGAAGGGTAGTTAGACCTGGTAGTCCTCCATGAACCAGCAATAAACCAGCTACCATGGTTCAAACACCTGTATTAGCTCTTTAATGTGGCCATTTCGCCCGTGGTTCTTCACTAGGGGTCCGGGTCCCCTAGCGGGCCTCAGCAAACATTAAAGGGGGCCTAAATATGACACATAATTAATCAAAATGAGACAAAAATAAGCTAAAAAAAACAATCAAGATATTTTTAAGTAGATATATTTAAATTCATCCCAATTCATGATTTCTAGATATATTTTTTTTCATAGATATCATCCTTTTTTATATATATATATATATATACACATACATACAGTGCACTAAAAGATGAATATGAGACAAAACTACAGAATGTCACATTTTATTATTGGGTGATTCAACACATATGTTTTACCAGCTAAGAAGTTCAGCACTTTTAGAGTTTCATCCCTCTATCTGATGTGAGCATAAGTATTGGAGCAGTTGCCTCACAGGTCTTTCTAAGTGATCAGCTGTGTCCTGTTGCATTAATTCTTCAGATATTAAACGCAGGGAATGTGTCGTATCAGTTATATCCATTACTTCTGTATTCTGAATCTTGCATTCGATGATGACACACAAACCAGGATGAAGATGAGGGAGCTGACTTTGAGAGAAAAGCAAGCAATTTGGATGCTAAAAGAAAAGAGGAAGTCAATTAGAGCTCTAGCAAAAACAAAGGGCATGGAGAAATCAAGAGTTTGGAAACCACCAGCAACCAACAACGACCTGATCAGCTGAGAAAACAACAGTAGTTGATGACAGACAAATCATAAAAGCTGTGAAAATAAACCCTAAAAGACTTGTCTGTAAAATCAGCAACAACTTCCAGAAAGCTGGGGTGATGCTCTGACAATCTACTGTCCTCAGGAGACTTTGACACAGAATTACAGATGCTACACAGCAAGATGCAAACCTCTGACCAGCACCAAACATAGAAAGGCAAGATTAGAGTTTGCAAAAAAGCACAAAGAGTTTTGGAACTGTGTTTATGGACCGATGAGACAAAGATGAACCTTTATCTAAGTGATGGGAAAGCAAAAATGTGGAGAAAAAAAGGGAACTGCAATGATCCCAAGCATACAGCCTCATCTGTAAAGCATGGTGGAGGTGGTGTCATGGCATGGGGATGCATGGCTGCCTCTGGAACAGGCCCTCTCAACTTTACTAAAGGTACAAGTCCATCTTGCCTACCAATATTCAAGAAAATGCCACCAGATTAATTGGGAAGTGCTTCATATAGCATCAGGACAATGACCCAAAACACCCTGCCAGTTCAGTCAAGGAATTTATAAGAGCAAAGAAATGGAAAGTCTTAGATTGCCCAAGTCAATCTCCAGATTTAAATCTGATTGAACATGAATTTCACCAGCTGAAGAGGAGAGTAAAGGCAGAAACTCCACAAAACAAGCAACAATTGGAATTGGCTGCATTAAAGGCTGGGAGAAGTATTTCAAAGGATGAGAGCAAGAGTCTGGTGATGTCTATGGGTCACAGACTCACTGCTGGGATTGTGTGCAAGGGATCTGCAACTAAATAATAGCTTTTAATCTTTTATATCTGCCTTATGTTCAACTGTCCCAATACTTATGCTCACATCAATGAGTGGGATGAACTCTAAAAGTGCTGTTCTTTTTATTTGGTAAAACATGTATGTGTTGAAACGGCTAATAATAAAATGTGACATTCTGTAGTTTTGTCTCATATTCATCTTTTAATCATATTTGTAAATGTCTTGACTCCACAGCCAACAGAGCAATTTTGTCTTTACTGCTCCAATACTTATGGAGGGCATTGTATAAAAAAGTTTAAATAAGTTTATAAACTCATACAGTAAATTATAAACATCTGGAAAAGTCAAATTCATAGCTTAAAAAAAAATCAAAAAAAAAAAAAAAAAAGTTAACATAGAAAAGTCAACATTGTGGTTTAAAAAGTGGGATCCCTGAAGAACATGCAGCTCTTAAAGCCTCTGGAAATCTGAAACTTATTTGAATTGTTTTTTGTTCTAATTATTAGATACTTATTTCTTATTTTACCTAATTTCTGTAAATTAAGAAACATTTTCAGAAAATAAAATTTAGGAAACCTAGCCTACATGTGGAAGCCTTCACATATTGTTGTGGACAATGAGGAGGCCTCAAAATGATTGGGAACCAGTGCATTAAACACAATGAAGATCAGACGAGCTACAGTAACACTCCCTGACTTGTTCTCCATGCAGAGCGCATCCACGTCGATAATGCGTTTCTCCTGGCCGCCCAAGATGTGGTTCAGCTCGAGGTTGAGACGCTCGGCCTTCTCCTTAAACACGGTCCTCTCTGCCTTTATATCCTGCAGTTCATCACTCAGCGTCTTCAGACTGTGTTCAAGTTCATCTCTCTTAAAAAAAAAAGAAATGGTACCAGTAGATATTCTTACAAACAGCTGTATTTGAATTTCTATCATTATATTGAAAATATCATTAGGACACAAGAAAGATTCACCAAACCTGGAGAAGTGCAATAAAGTATCATAAAAAACCTAAAGATATAAAAACGCACATGCAGTGCTGCTTTCTCCAGCTGCCTGACCAGATCCTCGCGCTCATGAGCAGGGAAATGTCTGACCCCGACTTCATCGTCCCCAAGCCTCTGTTTGGTGATGGTCATTCTTAACAGCTATGAAGGGAAGAAGACAACAGGGATGTGAAACGCTTATTATATGTTTGTATATCATTAGCTATGTTTACATATTTCCATCCACGTATTTTTATGCAAAGTTTGGGGAAAAACACAAAAACAAAACTGGATGGAAATTTCAAGATGTGCATAAATTTGTAAAATGCGCCTAAAATGTACCTGAGATGGATCATTTTTTAATTTTGTAAAAAAAAAAAAACTGCATAAACTACAACGAAAACACATTTATCACATAAATATTTAGATGCACAAAAAAAACTTGTGACTTTGCTTCAACAGATCATATGATTGCACAACTGGACAGCATCTCAAATATTGTTTTAGTTGTTTTGAAATGCATTCCATTATCATAACATTTTGGTATAATTATCTATCAGAACTCTCACACAATTGCTTACCTAAACATCAGCCAACCGAATGCAAAAATAACATAAGTGTTAGTTATTGCGCAAATCATTGATCATGTGGAAAAAAAGTCACAGGCTTTCCTCTCTTGCTGCAACTTTTCATTATTTTATACCATTTTCACAGGAAGTGACAATTCTGTGCTAATTAACACATGGGAGTTAATTAATTTGCAGCTTTGGTTGGAAACATAGCTATTTTTGAACGGTTTTATCATTTCTTTACCTTATTGTCTCCCTGTGTCTCAGTGAGTCTCTGAGTCAGTTCCTTTATCTCTTCAGCAAGCTGCTTATTTTTCTCCCTTGAATTCATCAACAACTGAGCCAGACTGACCTGAGAGAGAGAGAGAGAGAGAGAGTGAAAGACTTAAAAACAGAGAGAAGGAGACAGCGATGACCTGCGAGAACTGGTGAAATATCACAATCATCAACTGACCCGATTACGTTTTTCTGGGGGAAGTGAAGAGTCACCATCCTGAAATTCATTATAAAACATATCGATGAACTATGAAGCCAAGAAACTTTTAAATATCAATAATAATGCATAGTAAGGATGCAAAGACACACAATCAGTTCCCTGTATCTCTTCTTCAAGCTCTGGTGTGTCTCTCGCAGCTGGTTGGCCATCAGCTTGTACTGGTCTCTCTCCTGCTGACAGCTGTCCAGCTCTTTGGACAGAATGAGGAGGGCATCCTTCTTGCTCTCCAGCTTACGTTTGCATATCAAGAACTAAAGAAATGAGTCACAAAAGTATCAAAAATGTAAAAGCATTATAATTAAGCTATATTTATATTGGCTATATTCACTTTTTTCAGAGTACTACAGCACTTTTTAGTATATGACAAAACGTTTTGTTGCCCACACAGTAAAAAAAAAAAAAAAAAAAAAAAAATATATATATATATATATATATATATATAAAAAATGGACAAAATATATTTTAAATATGCTATAACTGTCAATAAAATATTTTTGAAATCGTAAATGTTTAATTTCAACCTTCATATTCCAAAATATATTTTTAAAATGTATTTCAGAGTGAAGAAAATACATTTCTAAACTTAAAGTAGAATGTGGATAGAGACCAAAAGCATCCATTATAATAATTTTGGTGTTAGAATAACCTTCTAAAATTACAGGAGTATAACTATATAAATACTTGTTATTAATATATAAATATAAGGAAAATAACAGGTCAGGTTTATTTATTTGCTTACGCACATTACAGAGTACTTCACTACTAATAGTGTACAGTTGACTCTCCGTAGGACATTTAATTATAACAAGGTAGTAAGTGTACTGTACGATAGATAAGATATTTTGAAAAGGAACCAGAACAACCAAGATGCACAAGATACAAAACTGCTTTAAACACTTTTTGACAATTCATTATAAGGGATACAATATCACGCTTTGATGATAACACACAGTTTTATAATCAACAGCATAATTTCTGGTTTACAATAAGAGCAAAAACAATAAGTTTATTTAATGCTTTTAAAATATATTTTCAAAAATATACAAAAAAAAAAGCCAAAAAATTTATTTGTAAAAAAATAGCCTATATTTATGTAAATATGCTTTGAAATATATTTTAGCAAATTTAGCCATGTTTGTGTATTTTCAAATATATTTAAAAATATTCTTTTTTTCCCATCGCATTCAAACTGAAAATTAAGCAAACCGATATTAATTCATGACGTTTAATATTTTGACTGTGATCACTATTTATATTTGCATTTATTCAGAAATATGAACAAAATCCAAAATGTTCACCAGTGGTTCTGGGCCTCAGCCAACTTACAATATGAAGCAAAACAAGCATTAAAATAAGCTAAAACAACTAAAAATCAATATATTTCTCATTTTAATTCACCCTCTCAACTGTTTCTTTCTCTAATAAGAACTATAAGGATCCCCATGGTCTTTGAAAACCTTTAGTCTATAAATATAAGGTAATTTTTTTAAACGCAAAATGTAGTTTTGATTCTACAGCAACAACAGCGCTCAACCAAAGCACATGTGATTGTATTTAATGCATCAAACACTAGTGTATTATGTGTCTTTGTTGAGTTGGCAGGTGCCATATGGAAACAGCCATCATCTTCATCATCTGTCGTGTTTTAATAAAGCAGATCTCACCTCGTTCACTAATCCTCGCCAGTCGCTTTCACTTCGTTTGGACGAGGTCATCTCTTCCGATGATATAATGTTTGTAAATGCAAAGCTTTCGCTTGCTTTCTGAAGACTGAGAGCAGAAGTTCAGCTTCCTCTCAGCACTGTTTACTCTGGGTCAGCTGCTGCACAAGATCCGGGTTTATCAAACTCAACCAGCAGAGATATTCACAATATTAGTGCGGGCGGCGACGACAAACTGTCCATGTTCAGCAGCGAATTGATCAGGCGATGTGCATTTAAAAGAGTATAGTTTCTTTTTGTGTACTCTAGAGGCATTGAACATATCCAACCAGCAGATGGCGAACACAAGGCTCTCATCCAGTTCTCACGCTGAGAGGGGATAACTTGTCCCGCTATATATACAATTAATAGATGAGGGAAGTTCTCTGCCGAGTTCATGGCTGTCTCGAGTTACCTGGCTACCAGCCAATCAGAAATTAGGATGTTGCTGTTTCAGTTTAAATTACGCGATTCTGCCGCAAGCGTGTTCGTTACTAAGCGACATTGTGGCTGCGTCCGAAACCACCTACTCAACGAGTAACTTAGTTACTTATTTTCAAGAAGTACTTACTCAACGAGCGTACTCTACAGCCAAATCTCGTTGAGTATGAATGAGATCCGCCATGTTTACGTTATCATGTGATCTATGACGTCATAACAAGGGCAAAAACAAAAGATATGAGCGACAGGTTTCATTAATCTCGGTAAATATTTTGATGCTGATTAAATTTGCTCATTGTTGCTCTTGTTGAAGAAACAGCTGCCCTTGTGATTGTAGTATAACCAACAAATTTAGGGTTGATTTAAATTTTTATATTTTTAACTCAACTAATATAACCTACAGTTTCATCTTTAAAGAAATAATTTTCTATTACGAAAAACCAAAATCGTTCATCCACATGCAAAACTGGCTTAAATCTCCTTTGTTTTCCTCTTTTTCTTGTTGAATGTCCCTCTGGTTTCATCCCTGAGGCTTATAAATAACAAAAACAAATGCAATTTTAATGCATTATGATTATATTCATTTTATGATTATTCAAAGATATTTAATCTTTTTGTTCCTGTGTATATAATCTCATACTATAATGTACGCAAACCAATTAGTTGTTTTCCTTTTTTATGTCATTATGATTGTTCATTGTTAAAGCTCCTACCATCTTTCCCTGAGCTTGTATATTCTGCAGTAATAATAAATAATAATAATAATAAAATGAGAGCGACAGGCGCACAAACATCTCAAAGCATCAATAAATGCACAACCCTACCTAGTATGTTTTCCTCCATGTTTGTAATTTCTGTGTCAATCAGCCGCTCAAAGATCTTACCTTTGGAGAGGATTGTTGATTTTACTCCAAAAATGTAAGTATTACTACTTAGAAATTAAGATTCCTTCAGAATGCATTGGTTGCCCAACACTTATGAACAATAATAATGATAAATGCTGACCAATAATTAATTATATTTTTTAGTGAAACAAGCAAAATGTAATTTTCTTTTTCATATGCCATAGCTATGCATGACTGTACACTAGACAAATGAAGCCAAGGTGAATACATCTCAAGTAATGAATTAATGCATATGTTAATGAAACAATTATATTTTATTTACTGACAACAGGAAACATGAACAAATGAGTAAAATGCACAGAAATCAAGAATCAGAAAAGCTCTGTAACAGCTTCATTTGAAATTACAATCATTAAAATAAACGAAACCTTAAGATTTAAAATTACTATACAGATATACTGTAACGTTACTGTCTAGCATCTACACCTTCAGCAAATCAACAGTTTACTATACAGTAGCTCAAGAAATGCGATTTTAACACATGTAACCGTGTTTTTGATGATAATACTCACATTTGTAAACACCTGCATCGCTGATCTCCGCCACGTGATGATGACTTATCCTCTCGCGCAGGGCTTCTGGGATAGAAAAGTGTGCATCGGATGAACACTCAAGAATCTGGGCAGAAGCAGTAGGACATCCGGGAACTTCTCGACTACTCTTCTATGAATACTGAGGTTTCGGACACTTATTCGTTCACCTACTGCTTTTCCCCTACTATATAGTAGAGAAGTAGGCGGTTTCGGATGCAGACTGGAATTTTAAGATTGCTGGACGAAATCTCTTGCCTGTGAAAAGATACTGAGAGCTGATGTTGGGGAATATAGCCAAATTCGTGCTAAAGTATTATTGATGCAGTCAAAAAAAAATAAAAAAAATAACTCCAACTGCTTTGCAACCAGAAGCTTTAATTTAGATTTGGCTTCCTGAAAAGAAAGTACTAGAGATATTTAACAGTTGGTAAATCTGATAAAAGACGGACAAATTCATCCAAATAAAATAAGTTGTTTTATATATTTAAAAGAAGTATCAAAAATACAAAGAAATCTGGGCCCAAACATGCCAACTGAACAGTAGTGTTCAATGTGCATACGGTACACACACAGACTACAGAACTTGTCCTGAGCATGTGTGTCAAGCTGTGTGTGTGTGTGTGTGTGTGTGTGTGTGTGTGTGAGAGAGAGAGAAACTGTTGACTTTTAAACCCTCTTTTATTTACAACATTTCTCAACACATTACAGAGCTAATGCACAAAATAAAACGAACAAAACATAAGCAGTAATTTTACCAATTAAAAACATGTTTCCAAACTCACTCAGTGTCACTAAAGCATCGCTCACACCCCACCTCATATTGAAAAAAATTCTCAATTTCTTCAATATGGCGGAAGATGTAACTCGGGGGAGAAGAAATGTAAAAAAAAAAATGTTTTCTTCGCACACAAAATGTGATTTTACTGATTTCCTTACTATGTTTCTGGACCTGGGAACATTACAGTGCATTGTTGTCTATGGAGGGTCAGAGAGCTCTCCTAATCAAAAATATCTTAATTTGTGTTCCGAAGATGAACGTAGGTCTTAAGGGTTTGGAACGACACGAGGGTTAATAATTAATAACAGAATTTTAATTTTTGGGGTGAACTATCCCTTTAAATGTCCTAATTGAGCTAAGCCCTGTCTGTTAAACCAGGCTTAAGTAGTTCATTATACTTTGTAATGGAACATTTTACTGTAAAATTATACACACCTATCCAAGCTGACCCAAAACCCATTTATTGCCTGTTAAATCTACCCAAAGGGTTATCAAAAGGTATGATGATTAATTTTATATCGACACCATCATGAGTTTTTCTGCCAATCACCAGGTTATAAAGCATTTTTTATTTATTTTTGTCACCACCACAGCAGGTTTCACATTGCACTGACAATTTTCATGATCCATGAAGAAGATTGCATGGGAGTACGCATTCAAAAAAAAATTATTATATATATTTTTATATCTTTCATTTATAGAGATTTATGTAATAAAAGACTTAAGATTTTCTGTTTTGTTGAAAGATTAAATCATAAGTACTTTAATAACTGAGGGGGGAAAAAAACTGTTTAAAAGCTTTACAGTGTAAGCATTCCATTTTTATGCTCTGTGTTGGAATGACTGCAGGATTTTATGACAGATTTTTTGTGCTCATGATGCCGAGTTGATGTCTATAATGACACTTTCTCTGGAGTTCCATCCTCTCTCTTTGGCAAACATGTATACACTCGCAAAAAGATCAGGAAATAAACCCATCAGGTTGATTTTCACAGCATCAGCTTTACTGTGGAGAGAATGACACACACACACACACACAAAATAAAATTATTGTGCAAGAAAGTCTTAAAACTGAATGAGTTTGAAACTCATTTTTCTTACAATTCTGCAAAACTTCTCTCCTTCTGCCTATTGATCGTACTGGATCAGTTGATAGTTTATTTATACTCCGACTTGCATTGTCAACACATTACCATCTCAAGATGTGCTATGCAATATTTTTCCATAATTCAATAATCCATTGTCAGTTATTCCTGTCACTCACTAATGCTCATGTAGGTTGCGTATAAATCGCAGCAGGCCCAGTGTGTTCTCAGGATAGCCTTTCTTCTTACCGTCCATTTTCTGGACAAGCTCAGACGGCAACTGTGAAAACAATATTTTGACACTGACCGATGAATATTCCACATTACTAATTAAAGATCTAGGCAATAATGGCTGGTTTTTAAAATGACTGACTTACTTTAGTTTTCCATTCAGAAAAGCTTTTTCCCTCTGTGTATTTAGCAATGGCATTAAGGAGCTCTTCATCTGCATTACGACAGTTTTCAGCTTCTTTCTCATTTCCCAATATTTTCAGATACCGCAGTTTGCTGAGACAATTTCAGAAACATTATACAATCATCTATTCTATACAGGTACATCTCCAAAAATTAGAATATCGTGAAAAAGGTCAATATTTTGTGTCATTCATTTCAGAAAGTGAAACCCATATATTATATAGATTTATTACACATAGAGTGAAATATTTCAAGCCTTTATTTCTTGAAATTTTGATGATTATGGCTTACAGATAATGAACCCAAATGAAAATGAAAACCCAAAATTCAGTGTCTCAGAAAATTAGAATATTACATAATATTAATAAAAAGGTATATCTTAAACAGAAATGTCAGGTTTCTGAAAAGTATGTTCATTTCTATGCACTCAATACTTGGTTGGGGCTCCTTTTGCATGAATTACTGCATCAATGCGGCGTGGCATGGAGGCAATCAGCCTGTGGCACTGCTCAGGTGTAATGGAAGCCCAGGTTGCTTGATAGCGGCCTTCAGGTCATCTGCATTGTTGGGTCTGGTGTCTCTCATCTTCCTTCCTCATCATAGATTCTCAATGGGGTTCAGGTCAGACGAGTTTGCTGGCCAATCAAGCACAGTAACACCATGGTCATTGAACCCGCTTTTGGTACCTTTGGCAGTGTGGGCAGGTGCCAAGTCCTGCTGGAAAATGAAATCAGCATCTCCATAAAGCTTGTCAGCAGAAGGAAGCATGAAGTGCTCTAAAATGTCCTGGTAGATGGCTGCGTTGACCGTGGACTTCAGAAAACACAGTGGACCAACACCAGCAGATGACATGGCAGCTCAAATCATCACTGACTGTGGAAACTTCACACTGGACTTCAAGCAGCTTGGATTCTGTGCTTCTCCATTCTTCCTCCAGACTCTGGGACCTTGATTTCCAAATGAAATGCAAAATTTACTTTCATCTGAAAAGAGGACTTTGGACCGCTGAGCAACAGTCCAGTTCTTTTTCTCCACAGCCCAGGTAAGACGCTTCTGACGTTGTCTCTGGTTCAGAAGTGGCTTGGTAGCCCTTTTCCTGAAGACATCTGAGCGTGGTGACTCTTGATGCACTGACTCCAGCTTCAGTCCACTCCTTGTGAAGCTCTCACAAGTGTTTGAATCAGCTTTGCTTGACAGCATTCTCAAGCTTGCGGTCATCCCTGTTGCTTGTGCACCTTTTCCTACCCAAATTCTTCCTTCCAGTCAACTTTGCATTTAATATGCTTTGATAGAGCACTCTGTGAACAGCCACACCTTTCAGTAATGACCCTCTGTGACTTACCTTCTTTGTGGAGGGCGTCAATGTTCGTCTTCTGGATCATTGCCAAGTCATCAGTCTTTTCCATTATTGTGATTTCAAAGAACAAGAGATACCCAGAATTTATACTGTAGAGATGGTCATTAATTGAAACTCAAATGTAAATATTCTAATATTTTGAGATACTGATTTTTGACTTTCATGAGCTGCAAGCTCTAATCATCAAAATTAAAACATAAAAATTTTACTTTACATGTAATGAATCTAAAATATATGAAAGTTTCACTTTTTGAACTTTTTCATGATATTCAATTTTTTTTAGATGTACCTGTAGTGTCTAAAAACGATATACAAATAAATTTTGAATGAAAACAGAGATTGTTTTAGGCTTAAAAGGAACATACTGGGAGTAATGAATCATGGCACCTCGGACATATTCATTCAAGTTTTGTACTGTATTTCACCTGTCAACTGTCATCAAGATCATATTTTACCGTTCATCAGTCCAGAAGAGGGGGTGTTCGAGGGTTTGCTCCACAGTCGGTCTCTCGTTTGGATTTTCATTAATCATCCACTCGACAAGATCCTTCGCTACATCATCATCCAGATGCTCCAGTGAGTATCGTCCTCGTGAAATGTTGTACTCACAATCCACATCTTCACCAAATGGATGGTGTCCTCCAGAGAGAATGTAGTAGACTAACATCCCAGCAACCTTCGAACAAGTTATAATGTACAACTAATTCAGAATTAGTAAAATTTTAGCAAACTTTGAGTAAATTGATAAATATTGAAAACACACCTGAATGTCGGAGCTCCTCTTGTATCCAGTGTTGATCTTCTTATTTATGGTCTCTTTTGCCTTCCAGCATCTAGTTCCAGCAATGCTTGTTCGTAAAGTGGTTTCGCCCTGTTTCAGTCGGCGACTTATGCCAAAATCAGCCAATCTAGCTTTTCCTTTTATGTCTATAACAAACAGAAAGTTCAAATTATTTCTAGAAAAAAATGAATTCTAATTAATTTAATCTCATATGTTTAGCTCCTACCAATCAGGACATTCTGGGGTTTGATGTCTCGATGGAGAACTTTGGTTTTCTTATCGTGTAAAACCTGTAAGCTGCAGAGAACTTCCTTCACCAGCTTCTTCAGAACCAAAGATCTCTCAGCGCTGTCGTCTGGTAAATGATCTTGGATATATTCCTCCAGTGTGTACTCACAAAGCTGAAGAACAAGGTATCCAAAATGCATATCCTCTGCAAAGTCCACATATCTCACAATGGAGGGACTGTCAAGTTCTGGAAGCCGTAGAAATTCCTCCTCGTTTTTAAGAACTTGGTAATTAAATTTAATCATTCGTTTCACAGCCACCTCAGTGCCGTCGTCCCTCAAACCAAGGAAAACTTGTGTTCCATCACTTCCATTAGCGATCAGAAATTCACGGTCAAGAACAAGAGTAAGACCTGGCAGTCTGTATGTTTTGCTAGTATCAATGTTAGCTAGCTTCTCAAGCTCGGACCTCCAACGACAGCTAGTCTGAAGCCACCTTCTTGAGATATTTGGGCTCTCATCAGGTCGTGCGAACGGCTGCACACTTGAATTTGATTCCTCAATGGACGTAACTACAGCATCTGGATACGGTTCCTCTTTATTTTGCTGCTCACTTTCTTGTGATCCCACCTCTTGCTGGATTTGTTTCTTCTTTTTCTTCTTCTTTTTCTTCTTGCTTGCTGATAGAGCTGCAGTCTCCTCACATAAACTATCCACTGCACTTGAACCTGATGGATCTCTCAGTGATTCATCCAACTTTTGCAGCTTTTTTTTCATGACTTCATCCATCTCTGTCTCTGCTTTGATAAGTATCATCTCTGGGACGGGAGACAATCCACACACTGCTACAAGTTCAGGAGTGACGTCATTTATATTGGCAAACAGTCCATAAGTTATCATCACAATTAGACTTGAATAATCAGGACATGTGAGAGGCAATAGACTTTTGCATAACTTCTCATAGACTGACTCACTGAGTCCCAGTTTCTGCTCAGATGTCTTCTGCATCATGACACTGAGTATCTTTAGTATCAGATGATTGATTTTTTCTCCTTGTGGATTTCCAGAGTGATGAAGTCTGTTTGTTAGAATTGGCACAAGATCACTGAATACCTGAGGTGTGATGTTTTCACTGACACACAAAGCAGCATTTATGCAGTTCAGTGCAACTGGCCAGTGATCCTGAGGGATTTTTGGGAAGCGTTTGATGACTCCCTCAATGTATCGATCTGCACTCTTTGTATCTTTTAACCACTTGATGGCGCTCTGATGATACTGCTCCGCTCCTTGACCAATGACACCAAAATACACCTCAAACAGAATAATATGATTGAAAGGATTCTCTTGAAAGAAATGTTCCTTATAGACTCTGTAAACATCTGTCTGATTTTTTGTTTGTACAGCACAAGAAAAAGAGAAAGATCTATATACTTTCTCAAACACTTCACGATGTGAAGATATTTGATGAATCATTCGCTCCACTTTTTTATCAAGCCCAGGATTTCTCCCATATTTCCTTTCAGGTGAAGCTCCAGCCTCTATAAGTGCTTTCACAATGTCTTCACGGTTATGATCAACAGCACACTGTAATGGAGTAAACAATTGTAATTGATATCCATTTGGGTCAGCTTTTTCTGCAAGTAATCTTTTCACAATATTCAGTGGACCTCCAGTTGTTGATGCAGCATAATGAAGAGGAGTTCTTCCATTTGTTGAGGGTTTGTTTGGATCGGCCGACTCTTTAAGTAGATAAGAGCAGATGTCTTCCTTTCTGCAGAAAACTGCTGCCATTAATAGTGTAACATCATCCTTACAAACTTCAGAAGGGTACAATCCATTAATATCTCTTCCTCTTATTAATTTTCGAAGTTTCTTTAAATTGTTGTCCATGATGCATTGTATTAGAGGATCTGTTTTTCTAGGTACTGCTGACACTGGAACTGCAAATGGTACTTGGATCTGGATTTCCATGGATCTTCAGATACTCGTAACAATCTGTTGAGAGATGTTAAAGACTTGAAATTTAGGTGCTGAACATTAATTCTTCTTTTCTTCTTTCTTTACATTGTTAATAGTTAATCCTGAGCCATAGTTGAGTCATATAGACAATGAAAATAAAATGTGTGTGATGTTATTGTTTTGAGAAATTACATTTAAAAAATATAAACATTTATTATGTAAAATATTCCAGTTATAAATGATTCATAAACATAAAATGTACCATGAAACTGTCTTTGAAATACCTGAGCTCAGTTTATTACATTGAACTTTGTGAAGCCACTTGTTACAGCAATGGTATATTCACAACTTTAGGGACACATTTCGACTACTATACTTTTCAGTTCAAGTTCCGGTGCATTCACTTTTGTTGTTTGTCAAAATGCAACAAAAGAACAGAACAATTCCCAACATGAAGATCAAACCAGTCAAACCACTCTGCTACAAAGCTGTTTTCAAACTCTTTATTTTTGGTCTCCCCTTTCTTTAATGTTTAGTTACATCTTTGTATAAGCCTGTAGTACAAAGAAGAAAAACTGTAAAATGCTAAATATGACATTATGGAAAAAACTGCACACGACTGTTTTCATGAAAATGAAACTCAGGGATGGACGGAGCGATCTCGAAGAACAGATACTTTTGTTTTTGTGTTTATCATGAAAGAAAACAACACGTCTAAACACGCCTGAACACAAGCATATGCCGTCCATTAGTACGCCCTCGTTCATAAAGACAGAAAGAAAGTAATATTATCTGGAGTCACATAGCCAAGAATGTAAATGTGACATTTAATATAACTGGTTTGTTTGACTTTTTAAATGATTTAAAGTAAACGTTTAGCAAAAGACTTGCTTTTGAAAACCCCCCAAAATATGGCTTTTAAATAACATGGTAAAATGGTTATAATTACCTATTTTATTCCCAGAAATCGCAGAAACGTTCCATTCAGAGGTAGGCCTAGGTATTGCTATCTATGTTAATATTGACCATGATAGTACTTTGTATCCGATAAAAGATAAGTGCTATACCTTCCTCGTTCTTTCACATTGTGCACGTCATCCACCCCATGCCTACTTTAGGAAAAAGGTTGCGTAAGAAACCACTGAAAGGTGTTTGGCAACTTGCTGCAAAAAAACACAGTCAATGCTACAGTATGCCTAGTTTAATATTAATTAAATTGCATCATAACATGAGATGACAATAATTTAACATAACATGAGGTGAGAATAATTGCTCAGCAATCTTATCCATTCTATTTTTTGCATATCAGATTAAGCCAGTGGTCTCAAGCTCAACTTCTGGAGGGCCAAAGCTCTGCAGATTTTTACTCCAGTCCTAATCAAACACACTCCAGCTAATCAAGGTCTTCAGAATTAACTTCCAAACAGGTGTGAGTTGGAGCTGGTTGGAGCTAAATTCTGCAGAGCTGTGGCTCTCCAGGAATTGAGTTTGAGAAATGTCCCCTGATTCAGCAGGGCTGAGGAAATGTTATACAGGTGCATCTAAAAAAAATTAGAATATCATTTCGAATACCATTTCGATCATAACATTTCAAAAAGTGAAACTTTCATATATTCTAGATTCATTACATGTAAAGTAAAACATTTCAAAAGTTTTTTTTTTGTTTTAACTTTGATGATTAAGGTTACATGTTCCCTGTGCCTGTCTGGACTTTTATGTTGAAGTGTTTCCTGTGCCTTGTTTGTAGTCGGTTTGCAGTCCTTTTGTGTATTGGTTCCCTGTGATTAGGTTCCCCATGTGTTTCCCATTTACCACGCCCCCTTGTTATCTTATTAAACTTGTTCTCTTGTGTATAAATAGTATAAATAGTCCTTGCCTTTCACTCTGCTTTGTCGGCTGTTGAATATTATTATTCCGTTGTCTGCCCGTGTTTTGGTTCTCTGTTTCCCAGTGTTTCCTGTTCTTTGTTCACTTAGTATTTTTATTAAAAAAATCTAATATGTTCATATCAGAGTGGCTTTAGAAAACGGCGTAATAAAATGGATTCAATAGTATGTCTAGAATCTGAAATTAGAAAGGCAATAGTGAATAAGGAGGTGTTAGTAGGTGTGTTTTTTGATGTGGAAAAGGCATACAATATTCTTTGGAAAGAGGGACTTTTAGTTAGATTGGACGAGATGGAAATAAAAGGAAAAATGTACAGCTGGATTATGGATTTTTTTTATTAATAGGACCATACAAGTAAGGGTCGGAACAAGTTATTCTAGGACTTACTCAATAGATAATGGGACCCCACAAGGAAGTGTGTGTAGCCCAGTTTTATTTAATATAATGATAAATGACATATTTTCAATGATCGGACAAGGATTTGGTAAATCTTTATATGCAGATGATGGAGCCTTATGGAAAAGGGGAAGAAATGTACTGTAGTATATGTGGAAAGTAGAATGCAGAAAGTAGTAAATGAAGTTGAAAAATGGGTGGAGTTTTAGACTGAAAAAAAACTAAAATGACTAAAAAGAAAAACTAAAATGATATGTTTCTCAAAAAAGAAGGTATCACCAAATATTAAACTAAAATTTATGGTCAAATGTTAGAGCAGGTAACAGAAATTAGGTTCCTTGGAGTATTGATGGACTCAAAACTAACTTTTGCATCACATATTAAGAAAGTAATAGATAAATGTAAGAAGGGAATACATATTTTAAGATGTTTGGCAGGGGTAGATTGGGGTGCAACCCGACAGGCATTGAAAAGAGAATATTGTGCAATGATTAGACCCATGATTGATTATGGCAGCATATATAGTATATAGCTCGGCATCAGTATGTTAAAGAAAGTAATATTCAATCTCAAGCACTAAGAATAGGAAGTGGGACATTTAGAACACCACCAGTCTCAGCGATGCAGGTGGAAATGGCAGAGTTGCCTTTAGACCTCCGGAGACTTAAGTTAAAGATGGCATGGTGTTCTGTATGGGGACATGTAGAAACTACGGAAGTTCTAAGCGGCCATGCATTATTATAATTTTTCTGTCTTGTTTTGTCGTTATCACGACTTAATTTTCTCTGTGTATTCGGCATGAGAAAATGCTATAGAAGCAGCATCATCGCAGCATCATGGATGATCGTATTCGCTTTTACTTTGATCAGGGACTCACTCAAACTGAAATAGCTCTGTGTCTGTCAGTGATTGACGACTTACACATAAGTGTTCGACATTTGAGAAGGAGGCTGTCGGGTCTCCAACTTTATCGTCGAAGACAATATAGCGACCCTGATTTTCTCACGATAGCTACAATTACGTCGTGAGAAAACGGTTTTTAGGTTGAGATCAACAACTTTCGTTAAGTCGTGATCACAAGAAAACAAGACAAATTATAATAATGCATGGCCGCTTCCGTATGGAGAAAATCTCAGCCAACACAACAATGCTTTACTTGGAGTATTAATTCTTTATCTAGTAGTCAGTCCAGGATTGATTATTGGCTTACATCTAAAGATTTAGATAATATTGTTACTGATACCATCTCCATTCTCGGACCACAAGGCTATTTCAATAAGTATTCCCTTTAGTTCTTCTGTAAATTTAACTCAAAAGTCTGGATACTGGAAATATAACGAAATATACTTCAACATAACGAAGTAATCACTGGCATAGAAAAAAATAAATTTGATTTATTGGAATTAAGCAACAATTGAAAAAATATATATTGTAGCAATTGGGAACTTCTCAAATTTGAAGTAGGATTTTCTTTAGGAGGTAGGCTGTAGTGAGTTTGCAAAAAAGAGGAAAGCTGAAGAGGATAACATTTTATTTAAAATATCTACTTTATTATCCAAAAGAGTAGAATAATTATCAGAATTCGATAAAGCAGAACTTACTGAACAGACGCTTAAGAGGAGATTTACAAACAAAAGCCTGAAGGAGCTTTTATTAGGTCTCGAAGGAAATGGCTTGAAGAGCTGCTTGTTTTTTAGACTTGATAGGCAACAAGCTAAAAATAATCATATTGAAAAATTGAGGATTGTGGAGGACCCTAAAATTATTGCTAATTTTTGTTCTGAGTTTTATAGTAATTTGTATGCTTCTAATTTCTGTCAACAATCTGAGTTTTTGGAGTCCTTACATAATACGAAGCAGATTAATAATGAAGAGTTCAATAGCCTATATGTGAAGCCCCTCAGAAATTACTGATGCAATTAACTCTTTGAAAAAGAAATACGTCTCCGGGAACGGACGGGTTAACGGCTGAGTTTTATAAAGCATTTAACAAACTTTTATATTTTTTTTTATATAAAAGCAATAATTTTATAATCGTTATTTAGCAATGTAACTGGCCGCTAATTATCAATTAACAAGGGATCTTTATTTGGTTTTGAAATGAAAGTCCTTGACACAAAGTCGGAGGAAGCAAGGCTCTTTCTATACTCTCTTTAAAAACTTCAAACAAATAATTGACGGTATGTTTTTCCACAGGTATTCCAGTGGAAAAACAAAATTCATTGTATTAAAAAATCAGTAATACTGAATTCATATGATAAAGGCGGGTTAAAATTTTTATAGATTTTAGCTCTCTAAACAGTAACTTTAAAATAAATTGGATAAGATAATATCTTCAAAACTCTTCATCTGTTTGGAATATAATTCCTCGGTTTATTTTGTCTCATTTGGGTGGCTTAGAATTTCTTTTGATGTGTAATTATAAAATTGAAAAACTTAGTCAAACTTTCTACATTTTAAAGTACTTGCCTGGAGTCTTATTTATAAACACAACTTCTCCTCTCATAGTTTTCTTATTTGGAATAATGCCAATATTCTGTATAGAAATAAGTCTTTATTTTTTCATAATTGGTGGGTTGTTATTAGTGAATCAGTTATTTAATAATGAAGGGAATTTATTTACGTTTGCAGACATTGTCTCAAGATATAAAATACCTCTTACATTAAAAGAATTCGAGGTGCTTATAGGGCCATACCTGCAGGTTCAAACGCAGTGTATATCCACACCTTTTGTCTGTCCTCCTGAACATATGTCAGTCGGCTCGATCTGTTTCTCTGGGTTAAAGCCTAACAATTATAAAATTAGATCCTTGTTTTTAAAAGAGATTATTTCTACGCCTTATGTGATTTTCTACTGGAACAGTTTCTATATAAATTGGACTCAAGTTTGGTCGTTACCTCGAAAAATCCTCCTTACAAATAAGGTTAGGAAATCTCATATAAATTAATTCAGAGTTTATCCTAAAGGTATTCCTACAAAAATTTAAAATTGATATTGATTTAAAATGCTCTTTCTCTGAATGCTCCACTGAAACTATTTCTCATTTGTTGTGGTCCTGCCAATATACCCAGTATTTTTGGAATAATGTGGAGGTTTTCATTGCTGATAATATTTTAAAAACATTTTTTTATTCTTTATCTTATAAACATGTGATTTTGGGTTATTAAATCAAGGATCGCTCTTTAAAGGATGTTGGTTTTATTATAAATTTTATTTTATTTTAATGTAAATTTCACATTCATAAATGCAAGTTTACAAAAGGCAAACCTCTTTTTATGGTGCCTGAAAATGAGATTAAAATGTATGTAGATGTGATGTCAAAATCTAAAAATAGTAACGCAATTAAAACGATTAATATATGCTCCTCCTTTAACATTTTCACATACTATAAAAAATTAAATAAATGAATGGTGCAGACCTGCAAAATATATTTTCTGTATTTAAGTTGCATTGTAAAATCCTATGGAATTGTTCATATATAATGTATATATGTCTGTAAACTGATGCTTATGTACCTCTCCTCTTTTTCTTTTTTTATGACAATAAAGCATTAATAAAAAAAAACTGCTCAATGCAACGATACTTCAAAATGGTTCATTGGTGACGTCACACATAATAAACACACGTGACTGACAAAGACCGATTGGCTGTGTTTGATTCGTTTTTATGCCCTTCCCTAGAAATAACTGCAATTAATTTAACATTGTTCTCAAATGCTTTCCTGAAGCCTAACATTTTTTAACTCTCATACTGGTGTGGGTGGAGGCACCGCAACAATTTCACTCAACATATGGCCCTATTGAACGAACTGCTGAATGCATTGTTTTGCTCAGGTGTGACGTGTTGTAAGAACAAGGAAGGGCGTATAGTTTCATTTCCACACAAATCTGACGACGGTGGGGGATTTTTTTGTAACGCCATTACACGCAAAAAGTAAGAACCTATTGTGCGTAAGTATCATTTTATTTGTTGTCGTATAAACTACTTGAGTACGGTTATTTTATTTATTTATTTTTAACCATGCTTGATTTGTTTCTTTTTATTTCAGCTCAACAGAATAGGGTACGTATTTCATAAGACTTAATTTTTATCGTAGCATAAACAGATGATCTAATCACTCAAAAGGCTGCAGCATTCTATATCAGTATTTATAGTATTGGAAGTTTTCATTTATCTTTTATTTATATTAATTGATGATATCAACAAAGAATATTTGATGGAAGTGGATGAGGAGGTCAGATGCCTCCAAATAATAAAGCAGACTTTAACTGAATTAACTTATGAATCACATCAGAGTGTTGCACATTATATGCCAGTTTAGGCCCTTAACCTGTTAATTGTTAGTCAAATTACATTTCCATCTTAAACTGTTGTATATGACTTGGAGCACAGACTTCAATCTCTATGCATGTGAAAACAAAAATGTTATTTGGGCGTCATGCCCATTCAAAGTGATTTCAACACTGAATGATGTGGCTCGCTCCATTTTATATGAAAACGAAACTGTATTGCACTGATCCAGTCAGCTGTTTTCTATGTCCCACAATGAGTTTCATAATGAATTAGAATCATTTATGTCTTCCTAACTAAAATTCAATCATATTGTTAGAGTTATTAGTATTGTGGAGAAAATAAAAATCATGTACAAAAATTGTAGCCTATTCCTTATTTGTATTCGTCTTGTCAGGATACAATTCGTTTAACATTTACAACACAACAGGAAAAAGTGTAGCAGAGAGAGAAAAAACGTAGGTTGTAAAAAAAAATGGCCTATTATAATTTTATTCGTCTTGTCAAAATAGTAAATTCATTTAACATTTTGATGTAAACACAATAGGAAAAGTGTCGAAGAGATAAATAAATAAATTCGACATCTGTCATTTAAAATTATAGGCTAAGCAAAATATAAACAAAACTGAGTTGAATGTTCTTCAAGGACAGCCATCCACACTTTGCTCCATCTTTATTCTGCTCTGTCACTCATCTACAACCTGCCTGCTCTGTCTGCGGGCGGTATATTCATCACTCTGAGCATCCTTATGCACATGCTGCGCACAGACCCCGCAAATAAAACAAAGCACTGGTTCATGCCAGTCCAAGTGCAGGCTGTACAGTGCTTGAATAAAGCACAGATATGCTGTTCTGAAAGGAGGTCGGGAACGGGATATTGTTAGACCGCCCGCTCCCGTTCAAATGGCACCAGAGTTACCGAGCCCTACCAGTTTTATTCGGGAATTTAATCCCGCGTTGCAAGAAATCTGGGAAAGCAGGAAAGCAGACCTCTACTGTATAAGGGTTAAATTAATTAGAGCTAGAAAGAAAACAGAAACATTGATAAATATGGATACATTTACTAATTACAATGTTTATTGCCCAACAATGGTGGTGTTGTACATTTTGTACTAAAACTACTTCTGGAAAAAAAAAAAATATATATTTTAGAAAGCATAATGACTGAGATGTCTTAAATCTACATAATTGCAGTGGTGTTTAACATCTCTCCACAGATTGTAATGGACAAGAAAAAAGTGCGGATTGTAATGAGCAAAACTAAAATACCAAGAAAAACAGATCCTCTAATACAATGCATCATAGACAACAAGGCAGAGAAACTTCGCAGATTAATAAAAAGCAGTGATATTAATGGACTGTACTCTTCTGAAGACTGGAATGATGATGTTACTCCATTAACTGCAGCAGTTTTATGCAGAAATGAAGAAATCTGCTCTTATCTGCTTGAAGAGTCAGCTGATCCAAATAAACCCTCAACAAATGAACGAACTCCTCTACATTATGCTGCTTTAACAACTGGAGTTTCATTGAGTATCGTGGAAAAATTACTTGCAGCGAAAGCTGACCCAGATGGGCACGGATTGCAAATCTTGACTCCATTGCAATGTGCTGTTTATCGTGACCGTGATGACATTGTGAAAGCACTTATAGAGGCTGGAGCTTCACCTGAAAGCAACTATGGGGTGAATCCAAAGCTTGATAAAAAAGTGGAGCGAATGATTCGTCAACTATCTTCATATAATGATGCGTTTGAGAAAGTGCATCTATTTTTCTCGTTTTCCTGTGCTGTACGAACAAAAAATGATACAGATATTTTCAGAACATATGAAGAACATTTCCTTAAAGAGCATCCTTTCATTCATACAATTTTTTTTGAGCACTACTCATTTTTTGGTATTGTTGACCAAAGTGCAGAGCAGTATCGTCAGAGCGCCATTAAGTGGTTAAAAGAAAAAAGGAAAGCAGACGGATACATTGAGGGAGTCATCAAACGCTTCCCAAGAATCCCTCAGAAACACTGGCCAGTTGCACTAAACTCCTTAGATGTTGCTTTGTGTGTCAGTGAAAACATCACACCTCAGGTATTCAGTGATCTTGTGCCAATCCTAACTAATAATCTTCAGCACTTTGGAAACACAAACGGAGAAAAAATCAATCATCTGATACTAAAGATACTCAGTGTCCTGTTGCAGAAGATGCCAGAGCAGAAACTGAGTACGAATCATTCTGTCTTTGAGAAGTTATGCAAAAGTCTGTTGCCTCTCACACGTCCTGATTATTCAAGTCGAATTGGAGTTTGGACATATGGACTGTTTGTCTATATAAATGATATTGCTCCTGAACCTGTAGCATTGTGTGGATTGCCACCTGTCCCAGAGATGATACTTAACACTGCAGAGACAGTGATGGATGAAGTCCTGAAAAAAAAACTGCATAAGTTGGATGAATCACTGAGAAATCCAGAAGGTTTGTGTGTAGTGGACAGTGAGGAGACTGCAGCTCTATCAACAAGCAAGAAGAAGAGAAAGAAGAGAAAGAAGAAAAAAATCCAGCAAGAGGTGGGATCACAAGAAGGTGAGCAGCAAGATAAAGAGGACACTGTAGTGACATCCATTGAGGAATCAAATTCAAGTGTGCAGACCTTCACACAACCAAATGATATCTCAAGAGAGTGGTGTCCAACCAGCCATCGTTGGATGTCCAAGCTTGAGAAGCTAGCTAACATGAATAAGAGCAATATCAATGGGCTGGAAAAATTTACTCTTGTACTCACTGAAGAATTTCGGATCGCTAAAGGGAGTGATGGGACAGAAGTTTATCTTGGTTTGAGGGACGACGGCACTGAGGTGGCTGTGAAACGAATGATTAAGTCTAATTACCAAGTCCTCAAAAATGAGGAGAAATTTCTACGACTTTTTGATAGTCCATCCATCGTGCGATATGTGGACTTTGCAAAGGACAAAGATTTTGGATACCTTGTTCTTCAGCTTTGTGAGTACACACTGGAGGAATATATCCAAGATCATTTACCGGGCGACAGCGCTGAGAGATCTTTGGTTCTGAAGAAGCTGGTGAAGGAAGTTCTCTGCAGCTTACATGTTTTACACGATAAGAAAACCAAAGTCCTCCATCGAGACATCAAACCCCAGAATGTCCTGATTGGTAGGAGCTAAATCAAACTTTCTTTGTTTATTTTATTTATCAAAACTAAGGTTTTTTTTAAAAGGACAATGGCCTTTCCCTGTTTCCCAGACATAAATGGAAAAGCCAGATTGGCTGATTTTGGCATAAGCCGTCGATTGAACCTCAGCCAAACCACTCTACGAACCAGCAGTGCTGGAACTAGATGCTGGAAGGCAAAGGAGACCATAGATGAGGAGGCCACCATTGGATACAAGAGGAGCTCAGATATTCAGGTGGTCAATAATATTGAAATTATAACTTAAATAAAAATGTGATTAAATTATATTATTAGAAATTCAATTATTGGCTTAAATACAATTAATTTTAGCTGGTGAAAATATATACTAGTAACACTGTAACCTGTTTGAAGGTTGCTGGGATGTTAGCCTACTACATTCTTTCTAGAGGACACCATCCATTTGGTAAAGGTGCATTTTGTGAAGTCAACATTCTGCTAGGAAGATACTCACTGGAGCATCTGGATGATGATGTAGCGAAGGATCTTGTCGAGTGGATGATTGATCAAAATCCAAACAACAGACCGACTGTGGAGCAAACCCTCGAACACCCCCTCTTCTGGACTGATGACAGGTAAAATGCTCTACTGATTTGCCAATGGCATTTATCACGCTAAACGTATCAACGCCTCATGACTTTATTTAACTCATGATCTGTAATTTTGGTATAAGCCAGAGAGAGAGGTTTGGCACTAGCAACCTGTCAATTTAAAATAATTGAAAACTGTACTGTATCTAGATAATCTTTTTTTATCAGCTGATGAGATTGTACTGTTTTTATAATCCTGTCAGGAAAGCGGAGTATTTGAAAAAAATGGGAAACCAGAAAGAGGTTGAAACGTATCATAATATTGACGAGGAGCTCCTTCATGCTCTTGAAAAATACACAGAGGGGAAAAGCTTTTCTAAATGGAAAACTAAAGTGAGTATAACTTGCAGAAATATTAAAACATATTATATAAAAAGAGCACCCTGCTACTTTATTATTAATCAATAATTAATCATTTATTTTTTCTTTGATGATTTGGATTTCAGCCTTCAAAGAACTTCTGATTTAATTAATGTATCTAAGATTTTCCTTGTTACAAATTATTTGAATGCACTTCATGGTCTGCTTTAATCTCAGTTTAGAAAAATCTTCTTATTTTTCATATTTGTCTTTAATCTAAATACTACTTCAGCATTCATTGTAAATATATTTATTTTGTCAGATGCCATCTGAGCTTGTCCAGAAACTGGATGGTAAGAAGAAACCCTATCCTGAGAACACACTGGCCTTGCTGCGTTTTATACGCAACCTACACGAGCATTAGTAAGTTGCATACTGTATAATATAGTGTACAATATTTATTGAATAATTTAGCAGTATTGTGTGTCAGACCATGTTTTTGTTGTTTTGTTTCTCTACATAGTTCAGATGACGCAGAGAGACTCAATCTGATGGCTTTATTCCCTGATCTGTTTGGGAGTGTGTTCATGTTTGCGAAGGAGAGAGGATGGAACTCCAGACCGAGTCTGAAAAAGTACTTCAGCTCAGCTCCACAGATCTGATTGTTGTATTTTTTTGGTTAAACTATGTACATTGATTGAGTTTAAATGTAGGGATGGATTTAAGATCCTCACCCTTGCCTGAGACCACACTGCGCACACACAGAAATATAGGTGTACAAAAACTTATCAACGCTGCCCTGTGACCTTTATTAATAAAATAGCTTAGATACAATAGATAGATCACTACATAATAGATGGTCATCTGACGAATGCAGCTGGTCCGAAGTTAACTTCCAGTCTGTGTTTGTTTATTGGTCTGATAGTGACGCCGGCTACAAATGCAGTTAAAGTTAAGGTGATGAGTAGACTGAAGTTGGGCTCAGGTTGTTGTGCTGTGGGATGCAACCCAGTGTTTCCATACATTGATTCATTTGTGGCGGCCCACCACAAATATATTTTCCAAAAGGCTTTGACTTTGATAAACATGAGCACTGCACATTTCAAAGTCAAGGGTGTATTTATATCACTGTAATCTCTGAAGAAAACCTATTGTCTTCAGAAAATTTTTAATGTCAGTTTTATTTGATCTTGCCTGTAATGCCTGATAAAGCAGCATTTATGAGAGGAGCGCTGCTTTGTGTACAGTCGTTACCACAAAAGTACAAAAGTGTCTACTGCTGGCAGAGAAATTAATTTGCATGTTATCAGAAATAATCTACTCTAAAGGGACTCTGTTGTTATTGAATCTTTGTGGAAGTCAAGTTTGTGCCACAAAAGCTCGCATGTGCAGTAATGTTTATGTTGTTACCGTTGAAACCATCTTCTTCAGCAACGAGGAGGTAAAAATCGCTGTTTAAGTAAACTCACAACTTCGTTGTTTGTAGAGAGAGACACACAGCAGGTAATTGACACACACAACTGTCATCTCTCTCTTCCTTTCTCTCTCTTGATCGATAATTCATTCAAATAAATGCTATAATTTGTTCAAATAAATGTGATCTTACCGCACTATTTCGTCTCTGTGTCTAATTTGAAGCAGCAGAATGCAAGATCTAACCAGCCGTAACTGACGAAAATAACCCTTATTTTTACCCTTCCAGTCAAATATTGCACGGCAATCATCATTAACAGCTTTAACTTGTCAATGCAGGCAAATGCGGGGAAGTCGTGGCCTAATGGTTAGAGAGTCGGACTCGTAATCCAAAGGTTGCGGGGTTCGAGTCTCAGGCCGGCAGGGATTGTAGGTGGGGGGAGTGAATGTCCAGCGCTCTCTCCACCCTCAATACCACGACTGAGGTGCCCTTGAGCAAGGCACCGAACCCCCAACTGCTCCCCGGGCGCCGCAGCATAAATGGCTGCCCACTGCTCCGGGTGTGTGTTCACGGTGTGTGTGTGTGTGTGTGTTCACTGCTGTGTGTGTGCACTTTGGATGGGTTAAATGCAGAGCACGAATTCAGAGTATGGGTCACCATACTTGGCAGTATGTCACTTCACTATAAGCGGGATAATGCATGGCTAGCAGTGCATTAAATTAAGGCATTTCGTGGAGGCAGCCACATAAAAACCTGCAAAAAATTCTGGCAACAAGCAAACCAGTCATTCAGCAATTTGAAAGTCTCTTTAACAGTATACTGCATTCCAATGGGGGAATGGATTTAAAACAAAAAGAAACTGAAAAACACGTTACTGAAGTAACACTCACTGCGGTAACATTTTGTCCTAAACAGTGGCAAAGCCCAGACTAACCCACAGTGACAGAAAATCTCAACTGCAGTTAGCTCAGCTGATAAAATGCTGAACGTACGCTTTCTTCTTTCCAAAGTTTAGAATTGTAATGTATGGAAGAGTTGAGTCAGAATATTATTCAGCAAGAAATAGCTAAATTATGGTGAAAATAATGGGAAGAGGGAAATAAAGGCAGACAGTAAAACTAAAGACACATCAAATACAAGATTGGAAAAGATTGACAGTGCTTTTGTTACCAGACTAAGACTGGGCATTGAATTATACATGAATTATGGCAGATGCATGTCAGATGCAAACTGTGTGCCATGTATTAGTGGAGAAATATCGTGTGCTGCTGGAATCTGGAGTAACAAATCTTTCATTGAAATCAATTCTTAGTAGTATGGACTATGAAACAATAAAATCTGTTAACTTCCTGTACCGAACTGGACTTTTGCCTTGTACCCACACTTGCAGTCTTTGCAATTGACCACTTCTATGATGTATTTCCTGTTGTAATTGAGGTTTTAAATTTTAACACTGATTCGAACCAGTGGCGTAGCAAGTCAGCTCCGGGCCCATGCAAAAAATTTTCCACTCAATGATTAAATGCAAAAATGTGTACTCACGTAACGAAGAAATCATAGATTGCACGGGGTTTTGTTTTCAGCTGGGTCTGCACCAATAACGCCTGTCTTGTCCGTCTGCATCTTTCTTGTGATTTTAGCTCCAGTTTGTTCTCCTGCCCATTATTTACTGCAATAGGTTCCAGGGAGCGATTTTTTTTTTTACTCAGTAATTAATGTGTTTTAAAATGTAGCGAAGTACAATATACTTCAAACAAAATATACTTAAGGAAATGTAAAATTACAGATTTTAAAAATTACTTAAAGTAGAAGTAGCTACTCAATTACAGTAACGCCAGTAAATGTAATCCGTTACTTTCCACCTCTGATAATAGGAAATAATTATAACCATGTAACATGCTATTTGACAGTCGTAATTTTTAACATTTAATCAGACGTCTGCTGAGCATTTATCAATGGCATCCAGAACATTACCAGTCTTTTAACAACTTTTAATTTAAACTTCTCACAAAGTCGCAGCAGTGATATTACAATACAATCACATTAACATTCGTTGCTATTAATGTAAAAGACTGTGGCTACTACTTTCTTTCAGTCTTCGTTATGAATGAGTGCGCTGATATTGAATGTGCTTGTAGCAGGCGTGACGTAGGAGAAACCTTTTCTCTTTCTCTTCTAACATTGTGATATGCATTTTCACGTTTTTAAAACAATCGGACTAGTTTAAATACTTTACATTTATACTTTCAGTGAGGACCTGAAAAGTAACAGAAAGTATTCTTCAAGCTTGGTCCGCCCATCTCTGAGTTTTATTTCCCTGAAAACAAAAAGCGCACGCAAGTCGCCGCACCCCTCATACGCATTTTGCATTTTACAGTATTATCTGAAAATCAAACATTTGGATGTTTAATGGCTGTTGAAAAGACGTCCCTTCGACACGTCCTGTCAGGGTTGAAAAATATATCCAAAATGAAAATTGAACCGACGTCTTTGACGTCTTCTGGCCGTGAATTACACGTCTTTTCTTCACGTCCCTGGACGTCTAAACGTGTCATCTTCATGTGTTGATGATGATCCCTCCATGAGGGGATTGCCCTCACCAGCCAAGGCTGGCTCCACTGACCCCTCAGATTCAGAGCTGCTATCAAGGCATCAACCCTTGCCCATCATCGTCTCCACTTCCTTTGGTACTCAGAGGACATATTTAGCAAATATAAAATTACAAAACTGAAAACATCCATGTTCAAATTCATTTACAGACTGCAGCACGTTATTACTGAGCTCTTCCTACATTTACTTAACATTTCAGTCTCTTTCAGGTCATTTAGTTTCTGAAAGAAACTCTGAAAAGGCTACATCTGACAGTAATAACTTTTACTGGATCATTAAACATACTGGAGTGATATTATCTGCTGCCTGTCATAGCTACTACAATAATTACATATTCATTTGTTTAGGGTTTTAACGAATTCATGTTTTTTTAATTAAAAAAAGAAGAGTTTTCTTTCACTAAATATACTTCTCGTTTTAAATTTCAATTACAATAGCACCTAGAAAATGAATTATAAGCTAGAAGATAAGAATGAATTTTGCCCTCCCCCACACCAAACTCATCTGAAATGGTATCTTCCAGCTTCTGATTGACTGAACACACCTGATCCAGGTAAACAGCAGTGGGTAGGGCAGGGATAGTTACCCTGGGTTTGGAACCCCAGATCTATAACACCATGTTCTTGCAGTAGCACAACATTTAGCCAACATTAACAGATTGGGGATTTGGTGATTTTGCTATCAATTTCCCACCAATAAGTTTGCTTAACTGTATAAAACAACACAACTCAAGTGTAGAGACCCCATGTTGGTTTATACTGGTGAACTCACGCCAGCAGAGTTTCTTTTTAGGGTAAAGCTTAACGTTACCCCAACTAACTTTTAGCCTACTAGCTAATTTTAGCCAAACTCAAAATACATTTCAGCTGACAATGTGAGCATCATTTCTTTCGGTTCCCTCGATCGTGTCAAACAAGTAAAACTCAACCACATTAATGCAAAATGTACTTACCCAACAGTAGATTTTTAATAATTAAAAAATAAAAATCCTCCTTCTATCAGCAGCAATATTACGGACGTGCTAATTATCATTATAGTAATATACAGTCACAGCCAAAAATATCGGCACCCTTGGTAAATATGATCAAAGAAGGCTGTGAAAATTAATCTGCATTGTTAATCCTTTTGATCTTTTATTTAAAAAATTCACAAAAATCTAACCTTTCATTGGATGATAAAAATGTAAAATGGGGGGAAATATCATTATGAAATAAATATTTTTCTCTAATACACATTGGCCACAATTAACGGCACCCTTTTATTCAATACTTTTTGAAACCTCCATTTGCCAGTTTAACAGCTCTAAATGTTCTCCTATAATGCCTGATGAGGTTAGAGAACACCTGACAAGAGATCAGAGACCATTCCTTCATCCAGAATCACTCCAGATCCTTCAGATTCACAGCTCCATGTTGGTGCTTCTTCTCTTCAGTCCACCTCACTCATTTTCTACAGGGTTCAGCTCAGAGGACTGGAATGGCCAGCAGAAGCTTGGTTTTGTGCTCAGTGACCCATGTTTGTGTTGTTTTTGAGGTTTGTGTTTGGATTATTGTACGGTTGGAAGATCCAAACATGGCCCATTCCAAGCATCTGGATATGATTCCTCTCTATTTTGAAGCTCAATTTCTTGTGATCCCACCTCTTGCTGGATTTTTTTTTTTTCTTCCTCTTCTTTTTCTTCTTCTTGCTTGAGCTGCAGTCTCCTCGCATAAACTATCCACTGCACTTGAACCTGATGGATCTCTCAGTGATTCATCCAACTTTTGCAGCTTTTTTTTCATGACTTCATCCATCTCTGTCTCTGCTTTGATAAGTATCATCTCTGGGACGGGAGACAATCCACACAATGCTACAAGTTCAGGAGCAAAGTCATTTATATTGGCAAACAGTCCATAGGTCATCATTCCAATTAGTCTTGAATAATCAGGACGTGTGAGAGGCAACAGACTTTTGCACAACCTGCGTAACATAAGAGAATGATTGCTCAGAGAAATGCTCAGTTTCTGCTCAGACATCTTCTGCATCATGACATTGAGTATTTTGAGTATCAAACTAATGACTGTTTCACCATTTGTGTTTCCAAAGTGCTGAAGACTGTTTGTTAGAATAGACACAAGATCACTGAATATCTGAGGAGAAATGCTTTCACTGACACACAAAGCAACATACAAGCTGTTCAGTGCAACTGGCCAGTGTTTCTGAGCGATTCTTGGGAAGCGTCTGATGACTCCCTCAATGTATCTGTTTGAGCTCTTTGTATCTTTTAACCACTTGATGGCACTCTGATGATACTGATCTGCATCTCGACCAATAACGCCATTGTAGATCTCAAACAGAATTGTATGAATGAAGGGATGTTCCTGAAAGAAATGTTCCTTAAAGTCTGTATAAATATCTGTCTGGTTTTTGTTTGTACAGCTCAAGCAACAGAGAAAAATAGATGTACTTTTTCAAACACTTCACCCTGTGAAGATAATTGATGAAACATTCTCTCCACTTTTTTATCAAGCTCTGGATTCATCCCATAGTTGCTTTCAGGTGAAGCTCCAGCCTCTATAAGTGCTTTCACAATGTCTTCATGGTCATGATCAACAGCACATTGCAATGGAGTAAGCAACTGTAATTGATGTCCATCTGGGTTCGCGTTTGCTGCAAGTAATCTTTTCACGATACTCAGTGGAACTCCGGTTGTAAATGCAGCATAATGTAAAGGTGTCCATCCTGTTGTTGAGGGTTTGTTAGGATCAGCCGACTTTTTAAGTAGATAAGAGCAGATTTCTTTATTTCTGCATAAAACTGCTGCAGTTAATGGAGTAACATCATCATTCCAGTCTTCGGAAGGGTACAGTCCATTAATATCTCGTCCTCCTATTAAGTTTCTTTAACTTGTTGTCTATGATGCATTTTATTAGAGGATCTATTTTTCTAGGCCCTACTGGGACTGGAACTGCAAATGGCACTGGGATCAGGAATTCCATGGATCTTCAAATACTCACTAATCTGTAGAGACATGTAATTCAGGCACTGAGTATGGCATTATTACTTCTTTTCTTATTTCTTTATATTGTTAATAGACAGTGTTAATCTTTATAAAGTTGTTTTTAGTCATATGTTTTTTTTAGTTGAGATCTTTTAATTCTGTATCATGTCATATGTATTAATTTCAGTACATTTTATTTTTTTCTATATTTATTTTATCAGTCTAAAATGGCATATAGCTAATATTGTCAATTAAATTAAAATGTTTTGAGAAAATACACTTTGAAACATTTAAACTATTTTTAAACATTTGCTAAGTAAAACATTCCAACTATAAGGATTCCTTCTAAGCTCCTTAAAATAATATTAGTATATATATATAAGGTGCTAATAACTTCAGTGTTTTTTTTTTTAAATTGTTAAAAATATTCTTTATTGTTTAATGTTTTAAAGACTTTTAGTTTTACAACTTTATTTTGACTATCACTAGCACATACCTTTCAGTACAAGTTGCTGCATTCACTTTTGTTGTTTGTCCAAATGCAAGTAAAAAACAGCAGAGCAATCCCCAACATACTGAAGATCAAACCATTATGAACATGTTGAGTGGAGCAAAAATTCATTTTGGATCAAACGTTATGGCCCAGTTTAACCCCTTGAACTTAACACAATGTACAGTAGCCTACTGCAGTAAGTTTTTTTGTTGTTGTTATTATTATTATTATTATTTTCAGTAACCAATTCTTACATTTTTACTTTTGGTATTATTTGTATATAAATAAAATAAAAATACACGAGTACAAAAAGGAAAAATGTGCAAAATGCGTTGGCCTATAATGGTGGAGAAAAACTTTTGCTTTAGCACGCGCTTTTTGCTTTCATGGAAATTAAACCAAAGACTATTGAAATATGAAACTCAGATAAATTCGGTGGCGGTTGCTCACATAACGAGAGGTCCTCACTTCAAGTATAAATCTAAAGTGTTTAAACTCAAGGCTCTTCTGACCGGGAATATGAGCGAGTACAAAGCATCGTGCTATGCTCGCCGACGCGCAGTAAGAGCCGCTAAACACAGATAAAGAGAGAGAATTGAGTCTCATTTCCAGCTCAATGACTCTCGACGGATGAGGCAGGGACTGAGGACCATCTGTGCCTTTGGAAACAAATCATCCGCGGAGGTGAGAGCAGATCCGTTGCTGGCCGAAGAGTTAAACATCTTCTACGGCCGCTTCGATGGCAACGGCGGCGGCGCGTCTCTGCCGTCCAGCGCGTCAGGAAGCAGCAGGCAGAGCAGCGATGATCCTGTAATCACCGTGTCGGAGGATGAGGTTCGGAGGGCGCTAAAGAAAGTGAACGTCAGGAAAGCAGCCGGACGGTCTGACCTGATGGGATAACCGGCCGTGTTCTGAGGTCCTGCGCCGATCAGCTTGCTGGTGTGTTCACTTCCATCTTTAAGTCCCTTGCTACCTCCGTGGTTCCCACCGCATTTAAAAAATCTGTCATTATCCCTGTGCCAAAGAACAATAAACCCTCTTGCCTGAATGACTATCGCCCAGTTGCCCTCACATCTATAGTCATGAAGGTTTTTGAAAGACTTGTAAAGAGCCACATCTGCTCCTCCATCCCTGATACTTTGAACCCTCTTCAGTTTGCCTATCGCCCAAACAGATCCACGGACGATGCCATCTCTCACGTCCTCCACTCTTATGTAAGGCTGCTATTCATTGATTATAGCTCAGCTTTCAACACTATAGTCCCCATCAAGCTGGCTTCTAAACTCACAAACCTCGGCCTAAACTCCTCACTCTGTGACTGGATTCAAGACTTCCTCACCGGCAGACCTCAAGTGGTGAAAGTTGGCCAGTTCACCTCAAACTCCATCACCCTGAACGTAGGAGCCCCACAGGGCTGTGTCCTGAGTCCCCTGCTTTACTCTCTCTACACGCATGACTGCGTGTCCTCTCACAGCTCCACATCTATTATCAAATTAGCTGATGATACTGTGGTTCTGGGCCTCATCTCCAACAACGATGAGACCGCATACTTGGACGAGGTAGAGAGACTCACATCATGGTGCCAGGACAATTGTCTCTCTCTGAATGTGAGCAAAACTAAAGAGCTGATCATGGACTTTAGGAAGAGACAGCAGCAGCTCTACACTCCTCTTATGATCAGTGGGACCCCTGTGGAGAGGGTGAGTAGCTTCAAGTGCCTCGGTGTAAACATCTCCGAGAACCTGACTTGGACTACACACATCCAAACACAGGTTAAGAAAGCCAGGCAAAGACTGTACCATCTGCGACAGCTGAGGAAATTCAGGGTCTCACCAGCAATCCTGAAAACTTTCTATTCAGGGACCATAGAAAGTGTATTGACTCAGTGCATCTCAGTGTGGTATGGAAACAGCTCCAATCAGGACTGCAAAGCACTACAGAGAGTTGTGCGCTTAGCTGAGCGCATCTCAGGGTCTGCTCTCCCCTCTCTGCAGGACATCTACCTCAAACGCTGCAAAAATAGAGCTGTTAAAATCATCAAGGACTCTAATCACCCTGGTAACCGTCTATTCACTTTGCTTCCATCTGGTAAGCGCTTCCGTAGCCTGATGGCAAAAACTGAGAGACTTAGGAGGAGCTTCTTCCCCCAGGCCATCAGGCTCCTAAACTCTAACTCTGTGTCATAACATCACATGACTCCATGTTAATATCACCATATCAATAAGCTATTCAGAACTTTTTCTACCTCATATTGCTGCTATTTAAATACCCTGGACAACTTTTTTGCACATTCCTCTTATTATTAAGTCAACAACATACTGATCTGCACATTTATATTTATAGTTTTTATCTTTTATTTTATTTTATTCTATTATTTTTTTTACTTTTCTTTTCTAAATATTTGTACTATATAATTGCACCGTCCTTGGAGCAGACCTGACCTACATTTCACTGCTGGTTATACCCTGTTGTGTATGTGACAAATAAAAATCTTGAATCTTGAAGTCTTTCTTTTCCTTCTTGGCCGTTTGTACCTGGTGCCAGATGACATTTGCATGTTCCAAGCATCCTGAACATAAACATTAAATTTCTATTTCTATTACTATCATAATAATGTAATTAAATGTGTCAATTCATTATTGTCACACATAGGTACTGTCACGAATCTGGTCCATGCTCTCCCGGTTAACCACCACCAGAGGTCACCCGTTCACCACATTGACTTTCACTCACAACACACTGGACTCCATTTCCCACAATGCATTGCACAGATCACAGCTGTCACCATTCACACATCACACACACCTGATGATCATTTCACAATCACCACCACACACCATATAAGCCTGGGACTTGCTCTTGCTCAGGGCCGAGTATTGTTAGCGTTTATCACTCTTCTAGCGATAGCAACTCTACAGAGCCATAATTCTAGTCCTAGTCTTGCCTTGTTTTCCTGCCGTGTCTGACCCTGCCCGTGTTTCCTGGATTTACCCCTTTGCCTTGCCGTTTGGACTGTGTTTGCACCTCGTTTGGATTATTGCTTTCGACTCTGGATTATCTCTCTGCCTTGCCCCTTTGGATACTGTTCGCTGATCATTGACCCACGCTTGCTCCACGGATTGCTCTGTCTTGCCCTTGCCATACCTGTTTGCCGATGTCTGACCCTGCCTGTTTCTGACCATGTTTCTTAATAAAGCTTTGCACATGGATCCGCACGTCTCACGTCTCGTCAGCCCCGTAACAGAATACTCGGCCACAAAAGGATCCAGCGGCTTTTCCAGAGGACATTGGCCAGGTATGGACAATGCACGACTGTTGTTAACCCTCGAGCAGGGTTTGAGACCGCTCGAGGAATACATACAGGAGTACTTAGACCTCGCCTATTTTTCTGATCTGCCGGACTATGCACTAATAGACTTTTTTTGTGAGGGCATTAATCAGCCGCTCAAACGACAGTTAATCCGTGAGGGTCCCCGTGCGTCACTCAGTCAATTCATGGATTATGCCTTGCTGTGTGTGGGCTCTCCGTTCACTGTGGGTGTCGCGGAGGAACCCAACACCGCACTCACTCGCAAAATGGTGGCAACAACAACACCCCTTCAAGTCTCCGCTGTCAAGCCAGAGTCTGCTCACGTCTCCGCTGTCAAGCCAGAGTCTGCTCACGTCTCCGCTGTCAAGCCAGAGTCTGCTCACGTCTCCGCTGTCAAGCCAGAGTCTGCTCACGTCTCCGCTGTCAAGCCAGAGTCTGCTCACGTCTCCGCTGTCAAGCCAGAGTCTGCTCACGTCTCCGCTGTCAAGCCAGAGTCTGCTCACGTCTCCGCTGTCAAGCCAGAGTCTGCTCACGTCTCCGCTGTCAAGCCAGAGTCTGCTCACGTCTCCGCTGTCAAGCCAGAGTCTGCTCACGTCGTCGCTGTCAAGCCAGAGTCTGCTCACGTCGTCGCTGTCAAGCCAGAGTCTGCTCACGTCGTCGCTGTCAAGCCAGAGTCTGCTCACGTCGTCGCTGTCAAGCCAGAGTCTGCTCACGTCGTCGCTGTCAAGCCAGAGTCTGCTCACGTCGTCGCTGTCAAGCCAGAGTCTGCTCACGTCGTCGCTGTCAAGCCAGAGTCTGCTCACGTCGTCGCTGTCAAGCCAGAGTCTGCTCACGTCGTCGCTGTCAAGCCAGAGTCTGTCACACCCAAGGATTTAAGGTCAGTCCTTCAAGTTCCCTGTCTGATATCCAGTGTGATGGACCCACCACTGATGTCAGTGCGAGTAGCTGGCATTCCCAGGGCCTCAACCCTGGCTGTTACAGAGACTGTTCCCCTGACCTCAGTGCTTCCCATTATGGCGGTTGCCATTTTGAGTGTATGGGCTGCACACTGTGCTCCTGAGGCCTCTCCTGTCCACGAGTCTGCTCCAGTGCCTCCAGAGGTGGCGGCTTCCGCTGCAGAACCTCCCGAAGTGGTGGCACCCGTTCCTGACCTCATGGTCTGCCCTGTCACGGCCACGGAGGCCGTTCCTGAACTCACGGTCTGCCCTGTCACGGCCACGGAGGCTGTTCCTGAATTCACTGTCTGCCCCGTCACGGCCACGGAGACCGTTCCTGAACTTACTGTCTGCCCTGTCACGGTCATGGAGACCGTTCCTGAACTCACTGTCTGCCCCGTCACGGCCACGGAGACCGTTCCTGAACTCACTGTCTGCCCTGTCACGGTCATGGAGGCCATTCCCGAACTCCCTGTCTGCCCTGTCACGGCCACGGAGGCCGTCCCTGAACTCCCTGTCTGCCCTGTCACGGCCATGGAGGCCGTTCCTGAGTTCTCGCCCTGTCCTGTCACGGCTAAAGAGGCCGTCTGTGAGCTCTCGCCCTGTCCTGTCACTGCTAAAGATGCCGTCTGTGAGCTCACGCCTTGTCCTGTCACGGCTATAAACGCAGTCTATGAATCCTCGTCCTGCCCTGCCACGCCCCCTGAGATCATGAATGCTCTCCCTGTATTGTCTGTCTCCGCTCTCCCAGTGTTGTCTGTCCTTGTTCTCCCCAGATCCCAGTCTCTGTCATGGGTTCCTGCCCTGTCTGCCTCCCTGTGGTGGTCTTCTGCTCGAGTCTGGTGGTCGTCTGCTCCGCCATGGGGGTCTTCTGCTCGGGTCTGGTGGTCGTCTGCTCCGCCGTTGTGGTCTTCTGCTCGGGTCTGGTGGTCGTCTGCCCCGCCGTGGTGGTCTTCTACTCTGGACTGGTGGTCGTCTGCTCCGCCGTGCTGGTCTTCTGCTCGGGTTTGGTGGTCTTCTGCTCGGGTCTGGTGGGCTCCTGGTCCGTCTGCTCCGCCCTGGTGGGCTCTTGCTCTGTCCTGGTCTCCGGTTCCACCGGGGTGTCCTGCTCTGCCGGTTCTGCCTCAGTCCCCGGTCTTCCCACTTCCTCACGGACCTGGCCCTCCGTCCCTCCCCCTGTTCCGCCTCCGCTCCACCGCCCTCCTGGAGTATTTAGGAGCGTCTGGAAGCCGCTCCTTGGGGGGGGGCTATGTCACGAATCTGGTCCATGCTCTCCCGGTTAACCACCACCAGAGGTCACCCGTTCACCACATTGACTTTCACTCACAACACACTGGACTCCATTTCCCACAATGCATTGCACAGATCACAGCTGTCACCATTCACACATCACACACACCTGATGATCATTTCACAATCACCACCACACACCATATAAGCCTGGGACTTGCTCTTGCTCAGGGCCGAGTATTGTTAGCGTTTATCACTCTTCTAGCGATAGCAACTCTACAGAGCCATAATTCTAGTCCTAGTCTTGCCTTGTTTTCCTGCCGTGTCTGACCCTGCCCGTGTTTCCTGGATTTACCCCTTTGCCTTGCCGTTTGGACTGTGTTTGCACCTCGTTTGGATTATTGCTTTCGACTCTGGATTATCTCTCTGCCTTGCCCCTTTGGATACTGTTCGCTGATCATTGACCCACGCTTGCTCCACGGATTGCTCTGTCTTGCCCTTGCCATACCTGTTTGCCGATGTCTGACCCTGCCTGTTTCTGACCATGTTTCTTAATAAAGCTTTGCACATGGATCCGCACGTCTCACGTCTCGTCAGCCCCGTAACAGATACATGTAGAGAATGTATATTTATAAATGAAAAAAGTGTGATAAAAGAAAAGTATGCATTGTTTTTGCAACAAGTTTTTATTATTATTATTATGAGGAAGCTGTGTACCAGCTATTTACATATTTTTCCACAAGATAAACCAATAACTGATATTACACAGATTATTCTGTTTAAAATTTTACATAACCGTGGTTTTTAGTGTTGTGTCAGTGTTTTTCTTTTGTCAGAACCTTGTTTGCAGAGAAGGATGAATCTTAGCTCATTAAATGCGAGTGTGACAATCCTAAATCCATCCCTACATTTTAATTTGTTCATGAAACGCATTCATGATGCAGAATCAATTTATATAGTTTAACCAAAAAATACAACAGTCAGATCTGTGGAGCGGAGCTGAAGAACTTTTTCAGACTCGGCCTGGAGCTCCATCCTCTCTCCTTCGCAAACATGAACACACTCCCAAACAGATCAGGGAATGAAGACATCAAGTCGATTCTCTCTGCATCCTCTGAACTATAAAAAAGACACCAAAAACATGGTCTGACACAGTAATACTAAATTGAGTAAATACTGTACATCATACACAACATGGAACTTACTAATGCTCGTGTAGGTTGCGGATAAAACGCAGCAGGCCCAGTGTGTTCTCAGGATAGGCTTTCTTCTTACCATCTAGTTTCTGGATAAGCTCAGATGCCATCTGACAAAATAAATATAGTAGCAAAAATCTAATTATTATAGCAGGTTATAGCAGGACATTAACTACATTTAAATTATTTGATTTGTTTACATATTTATATAAGTATGTTTGAATATTTCTGTATTGAATTTATACTCACTTTAGATTTCCATTCAGAAAAGCTTGTACCCTGTGTGTATTTTTCAAGAGCATGAAGGAGCTCCTCGTCAACATTACGACAGTTCTCAACCTCTTTCTGGTTCCCCATTTTTTTCAAATACTCCACTTTCCTGACAGGATTATAAAAACAGTACAATCTCATCAGCTTATAAAAAAGATTATCTAGATCAGGGGTGCCCAAACTCGGTCCTGGAGTGCCGGTGTGCTGCAGAGTTTAGCTCCAACTTTCCTCAACACACCAGCATAGAAGTTTCTACTATAGTAAGAGCATGATTAGCTGCTTCAGGTGGGTTTAATTAGGGTTGGAGCTAAACTCTGCAGGACACCGGCCCTCCAGGACCGAGTTTGGGCACCCCTGATCTAGATACAATACGATTTCCTCTCCATTTAAAATTACATCCTAAATTTCTAGTACCATATGTGACCCTGGACCACAAAACCAGTCATAAGTAGCAGAGGTGTATTTGTAGCAATATCCAAAAATACATTGTATGGGTCAAAATTAACCATGAAGATATTTTGTAAATTTCCTAACGTAAATACATCAAAACGTAATTTTTTGATTAGTAATATGCATTGCTAAGAACTTAATTTGGACAAATTTAAAGGTGATTTTCTCAATATTTAGATTTTTTTTGCACCCTCAGATTCCAGATTTTCAAATAGTTGTATCTCAGTCAAATATTGTCCTATCATAACAAACCATACATCAATGAAAAGATTATTTATTCAGTATCACTTAAGACTGGTTTTGCGGTCCAGGGTTACATACAGTATAAGCAGTGTTGGGGGTAACGCATTACAAGTAACGCGAGTTACGTAATAATATTACTCTTTTCAAGTTATGCAATACTTTTTAATTTACAAGAAAATATCTGAATTACTTTTTCAAAAAAGTAACGCCAGTTACTTTTTTCCCATTTATTGATTGGCAGTGCGCTGTGTGAACATGCTGTTACTGTAGTTCTAGACTAAATGTGAATGTGCATTCATTCATCCCACTCGCAAAAAACTGATTTAGTATTCATCAAAATGAATTAAAACAGTGAAATGCAAACTTAGAATATGACGCAAACCTGCAATAATTAAATATGTTAACACAAATGTATCTAATCCCATTTTATTAACCAATGTCTTTGCTGCTGACCTTTGATGATCCAGTTCAACCATACTAATGACTTTAGATAAACTAACAATTGTGCTTCATTGTTTTCTATTGCTGAAGAGTGTTGAACTCTCTTCTCTTGCGTTCTACTTTACAGACGTGAATTTACTTTTCCTTCAGCCTGAGGTTTATTCATTACACGTTTTGGTGTGAAAGGGCTTTTATATTTGCTATGATTAGAACTTCTTGCATTAAAAACAATCAAGCCCTGCTCATATTTACAAAGTAACGCAAAAGTAACGTAACGCATTACTTTCCATAAAAAGTAGCCAACGTAATTAGTTACTTTTTTAGGAAGTTAACACAATATTGTAATGCATTACTTTTAAAAGTAACTTTCCCCAGCACTGCATATAAGCAGCGCTGAACCTCTCTAGCTTGTGCCAAAATTGCAGAGATTAATAAGGTCAGGAGGAGTTTGTTAATTTTAGAGTGATTTAGAGTGAATTTAATTGACAAATCAACTTATTTTACCGTTCATCATTCCAGAAGAGGGGGTGTTCGAGAGTTTGCTCCACAGTCGGTCTCTCATGTGGATTTTCATTAATCATCCACTCGACAAGATCCTTCGCTACATCATCATCCAGATGCTCCAGTGAGTACCTTCCGTCTAAGATGTTGACTTCACAACGTGCACCTTTACCAAATGGATGTTGTCCTCTAGAGAGAATGTAGTAGACTAACATCCCAGCAACCTTCAAACAGATTACAGTGTTACCATGAGTTCAGAATTTTCACCCAATACACTTTAATTGAGTTGATAAATATTGAAAACCCACCTGAATGTCGGAGCTCCTCTTGTATCCAGTGTTGGCCTCCTCATCTATGGTCTCCTTTGCCTTCCAGCATCTAGTTCCAGCAATGCTTGTTCGTAAAGTGGTTTCACTCTGTTTTAGTCTCCGACTTATGCCAAAATCAGCCAATCTAGCTTTTTCATTTATGTCTGTAACAAATGGAAAGTCCACATTATTTCAAAGGGGAAAAAATGGGTTATGATATTTTAATTAGACATATGTTGCAACTCCTACCAATCAGGACATTCTGGGGTTTGATGTCTCGATGGAGGACTTTGGTTTTCTTATCGTGTAAAACCTGTAAGCTGCAGAGAACTTCCTTCACCAGCTTCTTTAGAACCAAAGATCTCTCAGCGCTGTCGTCTGGTAAATGATCTTGGATATATTCCTCCAGTGTGTACTCACAAAGCTGAAGAACAAGGTATCCGAAATGTTTATCCTCTGCAAAGTCCACATATCTCACAATGGAGGGACTGTCAAGCTGTGGAAGTCTGAGAAATTCCTCCTCATTTTTAAGAACTTGGTAATTAGACTTAATCATTCGTTTCACAGCCACCTCAGTGCCGTCGTCCCTCAAACCAAGATAAACTTGTGTTCCATCACTTCCTTTAGCGATCTGAAATTCATCACTGAGTACAAGAGTAAGATTTCCCAGCCTAGTAGTATTGTTAATATCAATGTTAGCTAGTTTCTCAAGCTCGGACTTCCAACGACAGCTAGTCTGAAGCCACCTTCTTGAGATATTTGGGCTCTCATCAGGTCGTGTGAACGGCTGCACACTTGAATTTGATTCCTCAATGGATGTCACTACAGCATCTGGATACGGTTCCTCTTTATTTTGCTGCTCACTTTCTTGTGATCCCACCTCTTGCTGGATTTTCTTCTTCTTCTTTTTCTTCTTCTTACTGCTTGCTGATAGAGCTGCAGTCTCCTCACATAAACTATCCACTGCACTTGAACCTGATGGATTTCTCAGGGATTCATCCATCTTTTGCAGCTTTTTTTTCATGACTTCATCCATCTCTGTCTCTGCTTTGATAAGTATCATCTCTGGGACGGGAGACAATCCACACAATGCTACAGGTTCAGGAGCGATGTCATTTATGTAGGCAAACAGTCCATAGGTCCAAACTCCAATTCGACTTGAATAATCAGGAAGTGTGAGAGGCAACAGACTTTTGCATAACTTCCCATAGACAGAATGATTGAGTCCCAGTTTCTGCTCAGACGTCTTCTGCATCATGACATTGAGTATCTTTAGTATCAGATGATTGATTTTTTCTCCTTGTGGATTTCCATAGTGCTGAAGTCTCTTTGTTAGAATTGGCACAAGTTTATTAAATGCCTGAGAGGTGATGTTTTCACTGACACGCAAAGCAGCATTTAAGCAGTTCAGTGCAATCAGCCAGTGTTTCTGATCGATTTTTGGGAAGCGTTTGATGACGCCCTCAATGTATCGGTCTGCAATCTTAGTATCTTTCAACCTCTTAATGGCGCTCTGATGATACTGATCCTCACCTTCACCAATGACACCATAATACACCTCAAACAGAATAATATGATTGAAAGGATTCTCTTGAAAGAAATGTTCCTTATAGATTCTGAAAACTTCTCTCTGATTTTTTGTTCGTACAGCACAAGAAAAAGAGAAAAATAGATGTACTTTCTTAAATACTTCACTCTGTGATGATAATTGACGAATCATTCTCTCCACTTTTTTATCAAGCCCTGCATTCACCCCATAGTTCCTTTCAGGTGAAGCTCCAGCCTCTATAAGTGCTTTCACAATGTCTTCACGGTCATGATCAACAGCACACTGTAATGGAGTAAACAATTGTAATTGATATCCATCTGGGTTAGCGTTTGCTGCAAGTAATCTTTTCACGATACTCAGTGGAACTCCAGGTGTTAAACCAGCATAATGTAGAGGAGTTCGTTCATTTGTTGAGGGTTTATTTGGATCAGCTGACTCTTCAAGCAGATAAGAGCAGATTTCTTCATTTCTGCATAAAACTGCTGCAGTTAATGGAGTAACATCATCATTCCAGTCTTCAGAAGGGTACAGTCCATTAATATCAGTGCTTTTTATTAATCTGCGAAGTTTCTCTGCCCTGTTGTCTATGATGCATTGTATTAGAGGATCTGTTTTTATAGGTCCTGGAACTGGGATTGGGAATGCAAATGGTAGCTGGAACTGGAATGCCATGGATGTATTCATTGTAATCTGTAGAGACATGCAACTTGTTACAGCAATCTACATTTTTAGTCACATTTTGACTACCACATGGCCTAATTTTCTCCTTGTGCATTCACTTTTGTTGTTTGTGTCAAAACAGAGCAATAACCAACATGGAACAAAGAAAAACTGGAATTCACAAGTTGGCATAGGTTATAAACTGACCTTTTTTTTCTTTTTTTGGACGTTTTGTATCAATTGTTATTGGCTTGTGTCCAATTAAACCCCTTGCATCTAACACAATGTACAGTAGGCTACTGTTGCAAAGCTGTTCACAAACAATTCTTTGTTCACAATTAAAAAACTTTTATTCTCCCCCTTCTTCATTGCTAGTTACATCTTTAATAACACATTTTTAATAAATATAGCTACGCTAGTACAAAGAAGTAGTTCTTGCATAATGCAAAATATGTAGACTATGGCATTATGAAAAAAAAACACCTTTTTTTTGTCAAGAAAATGAAACTCAGAGATGGGAGGAGCGATCTGAAGAATAGATACAATGAGAGGTCCTCGTTTCAAATATAAACCCAATGTGTTCAAACTAGTCATCTGTACAGTTCTTTATTACAGTTTCTGTTGCTCGTCTGAACACGCCTTCTAGCAAACTCTGTCCATATTGGGTGATCATTAAAAACAGAAAGTAGCCTCATCTGGAGTCGTTTTGCACAGCCACTAATGTAAATGTGACATGTAATATGACCGATTTGTGCTACCCTGTCCCATTAAAACAGTAGGTATTCGACAACAAAAAATGCTACCTGTTAAATTATGATTTATTAATGTCTACACCTAACCTGTGTGGTTTATTTAAGTTTAAATTAAAACATTTGTTAAAAGACTTACAATGATCTGTAATTACGGCTTTCATAACATGTTAAATGGTTATAATTACCTACTTTATTCCCAGAAATCGCAAAAACGTCCCATTCAGTAGAGACAGGCCCTTCGGTTTTGACTGATCTTGATAGTAGGCTGAATGTTACTGGATAAAACACTTCCTCGTTCACACACACTATCCACGTCCCCCACTCCACGCCTACTTCAGGAAAAGGGTGAAGAAACCACTGAAAGATGTTTAGCAACTTTCTAGAAAAAAACAGTAAATGCTACAGTAAACCTAGTTTACTGTGAATTAAATAACATCCTAAAATCCGTCGAAGTTTACTTCACTTCGCAACATTCATTCATGGATTTGTGCTGCGCAACGTCTTCACACACGGACGAGTGTGACATAATATACCTCTGTAAATATATGCAATTTAAATTCACGTCTCGCACACTTCCATGCACTTTGAATGGAATATATACAGTTCGCTTCGAACAGGAATCATGGCGGAATATTCTGTGATGTCCAGTTGAGACCCGTTGCATTATTCAGTGGCACTTTGATGATATCACAATCACTCCTTTTCCAAGGTGGCTAACATCTAACTTTACAGTTTGTCAGAAAGCATGTGTTTTATAGCCTAAACTGTAAAATTATGGGTTTTTTTCACTCTGTTATGAATTAATAATCAAATCACAATCAGTGTTCATATGCATTTATTTACATTAGTATTCAAAACATGTCTAACATTCAACAAATGAGAATGAAAACAAGTCAATGATTTACGAAATTAAAATTATTTTTGCATGTCGGATTAAGCTCAAACTGGTATGAATGAGGACATTAAGTGATCAAGTAAGTTGTATAAGACTTAAATGTATTGAATATTAATAGCTGAATATCATGCTTATGCAGGCTGAAGTCAATATTTGGGGTTGTGTTGTTCTTCTCTCTGTTTTCCAGCTTGCAAAACAGTAAGGAAATTAGGTTCTTATTTTAACAAACTTATCAAAATATGTCAGACATTCAATATTTGTTACTAGTACTTAAAATAAAAAGCTTTTTACATTCATTGCACAGAACAAAAAAACATTTATCCAAAATCAGTTTACCACTTTGTTGAAGTTGTAATGAGAAAGATAGTCATTTTCTGTATTAATACACGCATGATGGTTTTAAAGGTTTGTGCTTTTGACAATTTCCCTGTATTGAAGTATAGATGATCTTTTCCATTCACAAAACACACACGTTTCTGCCTATTTACCCCATAACTGAAACATAATTTTTGATTTCTTTCATTCTGAACAGATCCTGATAAATATGATAGAGGCGATTCATTTTAAATGATTAATTACTTGACATTACAACTTAGTCCACTGACCGAAAGAGAGACATGATTTAAATAAATATTGAACAATGAGGTAAAAATGTCTCTAAAGGTAATAGGACTGCATTTGTCACCTGTATCACTACTTGATCTGCATGCCTGCTCTGAAAACTGTATTTTTTATTATTAATGCTGTTGTAGCCACATCATGCACGGTATCAGCTGTTGCATACAGAGTTTTGAAAGGTTCTCAGAGGTAAAGTATATTATGTAGAGTGATTTAGGTAGTTACAGGCGACAAGTGCAAATCTTTTCTGCAGTCCATGCACTGTACATTCGGCAGAAATGTCCTCTGATTCAGCAGGGCTGAGGAAATGTAACATATAACAATAATAATATACAGTACAACTAAAAATGTTGAAACCCTCCCAGAATCTATGGAAAACTACACAGATGCATGATGTTATACTTATTACTGTGAACCTGATTATGCTTCCCAGACCTCCCTCGTCTTAAAACCTACTAATTGCCTTCCCAGAAAAACGTCCAACTTTTAAAGGAAGGGTTGCTGACATGCCTTAACTGCGACTGTGTCCACAGCAGCACTCAAAGACTCAGATCAATGATGATATGCTCAAAGATCTGTGTGCTGCCCTTAAAACTGGAGGCAAATATGAAGTCCCTCCGGTCAGTGGAGACCACGGTGAAGGAACGAGGAGCCTGGATGTAGACTTCCTTGAAACGCTCAAAAACCTTCTCCTCTGCATCCCACTGATAGACCTGCGAGAAGGTGTAGTCGCTTCCCAGAGCCAGGTAGTACCTTTCTTTGAAGGAAAATGGCTGCAGGATCATGGATCCTCTCGAAGGAAGGGCCTGAACCTCGGAGAACTCCTTAGCAGTCCAACGCAAGACTTTGGAGTCGCCGATGTATCGGGTCATGGCCAGATAAAGATCCTCCTTGATCCAGAAGGCCTTGACAGCGACTACATCTTCCATGTTTGGGATCTCTCCATGCAAGGCAAACTTCTGAGTGCTCTTGCTCCACTGATAGATGACTGGTACTTGGGAACGGCTCGCTAGGATAAGATGGGCCTTACCGTCCAAATTCACAAACTCTGCATCGGTATCACGAAACCATTCGTGAAGTGACTGGTAGGAGTAGAAGCCCTTGTCGTTCCATTTGTAGAGGGTGGAAAGTCCAGCCTTTGAGCTGTCAGCGATGATGAAGAACCAGTCGTTGCCGATCTGAAAGGCCTCGATGTCATTCGGCTTGGAAATCTTGGAAACCTCAATGTCCTGGAACTTTGTGAACTTGCTCTGGTCTTCATCAAACTTGTAGATGTGGGAACCACCAAAGAGTTGAGCAACGATGACAAACACCTGGTTCTGGATGATCACAGACTTGCAGCCAACTATGGACTGACCTAAAAGAGAACACACTGCATGAGATCTATTTGGCCATACGCAATCCTTCATGTGATGGCTTGACCATGACTGTACCTGTGATGTTGTCGTAACTCCTGAAGTTCATCTCGATGTGGTCCCACTGGAGCACAATGCAGCTCTCTATGTTGGGAGCAGCGATGGCCACGTACACGTCGTTCTTGTGGGAGAATGTGTCCACAGACAAAGACTCCGTAGACACCGAGTGGAGTGGAATGAAATCTGGACAACATATGGTAAAATCGCATCTTAGTAACTCTGTTTTGCATCTCACAACTGATATGCTACAGAAAACCCCTAAAGAGATACCCAAGGCAAGTATTCTTTGTAAGACGTGATGCATGTCCCAAGCTGTAAATGCTCAGATATATGTAGGTTCAGATATATGCACCTATTGGACGAATAATCCCAATCCATCGTCTCTTAAGGCCGGGACACACCAAGCTGACTTCTAAGCACTAGTGTGTACAAAAACCAAAAGTGTTGTCACCTTGAATCGGCTGGACCAAAAAGCTGTACTTGAACACACCACATAGACTACAGCCGACTGCAAACTAGCACATGCGTCATATTCATCATGCTGAATTGGGTATACTCCTGCTGATGTGAGCTTGACGAGAGCACACACACTGCAAAACACACTGCAAAAACTAGACTGACAGATCCTCGCCAACAGCTGACCGTTGGCTTGGTGTGTCCCGGCCTTTAAATTTGCATTTGTCACCTGTATCACTACTTGATCTGCATGCCTGCTCTGAAAACTGTATTTTTTATTATCAATGCTGTTGCAGCCACATCATGCATGGTATCAGCTGTTGCAAAAATGTTTCTTTTAAGAACTGTTCAATGAAAGATTCTTTGCGGAGCCCAAAAATGGTTCTTCTATGGCATTGCTGCAACATTTATTTTTAAGAGTGAATAACAACAGATCCTTTCATCCTTTTAGTTCCATACATAAAAAATATAGGGCAAGACTTGGTTCTATGCATCGGTTGTTGATTGGATTTTCAGATGTAGATGTTGTACTCAAAATTAGAGGCAGATGAGCGTGAGCTTGCAGGAGTGAATTTAAGCAGACTAAATGATTGGAGAAGTTCAGCATACGTCACCAGAGAGAAGTCATTTCACTAGAAGATTCAGTTATGAAATTACAAGGTGAATTAAAAACATAATAATTAAACATATGCACAGATTAAATGTTCACAACAAGATCTATAACATGCATTTAGAAAACATATATGGTGAATTCATTTCATGTCGACTTTAAGATTTATTTTTACCAAAGAATCCCAATGTACTGGTAAATAGCTATAAATAACAAACACAATGCAATGAACTGGATTTATAGTATGAAAAATCTGGTAAATAGCTATAAATAAACACAATCCACTGAATTGGCTTTATCGTCTGAAAGCACACACTGCCAAGCATGCACGTGCTCATTCACATACCTGTAGAGATGCATTCGTTATGCAAGCTCGCCATGTCATTGAGCCGTTTGCCCTTCATCTCCTCAGGACCGGTGCAGAAGACGTCTGATACAGTGGCGTTCGTGCTCTTTAACCACATCATCAGCCACTTCGCTCGGCAGTCACACTCAAAGACATTGCCTCTCAGGTCTCTGCAAGGAAATATATATGAAAACATCAATAAGCATTGATCTCATTATATAGTGTACATTTCTGTAGGCTTAAAAAGACACTTTATCATATCATATTCAATGCACTATACTATAATACAGTTATTGCTAAGTAAGCATTTACACAACTCAGACTCACAGCTCTATCAATGAGTCCAGATCAATGAATAGATCTCTGGGCAAAGCTTTAATGTTGTTGTTTGCCAAAGACCTGTGAGGAATATAGCAACACTTTAGAGAAAAGTACAAATAATTGGCAGATGTATGTTCATTTAATATGATTAAAAGTAACGTACAGATGAGTCAAATCCCTAAGTCCTCTGAAAGAGTATTTTGATGTTGTTTCAATCTTGTTGTTTTCTATAAACCTTAAGAATGGAGAGAAAATTAGGAGTTGAAAGTAAATAAATTATGAATGTCAGTGTACATGAAAAGGAACCAGTATGATTAACTGAAGCAACTACTAAAACAATTTAATAAGAAACATAAATACATTTCTATTAAATATGTGTAGAAAACATTTAGAATGATAAATTCATATGTTAAAAGATATCTTCAATATGTAAACATTCAAAACTCACATCTTAATTTTTCTCTCACATAAACAGCTTACTTAAAGATGTACCATCCTAGATGTAGATGAGTTTGTTTCTTCATATGAACAGATTTGGAGAAATGTAGCATTGCATTACTTGCTCACCAATGGATCCTCTGCAGTAAATGGGTGCCGTCAAAATAAGAGTCCAAACAGCTGATAAAAACGTCACAAAATACCATGATCCATAATAACGACTGTTTTTGCTTGTAAACGATTCTTGATCTGTGCATATTTCTCTCCCGATTCAGACGAGATGACTTTTTTTTACTGGAGAAAGCAATATTATGGATACAAGACTCATATAATAGCTGGAAGGCTTTTTGCTTCACAAGATGTTAATTAATGGACTGAACTGGAGTGGTGTGGATTACTTGTGGATTATTGTGATGTTTTTACCAGCTGTTTGGACTCTTATTTTGAAGGCACCCATTCACAGCAAAGGATCCATTGCAGTGATGCAATGCTACATAGGAACAGGTTTGGAGAAATTAAGAAACCAACTCATCTACACCGAACAAAATTATAAACGCAACACTTTTGTTTTTGCCCCCATTTTTTATGAGCTGAACTCAAAGATCTAAGACTTTTTTCTATGTAAACAAAAGGCCTATTTCTCTCAAATATTGTTCACAAATCTGTCTAAATCTGTGTTAGTGAGCACTTCTCCTTTGCCGAGATAATCCATCCACCTCACAGGTGTGGCATATCAAGATGCTGATTAGACAGCATGATTATTGCACAGGTGTGTCTTAGGCTGGCCACAATAAAAGGCCACTCTATAATGTGCAGTTTTATCACACACCACAATGTCACAGATGTCGCAAGTTTTGAGGGAGCGTGCAATTGTCATGCTGACTGTAGGAATGTCCACCAGAGCTGTTGCACATGAATTGAATATTAATTTCTCTGCCATAAGCCGTCTCCAAAGGCGTTTCAGAGAATTTAGCAGTACATCCAACCGGCCTCACAACCAGGACCTCCACATCCAGCAACTTCACCTCCAAGATCGTCTGAGACCAGCCACCCGGACAGCTGCTGCAACAATCGGTTTTCATAACCAAAGAATTTCTGCACAAACTGTCAGAAACCGTCTCAGGGAAGCTCATCTGCATGCTCATCGTCCTAATCGGGGTCTCGACCTGACTTCAGTCCGTCGTCGTAACCGACTTGAGTGGGCAAATGCTCACATTCGATGGTGTCTAGCACTTTGGAGAGGTGTTCTCTTCACGGATGAATCCCGGTTTTCACTGTACAGGGCAGATGCAGACAGCGTGTATGGCGTTGTGTGGGTGAGCGGTGTGCTGATGTCAACGCTGTGGATCAAGTGGCCCATGGTGGCGGTGGGGTTATGGTATGGGCAGGCATATGTTATGGACAACGAACACAGGTGCATTTTATTGATGGCATTTTGAATGCACAGAGATACCGTGACGAGATCCTGAGGCCCATTGTTGTGCCATTCATCCTCGACCATCACCTCATGTTGCAGCATAATAATGCACGGCCCTATGTTGCAAGGATCTGTACACAATTCCTGGAAGCTGAAAACATCCCAGTTCTTTCATGGCCAGCATACTCACCAGACATGTCACCCATTGAGCATGTTTGGGATGCTCTGGATCGGCATATACGACAGCGTGTTCCAGTTCCTGCCAATATCCAGCAACTTTGCACAGCCATTGAAGAGGAGTGGACCAACATTCCACAATCAACAACCTGATCAGATGTGTTGCACTGCGTGAGGCAAATGGTGGTCACACCAGATACTGACTGGTTTTCGGACCCCCCCATTACAGTAAAACTGCACATTTTAGAGTGGCCTTGGCCAGCCTAAGGCACACCTGTGCAATAATCATGCTGTCTAATCAGCATCTTGATATGCCGCACATGTGAGGTGGATGGATTATCTCGGCAAAGGAGAAGTGCTCACTAACACAGATTTAGACAGATTTGTGAACAATATTTGAGAGAAATAGGCCTTTTGTTTACATAGAAAAAGTCTTAGATCTTTGAGTTCAGCTCATGAAAAATGGGGGCAAAAACAAAAGTGTTGCGTTTATAATTTTGTTCAGTGTATATTCCGGAATGGTCTGGAGGTAAATAAACTCTTTGCAAATTTTCGTTTTTAGGTCAACTATTCGTTTAAAAAACAGCACTACATTATATCTATAAAATTGTACCTTTTTAAAAGAGTAAAGAAGACTTACAGGTACTCCAGGTGCGGAAGGCCAGAAAATGCATCATCCCTTACTGTAGTGAGGGCATTGGAGTTCAGCAACCTGTCAGAGTTTACAGCCACAATCATTCCCAACAATCATTGTTATTGTAATTATAACTGTGTTTACATTGCAGTGCAAAACACATAGATAAAAAGTGCCCTGTCACTGTCGATGAGTGGCAGGACAGGCACATATTTCTCTATATTGCTACGTCAGTGTATCAAATCGCTGACATCCTGCAATACGTCAATGACAGCATGGAAAAATCCTCAGAGTCACTGTGTTCTCCGCGTCAAAAAGGGAACGGGAGGAAAACTGTCACTATCTGAAAGCAAATGTGCCCTGACTTATTAAATAGCTAGGAGGCAAGTGAAAGAGGTCTTTCTTTTTGTCATCTGTCACCTTCAACTGTTTAGCTGAGGAGTACACTGGATACCAGTGCTAAATAACTGAGGACAAAATGGGTTTAATTAATTGTTCAATATGCCAATTAAGAGTCCTACTCAAATGGATGCATTATTGCACAGGCCAAAATATTCTCGAATCTAACATTAGACAGCTAATTTAATCCAGAAAGCAGTCTGTTTTTGAGGTTATCCAGCACTATTGTGACAGTTTTTGGTAGAATTGGCATAATTTGATAGGCGTTTGCTTTTTGCAATACCATGCAAATGTATCAAAACGCTATTATATAAATGAAATGTTTTTTAATGCACAGTTTTTCTTTTCAGGTAAAATTGGACAGATAATCAGCAGAAGATTTTGGTTTACAGGAAATATGCCCTGAGTTTTTAAATAGCTAGAGGGGCGAGTGAAAAAAGGCCTTTCTGTTTATCATCAGTCAACTTTAAGTGCTGAATACACTGGATTCCACTGCTAAATAACTAAAGACAAAACTTGTTTATTAAATTGTTCAATATGGCTCTTAACAGCTAATTTAATCCAGAAAGCAGTCTGCTCTTGAGGTTATCCAACGCTAGTAGAGTCAGCTGTGCAAAACTGGACAGTTTTTGGTAGAATTAGTAGATTTTTGGTAGACTTTGCATAATTTGGTAGGTAGTTTCCTTTTTGCAATACCATGTAAATTTATCAAAACAACCTTTAATAAAAATGATACATTTACACAGTTTTTCTTTTCAGTTAAAGATCTTCAGCAAAATATTTACAAACCCCAGAGATAGATTGTTCTTCATAAAAAATTCGACAAATTCTAAACAAATGCAAAGTTTACCAGAATCAATATGATGTCATACACATTTGCTTAGATGGACTTCACTTACAGTAATTGTAAGGATGGTATGTGTGAGAACATCGCCTCCTTGACCTCCGAGAAGCTCCCATTCACAATACTCCTGCAAAACACCAGTCATATATGAGACATTCATGACAAGCCTGACCCTGTTACATACATTACAATAGAAATATGACTGATTATGAGCAGCAGTCGTCCTGTAATGCTATATTTCCTCCTACCAGCGGATCTAATACAGAAGCGTATGTGGACTTACAGTGAACTGACATCGTTGGGAATGAGTCGGGGGACATACGAAGACCCGACGCAGATAATTGACTCCTTGGAGCAGCTACACGAGGAAGGACACTTAAAAACCCTTTTCGCCGCGTTCCCTAAAGGAGCCAGGCATAAAAGCAGCGCTGATATGATCACGACGGTCTGCATGATGCTGGTGTAGCTCTAGATCTTCCTCCACCCTGCAGCAGTAAATGCAGCACTGAAGCTCCTGACATCAGCAGTCTCTCCTCTCAGCACTTATTTATTTATTAAGGCGCCCAACAACGGTGGATGCTGGTTAAACAGCCACGAAGATTATTACTGTTATAGCAACATTAAATTAGCAACTGTTCAGTCAGGAATCCTGAAATATGTGCAATCTTTCTGAAAAAAAAAAAACCTTTCTCTGCCATTTTAGAGAATGGAGAGACTTTTCCTCTTGTTATTTTGAGGAGCATCATCAAAGTCCACATGAAATCACTTGCAGTGCCGTTTTTCTTTCCTGTGTTGATGTATTTCCTGCTGAAACAAGATGCTGAGGCTATGGATCATTAAAAAATAAAATAAAAATAACCTTACAGCCATAAAAAAATTACTGTATTTCTTTTTTGTTATAGTCTGAACATATAGCCAGAAATATAGCTACTTATTGCAAGCACAAATGTAACCGTGAACATTACATTTACAGGGATTTTTAAAAATTATTTAAAATATATGTTTTTTTTTTTATTATGTAACCACTACACTGCTAAAGTATTGTTAAATGTATTGCCAAAATCTTTTTTATATATCTGCTTTATTGATTATAAAAGATACATTTTGCATTCAGAGAACTTCTGGTGGCATCAAGAAAACTGCTACTTTGTTTCATTTTCACAAATTGCAAGTCAATTTCACAAAGAAATGGAAAGAAACACTTTGAATTAAATGTGACATTTTAAAGTAGAGAGAGTGAAATTTCTTGTAAAAATAAATAAATAAAATAAAACATACTCCAGCAATCTATTACTCAAAAATGTGGGGCTTTAGAATACAAGTTAAATATTTATTTTGTAAACAAAGCCACAGAATTCTTCTTGTGGGTTTTTTTTGCAATTTGACCATCTCGCTGTTGTCAAATGGTCAGCATGCTAACATCTATTTAAAACAATGTATTATCTAACCGTAACTGTGTAGAAAACACAAACATGACAGGAAGTGCTATTGTCAGCAGATTGCTCTATTATTGCTTTCAAAACACTTGAAGTTAAAGTAGGTGATTAGTCAATGAGACACGATCCTCATCGTTTTATAATTTTATAATTATCTTTTATATTGGAGATAAACAGATTTGCAGTTGGTCCTAGAGTTTTAAAGCCAATTACAGTTTTTTATTATTAGATGATGTTTTTCATTAGTTTACTCAAAGAGGCTAGAACCAAACCAACCTAATGAACGTAATACCATTTAATCTGGAGAAAAAAAAAATCAGCATGCAAATATGTCAATAATGGCAATAACAATATGATTTGGGGGGAGGGGGGATACATTGGTTGATATTTTTGTTTTTGTATGTTAGTATGCCTATTTCATGTAGGCTAATCTATGGTGATGCTTTAAGAGCAAAGTCATAAACACCATGATTGATGATGAGCCTAAGTGTAGCCTAAGTGGCTGGAAAAAGCTGTATCAGCAAAAGTGAGATAAACAGTAAGAGTAGAGTTTAATACTAAGAGATAAAGCTTGTTGAACAGATGGATATGGAGCGCAGGAGAGATCGGTGGAGGTGGAGGACTGAGACAGAAGGTTTGCAGAGAACAGCAGAGGCTGATCCCACATAAATCACGAGCAGAAATGCTGCTGGACTGCACATTAAATGCATTACAGTGAGGTGTGAGCAAAGCTGATTCAACACCTCTCACGCGGAAACAGAGACGGTGCACCTTCCTCTGCTACGTCACACAACAGATGTTTCTAAAAACGCTGCACTATTGTGTTACTGAGTTAGCACTTTACACGGTCATCTGAAAGTGGTCACTGTACAGCTTAAATGTCCATTCTGAAAAACATCCTGAAAATAAACAAATTAATAAATAAAAAGGTAAACAATCTAATGGGAGCCTTATGAGGTTTAACTGAAGTTTATCAGCATACTGCATTAATATGCTGCTTAATATTTTTTTTATTAATTTTAAGGGCAGTCATTACTAGAACTAGCTTGTCTCCAAGTGCCCGAGATGAGAATGTGTCTATTAAAATCAGCATAAATGGAATCGCAGGCACTCATTTCAGGGTTTGGTACATAAAAGACTAATTTATTTTATTTTTAAAAAAATTTGCAATCCGAGCGAATTAGAATATATATTTTTTTTTGATCCAGAAATAATCAAATAAAATCTTTCATATTCGTTCGGTATGGTTTAGAACAGAGAATTCCCTCTGCATTGTCTATTCAACTACAATGACTGTGTAAAAAGCAGCAGCACCAGATGAGGTAAACTATCAAACACAGGCCAAAACGCATTTATTGAGCATGGAGAAAACAAACAAATGCATTTGTGGCCATATGTCGATATATCAACATTCACACACAAGGTTATTGCCACAAGATCAAAATTATGAAAAAATGATTCCTATGTATTACTAGAGCTAGAACTAGAGCATCAGGGCACGGTTTGGTCGTCCACATCTTCAGCTGGTGATCCTGACTCACTCTTCTCTGCAGGAGCTTCTTTGCGAAGGCTCTTCAGGCATTTATCGAGTCTCTTGATGCACAGTGTTATATCATCTCTGGTTATTCCAATAGCAGAGGCTGCGTTCAGGTACGGGCACGGATAGGCATCTGCGTGCGACATGAAGCCATGAAACGTGTGTCCACTCACGGTCTGCTCCACACCCAGCGGGACGACCCTGCAATGAAATATTACACCAATGAACAAGTCTTGTGAAAAAGAAGTGCGCTTAATTGTACTGAATGTGCACTTGTAGCGTACTTCAAATCTCAAAAGTAGCTTTTTAAAAAAAAAAACTACTTGCAGAAAATATCATAATAATTAAAAGGCCACTTAAGAGACTTGTTTAACACACTTATGCACCCTTTTTAAAAAAGTGCACTTTGTAATAATGTACAATATTTTTACTTTAAAATAATCCAGCAGACGTTTGATGAATGCACAACCAACCCAGAATACAAACCACATTTAGATGTACTTTATCTAAGGGTGTGTCATTTGGACAATAAAAACAATGTTCTCCATTAATTGTGCCATCCTAATATTACAACTACAATAATAAATTTCTAGCCAACGATGATAAATTAAACTGGTTCTCTAGAAGATTGATGAGGACACAGTCTCTCTCTATTATGGCGATACAGACAGCGGTTATTTTCCGGCAGAGTTCAGAGTTTTCCTTGCTCTAAATTCACTGCAGACACTTCCTTGGGTCTTAAATTCTCCGGTCATATTTATTCATTGCAGATAGAGTGCATAGTCTGTGACAGACTAAAAGCAGGTGGAGAGGATAATGCTACAGGATAAACCCTTGAGAATGAGAATGACTCCCATTTAAATAATGAAAGCGGACAGCAGAAAGAAGAAGGTTTCATCAATATTACAGCAGGTCAACTAGTGTCCAGCAGAAAATATTAAAGGAATAGTTCAGCCAAAAATTTAAAATTGCAGATTTTTTTTTTTTTTTTTATATAGTAGATGAGTTTCTTCATGGGAAGAAGCGACAGTTTAATGTTAAAATGTCTTAATGATAGATTTGTTATTACTTTTGGCTTCACAAGATGTTAATTGATGGACTGGAGTCCATCCTGGCTTTTTATTGATATTATTATTGTGATGTGTTTATCAGCTGTTTGGACTCTCATTCTGACGGCACCCATTCACTGCAGAGCATCCACTGCTGAGACACTGATGCAATGCTACATTTCTCCAAATCTGTTTTGATGAAGAAACAAACTCATCTACATCTTGGATGACCTGAGGGTACATTGTCAGCAAATATTAATTTTTGGCTGAACTGAAGAGAAGAGAAAATATTGCTTTGGGATTTAATATTAAATCAGTCATTAGTATAAAATATACTAAATTGTAAGCTATCATTTATCTTAAAGGAAAACAAGCACATTTCTGCATCACAAAATTTAAACAAAAAGTTAGGTTATTTAGTGAGGCTATGTATTATATTACAAAAGACATAAAATTAGGCACTTTCTGGTTGTCAAACAGTGGAGCATGTTTCTTCTCTACTTGAACACCCGTGTGAACTTGTGAGACTGAGTTCGCATCCACTAATCTTTTTTCTCATTTTTGCTTTCAAGTTAAATTGGAGGTCAACAAATACTGAAATACCTACAGGTGACGGAGCGGTCAGCAGCTCACCTGGCTCCAGACACCTGTCTGGTGAAGAGCATTGAGCCCAGCTGTGTGACGGCTGCGGTGCCGTGTGTCTGGAGACGGTTCAGAGACATAGCTGGAGAGCACAGGAAAACTCATCAGACTGCTTCTCAAACATAAATTTAATATAACATCTTCGAATATCATGACAACACTAGAATACATTTTTAGAATAAATTTAAAAAGTGTTTATCACAGAAATAATACTTAAGTGTGAACTGAATGTAATGTTTTCAGACACTTTATTGCATGTTAATGGCAATAAAATGAAGATGTATTTCTTTAAATTTATATTAAATGCAATTAGCTGAATTTTAGAGTGTTTTTCGACACTTAAGTATGACTTAAGTATATCTTTATATGCAATTTTATAATTATTTCTTGAAAATATGGTTAAAGTGCACTGCAAAGTTTACAAGCATTTATGATTAATCAGTTCTGTTAAAATTTGTATGTCATGTATTTTAAGTATGTAATTGCACATCTGTAGTGAGGTTGCATTTTAGTACATTTAAAATATATTAACTTTATATGTAATGATTTTACATGTGCTTTAGTATGTTAGTCAACACTTTCACATAAGTGTAATTTAAAATTAAAACAATAATTTAAAATTTACTTAAAATTAAAACTAATGTGATATTACAAAGGTCACTTTTTAAAATTGTACTTAAGTGTGTCAAGTCATGAAAATGTCTCTTTTTAAGTCTTAAGCGGCCTTTCATTTCATTAATATTGTATTTTCTAAAAGTTTTTTTTTTTTTTTAATATAGATACACAAGTTTTAAAGTGCACATTAAATACAATTAAGTGCACTTTTTTTTTTTTTACAAGTTTTATTGGCTGATGGCACCACAGGAACGCTCACAGATCAACGTGGCACACTTTTTCATACTGAAAGTTTTACTAAAAATTTTGGTCCCACTTTATATTTGGTGGCCGCAACTACTATGCACTTACATTTAAATTGATAATTTGATACAATGCACTTATTGTGTACATGTTTTTACATTGTACTTACATTTTTAAAAATACCTATATGTAGTTATATCTGTAATTAATTTCTGTAATTACATTTATAATTACACTGCTGACCCATCCCTTACACATTAACCCACCCTTAACCCACCCATACCACCAAACCTGTCCCTAACTTTACCTGTATCCACCCTCAACAGCAGCAAAAGTGTTTTGCAATACAATATGACCACAATAAGTACATTGTACTTATTTTTTGATGCAAGTACATAGTAGTTAAGGCCACCTAATATGAAGTGGGACCAAAATTTTATTTTAATTTTAATATAAAAAATGCATTTTAGATGTTGCACATTAAAACAGATATTCAGTCTAAATGCATGGCCACTTTTAATCGGTCGTCAATAGAGAAAGATGCTCTGCTTGGCCAGATGGTGTAGTTACAGGATCTGCCAGCAGGGACTAACAGGCTCATGCTAACTAGCCAAACCCTGACTCTGGTGTGACATGCAAAACCTATTTTTAGAATCATCTTTATTTACAGACAAAATGTACTAATGAAATCCTTGTTTTTTGAATAGTTACTGAACTCTTGCTCATATGACATTGCACTACACATGATGGATGACTCCTCACCCAGTGATATTGGATTGTGTGGCGTATGCAGCAGTCTCTCCCCGTGTTTCTCGGCTAGAGTGCTCAGCTCCTGCGACAGGTGACCATACAGCTCCTGCGGGCCGTACAAAACTCCAGTTATAAATAGCTCTCCACTCTACACAGATTTGTTTTTTCTTTCTGTTTTCTGCTAATGTTACATTTCTGTGTCTGCTGGCCTACAGTAAACCCAGAACCTGCTTCCCTCTCCAGCCAACCCAGCTTTCTCCTGATGCGATCTTCAGCCTGCTCTCCCATCTGAAGCTTTAGTATAACTGCATCACAGAATGAGCTGTGTTGGCAGAGCTGCGTCCACCACTGGGATCAATTACAAATGAACTATAGGAGGCTCTAAGGTTATGGTCCCCTATTATGATGCTGTTACGAAGACTTCTGAGATCTACAGTATGAAAACACAAAGTCCTTGAGGGTTCATAATATGCAGAAGCTAACATTATGCAAATTAATTTCACCCTAGCAACCAGTTGGAAAACCCTAGCAACCAAATAGCAACAACCTACCTAGCAAACACCCACAATACTCTAGAATTCTGGCAGCAAATTTTGCAGAAGCAAAAAAAAAAATTTAAGTATAAATATTGTTTACTTCATGTATAATCACACTTGTGAAAATTAAGTGCGCTTAATTGTATTGAACGTGCATTTGTAGTGTACGTACATCAAATCTTTATGTAAATAAAACGTGCAGATGTAATATTATACTATTATAATATTATAATCAAGTAAAAGGCCAACTGAAATGTAAAGAGACACTTTCATCACTTAAGTACACACTTAATTTTTACTTAATACATTTTAAACACTAATACATTTTGACTAAAATACTAAGTGTTGTAATACTTCATTATAATTTTAACTGTAATGTTTTAATCGACATTACAGTTAATATACTTTAAATGTATTAAATTGCAACTGCATTACAAACGTGTAAATACAAATATATTTAAATACATGACATGCAAGTCTCAATAAAAAGTTACATTAACATATATTTTAGTTTGCCATAAATGCTTTTAAGTACATTCAGCAGTGCTTTAACCATATTTTAAAAGACAATAGAAATAATTATAAAATTACATGATCATGTATTTACATGACCAACTTAAGCGGGTCAATTTAATATAATAATTTAATATATATTTAATATAAATGTAAACTATAATGCATTTCCATTTAATTGCAATTAACATGCAATTAAGTGTCTCAAAACATTACATTTAGTTCAAACTTAAGTATATTCTTTTAAAATACATTATTTCTCTAGTACTCTTTGTAAAAATATGCTCAAGTGCACTTTTTCACAAGGTTACAGTCCAGAAATTCATTCTCCTTTGGCTAAAAGTGGTGGGTGGTGATGGCGCAGTGGATAAGACACATGCCTTTGGTGTGAGAGACCCGGGTTCGAATCCACTGTGAGACACCAATGTGTCCCTGAGCAAGACACTTAACCCCTAGTTGCTCCAGAGGCGTGCGACCTCTGACATATATAGCAATTGTAAGTCGCTTTGGATAAAAGCGTCAGCTAAATGAATAAATGTAAATCATGTTAGAAACTGACTCTGCCCAAAGAGAACATCTTATCTAGTCATCAAAGAATGTAAATTATTAATAATCCGGATGCATTAGTAGTGAATCAATAAGCTCTGTAAGTTTCTTATCACATGAAGGTTAATGGTGTTTTCCTGCAGGTACTGGAGTCTCATTGGGTAATGTTCACACCTGCCTCTATACCAGCGCTTCTCAACCAGGGGGCCTCAGAAAACTTCCAATGGGGCCTCAGAATGACTTTCAATTACTTCAATTATACTAAATCTGACTTAACTGAAATGCTAAAACACACACAAAACAAAAATGCACACTGAAATCATATTTCCTTCAGTTTCAAAAATGTTTTCACCTTTCTCTCAGCCAAGAGTTTCTTGTAGCCGCTGGCTCCCAGCGTGAGCAGCGTAATGAGGACGTCTAGAGACGGGGATGCAGAAGCTCGACCTGCACAAGAGCACATCATCTCAATCCTGTAATGCATTAAAGAAACGCTTATAGTAAGACTTTACCGCTGTTGATAAAGAGAGTCGAGTACAAACATAACAGGGATGGATGATATATCGGTACCATTACAGTTAGCTGATTTTAGAAGAATTTAGCGGTATTGACTGATATTGGAAGTTTATGCATGCTTATTTTCTGCATTTAGATTAGCTTCTAATTGCTTAATCTTTAAAAGCACAAATAATTTAATAATTGTTTCATCCTGTACAATATAACAGTTATCAGTTTTTTAAATATTGTAGTGGTAATGACTGATGTTGCATGTTTATGCATGCTCGTATTTGCATTTAGATATGCTTCTAATGTTTAATCTTTAAAAGCACAAATAATTTAATAATTGTTTCATCTTGTACAATATAATAGTTATCAGTTTTTTAAAGACTGTAGCGGTAATGACTGATGTTGCATGTTTATGCATGCTCGTATTTGCATTTAGATATGCATCTAATGTTTAATCTTTAAAAGCACAAATAATTTAATAATTGTTTAATCTTGTACAATATAACAGTTATCAGTTTTTTAAATATTGTGGTGGTAATGACTGATGTTGCATGTTTATGCATGCTCGTATTTGCATTTAGATATGCTTCTAATGTTTAATCTTTAAAAGCACAAATAATTTAATAACAAAACCTCAAAATTAATATAATTTTTTTTTCATCTTGTACAATTTAACAGTTATCAGTTTTTTAAAGATTGTAGCGGTAATGATTGATGTTGCAAGTTTATGCATGCTCGTATTTGCATTTAGATATGCATCTAATGTTTAATCTTTAAAAACACAAATAATTTAATAAAATACAATATAATGTTGTGATGCATACATTCACAACATTTAAAGTAAGTGATTAGTTTTTAATATTTATTTTAAAATACTAACTGTATAAAATGTTATCTGCCATAACATGAAAATAATAATCTGCTTATTGCTGTCAGCCTGAATTTTAATTCTGTTGCATCCCTGATCGTGATGCATACTTGGATTTGATAACCTCTGCAGTAAAAATCATTTCATAAACAGTATTCATTTTCTGTTTACAAGTAAAAGAGTTGCGAATGAGAATGAAAATGTTTAGTAAACTATCATGAGGCATTCTGAAAAACTGCAGCAGAGCTGAAGTAACAATGGACCAAATTGTAAGTGCGTCCCCCTGTCTAACTGTCTCTAGCGCACTCAGAGAATCAATATTAGCAGGAGTGTTTGGGGTTTCCTCTGCAGTGCAGATAAAGGTGGGAGGGATACAGTATGCAGGAGCCAGCAGAGAGCGGCACAAACAAAAACACTCCAAAACTCTTCTGAGATCTCCAGAGACAGCTTATGCAAGAGGAAATCCATGGAATATTACTGTATGAGCTGAGAAATGCACATTCAGAACAGAAAATATTCAGCATGTTTTACCTTCAAAGATCAAAGCATTCAAGTATTTCTTTAACCTTTAACGTGTCTTTAGGAAACCAGGGGAAATTTAGCATAAAATTCAGAAAAATGGCAAAATTGCAATACAGGACATCTAGGCTTGCAAATTTTATACACTAAGTGAACGTTTTGAATTTGCCACAGAATTCAGCACAAATAATACAAATAATTACTGTCAACCAGTAAAGATGCAAGAAAAGGATTTAAGAAAAGTTCATATCAAAGCATATTTTAAATAAAAAGTGTGATAATACCATTAATTTAACATTATATTGTTACATCAATTACACAATAACGATGAAACGGCACAGAAAACAGCTGAAAAAAGTGTAATATTTTTTAATCATTTATTGAATAGGCTTTGTGTGAGAACAATAGGAAAAACTTTGACTCATAATGCCCAGCATTGCATTTTTGCTAAATGCATGTAAGCTTTTTCCCATCACTAGACAAGTAGAAATAAAATAAAATAATAAATTTTATGTCAAATACTAATTTGGTAAATAAATGCATTTACTCCATAAGTGGTAAGTAGTCATATGGCTGATGCATTTTTGTGACTCTAGTGAGATGTGGCATGTAATATTTTTCCCCAGCAAAGATGTTGTTGGGTACATTTCATAACGTTGGCTAGTGTTAAGCGTAGTTTTTATCCACATTTATTGAAAATTAAGTATTATTTAATTACTTTATACAAACGTTTGATAGTTAAGGGGACTGCAGTATTGTTTTTCAGACTCTTCAGCTGTAACTAAATGCATACAGATTTCAGAAATAAGTTTTGTATAGATCACTCATCTATAACATGTTTGCAGTTTAAAGAGAATAAGCATACCTGGATACATCTTACTGATCTCCTGAATGAAGTTCTCATCAAACCCTGCGATGATGGCTCCGCCAACTGGGACCATGAAGTTTTTATCAAGACTTTGGACGAAGGCATCGATTCTCCCAACGCGAGCCCCCTATAAAACACTTCATAAGCCAATTCGGTTTCACTAAAATAAAGTAAATTTCATAGTAAATTTACTCAAAAAAGATTAAATGTTACCTGCTGAATAAGGTGCATGCATTTGGATGACTGCATCCCATAAGCATTATTGACTATATGGGGAATATCATGCTTGGCGCACAGAACAGCAAGTTCCTCGAGCCTGTAAACAGACAACGAAAATAGATTATAAATAAATTACAAAATAAATTTTAAAAATTCAGGCATTTTTGTCTAAGGCTTCCATCAGGGTTGCATGCATGCATGAATAAATAAATACATGCATACAGTCAAACCAAAAATTATTCAGACACCAGAGAGAATTTGGGATATTTTTTTTTTACTAGTGTGTGCAGGACACTATAGTTCATTTAGTGAGGATAGCAAAATAAAGTAAACTGTGACATATTATACCCAAAAACTCTTCATACAGTGGACTACCAGTGAAACCGATAAAATTTGGGATCAAAAATTATTCAGACACTTTGACCTGAGCATGTTTTGCTGAAGTGTTTTTTTCTTTAATTGCTTTAAAATGATCTTTTTACATCACAGACTGAACAAAATTAAGCATTGCTTGGTAATTGGTTGACCTAAATTGGTATTATTTAATTGTGTAATTAAATTGACCAGCTGGCAGCTATTCAAATTAATTCATTACATACCTTTCTATCAAAGTTATCTGACATTACCAAGATTAATTTGTTCTGACGCCGTTTAACTCTGAGTTCTTCTCATATTTTATTACCATTTTCTAAACTACAGCGAATAAACTGATAATGTGAGAAATGTTGAAGGTGTCTGAATACATTTTGGTTTGACTGTACATACATAGATAAGAGAAAAAATATAATATGAGAGTAAATAATGACAGAATTATTATTATTATTATTTTTTTTGGGGGGGACTACTCTTTTATACTTATACATGCTTACAGAAACTTATCTGGCCAAATATTTATAGTAAAGAAACTGTGTATTTTTCTGAGTGGTTTTGACCTGCCTGTCAGGGACACGTGGAGCAAAACAGGAAGTGGTGGAGTGGACACACAGGATGTTTTGAGCTCCCAGCTCCTCGATCTTCCTCTGCACTTCCTCCAGGTTTGTTCTCAGCTCATCTCCTTCCAGCACATTCTCTATCACCACAGGCTCAAAGCCTTTCAAAGATGAAAAACATGTAAGATTCACTATTAATAATATAAATTAGGCACATGAAGGTCAACTGCAACATACTGTATGTGTTTTTATGACTTTTCTTACTAGTAGTGAAAATAAAAATGGTGCAGAAACAATTTCCACTGAGAAATCGCTAGTAAACTTAAACTTTAAACTACTATTGCTAGTAAAGTAACACATTGAATTAAATGTGAAATTGAGGCAGAAAGACCAAAATGGTATTTTCTTATTAAACGTGCCTTAATAATCATTATTTATAATCTCAAAAAAAATGTAGATTGTAGAAAATGCTTAGATTTTTTCTGTCGAAAATATGAAAACAAAGGCTAATTCAGTATATACTATAATAGTATGTAATTCATCCTAAAATAGCAGTGGTTGAAATGGTCTATCTGTGGTGGGCAGTACTGAAACTGTCCCTCAGTGGATCTTACCAGCCGTCAGCATGGATTTGAAACAGGACTTCTGGTCGATGCGAGGCCAGAGGATGTAACGCGCTCCTGGCCTCCGGTGTCTCAGTGTGAGGAAACACAGCGTCAGACTCATTCCTGTGGCCATAGGGACCACGAAACACGAGGACACGCTCCTAACCCCTGTGAAAACAGACACAGACCTGCACAAATCTGGGCTATCATCGCTAACTGGAACTTAAACTAAAACCACTAATAAAATAAATGTTAACAAAAAATACAAAAACATTATTAAAAATACTTACATATTAATAAAAAAAAATCTAAAACTATTTAACTATTACAATTATTAAAAGCTGTTAATAAATTATATTATATAATTAAATAAACTAAAATAATAATAAAAATGATCAATGCTGTCAAAATTAACTGGAAATAAAACTAAAACCATAAATAAAATAAAAAACATGTTCACAAAAAACTTCAATTCAAAACAATAAATACTTACAAATAACAAAAAAATAAATAATAATAAATAAATATATATATATATACACACACTTATTAAATAATTATTAAAATGATTTATAAATATTTAATATTTATATAACTAAATAAACTAAAAATAATAAATGAAAATGATTAGTCCTGTCAAAATGAGCATGTTAGCGCGGGTGATTAATTTTTCCATTGTAACGTGTTAAAAATATTTAACGCAGGGTCGGAGCTAGGATTGGCCACCCCACTCAACTGTTGCTTCGGTCTCTTTTTTCTTGACAACAATTGCGTTTATTAACATCAGCATCAGCATCATTAGTATTGGTATCAGATACACCCCTTCAGTCATGAAAAAGATGCCATTAAACAAATATTTAAAATATACTGTTTTTATGCTGTTTCTGCATTAATGTGAAGATTGAGCGTGAAATTATTGCAATATAAAAGTATATTTAAAAACGTTATTGTTAGGTGGGATTAATCAGGATTAATTGCGACTGATTTCAGAAAAAATGTGCAATTAATTAGTAAATTATTTGAATCGATTGACAGCACTAAAATTAATAAATACTTCATTGAAATTTAAAAAAATACAAAAGCACACCATAAAATTACAAAAACTAACATTAAAGTGAAAATAGAAAAATAAAATCTAACTTAATTATTAATAAAAACTACATTAATATAAAAAATTAGGTAACACTTTAGAATAGGGAACACTTATTCATTATTAACTATGACTTTTTCCTCAATAAATTCCTAATTTTCTGCTTATTAATAGTTAGGAAGGTAGTAGGTGTTGAATAGGATTAGGATGAAGAATAAGGCATTAATATGTGCTTAATTACTACTAATAAATGGCTAATGTTCTAGTAATATGCATGCTAATAAGCAACTAGTTAAGAGACCCTAAAATAAAGTGTTACCCAAAATGACACTAAAACAACACAGGCACAAATAAATGAGATTATAAGAGAGGAATTGCAGTTTGTTGTGCTTAGTGATATTTTCCATTGTCAAGCGTGTCGTTTCATAAAACACAACAGACAGTACCTGTAAATTTGAGCACGTCCAGCACGACTGAATTAGTGATTTTATTGAGGAGGCTTGAACCGGCAGCTTTGGGCTGAACAGCAGCAATGTCCCCCGACCGGCCGATGCCGTGGATCAGTCTGAGAGGAACAACACCACAGACGTTATTGCAGAAAATTCTGTTAATGTTTTCCACCAAACATGAGATTCATGTAGAAAACCCACCTGTAATGTCTCCTGGCCACCAGACCGGAGGCGACTCGGCCCTCTCGCTCGCCCACACCACAGTTCCCCAAGAAGTTGTTGCTGTCCATGACCGCCAGCTCATTCAGAAAGAGCTCGACGGTGCTCTCGCTCCACCCCTCCTCTGGACATTTGCCCTGAGAGAAACCAGAAACATGACGGTCACAACAGCTTCCTGTTTATGTGGCCACCACCATAAAGAAAATATATTTTCAAATTGCAGGTTAAAACACACCTGTAACTCATTCATGTGGTTTTGAAAAACTTGTAAAGTGTATTTTTCAAAAACATTAGGAATTATTATGTTTTTAGGGAGACATTTCATATATTTTCCAAATTTTTTTGTCATGCAAAGGTCAAATATTTTAAAATACTTATAGCCTTTTCTTAAAATAAGTAGTTGTACTGATTGTTTAATTGTATTGTACTACAAATCTTAAAAGTATATTTGGTTACACTTTATTTTAAGGTGTCCTTGTTATACATTTAAGTACTGAGTAATATTAATTAATTGCATGTACTTGTTACTAATTACGGATTACCGTTACTTGCATGTAATTATGCATAATTTATTTTATTACAATAGTAAGTACATGTAACTTGTGTAACAGGGACACCTTAAAATAAAGCGTTACCATATATTTCTAAAAAAAAAACTGTAATTGCACATTTTTGCAGATAATATAATATTAATGAAATAAAAGGTCACTTAAGTGACTTAAAGACAGATACTTTCATGAATGTGTTTCTCAACACACTTAAGTGCATTTAAAAAAAAATTCTTTGTAATAACTTAAAATTAAAAATTAAAAGTTTTAATAGTCTTACGTGGTTTTTAAAGAAGTGCACTTATTTTGATGTGTTGACTAACGTACTAAAGCACATGTAAATTATTAGTGATTTTAACTGTAGTTTGTTATTCAATACTATATTTAATTTAAAATGCAAATTTATCATTACAAATGTTTAATTATAAAATATATTTAAATACATGTACAAGTTTCAAAAACAAGTTTAGTTTATCATAAAAGCTTGTCAGTACATTCAGCACTTTAACCATATTTCAAAGACAATTATTAAAAGTGGATAACTTCATTCCTACTTAAGTGGGTCAAAAAGCACTCTAAAGTTCAGATAAATGCATTTAATTAATTTTGACTATAATACATTTTCCTTTAATTACAATCAACATGCAATTAAGTGTCTGAAAACATTACATTCAGTTTGTACTTGTAAATTAATTTTAATAGTAAAACCATAGGCTACGGTTAATTCTTGTAAGGGAAGTTGTAAAAGTAAGCTAGCCATCTTACATAACCTTTCACAATTACAGTAACTGTGTATTTCGTCGGCTTATTTAGGCTAATAATATCCAAAAAAACAACAACAACAAAAAAAAAATCTATAAGGAATCGTATGAGCAGGGTGTTAAAATTAGCAAAACCTCACCTTTCAGAGCAAACACTGATAAATATATCCAAACATATTCGTCACTTTGTAAACATTTCCCAGGTGCTCTGCATCGCGTTTGTTTTTGCAGCGCGCTTCTGTATTTCTGTATGTTTTCTTAATTTGCATGTGCTTTTTCATTTGCAGTGTGTTGAGCTCTCGGCCACCTGATATAAAGTAGGACCCATTACTTTCATACTAAAGTACTGCTGTCAAACGATTAATTGCGATTAATCGCATCCAAAATAAAAGTTTGTTTACATAATATATGCATGTGTGCTGTGTATATTTATTATGTATATATAAATTAGGCGTTAAGCTAACTGAGACTTGTTATAGCATGTAGTTGCTCTTTTGTTGATTTTGATTGCTTCTGTTGTCCTCCTTTGTAAGTCGCTTTGGATAAAAGCTTCTGCTAAATGACTAAATGTAAATATATTTATTTATAATTAGTGCTGTCAAACGATTAATTGCGATTAATCGCATTCAAAATAAAAGTTAATATATATGTGTATTCTGTATATTTATTATAATACTATACACAGAACACACATATATTATGTAAACAAAAACTTTTATTTTGTATGCGATTAATCGTTTGGCAGGACTATAAAATTCACGTTTTTCACGAGGATTGCCACCTTTTCTGAATATCGGTCACTGGATGTCTTTCAGATATTGAGTTTCGAAACTGAGCTTGATGGCACTGAGCCAGGCTTCATGTGATTAACGGAGTCATTAATGAAGTTACCTGCTTCTTCATGTGATTAACAGAGTCATTAATGAAGTTAGTTACCTGCTGCAGAAGCAGTCTGATGAGCTGCTCGTGACCGCGCCGAGCCTGCAGGCCCTGCCGCACATAAGAGGAGGACACCAGCCTCTCGCTCAGACCGAAGAGCTCGCTGTTCATCTCGTCTGTCGAAACAGAGTCTGTGTGTGACTGTTGCAGAGGTTAATCACTTTCTAACATCTCTGAGTCAGCACGAGTTTTCTGTGTACTTCCGGGTTTAAACTCCTCCTTTTGTTCGCGTCTTAATTTCAAAGTAAAAGTCCCCGGCATGCGCGCACCCGTGCACAGTTTCAATGCAAATTATTATTATAAATTATAATTATTATTAATTTAAAAATATCTGAAGTTTACTATAGCGTACTTCACTACATTCCAAAGCATAATGTCATACTTTACTACATTTCATAAATAAAAGTTGTTTGTTTTACCTTTAATACACTAGAAATGTAGTCTTTGAATTACTTTTACTTGAGTTAAAGTAATAGATTTCTAATGTAATTGAGTATTATATTTAATATGAAACGTAGTGCAGTAAACAGTACATTATGCAAATTCATCTATATTATCTATGTTTACATGGCCTGAGGGTGAGTACATTTTTAGCAAATTATTTTTTTTTCTATTCCCTTGAAAAAATTAAAATTATATTTTCAATAAATTAGAATCAGAAAAGATGAGTAATTCCCAAACCGAATCAAAACCACAACTGAAGGTCAATTGGTCTCTTAAAATATTAGATAATTAAAAAAAAAATAATAATAACAGTTGTAAAATGTCATGTGATCTTGATGAATATCATGAATTAATAATTCACGGTATTCATGTAAATATCATAAGCATTAGCTACTACCATGGCATAGAGATATATCATGTTGCACATCAAGAAACAGATGAAATGAACATTTATTTTTGATTCCACTAAAACTACAGAGTGATTTTCCTGAAATAAAGGTCAGTCTGACTGCTGAAGTTACAAAATCACTAAAGAGCCTTGGAATGTTTCTGACTTGAGGATTTCATGATTAAAGTTAAAAAAATGCATTTCAGTTCAGCTCCACATGACTCTCTGGAATGATGAACTAAAACCCTTCAAGTGGGTTTTCCTAATTATGACTTACAAAACCTCTATAATGACTAATGTAGTTTTTAAGAAGACGGACAGATAAAGTCTTTTTCTTTGACATAATAAATTTTTTCAGTATGAACCTAACTCAGAGTTCAGGTTTTCCCAGTTTTCCCTCTCTCTGTGATTTAACACAGTTTGCACAATACAGTAGAGCGAATGCATCTATAATAAAGTACAGCAACATCTCTCATTTTGCTTAAATCAGCAAACACAGCTGATTCCAAGCACCTCATCTTTACATTTCACAGGCAAGGAGTGAAACCGATGTTTTTCAGTCACTTTACACAGTAATGCAAATACAGACGCATAAGAAATAAAAACAGAAATGAGACGTGCACAGGCTGGCTTCACACAATATGTGAAAATATAGGCACTTTCAAATGTGTATCATGATAGAGTTCATATTCGACAGCTGTTAAAGGGATTTTTATGATGCAATATTAGTTTAAACTATATTTTCTCCAGTATTTCAGTCTGAAGTTAATGCATAACCATTGCAAAAAATAAAAAAATAAATCAGTGATGAAACAGAATCATTGGTACATCTTTAAAAAATTAAACAAAACAGAAAAATCACCGTGCATAACGTTTATACTATAATTAACAAAAACGCAGCACGCATTTTCACGAGCGGATAACCTGTAAAGAACGTTTAGTGTAATTAATAAGATGAATAACGATGATGAAGATGCTGAGGTAGGATTAGAGTGGAGAAGGTTAAACTTCCCCTTCAATCCCACCGAGCGTCTACAGCAAACATTACAGTACTAAACAACAGATCAGCTGGTTCTTAAAAGAGAAACTAAAACACCGACGGGACAGAACGAGTATCCAGAGGGTGGATAATATCGATGGTCGGTCTTAGTCTTCTGACATCTTGCGGATCATGTAGTTGAGGATGCCGCCGTGATGGAAGTATGTGAGCTCCACGTCTGTGTCAAACCTCATCTTAGCCTGAAAGCTTTTCCCTGTGTCCAGCTGCAGAGATGAAACAAATACAACACATTTCATCACAGAAAGCAGTGTTATTTCAGTATTATTTATATAGTATAGTCAATTAAAACTGAAACTTTAATTTCTATTGAAACTTATACATCATGTATTTAAATATATTTGCAAACACATGCAGGTTATATTAACTTTAAATGTAATATGAAAAATATTTAAGAGTGTTATTTTAGTATTATTTATATAGTACAGTATTTTATTAATATTTTTAGTATTATTAAAATATACTTATGTCTTAAAATATGTCATTACTTGTATGTCATGTATTTAAATGTATTTGTAATTACACATCTGTAAGGTACATTAAATTTAAATGTAATATAAATAAGTCAAACTAAATATTTAAGACTTATTTCAGTATTATTTATGCAGTATAATATTTTATTTTGTGCTTTTGTCATCATTAGGGTATATATATATATATATATAATTTATTTTTTCCCCCAGTTCAGTAAATTCAGATTTTAGTACTTCAGCTTATTTAATTTAATTTAATTTATTTAATTTATTTGCCAATGCAATATTTCAAATTTTAAGTTTTTAAGCTGACGTTTTCATCTAATACTTATTCAGATTTATTTAAATTATTAAAACTTTTTATATATTTTTAAATTTTATTTAAAAAAATAAATATTTATTTAAAAAAATAATTTTTTTTTATCAGGCCTGGGTCTCAGGGAATATAAAACAAATTACAATAAATTACAATCCCACATTCATTCATTGCTAAAATGATAACATCTGCTGTTATATATTCTATATTCAATTTTTTTTATTATTATTATGTGTGTATGTCCATAATTCACTGTTGGTTTTGTTTATTGTTGCACTGTGGAATGAAGAACTAAAAAAAAAAAAATTTTACTAAATGTATGTAATACGTATGTGATGGATAAAGATCCTTTAACCTTGTTGCTGCAAAATGTTAAGCTAATAATAGTGCATTTTGGTGGCCTGATGCAATATGAATATGAAAATGAATGCATATTAGGTTTTTGAAGAGAAACCAGTTGAGAGCGGCTGATTTCAGGCTCAGTTAGCGGGAGAAATCATGCGCTCTACCTTGATGTCGACAGTCATTCTGGGTATGATCTGTGGAGGAATGATCACAGAGAATCGCTCGCGGCCGCTGAGCCCCAGGCTTTCAGCGCTGTCCCCCGGCAGATACTCCAGAGGGATGACGCCCATCCCAACCAGATTACTGCGATGAATGCGCTCGTAACTCTCCGCCAGCACAGCTTTGACGCCCTGGGGGAGAAAACCAAGATCAGCAGCCTCTTCTGTCATATATCCAGAAACCACAGCTGTTTACCAACCACAAAAGTGTAAAGAAGAGCACTGTAGTATACTTTAAATAAAAGAGTCCTTCTTACGATATATTTTTTAAAGACTATACCTAAGTGTGAACAATGTAATGTTTTCAGACACTCAAATGCACGTTAACTGCAATTAAATGAAAATGTTTTATAGTTTAAAATTGTATTAAATGCAATTAGCTGAACTTTAAGGTCCTTGCACACTGAGTCCGAACTTTTTGTATGCATTTTTTACATTTTTTTATATTCGTCATCCTTTCCAATCAAAATGCTTGCTACGGATGCAAAAACGCAGAAAATCGAACCTGGTCCGAATTTTTTTTATGATGGACGACTGTTTCATGAGGCAGTGTGTAAACGTGATTGACACGACATGAGGTCGTATTTATTTTTCAACGTGCAAAAATTACGGACAAAAATGCAATGTGCAATAGAGTGCTTTTTAACACACTTAAGTAGGACTTAAGTACATCTTTATATGAAATTTCATAATTACCTCTATTGTCTATAAAATATGGTTAAAGTCCTGCTGAATGTACTGACAAGCATTTATGGTAAACTAAAATATACTTTACAGTAAATTCTATTGAAGCTTGTATGTCATGTATTGAAATATATTTGTAATTATTTTCAAGTTATATTAACTTTAAATGTAACATCAAATAACACACTACTGTTAAAATTATAATCAAGTACTTTACATGTGCTTTAGTGTATTAGTCATCACATTAAAATAAGTGCACTTATTCAAAGCACAACAAAATATTAATAAAACTAGAAGATTTTAGTTAAACTTTTAATTTGTGTACTTAAGTGTATCTCTCTTTAAGTCACTTAAGTTGCCTTTTATTTCATTAAAGTTATATTATCTACAGTACGGCAGTAGAGTATTTTAAAAATATACTTTTAATATCTGAAGTGCACATTTAACACACTTAAGCACACTTCTTTTTCACAAGGGACATCACTGAAATTATGCATGTAGCTTCCAGACAGAAATTGATCAGCTTGTCCAAGACATCAACAATATCTTTCTCTACCTGAATGTGGATTTTTCAACCTGAGCAACTAATTTATGCATAAATGTCTCAGTATATGATTTGGTAGAAACACTAGATGATGTGAGGTGAAGTCTCACCAGCAGGAAGGGCCCTTTAGCCGCCCAATCTCTAGAGCTTCCTGATCCATACTCTTTGCCAGCCAGAATCAAGAGAGGATGACCAGCCTGCTGGTATTTCTCTGCAGCATCAAACACATCCATCTGGGAGAAAAAAAAAAACAGAAACACACACACACACGTGACCCTGGAGCACAAAACCAGTCTTAAGTCTCTGGGTCAAAATTATCGATTTTTCTTTTATGCCAAAAGTCATTAGGATATTAAGTAAAGATCATGTTTCATGAAGATATTTTGTAAATTTCCTACCGTAAATAATAAAATAATTGTATAAATAATAAATAATGTAATTTTTGATTAGTAATATGCATTTCTAAGAACTTAATTTGGACAACTTTAACCCTCATGTACTTTTCAAAAACAACAAAGGAATTTGTTGTTATTTTGTGTGTATTTCAGTTGCTTTTGAATGGATGCCTATGCGTGTCAAATTGACCCACGAACATCACAAACGTATAATAATTTATATATGTACATGTCAAAACACATCAGCGTGTTGAAAATGTGCATGCATGTTCATGACCCTAAATGAGGAAAAGTCACAAAATTTTAAGAAATAAAACAAGTTAACTGATATTTCCGACAACTCAAAAATCAAAACGGGTCAAACTGACCCGGAACAGTACATGAGGGTTAAAGGCGATTTTCTCAATATTTCGATTTTTTTGCACCCTCAGATTCCAGATTATTAAATAGTTGTATCTCAACCAAATATTCTCCTATCCTAACAAACCATGCATCAATGGAAAGCTTATATATATATATATATATATATATATATATTATTTGACATATTGTTATAATATTAGTGTTTCATACCGTCTCCCCAGTAGGAAGGTAGATGGTACTTGGTGCTTGCTTGTTTATGAACTTGTTAAGAAGGCGGATGTTGGCAAATGTGCCTCGAGCCATGACTGCATCGTTCCCTCGACGAGAACCATACGAGTTAAACTCTCTCGGGGTGAGTCTAGGAATAGAAACAGTATTTCATTACCCATTGTGAGTCATATCTCATTTTAAAGACTTTATTGCACTCAACTATTTATATCACACCAGATCTCACAGAGACAGCTTGAATTGTTGAGTACGCTTAAGAGAATGAACGTCTCACCCGCGGTTGGTCAGGTATCGTGCAGCAGGACTGTTACGAGCAATGTTTCCAGCGGGCGAGATGTGGTCCGTGGTCACAGAATCTCCCAAATTGAGCAGCACATACGCATCTGTTATGGACTCTGGTGTCTGCAGCTCCCGGGTCTAAAAATGTAACAACAGCAAAGAAACTTATGTTTACAGTTCTTCCCAAACCTTGTGAAAAAGAAGTGTGCTTAAAGGAACACTCCACTTTTTTTGGAAATAGGCTCATTTTCCAACTTTTTGCAAAAACGGATAACTTTTTTATTTTCAAAAATCATGTTTTTTATGATGTTATCGTGTTTTTATTGTGTTTTATCGTGTTGTTTAGCTGTATTTATTCATTTTATTTGTTTTAATTAATCAAAATAACCCAACTGCAGTTTGATTGAGAGTGCACAATGAAAAAACATATTTTCATATTTTTCATAAAACATACGTTTTTGCAAATGAACTCGTCATATAATGTTAATGAAATTAAAGGTCACTTAAGTGACTTAAAGAGACATTTTCATTACGGTTTCTTAACACACTTAAGAACACTTTTAAAATGTGATAATGTCAAATTAAAGTTTTACTTCAAAATAAGTGCAATTCTTTAAATGTATTTAAATTTTTTTACATACTTAAGCACATGCAAAGTACTTGACAATTCTAACTTTATTCAGTATTACATTTAGTTAATATATTTAAAATGTGCTAAATTGCAACTTCATTAAAAATTTGTAGTAACAAATATATTTAAATACATGACAAACAAGTTTCAATAGAAATGACAGTAAAGTATATTTTAGTTTATCATAAATGCTTGTCAGTACATCCAGCAGTAATTTAACCATATTTCAAAGACAACAGAAATAATAAAGAAATTGCATATAAAAGATATACTTAAGTGGATCAAAAAGCATTCTAAATTTGAGCTATTTTTGCATTTAATATAAATTTAACCTATAATACACTTCCATTTAACATGCAATTAAGTGACTGAAGACATTACATTCATTTCACACATAAATATATACTTTTTTATTTAACATATACTAAAATACACTTCTTTTTTTAGGGTATAGGTATACTACTTAACTCTCAGACAAAAAAACAAAATGATATACAATACCAGTCCATCAAAGAACGGAGGGGATTTTATGTAAGTAGAATTGGGATCCCAGGTATACAGCTTGTCAGAAGGAGCTTTCAGGGAGTTCCAGCTTTCATTCACTGTCTAATCATGAAAATAGACAGACACTATGGTTTAATTTACTATATAGACACTTTTAAAACAAAGAATTAATGGTGCTTTTGTTATACAGGCACTGTTTTGATTCATGATAACGGAGTTTAAAAGTCAACAGTACCTCAATTTTCTCGTAGACCTCCTTAAACATGGCAGGAATGACAAACTGTCTCTCCACCGCCTGGATTTCCTCCCGCATGGGCCAGATGTCTCTCAGGAAAACCTCTTTTCCCTGGGAGTTCACAGCTGGATGGAGACAGACCAAGAAACATTGATGCTCTTCATGCTCTTGAGGGAGAACCAACCATTGGTGAGATTAAACTCCTGGTTAATATAACTCACCCAAAGGCTCTTTTTCAAAATCTATTCTCACTGTGCCTGCTATAGCATAGGCAATAACCAGAGGAGGAGAGGCCAGGTAATTGGCTCGTGTGTTGGGATGGACGCGACCCTCAAAGTTTCTGTTTCCAGACAGGACACCCGCAGCAACCAAATCGCCCTGAGATAGAAAGAAATCATTAAAACTGCTCTAAATTTGAAAATATTCATTTTATAATGTTTTTGGATAGGAGTAAAGCTTGTTTACCTGAGTAATCGCCTCTACAACCGGCTCTGGAAGGGGTCCACTGTTTCCAATGCAGGTCATGCAGCCGTAACCAACAACCTCAAAACTAAAGATGCACAAATAATATTTATATTTATATATATATATATATATATATATATATACACACACAGTGGTGTGAAAAAGAATTTTTATTTTTTTGCATGTTTGTCACACTTTAATGTTTCAGATCAAACTAATTTAAATATTAATCAAAGATAACACAAGTAAACACAACATGCAGTTTTTTAATTCAGTTTTTCATTATGAAGGGAAAACAAAATCCAAACCCACATGGCCCCTGTGTGAAAAAGTGCTTGCCCCCCTCCCCCTGTTAAAACATAACTGTGGTTTATCACACCTGAGTTAAGTTTCTCTAGCCACACCCAGGCCTGATTACTGCCACACCTGTTCACAATCAAGAAATCACTTAAATAGGACCTGCCTGACAAAGTGAAGCAGACCAAAAGATCCTCAAAAGCTACACATCATGTTGAGATCCAAAGAAATTCAGGAACAAATGAGAAAGAAAGTAATTGAGATCTATCAGCCTGGAGAAGGTTATAACGTCATTTCTAAAGCTTTGGGACTCCAGCGAACCACAGTGAGAGCCATTATCCACAACTTCCCAGGAGTGGCCGACTCATCCAAAAGGTCACAAAAGACCCCACAACAACATCTAAAGAACTGCAGGCCTCACTTGCCTCAGTTAAGGTCAGTGTTCATGACTCCACCATAAGAAAAAGACTGGGCAAAAATGGCCTGCATGGCAGAGTTCCAAGACGAAAACCGCTGCTGAGCAAAAAGAACATAAAGACTCGTCTCAGTTTTGCCAGAAAACATCTTGATCCCCAAGACTTTTGGGAAAATACTCTGTGGACTGACGAGACAAAAGTTGAACTTTTTGGAAGGTGTGTGTCCCATTACATCTGGCGTAAAAGTAACACAGCATTTCAGAAAAAGAGCATCATACCAACAGTAAAACATGGTGGTGGGAGTGTGATGGTCTGGGGCTGTTTTGCTGCTTCAGGACCTGGAAGACTTGCTGTGATAAATGAACCATGAATTCAGCTGTCTACCAAAAAATCCTGAAGGACAATGTCCGGCCATCTGTTCGTGACCTCCAAGCTGAAGCGAACTTAGGTTCTGCAGCAGGACAATGATCCAAAACACACCAGCAAATCCACCTCTGAATGGCTGAAGAAATACAAAATGAAGACTCTGGAGTGGCCTAGTCAAAGTCCTGACCTGAATCCTACTGAGATGCTGTGGCATGACCTTAAAAAGGCGGTTCATGCTCGAAAACCCTCCAATGTGACTGAATTACAACAATTCTGCCAAGATGAGTGGCCAAAACTCCTCCACAGCGCTGTAACAGACTCATTGCAAGTTATCACAAACGCTTGATTGCAGTTGTTGCTCCTAAGGGTGGCCCAACCAGTTATTAGGTTTAGGGGGCAAGCACTTTTTCACACAGGGCCATATTGGTTTGGATTTTATTTTCCCTTCATAATAAAAAACTTCAGTAAGACATTTCTAAAGTTTTTTTTTGTTTTAATTTTGATGATTAGAGTTTCCAGCTCATGAAAGTCAAAATCCAGTGTCTCAATATATTAGAATATTTATATTTGAGTTTCATTAAACTACCATGTCAGTCCCAAAACAGTGGACCAATCAGAAGACACGGCCAACAATGCAGCCTTTTTTTTTTACATTAGCAAGTTGGCATAGCAACTTTTTTATTTGATGCCAACATGGTGAAGTAGGCATTCTGCGCTGTGCTTTTATTAAAACCATTCCTGAGCTCTGCGTCTTGCGTTTTTAGACACAAAGATGCGTTCAGTGAGAATGGCCCCTCAGTCAGACAGACTCTGGCAGTGATGAGTTCCTCACCCTAACTGTGAGAGGAAGTCCATGACGCCGCTCTCTTTAAGGTAGTATGTGACCACTCCGCTGCCTGGAGACAGACTGGTCTTTATGTACGGCTTGACACTGAGACCAGCCTTTACAGCCTTCTGCGCCAAGAGACCTGACAGAAATAAAGAAATAGCATTACACTATTGTAGAAAAACAGCTGTAAAGTGACAAAAATACATTTGGACGTTGTTAACGTGTGACTCTGAACCACTAAACCAGTCATAAGGGTTAATAAAAAATAAAAAATAAAAAAACTGAATAAATAATCTTTCCATTGATGTATGGTTTGTTATGATAGGACAATATTTGGCCGAGATACAACTATTTAAAAATCTGGAATCTGAGGGTGCAAAAAAAATCTAAATATTGAGAAAATCGCCTTTAAAGTTGTTCAAATTAAGTTCTTAGCAATGCATATTACTAATCAAAAATGAAGTTTTGATATATTTATGGTAGGAAAATTACTAAATATCTTCATAGAACATGATATTTACTTAATATCCTAATGATTTTTGGCATAAAAGAAAAATCTATAATTTTGACCCATACAAGGTATTTTTGGCTATTGCTACAAATATACCCCCGCGACTTATGACTGCTTTTGTGGTCCAGGGTCACATATTTATAATGAGCCTCTAAATCAGTGGATCTCAACTGGTGGACCACGACCCAAAAGAGGGTAACCGGTCTGTTCTGAAAAACAAATGGCATATATAAAAGAGGCTTAACCTTAGCTTCCACAATATTTTGGCACAAATGTACTTGTGAGTTGGTAAAAGCTGCCAAATTAGACACAGATGGGTTGCACAACATGCCCTCATCCTCAAAAACCATAAACAAAGCATGCAAGGTAAAAGAAAACAATCTAGACTACATTAAATACGGCTTCACTTGAAGCAAGATTTAATATATATATCATGCTTTGGTAAAATCTTAATCATGACATAATTATTCAAATCATTACAATTTTTTTTTTTACATTTTCTGATATTATGTCAGTGTTCAACTTTTATTTGTTAAAATTCTGACTGCTTGTATTGTATTATGTTTATATTTTTAACAGTGCGAGTCAAAATTCACTTGAAGCAAGAATAAACATGGCTTTGGTTGACTCCAATGTGTTTTACATTGTTGCATGAAACCACTGAAATTCAAGAGACATTTAAAAACTAAAACAGAAACTTAAATCCAAGATTTTCTATTCTCCTATTCAGCCTCTGTCAAAATAATAATGTTGCATTTTGCACAGCTTATGGAAATAATACTAAATTAAAATGTTTAATTTAAATATAAAAATGAAATTAAATTTTTACAGTAATTACTCAAAAGAGATACAGAAATATACAGGTCAAATAAAAATGAAAATGAACAACTTCCATGCTGTTTTTGGAGCCCCATTTCCATACACTTCTGAAATATGGAAAAGAGCCTCTGATAACCATCTTTTCTGTTACACAGGGGGGGAAAAGCATATAGATGGCATCCCTGTAGACAGACATGTACCTGCTCCCAGCATGACTGAGGGGTTACTGGTGTTGGTACAGCTGGTAATGGCAGCGATGACCACGGATCCGTGAGACAGTGAATACTCTGCTCCGTTAAACTGGAACGGCACTCGAGCATCATGACGCTCAGGAGCCACCTGGAATCCTTTAAAGCCTTGCTGTAGACAACACACACAGACAGTAATGAACACACACAGACAGTAATGAACACACGCAGACAGTAATGAACACACACACACACACACACAGACAGTAATGAACACACGCAGACAGTAATGAACACACGCAGACAGTAATGAACACACACACACACACACACAGACAGTAATGAACACACACAGACAGTAATGAACACACGCAGACAGTAATGAACACACACACACACACACACAGACAGTAATGAACACACACAGACAGTAATGAACACACACAGACAGTAATGAACACACGCAGACAGTAATGAACACACGCAGACAGTAATGAACACACACACACACACAGACAGTAATGAACACACACACACACACAGACAGTAATGAACACACGCAGACAGTAATGAACACACGCAGACAGTAATGAACACACACACACACACACAGACAGTAATGAACACACACACACACGCAGACAGTAATGAACACACGCAGACAGTAATGAACACACACAGACAGTAATGAACACACGCAGACAGTAATGAACACACACAGACAGTAATGAACACACGCAGACAGTAATGAACACACACACACACACACACACACAGACAGTAATGAACACACACACACACACAGACAGTAATGAACACACACAGACAGTAATGAACACACGCAGACAGTAATGAACACACGCAGACAGTAATGAACACACACAGACAGTAATGAACACACACAGACAGTAATGAACACACACAGACAGTAATGAACACACACAGACAGTAATGAACACACACACACACACACACAGACAGTAATGAACACACACACACACAGACAGTAATGAACACACACAGACAGTAATGAACACACACACAGACAGTAATGAACACACACAGACAGTAATGAACACACACAGACAGTAATGAACACACACACACACAGACAGTAATGAACACACACACACACAGACAGTAATGAACACACACAGACAGTAATGAACACACACACACACACAGACAGTAATGAACACACACACACACAGACAGTAATGAACACACAGACAGTAATGAACACACACACACAGACAGTAATAAAGTAAAGTAAAAAGTAAAGTAAAGTCGTGACGTATTGTCAAGTATGGTGACCCATACTCGAAATTGGTGCTCTGCCTTTAACCCATCCAAGTGCACACACACAGCAGTGAGTAGTGAACAAATCCACACACACACACACACACACACCGTGAACACACACCCGGAGCAGTGGGCAGCCATGCTGCGGCGCCCGGGGAGCAATTGGGGGTTCGGTGCCTTGCTCAAGGGCACCTCAGTCGTGGTGTTGAGGGTGGAGAGAGCGCTGGACGTTCCCTCCCCCCACCTACAATTCCTGCCGGCCGGGGGCTCGAACTCGCAACCTTTCGGTTACGAGTCCGACTCTCTAACCATTAGGCCACGACTTCCCCCATGAACACACACAGACAGTAATGAACACACACAGACAGTAATGAACACACACACACACACAGACAGTAATGAACACACACACACACACACAGACAGTAATGAACACACACACACACACACAGACAGTAATGAACACACACACAGACAGTAATGAACACACAGTAATGAACACACACAGACAGTAATGAACACACGCAGACAGTAATGAACACACACACACACACAGACAGTAATGAACACACACACACACAGACAGTAATGAACACACACAGACAGTAATGAACACACACAGACAGTAATGAACACACACAGACAGTAATGAACACACACAGACAGTAATGAACACACACACACACAGACAGTAATGAACACACACAGACAGTAATGAACACACACACACACACAGACAGTAATGAACACACACAGACAGTAATGAACACACACAGACAGTAATGAACACACACAGACAGTAATGAACACACACAGACAGTAATGAACACACACACACACACAGACAGCAATGAACACACACAGACAGTAATGAACACACACAGACAGTAATGAACACACACACACACAGACAGTAATGAACACACACAGACAGCAATGAACACACACAGACAGCAATGAACACACACAGACAGCAATGAACACACACAGACAGTAATGAACACACACACACACAGACAGTAATGAACACACACAGACAGTAATGAACACACACAGACAGTAATGAACACACACAGACAGTAATGAACACACACAGACAGCAATGAACACACACAGACAGTAATGAACACACACACACACAGACAGTAATGAACACACACAGACAGTAATGAACACACACAGACACAGACAGTAATGAACACACACAGACAGTAATGAACACACACACACACACACAGACAGTAATGAACACACACAGACAGTAATGAACACACACAGACAGTAATGAACACACACACACACAGACAGTAATGAACACACACAGACAGTAATGAACACACACAGACAGTAATGAACACACACAGACAGTAATGAACACACACACACACAGACAGTAATGAACACACACACAGACAGTAATGAACACACACACAGACAGTAATGAACACACACAGACAGTAATGAACACACACAGACAGTAATGAACACACACAGACAGTAATGAACACACACACACACACAGACAGTAATGAACACACACACACACAGACAGTAATGAACACACACAGACAGTAATGAACACACACCCACACAGACAGTAATGAACACACACAGACAGTAATGAACACACACACACACAGACAGTAATGAACACACACACACACAGACAGTAATGAACACACACACACACAGACAGTAATGAACACACACACACACAGACAGTAATGAACACACACACACACAGACAGTAATGAACACACACAGACAGTAATGAACACACAAACAGACAGTAATGAACACACACAGACAGTAATGAACACACACAGACAGTAATGAACACACGCAGACAGTAATGAACACACGCAGACAGTAATGAACACACACACACACAGACAGTAATGAACACACACACACGCAGACAGTAATGAACACACGCAGACAGTAATGAACACACACACACACACAGACAGTAATGAACACACGCAGACAGTAATGAACACACACAGACAGTAATGAACACACGCAGACAGTAATGAACACACGCAGACAGTAATGAACACACACAGACAGTAATGAACACACACAGACAGTAATGAACACACGCAGACAGTAATGAACACACGCAGACAGTAATGAACACACACAGACAGTAATGAACACACACACACACAGACAGTAATGAACACACACACACGCAGACAGTAATGAACACACGCAGACAGTAATGAACACACACACACACACAGACAGTAATGAACACACGCAGACAGTAATGAACACACACAGACAGTAATGAACACACGCAGACAGTAATGAACACACGCAGACAGTAATGAACACACACAGACAGTAATGAACACACGCAGACAGTAATGAACACACACACACACAGACAGTAATGAACACACACAGACAGTAATGAACACACACAGACAGTAATGAACACACGCAGACAGTAATGAACACACGCAGACAGTAATGAACACACACAGACAGTAATGAACACACGCAGACAGTAATGAACACACGCAGACAGTAATGAACACACACAGACAGTAATGAACACACACAGACAGTAATGAACACACACAGACAGTAATGAACACACACAGACAGTAATGAACACACGCAGACAGTAATGAACACACGCAGACAGTAATGAACACACACAGACAGTAATGAACACACACAGACAGTAATGAACACACGCAGACAGTAATGAACACACACAGACAGTAATGAACACACACACACACAGACAGTAATGAACACACACAGACAGTAATGAACACACACAGACAGTAATGAACACACACAGACAGTAATGAACACACACAGACAGTAATGAACACACACACACACAGACAGTAATGAACACACACACAGACAGTAATGAACACACACACAGACAGTAATGAACACACACAGACAGTAATGAACACACACAGACAGTAATGAACACACACAGACAGTAATGAACACACACACACACACAGACAGTAATGAACACACACACACACACAGACAGTAATGAACACACACAGACAGTAATGAACACACACACACACAGACAGTAATGAACACACACAGACAGTAATGAACACACACACACACAGACAGTAATGAACACACACACACACAGACAGTAATGAACACACACACACACAGACAGTAATGAACACACACACACACAGACAGTAATGAACACACACACACACAGACAGTAATGAACACACACAGACAGTAATGAACACACAAACAGACAGTAATGAACACACACAGACAGTAATGAACACACACAGACAGTAATGAACACACGCAGACAGTAATGAACACACGCAGACAGTAATGAACACACACACACACAGACAGTAATGAACACACACACACGCAGACAGTAATGAACACACGCAGACAGTAATGAACACACACACACACACAGACAGTAATGAACACACGCAGACAGTAATGAACACACACAGACAGTAATGAACACACGCAGACAGTAATGAACACACGCAGACAGTAATGAACACACACAGACAGTAATGAACACACACAGACAGTAATGAACACACGCAGACAGTAATGAACACACGCAGACAGTAATGAACACACACACACACAGACAGTAATGAACACACACAGACAGTAATGAACACACGCAGACAGTAATGAACACACACACACACAGACAGTAATGAACACACACAGACAGTAATGAACACACACAGACAGTAATGAACACACACAGACAGTAATGAACACACGCAGACAGTAATGAACACACGCAGACAGTAATGAACACACACAGACAGTAATGAACACACACAGACAGTAATGAACACACACAGACAGTAATGAACACACACAGACAGTAATGAACACACGCAGACAGTAATGAACACACACAGACAGTAATGAACACACACAGACAGTAATGAACACACACAGACAGTAATGAACACACACAGACAGTAATGAACACACGCAGACAGTAATGAACACACGCAGACAGTAATGAACACACACACACACAGACAGTAATGAACACACACAGACAGTAATGAACACACACAGACAGTAATGAACACACACAGACAGTAATGAACACACACAGACAGTAATGAACACACACAGACAGTAATGAACACACACAGACAGTAATGAACACACACAGACAGTAATGAACACACACACACACAGACAGTAATGAACACACACAGACAGTAATGAACACACACAGACAGTAATGAACACACACAGACAGTAATGAACACACACAGACAGCAATGAACACACACAGACAGTAATGAACACACACAGACAGTAATGAACACACACACACACAGACAGTAATGAACACACACAGACAGTAATGAACACACACAGACAGTAATGAACACACACAGACAGTAATGAACACACACAGACAGCAATGAACACACACAGACAGTAATGAACACACACAGACAGTAATGAACACACACAGACAGTAATGAACACACACACACACAGACAGTAATGAACACACACAGACAGTAATGAACACACACAGACAGTAATGAACACACACAGACAGTAATGAACACACACAGACAGCAATGAACACACACAGACAGTAATGAACACACACAGACAGTAATGAACACACACAGACAGTAATGAACACACGCAGACAGTAATGAACACACACACACACAGACAGTAATGAACACACACAGACAGTAATGAACACACACACACACACAGACAGTAATGAACACACACAGACAGTAATGAACACACACAGACAGTAATGAACACACACAGACAGTAATGAACACACACAGACAGTAATGAACACACACACACACAGACAGTAATGAACATTACTAATATTTTATGTCAATTGTTTTGTCATAATGTCAAGCTTTGTGAATTTTGACTCTTTGTAACAAGACTTTGTCATAACTTTCCATTTTTCAAATGTGACTTTTTGTGTCTTGACTTTATTTCATAATTTTGTTACAATGACTCACAATTGCGACTTAATTAAATAATAATTAATAATTTCATCATCTTTTTATGTCAGTTTCAATTTGTCAGATTTTAATGTAAATAATTAATAAAATCTTAATTTTATAATTATAATTATAATTATTAATTAAATCTTAATTATTTAATAATGTAAATAAATAATTATTGCATAAAAAATTTGGCTGTCATAAGGACTTTGCAAAATTTTTGAAATTTTTGTCAATCATGACTTTGTCTTAATCTTTCACTTTCTCATAATCATAATTATGACTATTTCATAATCTTGTTACAATGACTCACCATTTCAACTTGTGTTGTACTTGTGACTTTTCGTCATAATTATGCCTGTGTTCGACTTTGATTTATGTTGCTTGTTTTGTCATAATTTTGAGCTATATCAAGTATGACTATTTATTTCATAATTTTGACCGTCATAGACTTTTCTATGTCATAATTATAACTTTTTATTTCATAATTTCGATTTTCAACTTGTATCTCACAATTACAATTTATGTCATAAATATATGTTTTAGTAAAGTATGATTTTCTATTTGGTAGAAATATGCTTCTGCTCGTCCTGTGATTCATGGGGTTGCTCGTCTTCTAGGTTTAGTGATCATAGTGTTCATTTTTACTCTTCAAAATACTGATTAATTGAATGTCAGTTGTGTCACACACAATATTATGATTTCACTATACTTTATAGTCAATTGAAGCTATGGAGCTGAACTACCTGCCTTATGAATGCTGCATTATCTCTAGATTCAAAGGGAATGTGTGTCCTGTGGTGTGTTTTCCCTGGTGTTTCTGTGACATGTACCTTGGCCCCTAAACACGCTTCAAAGTCCTGCTTCATCTCTGATACAGCCACTTTGTCATGTGGCCGCTTGGGACCGCTGCAGCAGGGGACGACCGTACTGAGGTCCAACTCAACAACCTGCGTGAGAGAGAACGAGAGACAAATTAATAACAATGATCCTCAGACATAAGTACGTTTTGCAGAAAGAGAATCAGACAGCAGCGACTAGTGCTTATACAGCGGTGGCCAAAACCATTAGAGCACTAGTATTTTCACCAGCTAATGAAATAGTTTTAAGTCAGTTAATTGTTTCTTCATGTCACTCCAGACAGACTGGATGATGATCAGATCAGATCTCTGTGTGGAGCACTGGCTGTTATCAGACACAAATCTCACTGGATTATTACAACTAATGCAAAAATGAATGTTTGGAAATATAAACTGGTATTTCCTACTGACACACTACAGCAAAAGATAGAAATAACTGACTTAAAACATTTTTTTAGCTGTTGGAAACACTAGTGCTCTAATAATGTTGGCCAGCGCTGTGTATCTGTGAACAGCAGATGTGTGTGTTGAGATTTGGTACCTGAGTGAACTGTGGATCTTGAGCGGTGTTGCTGTAGTCTCTGAACATGTCCACCGCTTTCAGATACTTCTCTATGTAACTCAGCTTCTCAGTGTCCCTCCCTTAAAAACACATTAATACAACATGAAAGTAAAGCAATACCACCTTCCTGACCACAGCAGAATGTAGTTCCTCTTACGAAACAGAAGTGTGCTTAATTGTATTGCATGTGCATCTGCAGTGTACTTCAGATTTAAAGTATTTTTTAAAAACCATACTTGCCAGATAATATAATATTAATAATGACATAAAAGACACTTAAGTAACTTAAACACAGACACTTTTAAAAAGTGCAATTTGAAATAATGGCATATTAAGTTTTACTTAAAAGCACGACTAAAGATTATTAAAACAATTATTTAAAATGTATTTTAAAGAAGTACACTTATTTTGATGTGTTGACTAACATACTAAAGTACTTATTATAACTGTAGAATTTGATGTTAGTATATTTTAAAACTAAATTTCAACTTCATTACAAATGTGTAATTACAAATATTACATGCATGTTTCTATAGAATTTAAATTAAAGTATATTTAAGTTTATAGAATGCTTGTCAGTACATTCAGCAGTATTTTAACCATATTTCAAAGACAACATAAGTAATTATTAGTGCTGTCAAACGATTAATCGCATCCAAAATATTTTTTTTTGTTTACATAATATGTGTGTATACATGCATGCATGTATATATATATATATATGAAAAATATGTTATATTTATATATATAAAGCATAAAATGTAAGAATATAAATATATATACATGTAAATATTTTCAAAATATATACTGTATGTGTGTGTATTTACATATACATAATAAATATACACAGTACACACACATATATTATGTAAACAAAAACTTTTATTTTGGATGCGATTAATCATTTGACAGCACTAATAATTATGAAATTAAAATAAATATGTACATAAGTAGATAAAAAAAGCACTCTAAAGTTCAACTAACTGCATTTAATATAAACTTAAACTATAATACATATTAATTTGCAGCATCGCGTGGCGGTCGGGGACAGTGCCTCTGGGGTGGCAGACCGGGGTGGTGGTCCCTCTTTTTAAGAAGGGGGACCGGAGGGTGTGTTCCAACTACAAGGGGATCACACTTCTCAGCCTCCCTGGGAAAGTCTATGCCAGGGTACTGGAGAGGAGAATACGGCCGATAGTAGAACCTCGGATTCAGGAGGAACAGTGTGGTTTTCGTCCGGGCCGTGGAACACTGGACCAGCTCTATACCCTCTACAGGGTGCTGGAGGGTTCATGGGAGTTTGCCCAACCAGTCCACATGTGTTTTGTGGATTTGGAGAAGGCATTCGACTGTGTCCCTCGCGGCGGCCTGTGGAGGGTGCTCCGGGAGTATGGGGTCCGGGGTCCTTTACTAAGGGCTGTCCGGTCCCTGTATGACCGAAGCAGGAGCTTGGTTCGCATTGCCGGCAGTAAGTCAGACTTGTTCCCGGTGCATGTTGGACTCCGGCAGGGCTGCCCTTTGTCGCCGGTTCTGTTCATGAGTTTTATGGACAGAATTTCTAGGCGCAGCCAGGGGCCGGAGGGTGTCAGGTTTGGTGACCACACGATTTCGTCTCTGCTTTTTGCAGATGATGTTGTCGTGTTGGCTTCATCAAGCCAGGACCTTCAGCAGGCACTGGGACGGTTTGCAGCCGAGTGTGAAGCGGCTGGGATGAGAATCAGCACCTCCAAATCCGAGGCCATGGTCCTCAGTCGGAAAAGGGTGGTTTGCCCACTTCAGGTTGGTGGAGAGTTCCTGCCTCAAGTGGAGGAGTTTAAGTATCTTGGGGTTTTGTTCACGAGTGAGGGAAGGATGGAACGGGAGATTGACAGACGGATCGGTGCATCTTCTGCAGTAATGCGGTCGATGTATCGGTCTGTCGTGGTGAAGAAAGAGCTGAGCCGCAAGGCGAAGCTCTCGATTTACCGGTCAATCTACGTTCCTACTCTCACCTATGGTCATGAGCTTTGGGTCATGACCGAAAGGACAAGATCCCGGATACAGGCGGCTGAAATGAGCTTTCTCCGCAGGGTGGCTGGGCGATCCCTTAGAGATAGGGTGAGAAGCTCGGTCACTCGGGAGGAGCTCAGAGTAGAGCCGCTGCTCCTTCACATTGAGAGGGGTCAGCTGAGGTGGCTCGGGCATCTGTTCCGGATGCCTCCTGGACGCCTTCCCGGGAAGGTGTTCCGGGCGCGTCCCACTGGGAGGAGACCCCGGGGAAGACCTAGGACACGCTGGAGAGACTATGTCTCCCGGCTGGCCTGGGAACGCCTCGGTGTCCCCCCGGAAGAGCTGGAGGAAGTGTCTAGGGAGAGAGAAGTCTGGGCATCCCTGCTTAGACTGCTGCCCCCGCGACCCGGCCCCGGATAAGCGGAAGAAGATGGATGGATGGATGGACATATTAATTTAAGTGCAATTAACATGCAAAAAAAAAGTATGAAACATTACATTCAGTTTGCGCTTACGTATATTCTTTTAAGGTACATTATTTCAATAATAAGTATTATTTTTACAAGTATGCTGAAGTGTACTTCTTTTTAACAAGGGTTAGAAGCTTTTAAAACTGATCAGGGACAGGTTTACCTACCCGTCTGTTTCAGGTAATGAATGCTGATCTGATCTACAGGGAAGAAGGCAGCGGTGGCTCCATACTCAGGGCACATGTTGGCGATGGTGGCGCGGTCAGCGATAGACAGCTGAGCAACACCAGGGCCGAAAAACTCCACAAATTTTCCAACCACACCAACTTGCCGCAAATGCTGAGCAGAGAAAGCATACAGTAAAACAAAGCAACATTTCTTAAAAGCAGACCAAAATTCAGATATGGCACGGCTTGCATACCTTGGTGACAGTAAGCACTATGTCAGTGGAGGTGATGTATTTGTTGGGCGTGCCCTGTAGTTTGTAGCCGATGACCTCTGGCAGCACCATGCTGATCGGCTGACCCAACATGACCGCCTCCGCCTCGATACCTCCAACACCTGCTCCGAAAGATCTGAGCTTAAACCTCAGCTCCACATTTGACGTTTATCACTGAATTTCTAATGTTTTCTCTCTATTTACAAGCCCAACAGGGATATACACAATTTAACATCAATATATTAATAAAAATAAGGTAACACTTTATTTTAAGGTGTCCTTGTTCCACGTTACATGTACTTACTATTATAGTAACAATTAATTATGTATAATTACATGCAACTAATCCTAAACCAAACCCTAATTGTAACGCTAACCATATAGTATGTAGTTAATTAATATTACTCAGTACTTAAATGTATAATTACACTGTAACAAGGACACCTTAAAATAGTGTAACCAAAAATAATATTGATATTATGACATACAAAGTCATTAAGTTATGAAACAAGTTTTTGACATTCTGACATAAATTGAAATTGTAATAATTAAAATTTATGTATTATGATTGTACTCAAAATGTCAATATTATGATATACAATATCAAAGTTATGGCATAAGCCAAAATTAAATATGACATTATGGCATTATAACCACTATGGCATTATGAGCTAAATTATGAGCTACTAAAGAGTAAAATTTGAAATAATCATAAGTTACATGCATTATAGTAAGTCCTAACTATGGCATAAGTAGAAATGATGAGAAGTCATAATTATGAAACGAAAGCTGAAATGTGACGTGATCACTTATACATAACATAAAAAAATTCATAGATACTAGATACTAAGTCCTAATTATGAGATAAAAAGTCAAGATTGTCTTAAGTATGACATGCATCATGAATAAAATGTCAAAATTCAATTTTATCTCATGAAAGCTGAAACTGTCATAGTTATGACTTATGAATTATGACTTATACATAGCATATCGAAATTATGAGATACTAAGTCATAATTATGATATAAAAAGTCAAGATTGTTATGAGTATGACATGCATTATGACATAAAATGTCAAGATTATGAGATACTCAGTCATTATTATGAGATAAAAAGTTGTAATTGTCATAATTACGCCTGAACTATTATGGCCTATACATAAAATGGCAAAATTATGAGATACTAAGTCCTAATTATGAGATAAAAAGTCAAGATTGTCATGAGTATGACATGCATTATGACATAAAATGTCAAGATTCAATTTTATCTCATGAAAGCTGAAACTGTCATAGTTATGACTTATGAATTATGACTTATGCATAGCATATCGAAATTATGAGATACTAAGTCATAATTATGATATAAAAAGTCAAAATAGTCATGAGTATGACATGCATTATGACATAAAATGTCAAGATTATGAGATACTCAGTCATTATTATGAGATAAAAAGTTGTAATTGTCATAATTACGCCTGAACTATTATGGCCTATACATAAAATGGCAAAATTATGAGATACTAAGTCCTAATTATGAGATAAAAAGTCAAGATTGTCATGAGTATGACATGCATTATGACATAAAATGTCAAGATTCAATTTTATCTCATGAAAGCTGAAACTGTCATAGTTATGACTTATGACTTATACATAGCATATCATAAAATGTCAAGATTATGAGATACTCAGTCATTACTATGAGATAAAAAGCTGTAATTGTCATAATTAAGCCTGAACTATTATGGCCTATACATAAAATGGCAAAATTATGAGATACTAAGTCAACTATGAGATGAAAAGTCAATATTATGATATAATTATGACTTATGTCATCTATTATAACTTGGTATCTCATAATCGACATTTTATGTAGCCTATGTCATAATACCTAATGTCATAATTATGACAATCTCAATTCATTATTTATGATTAAAGCCCATTCATGCCAAAAACAATAAATGTAAAGGTAACTAAAAATATAATTTGAAGTAATGAAACACTCACCCCAGCCCAGCACTCCCAGCCCATCAATCATGGTAGTGTGGGAGTCCGTCCCCACCAGACTGTCTGGGTAGTAGTAACCCTCCTGCTCAAACACGACCCTGGCCAGGTATTCCAGATTGACCTGATGGACTATTCCTGAGCCCGGAGGAATGATCCGCATGTTCCGGAACGCTTTAGAACCCCACTGTGGACAATACAATTAGTTCTCATGCAATCTTCATCGTCATATCAAATATATCAAACACAGAAGGGGAAAATTACCTTCAAAAACTCAAATCGTTCTCTGTTCCTTTCTAATTCAAGGTCTTGGTTTTTCTGAAGGCTGTCAGACCTTTAAGAACGGAAAAGGTAATGAACTTTTGTACTGAACAGTTAAAATTATTATACACAAATTTTAAGACAAGCACTCCGAGTGACATTTTAGTATTAGTTTCCATTTTTAGTTGTGACAGTAACATTTTGGGAGTTCATAAGAAATTTTAACAATAAAAATAAAACATTTAAACAGCTACACTTATGAAAATAGTAGTAGTATATTTTTATTTAATGCCATGTTAGCATCTTAGGCTATTTTCATGGCAAAAACGATTAAAAGTATAACAAATACAATAAAAACCAGCAAACAAACAAGCAAGTTATATTACACAAGATTTTTTACATTTACACTAATGAATAAGAAGTGAACTGAATGTGCACTTGTAGTGTAAAAAAACTATACTTGCAGATAATATAATATTAAAAGTTTAATTTTAAAGTACATTTTAAATCATTATGTTATTTATCTTAAATCATGCTTTAAAGAAGTACTAAACATACTAAAGCACATGTAAAGTACTTCATTATAATTTTAACGGTGGTGTGTTATGCAATATTACATTTAAAGTTAATATATTTTAAATGTACAAAAAATTGCAACTTTAAATACATGACATACAAGTTTCAATAGAAATTATAGTATATTTAGTTTACCATAAATGCATGTCAGTAAATTCAGCAGCACACTTTAACCACACAGTATTTCAGAGACAAACAAAATAATTATGAAATTATATATAAAGATGTTCTTTAGTGCTACTTAAGTGGGTCAAAAACACTTCAAATGAATCTAACTGCATTTAATATAACTAAACTATAATACATTTTCATTTAATTGTGATTAAGTGCAATAACAAGTGCATTTTACTAAACTCATTATAATCAGATTGCACATATTCTTTTAAAATACTCTTTTTAAAATTATGCTAAAGTGTACTCTGTGATAAGCACTTGAACGCATACCCAGGAGAAAAACAAGTACACTTCCATAATGCACTTAAAGTGCTCTATTTTTGCGCACTAATTTTGTACTTAATACACTAAAAATGATCCTTTAGTACTCCTTAAGATAAACTTAAGATCATCTAAGTGTACTCAACTGTGCTATTTTGAGACACCATGAATATGAACTAAAATGCACTTTTAGCATACTATCTTTGTATTTCAAAAATGTATTTAGCTACCACTTGTAGTACACTTGAACCCATCTTTCATACACTAGTACACTCAAGTGTACTACAAGTGGTAGCTAAATACATTTTTGAAATACAAAGATAGTATGCTAAAAGTGCATTTTAGTTCATATTCATGGTGTCTCAAAATAGCACAGTTGAGTACACTTAGATGATCTTAAGTTTATCTTAAGGAGTACTAAAGGATCATTTTTAGTATATTAAGTACAAAATTAGTGCGCGAAAATAGAGCACTTTAAGTGCATTATGGAAGTGTACTTGTTTTTCTCCACACTCTGTGCTCTTGATTTAAAGAGATTAAATAAATTCTCAAAAAAACCTGTAATACAACTTTTAAAACATTTCAGCATGAGAACTCAGCACATGAAAACAGATTCTGGTCTAAATGACAGACAAACAGCTTTTGTGAAACTATTTTACATCTCTGTAAAATGGCAAAGACCTACTTTCTGTTGAAGTCAACCTGAATGGAATGATCTATGACAAGGTCTGCCGGACAGACTGGATTAATCTTCTCCGGGTCGCCCTGTAATCTTTTCACTGCATCACGCATGGCTGCAAAATCAACCACTGCAGGAACACCCCTGTTCACAGAGAGACAAATATATACCAGACAGATAAAAGGCTGCAAGTTATGGAGATCCAGTCAAAACCTACGTGAAGTCTTGCAAGATGACGCGGGCCGGTCTGAAAGGCACCTCCACGGTCTGACTCTGCGTCACCTTCCAGTTGAGGATCTTCTCCACATCCTCCTTCTTCACCAGGAACTCATCACAGTTCCTCACTGCAGACTCCAGCAGCACACGGATGGAGAAGGGAAGCTGGTCTTCAAAGAAAAGTACAGAGAAGATTAAGTCATTTCTAGGGCTGGGCGATAAATCGAAAGGCTAACAGTAATTATCATGCAATATAGATTTCCTCGATAAACGATATGAAGAGTTTGATAAATGTTCGATATAATGTTTATGAGGTATTTACCATAGATTTACTGTAGTAGCACTAACTGCAGCATGGTATTGTGTCAGAAATGTGGGTATTCGTGTCGAATTGTATTATTATTAATGTAGACATGTATTCAATGTATTGAAGGAGGTATAGCGTTTATACTAACTGTTTTTATACAAATACCTAGAAGCCATATTACATTTTTACCATGGTATTGAGGTGCTATATTTGTATTTATCATTTAACTGTGATTATCGTGATCTAAATTTATGCTACTATGGAAGACCAATGGTTAAAAAAAACAAGCTCAAACAGTCAGAATAATTAAATTTCACCATATGAGGTTGATATACAGATATTACTGATTTTGATAATGAACATAAATCTACATCTGCATCCTAACTCAAGCTACTATCAAATGTGTATTTATAAGAGCCAAAAAAAAATTGTTTTATAAAAAAAAAAAAGTTTTATTATAAATATTTTCAGGCAACACAAACCTGTTTCTTGATTTGAAACAATATTACTCATTAGAACATGCAGAACTAAGAAATTATGTTTTTCTATTAAGATATTTAAAATGACTGGAATAGTGTAAAGAAATCAAAAACAAAGTGTTTGTCGTGTTCTGACCATAAAGGATTGTTTAAAACCACAATTAATCGTCTGGTTATTACTACTTTCACACTGGAGCAAAGATCCGCCTTTAAACTTGAAAGGAAAAAAAAATGGACGTTTATCGTGATGATTATCGATATCGACTGATATGAAAAAAATTATCATGATCATTTTTTGGCCATATCGCTCAGCCCTAGTCATTTACAAGCACAGTTGCTGTAACTTTTAATCAACAATTCAACAAGGCATGATTACAAAATACTGTCTTACCATATCTGGGGTCTTTGAGCTTTTTAAGGTTGAAGAACTTGTGGTCGGGCTTCTGGGGGTCCAGAGGCTCAATGGTGTGGGCATAAGGGTTCGTCATAACTACAAACACGCTTCCTCAACGCACACTCTTGAACCTTTAGCTGAGAGGAAGAGAGAAAATCTTAAGTAGCTTGCTGAATTCAATAATAAAACTTTCTTGGACATTGTATTAAATGTGAACTTGTAGAGTACTTTAAATCTTAAATGTGCATTCGTGAAATAAAAGACAACTTAAGTGTAGGCCTACTTAAAGAAAGACACTTTCCTGACTGTTTCTTAACACACTTAAGTACACTTTTAAAAAGTGCACTTTGTTAGAATGTCAAATTAAAAGTACATTACAAATCATTGTTTTAATCATCTTTTGTCATGCTTTAAAGAAGTACTTTTATTTTGATGTGTTGATTAATTTTAACTGTAGTGTTTCATTCAATATTACATTTAAAATTTAGGCTAACATAAAAATGTCCCTATTGTGTTCATGTTGAATTGCAAAACACCTCTGCTGCTATTGAGGTGGGATACGAGTCAGGTTTGGTGCTATGGTTAGGTTTAAACGTGGGTTAAAGTACAGGGTTTAGAAAATTACAGATGTAACTACAGACATTAAGTACAGATGTAATTACAGGAAGGTATTTTTAAATATATGCACAATGTAGAAACATGTTTGTACACAATAAGTGCACTGTATCAGATGATTTAGTTAATATATTTTAAAATTCAACCTTACAAATGTGTAATTACAAATATATTTAAATGCATGACACAAGTTTCAATAGAAATGGCATTAAAGTATATTTGTGACCCTGGAGCACAAAACCAGTCTTAAGTCGCTGGGTATATTTGTAGCAAAAGCCAAAAATACATTGTATGGGTTAAAATGATTGATTTTTCCAAAAATCATTAGGATATTAAGTAAAGATCATGTTCCATGAAGATATTTTGTAAATTTCCTACTGTAAATATATCAAACCTTCATTTTTGATTATTAATATGCATTGCTAAGGACTTCATTTGAACAACTTTAAAGGAGATTTTCTCAATATTTAGATTTTTTTGCACCCTCAGATTCCAGATTTTCAAATAGTTGTATCTCAGACAAATATTGTCCGATCATAACAAACCATACATCAATGGAAAGTGCATTTATTCAGCTTTCAGATGATGTATAAATCTCAATTTTGAAAAACTGACCCTTACGACTGGTTTTGTGGTCCAGGGTCACATATTAGTTTATTATAAATGCTTGTCAGTACATTAAGCAGTACACTCTACAGTTCAGCTAATTGCATTTAATATAAATTTAAACCAAAATACATTTTCATCTGATTGCAAATGCAATTAAGCATCCGAAAAAATTAAATTTAGTTCATACTTAAGTATATTTTCTCTTTCTAAAAGTACTTTTTGCCCAGTATTTGTAGTTCACTATTAAATAAAAAAAAAACAAATAAATGAAGCAAATTATAACTACACCTTTGATCTTGTGCTGAACAGCAAAACAGTTTCCCCAAAATTCCAGTAAATCTCAGAATCTCATATCCTGGCACTCAGCTTTTGCAAATGAGAGCCCTGGCTCTTTCTCCACCTCTATTCAACATGAATTAAGAGGCTGGTACGTGACAGGCGAGACGACAGCATCTGAAGCCGCTGCCAGCAGCAGAGATCAAGGAGGCAAAGCTTTATCACTGGTTTATAAAGAAGCTGCATGTTGACAAATCTACAGTTTACATCACAGCTGTGATATCTGCTGGAACGCCAGATCGGTTTTATGCAACGAGATAAACATGATCATCTACAAAACTGTCACAGATACCAACGAACTGTATGGTATTTGCCTTGGATTCAACACAACGGTCACAAGAAACTCATAAGTGACCCTGGAGCACAAAACCAGTCTTAAGTCGCTGGGGTATATTTGTATCAATAGCCAACAATACATTGTAAAGGTCACTGCACACTGCCTCCGAAACTTTCGTCCGTCAAAAAAAATTCGGATCAGGTTAAATTTTCTGTGTTTTTGCATCTGTAGCATGCATTTTGATAGGAAAGGATGGGGAATACGAAAAAACGTATCAATAACGCAATAAGTCAACATTACTCCAACAGAAAGCTGCAGTTTACAACTCAAGGACTTCAAAGATCATTGAAACCTAGAGGTAAAATGAGGGCAAAAGCGCCCCAGCGTGCTTCATCCCAGCAGGACTCCTCATGTTAACAAGTTTAACTCAGTTCTCCTGGGATATGAGCAAGCAATGAGGCCAAGCTGTGCAGCAGACAAAGTGGGTTTCCTCCCAGAATTGTGTAACACATCAAACGGAAAGACAAGACGACACGATTAAGAACCGACTGAACAGGGAGAACAACTAAACCCTGCGGCCCAACCAACCCCAGGGGGACGCCAGGTTCACCGACAGACACCATTATCAGGATTTAAACCAAGGTTTTCAATCTTTTACATGCGAAAGACCCCTAAATATGATTGTTATTGTGCCGGGGACCCCAGTTCTAAAATTTGAAAGGGATCATATAGTTTCTTGCATAAAGATGGGAAAAATTAATATGATAAATATGCCTAAAATATTATTAGGAAACTATTTAGTTTCTATTAAGTTGTGGGGTTTTTGTGTTTTTTACTCATAGTGCTGTACTGATATATTTATTTATTTTCTTCTATATTCATTATATCCATATATTCATATTCATCACAATACATACATTGTATGGGTCAAGATTATTTTTTCTTTTATGCCAAAAATCATTAGGATATTAAATAAAAATCTTGTTTCATTAATATTTCCTACAGTAAATATATTAAAGCTTAATTTTTGATTAGTAATATGCATTGCTAAGGACTTCATTTGAACAACTTTAAAGGTGATTTTCTCAATATTTAGATTTTTTTGCATCCTCAGATTCCAGATTTTGAAATAGTTGTATCTCAGCCAAATATTGTCCTATCATAACAAACCATACATCAATGGAAAGATTATTTATTCAAAAATTACCCTTATGACTGGTTTTGTGGTCCAGGGGCACATATTTCATGTCATATATAGGCTACACACACACACACACACACATATATATATATTTATTTGTTTTCTCTAAACACTTGGCCAGGGTCACATCATAAGAAATGCAATTCCTTCATAGCAGTATATTTATGTTTCTGTGATAAAACAAAACATATCTGACAGCAAAATCACCAGGAACCAGCTTCAAGATCCTCACTGTCTGATATCTCAGTGCCAAGTATAACAGACTGAATGAAAGCTAATCTGAGGCAATATCTGTGCATTCCCAGCCAGTCTTGTGACCCAATGCCATTCTCCACAGCAGGAAGAGTTCAGTGTGGTGTGTGCATTAGACTCCGGAGGCTCTGTTCTGTCTCTGTTTTGTGTTTCTGACACAAAAGCAATGCACAAAAGTCCATTTGCACTAACTTCCCATCAGTAACTAACACTATTAGCACGTGCAATATCAATTATTTCACTGTCAGTGAGCAGCTAGCTGCTTAGCTAATGATAGCTCACACAAATAAGAGCCAAAACTGCTGATATTTCCACTCGATCTCGGTCTAACAACAAACACACAATTAAGCTGCTGTCATAATACTCGTGCTAATAACTAACATCCTTTTAATATGCACCACCTTCACGATATTAGCCTGATAGATAGACAACACGCAAAAACTATGAACTCCGTCGACACTGATATGAGACGAGATGTAGATATTGCATGCAGTTATGATCATGAAGCACTATGTGATCTTGTTGAAATGTCTTACCTCGCAGTGTTAGAGTAGATCTGAGAGCTGCTGTCACTGAAAGCTCGGCCTCGTGATGCTTTTACTGTAATTCCTCTAAACGAGCTGCATTGTCTCCTGCACACTAAATCACTTTTGAATGATAGTTTATGATATTATGTGTATTACGGTAATGATTCAGCTCTTCTGAACCTGAATGTGTGTTAAAGGTCATAGTTCATTACCATTGCAGGCTAATAAACACCACAGAGCATATGTCTAACATCCGTTTTCATACTTACATGATTTAGTTAGACGTATCTGATTCATGTGCATGAACCTGGTAGCCTATAAAAGTATAATTTGCAGTCTGTAGACATGATCCAATTTCATAACTTCCTGCATTAAATGAGGAGCATTAAATAATTTGATTTCAAGAACATACTGTACAATAAGACGCTCAAACATCACAGCTGAGATACATGTCGTTATCAGAGGTTTCTGAAGCAGAGAGATATGCCTTATCACAAAAACATACAGGCGATTTTTATTTGCTATCAATAATCTGTTTTAGCAGCAGCAATAAACTAGACTGCTGTGTCATTGGCTTATTGCTTTTTTTAATGGTGGCAGCCAGTGTTGGTGAAAATTACTTTTAAAGTAATGCATTCAAATATTAAGTTATTATCATTAAAAAAAAAAGTAATTAGTCATAGAAAGTAATTTGTCAAATGCATGACTTTTTCTCATCTGGACTGGGCTTGCTTGTTTGTTTTTAATATAAAAAAGATCTATTTCTGGCCCTTTCACAACAAAAGTGTAATGAATAAGCCTCAGGCTGAAGGAAATGTAAATTTGCATCTGTAGAAGACAAAGACATTGGACAATAAAATGGGATTAAGTACAGAAAGGATATTTGTGTTAGTTAACATATTTAATTATTGCAGGTTTGCATCATATTCTGAGTTTGCATGTCAATGGTTTATTAATTTTGAGGAATGCTGAATGTGTTTTTGTGCAGGTGAGATGAATAAATGCAGGTTCACATTTAGTCTAGAACTACAGTAACATGTTTACACAACGCCTCTGCACTTACTCCCAACGGCAATCAATAAATGGGAAAGTAACTGCTTATTTGCAAAAGTAAATCAGATATTTTCTTGTAAATTAAAAAGCAATGTGTTACTTTATAGTTACCTGTAAAAAGTAATTTGATTATAACTTGCATTAAACAATGGCAACAGCAATATGAAGATACAATTGTTCAATTAATACTTTCATTGTATTCTTACATTTAATATAGTTCATTAACTTGCACGTTAAAATATTAAAATATTTCTGGTGTCATTTCACATTTGATTGTTGTAACTTCAAATCCAAGTCTGAATATGATCTGGTGCACGAGTAAATTCATTTTCTGTCACCATCTGATGAAGTCTGGAAGGAGTGCTGCGGTTGTTGTGGATTGTAAGTGGCTTGGCTCGTGGTCCGGGGTGAAGCAGGTGAAGTGAATAGTGTTAGCGATGAAGCTCCTTCCTCCTCCGGCTGCCTTCTCTGATTCTCTGCATCCGGTAGGTCTTTCGGGCCACTTCACGTTCCTTCTCCTGCACCTCTGTGTCATCCAGCACCTCCAGACTGGGGATCTGACTGATCACATACTGCCTGTCATACACAAATATAGTACTTAGCATGGACTATAATAGTATATAAGTGACCCTGGACCACAAAACCAGTCTTAAGTCGCTGGGGTATATTTGTATTTATTTATTTTTTTCCAAAAAATCATTATGATATTAAGAAAAGATCATGTTCCATAAAGATATTTTGTAAATATATCAAAGCTTAATTTTTGATTAGTAATATGCGTTGCTAAGAACTTAATTTGGACAACTTTAAAGGCAATTTTCTCAATATTATATATATATTATATATTATATATAATATAGTTGTATCTCAGCAAAATATTGTCCGATCCTAACAAACCATACATCAATGGAAAGATTATTTATTCAGAAATGGTGTATCTCAAATTCAAAAAATTGACCCTTATGACTGGTTTTGTGGTCCAGCTTCATATATAATAGTACGTAGTATGGACTCATATTTATATGACTTACATATAAAGTTGTTATATTGACAAAATGGCACAAATACTACAGCACAGCTTGCTTATTAAGATATTGTTTTGAGAAATTGTATTGCAAAACATGACCACTAGATGGCAGTACACCCTTTTGAAAGAAGTGTGCTTGATTGGTGCACTTGTAGTATACTTTAAATCTTGGAAGCACATATTTAAAACAGCTGTATGTGCATATAATATAATATTAATTAAATAAAAGGCCACTTAACTGTCTTAAAGTGAGACACTTTCATGACTGTATCTTAGCACACTTAAGTACACTTTTAAAAAGTGACCTTTGTAATAATGTCAAATTAAATGTTTAACTTTAAAGTGCATTTTAAATCATCAATGTTTTAATAATCTTTTGTCGGGCCTAAAGAAGTAGTTGAAACACAAGTACTTGCTTAGAATTTGAGCTGTAATGTGTTATTAAATATTACATTTAAAGTTAGTATATTTTAAATTGCAGCATCATCATTAGAAATGCATTTAAATACATGACATACAAGTTTCAACAGAAATGAAAATAAAGTATATTTTAGTTTTCAGCAGTATTTTAACCATATTTCAAAGACAATAGAAATAATTATGAAATGACATATAAAGATGCACTTAAGTCGGTAAAACAGCACTCTTAAATTTAACTAATTACAGGTGATATAAATTTAAATTATAATACATTTTCTTTAATTGTATTTAACATGCAATTAAGCATCCAAAAACATTACATTCAGTTCAAACTTAAGTATATTATTTTAAAGTATATTATTTCCATAAAAAGTATGCTAAAGCGTACTTCTTTTTCAAAGGGGTATGTACCATCTGAAGTTTTCAAAACAGATCAAAAGTCATAGTAAAATGTATATATTGGCAATATAATGCTTACTACATAATTGCAGATTTCATACATCTCTTCTTCTCATGCTTACCTGTAATCCATATACTGCGTGAGACTGCCTCCATTAAAGTAACTGGGTGCCGCTTCATTGTTCATCATACTGAGAATTCTACAATGAAACCAAACAGATAAATCACTGGAAGTATAAAACCACTATGTCTACTGAGTAGTTAATGCATGAGTGAATGGGATTCTGAACTCACTTGATATTTGGGAACTTGCCGCAGATCTCCTCCACAATGATGGGCAGGTTGCTGATTTTGTTCTTGTTGATCCACAGGGTGGTGATGCTGGGCATGTAGGGGAATTTGACATGTGCGCTGTAGTTATTGCAGTCCAGGATGAGTGTGCTGAGCTTCTCCAAACCAGCCAAAAGAGCCGGGTTCCGTTAGAAACTCAATTAAGGGCAATCACATGAAAAGTTAACCCTACACAGTCAAACCAAAAATGTGACCCTGGACCAGTCATAAGGGTTAATGTTTTTAAATTGAGATTTGTACATTTATTCATGACCACTGTTACCTTCCCAAGAAGCGGTCGACCAACAAAGATCACTCCAAAGCAGAACGTGTAATAGTCTGCGAGGTTGCAAAAGTTCCCAGGGTAACTTCTAAGCAACTAAAGGCTTTTCTCACATTGGCTAATGTTAATGTTCATGAGCCCACCATCAGATGAACACTGAGCAACCATGATGTGCATGACAGAGTTGCAAGAAGAAAGCCACTGTTCTCCAAAAAGAAAATTGCTTGCTAAAGATCATGTGGACAAGCCAGAGGACTATTGGAGAAAGGTTTAATGGATGGATGAAACCAAAATAGAACTTATTGGTTTAAATGAGAAGCTATAATGCTCGGAGAAAATAACACACTGCATTCCAGCTTAAGAATCTTATCCCATCTGTGAAACATGGTGGTGGTAGTATCATGGCTCGGGCCTGTTTTACTGCATCTTGGCCAGGACAGCCTGCCATCATTGATGGAACAATGAATTCTGAATTATACCAGCAAATTCTAAAGGAAAACATCAGGACATCTGTTTAAGAACAGAGTTTCAAGAGAAATTGGACCATGCAGCAAGACAACAACCCCAAGCATACAAGTGGTTTTATCAAAGAATGGTTAAAGAAGAACAAAATTAATGTTTTGGAACAGCCAAGTCAAAGTCCAGACCTTAATCCAATTAAACTGTTGTGGAAGGAGCTGAAGCAAGCAGTTATAGGAGGAAACCCACCAACTTCACCGAGTTTATGTGGTTCTGTACTGAGGAATGGGCTAAAACTCCTACATCTTATTGTGCAGGACTGATCAGCATTTACAAGAAATGTTTAGATGCAGTTATCGCTGCAAAATGGGGTCACACCAGATACTGAAAGCAAAGGTTCACATACTTTTGCAATGCATAGATATGTAACAACAGATCATTTTTACTCAATAAATAAATGACAAAGAAAAGATTTGTTTGATTGGATGCTCTTTGTCGAGTTTCAGGACTGCGAAAAGCTGATGATGTTCATATTTATGCAGAAGAAATATAGAAAATTGTGAATGGGGCAACAAACTTTCAAGCAGCACTGTGTGTGTGTGTGTGTGTGTGTGTGTGTGTGTGTGTGTGTGTATCATAACACTTTTTGACTTCCTCAGTTTGTGTAAATCCACATGGGGTTTAGAGTATAATTTTTTTATCCACAGTAATTTCACACTTGTCTAGTAAAAATATGTTGCTTTGTTTCATAATTACAGTGTATATGCTTTTCTTTATTGTCCCTCAAAAATTGGAAGTGAAATGTGACAACATGCCCCATAGGTGGGGTACATTGTAACATATGAGGGGCACGGTGTAACAAGACCATATGACAGCTTAAAATGTTATCTGATCTAATGAAGAAAAACAAAAAACAAGACAAACTAAAATATTTTGTCAATAAAATAAAATAAATATTTATTGCAAATAAAATAATGGTGTTTTTTAAAAATGTAAAATAATCTGATTTTGGAGTTTGACTATGAACACTTGCAACCATGCTTGGGACGGCCCACATAAACAAGCTTTATTGTCTTGAAATAATCATTTCTGAACATTAAACACTGACTGTCATGCTGTCATGTTTTACTATGGTAAAATAAATGTTCAGCGATATCTTCAAAAGATTTTTGAATTTGGGCGCACTTTTTTCCTCTATATAATGTTGATATGGTAACTAGTAAATACTGTAAATTTTGTTATGCTAGCGTGTGTGGAAATATTTAAACCACGTGTGTTACAACGAACCCAGCGTTACTTTGTGCCCCGCACTCCCCTACATTGTCTAAAGATGAAGAAAGATACATATAAGAAATATAGTTACACACATAACTATACACACGACAAAGACATCTGATTCCCAAAAGGATACTCGTCCAGCAAGTTGTAACTGCGGTCCAGAACCTCCAGAGTGTCCTGCTGCTGAAGGATGGTGTCGTAGGGAATCTCCATGAGGCTCTGGTAGGCAAAAGAGAGTCTCTGGAGGCCCAGCACCACAGCAGGGCCGCCGGGGGTCGAGGGCCCGGTCTCCATGTCACTGCTCTCACACTCTTCACTTCGATCAGCAGCCCTCCACCACGGCATCAGGACACATAATGAGCCGATCCACCTCCACACACTGTGAAAAACATGTTTGAGGGTTAGTTAAGGGTGGAGTTACTCTGGTACACGGTCAGCTTATGCCAAGAATTCTGGGTACATTTGGTGTAATACACTGTAAATAATATATTTATCAATTTTTTTTTAATTAATTGGGAATACGTTCTAAAACAAACAAACAAAAAAAACTATTTCAGTCTTTTAACTTTTTTATTTTGTGTTTAATTCATTGTTACTTCTTTGTGACATTTCTTTCTAATTATTTGTGAAATTTCCCAGCAGTTACTTCCCAACACTGACTAATACTCATCAAATCCTAATTAGCTTCTTAGAATTAAATGGGAAGTCAGGGCAAGCTTCTCAGGCTGTATGCCGACTGTGAGACCGCCTACAGATACGTGACTGGAATACAGTGTCGTAAATATACCACTGTCGTGATTACAGTGGAAAGCTATGCCAAAGCTGTTGCCACAAGTTGTTTTTCATCAACTGAAACAGCTTATTTAATGAATCGACAGGCTATCAGCTAGTCTTCAACACATTTGCCATTAAACATTGATTTGATCTATTTTTAGTGTTCACACACCAAAAAAAAAAGTTGTTTTATAAGAGTAATCATGGACAGTTTTATTGGACAGAACACATGCTGGGTTGTTTTCAACCAACAATTTGGTAAAACGTTTAACCCAACCTTCTGGGCAGTAACCCAATCGCTAGGTTCGTCCATATTTTACCCAGCACTGGGTTGTATTTAACCCAGCATTTTTTTAGAGTGTAGAATTCAGTTTACGGCACTTCTCTATGACTCTGACATATAGCCTAAATTCAATTAGGTCAAGGCTGTAATGTGTATAGCTGTTACACTGTCTCCAGTGGCAGAAAAGATTATTATTATTTTTTTATTGAATCACTCAAATTCAATATTTTACAGTAGCCAGGTGGTGAACACAAAGAAAAAGAGATACAAAAATCAATGAAATAGAAAAGGAAAAATAAACAATAATAAAAAAATTACATAAAAACATGGAAATATTTGCACACATTAATACACTTAACAGCTTTCTTGTTTATCAGATTGCAAATAGATTTTAGGTATTGCTTAACTTCTGTATCCAAAGTGAGAAACAATGGTTTATAATCGCCGTACATGCATTTATGTATACTAAACTTTGCCAGCAAAAGTAATACATTAATCAATGACATGTCGTAAGTGAAAAAAACTAACAAAACAAGCTGGGAATTATATTATTTCTAACAAACGAGCAGAAACCTAACCAAAAATTGGCTGCGTAAGGACAACTCCAAAATAAATGAAAAAAGTTTCTGTGACCACAAAATGTATATAATGTATCAATATCACAGTTATATCTGTTTACAAGGAAATAGTTACTGGGGCAGCCTAATATTTACAAATGAGTTTGAAAGAAATTTCTTTGACTTTATTTGTGATTAAATATTTATGAGGTAATTTCCAGATTTTATGCCAAATCAAACCATCAACACAGCTACTCCAGAAAGCTACAATAGGAGATCTAGAGACAACATCCCTTTGAAAAAGGGCCCAAACCTGTTGGTTATTGTGTTTGCCGCAGACCTTGGTCTCTCCCAATGATTAACATCTTATACATGCATTTGTTACCGCCGTAAAGCAATCCACCCTTTTCGCTGAATTCCGCGGGAAAGAAACAGAAAGCATTGACCTTATTATGACTCAGTGTACCATCAGAATGAACTGATATTTCATATGGTTGCAGCCAAATAAAGTAACACAACACCAAGGCCATTTAATTGTATTAATACATTATTAATAGGTCACATTATTCAAATAAATATCAGGTGGTGCTTTTAAAATCTGGTATTTTTTCTTCAGAAATGAACTGTATGGTATTCATCAGAATTTCCCCACCCGCAGATGCAGAAAAGGAATTCACCAGCAGGAAGATCACAAAGAGTTGAAAGAGAAAGCATGATTCATTCAGTGCATATGAAAGATCACATTGGACACTTCAGAAAGAGACAGCATGATGTGAAACTAAAGTGGATCAGGATTACAGAAAAGAGCAGTCATTTCAATGAAACCTTACTGACATATGTACATTACATATTTACACATCAATGACACAAAAGAACCATTTTTGGTTCCCCATAGAACCTTTAAGTGAACAGGTACGAAAGGTTTTTTTTTTTTGTGAAAATATTTTAATAATTTTCCACTATGAAGAACACTTTGTGGAATGGAAAGGTTCCATGGATGTTTAAAACTTTTTAATATTCTTAAAAGTCTAAGTAACATTTTTATACAGTAACAAGAATTGTGCATTTGGTATTGTAGGTCAGAACCGTAACACTTACCAGGGTTTGCAGCTCCAGCAGTGTCTGTACTGAAGCAGTGAGTGCACATACGACCCTTTCTGCACAAATAAAATACCTTCTTTCATGGCTGGAAATGGGATCACAAGATGGGATAATCACATTGCCTGTTAACCCTTTCCTTGGGGTTTACATGAACGTCATAGAAATGTCTAAAATAGGTCAACAGCTTTTATGAATCAGCTGATGCTAAGTGTGCCTGATTTTAAGCTGACCCTTTTTAGGATGGATGGATGGATGGATAGATATTGTTTATTTTTAATTACAGAAAACCCAAAAGTTATATTTTTGGCAAATGAATAAGCGTCAGGCTGAAGTCTCTGCCTCTACACCCAATTTCTCTTAACACGAGGACAGGAAAGGTGTCTTATTTGAAAAAGTAACTCAGATATTTTCTTTTTCATTTAAAAGTAATGCATTACTTTACTAGTTACTTGAAAAAGTAATCTGATTACGTCGCGTTACTTGTAATGCATCACCACCAACACTGCTAAATTGTATTTTTTTCATTTTCTTTCTTTTTCTCGCTCCTCCCTCATCTTCTACATTGAATTATATTTCTGCAAAGAAAAAAAATAAAAAAAATAAAAATAAATTGCATGCAACAATACAATACAAAAAAAAATATATATATATATATTAGCATAAAAAAAGCTTGCATTGTTATTCTAATATCATATTACCCTGATGGAGTTTTGTATGTGTGTATATGGCACTGTTCTCTGTCAACACAACAGCATTAGTCATGAGATACTTTAACCTATCATGTGGCATTCTCTTTATGATTACACAGGCTATTAATAGATTTTATGGTGCATGTCAAGAAAATAAAGTGTTGTTTTATAGTCGCATGCACCAGGCGTCTTCAGTGTTTTCCATTTCTCTGGTGATTTTACTTTAAAATGCAAATGTCGTCGCTAAGAAACTCCCCTTGTTTTTGTTTACAGTTTTGTTCTAGTCTTCGCTTTCCATATTTAGACATGATGCAATCCGGCCTCAACCAGACGCTCTTGTCCAAGCCCCGCCCACCGCTGGACTTTCTGGAAACGTATCGAAACGCGGCTACGTGATTTCCAGCACGCAAAGCACGCAAGCCCCGCCCCCTTCGCATTCTATATAAACGCTGGCCGTCACTCACAACGGCATTTCTATTTACAGCACAGAAGAATGAAATACATGAAACACGACCCGAGCGCGACATGTTTATGAACAAAGCGACCATGGAGTATATGTCTGAACTGAAGTCGACTTATTGCTCAAACGGTGTTATTGAGTACGTTAGCAACATTGGAAAACCAAACCGTCACTGGAGCGACTGCCATGCGACAGGCTGAACAAACAAACAAAGGTAAGGATATCTTTGAGTTTATCAAGAAACAGTCGACATATATTGAAAACTGAAATATTTGTAGTCGATGTAGAAGTAATTCGTCGAGTAGTTTAGTTAAACACAGGCTAATATGTCCAAAAATCATAATTTAAATCCAGCAAACGTGGTATTACCATGGCAACCGCAGGTGTTGTTGTTGTGAGTAAACAGCCCATAATGAAAGGTGAAAGTGTCACTCATACTCGGGTTACTTTGGAAATGTAGATAACACTTTACTTTAAGGTGTCTTTGTTGTTATACTAACAATAAATTATGCATAATTGCATGCAAGTAACCCTAAGCATAACCATATAGTTAATTAATATTACGCAGTACTTAAATATATAATTATGTTGTAACAAGGACACCTTCAAATAAATTATAACCTAAATGTATCAGGTTACAGTTTACAAGTTACCCCATTAAACACGCAATAAGTAGTGTGTACATATTTCATTTACTTTATTAATGTAACGGATTACATTTGATGCTACTTCTCAAAATTCAATTTTTCTTATTTAAGAGCCGTCGATGCAATTTATGAAATAAATAAAATCTGTATGTGTGAATATATTCAGATGTTTGTAATCGTTAACATTTTCATAAGTAAATGTAATTTAATTACTTTTTTTTTTTCTTTTTTTTTTCTCAGTAACTGATTACATTTTATTTTGTAATTAAATTAGAGTTATTCCTGAACACTGGTCCTAGTGTGTTGTAGCAACAATGCAGTCAAACCTCTTCTGAGTGATTGAGAAGCTCTCAGTGGTTTTAATAGCTATATCTGACCCTCGACCACAATACCAGTCATAAGGTCAATTTTATGAAATTGAGATTTATACATTGAAATAAGTTTCTTTCCATTGATGTATGGTTTGTTATGATAGGACAATATTTGGCTGAGATACAACTATTAGAAAATCTGGAATCTGAGGGTGCAAAAAAATCTAAATATTGAGAAAATCACCTTTAAATTTGTCCAAATGAAGTTCTTAGCAATGCATATTACTAATCAAAAATTAAGTTGATATATTTACTGTGGCAAATTGCCAAAATATCTTCATGGAACATGATCTTTACTTTTAATATCCTAATGATTTTTGGCATAAAACAAAAATCTGATAATTTTGACCCATACAGTGTATTGTTGGCTATTGCGACAAATATATTTGTGCTACTTATGACTGCTTTTGTGCTCCAGGGTCACATATAATGAAAGATATAGATTTTTTTTTTTTTACCGCATAGGTCTGATTTTTATTTTTATTTTTTTTACAGATTGAGTGTGATTATGGCACCATTCACCATTTCTCCACATCATCCACTGCTGTATCAGTGCGGTTTACCTCAGAAAGCTCTGCTCACGCAATCCAAGATGAGTCCTGAGCCTTTGTCCGGTTCACCTGGAGCGAATGAAGATCTGCTTCTCAGTCATTATCACAGAACGTCCATCATGAAGATCAGAGTCCATCTGTGGCAGGTCGTCTGGAGGGTCATTGATTTCTGTATGAGTGTGACCGAGCTCCTCAGCTCCAAGATGTTTTTCTTCATCTGTGTGGGAAAAAACATGACCATGACCGGCGAGTTGAAGAAGGGCGGCCTGGAGGCCTTAGAGAGGCCTGAATGCCAAATCAGCGATGGAGCTTCAGAGATGAAGGTCGTTATGGAGCTTGATGATGACGAGTCTGCTGCTGATGAGAGGGAATCGTCAGTGATTGACTCTGAGGAAGATGAAGCCAGTTTCTCAGAATGGGAGTCTGATGAAGAAACCGATGAAGAGGACAAGGAGGACTGTGAGCCAGAGGACGAGGATTCTGAATGGTCAGATGAGGATGATGGAGACTCTGAGGCATCAGCAGAGAGTCTTGAGCTTTGGGAATTGTTTCTCAACAGCGGTGACCCCTACAATCCTCTGAGCTTCTGCTCGTCCATCGGCTCCAGAACAAACTCAAAGCAAAACCAGCAAACTCAACCTCCACCAGCAACAAGACCAGAAGAGTGTGAGCCAAAACCAGACTCAAAGGAGGGCGGGAGGAAGGTAAATATTTGTTTGTTTTCATATTATACTTTTATTAATTCTATTTTCATTAGTGCTGTCAAATGATTAATTGCATCCAAAATAAGTTTGTTTACATAATGTGTGTGTGCTGTGTATATTTATGTATAAATACACACACATGCATGTGTATATATTTCAGAATTGTATTTATATATAAAATATATATTTATGAATATAAATGTATACATGTAAATATTTTCAAACTATATACTGTCTTTTATATATACATAAATATACAGAGTACACCCATTTTGTAAACAAACTTATTTTGGATGCGATTAATCGCTATTAGTAACTTGACAGCACTAATTTTCATTGTTATCATTATATATCATCACTTGGATTTTTATTTTAGTTTAAGTTTTAGTAATTTTATTAGTCTTTTTTTTTTTTTTTAGTAATTCAACTTATTTTAAAGTTTTTCAAGGCAACATTTCTAATTTCTAATCTAATATTTATTTTATTTCAGCTCAATTAAAGGTAAAACAACTTTTAATCATTGTAGTTAACAATAACACTGAAACATTTTTAGATGTATAGAGAAAACAAACCGAATCAAAAAAAGTAAGTATTATATACCAGTATTTAATATAAATTCAACAATATAAATAGTGAAATGTAAATAAACAGTAATAAAATAACCATTAACGCCTATTTATAATATTCTCAATTATACATAATCTTAGGCAGAATTTATCATTTTCATTTTTTAATGCATTTTCTTTTTTCAATTAACAAATGGTTTTTAATGATTTCTGTTTTGGCTAACAATACCAGCACTGATGGAAACAAGCTTTTATATGTACAGACAAAACAAACTGAACCAAAAACTGATAAATTAATAATAATATTTAAGTGTTCTTTTAATTAATTGCTTAAATTAGATAAAAACTAAGTTAATGTAACAAGTCAGTAAACCGTAATAAATCAACTATTTTTGGTATTGTGAATTATTCACAATTCTTTACAGAAGAAAAGCTGTTGGTAAAAGATTGAGCAGCAGGCCAGAAATAAGTTTCAGTGAATGTGACTGTCACTGTTTTGTCAGCAGATTATAGTTGCTATAATGAGGCTAAAAACATCAAATCATCCTCCCGTTATAACAGCTGAGGGCAGCTTGTATTAAAGGACTTCCTGTGACTCAGGATGTCATGTGACACGTGACTCATGCTGCATGACTAACGCGTGTAAGGTTAGGGTTTGAACAGAAACTCCCATGTGTGCTCCTCTGATAACAGGCCTGTGTTTTGTGTTATTGCAGGTGTGTTTCAGTGATGAGGTGATTGTGCGCCCCCTGGTGGCGTGGAGTTTCGCCAGCCGGGCCGCAAGGGACGGATCTTGTTGGATGCAGATGGCCAGAGACCGAGAGCGTTTCAGAAGAAGAGCGGAGAGCATCGAGACGCTCCTAAAGCCCTGCCTGACGGCTGAACACAGAGCCGGCGTGTGGGAGAGACTTCAGAGAAAAACATCCTCAATGCATCATCCTCCAGCTTAATGTGATCATTTTCATAATGATCTAGATGTTGTAGTTCTTTTTTTTTAACTGTAATTTGTGTTGTTACAATAGCGTGGTGCACTTTATTTTTATGTGTTTGTAGTCTTGGGATTTAACTTTTTAGTTTTGCACATGTAACTATTGTACTACAAAACACTGTAATTCTAAGACACTGCATATCTTCTATGGCAGCTGAAAAATATTAAACTTTTCTGACATGTATGCTTTGTGAGTTTTAATTTCAACGTGTAAACATTTTTTCCTATGCACTTAAAGGAATAGTTCACCTAGAAATAATAAAAAAAAATTGCTAGAACTTTACTCATCCTCAGGCCATCCAAGAAGTAGATGAGTTTGTTTCTTCATCAGATTTGGAGAAGTGTAGCATTGCATCAGTGTCTCATCAATGGATGCTCTGCAGTGAATGGGTGCCGTCAGAATGAGAGTCCAAACATCTGATAAAAACACAATCCACGCCACTCTAGTCCATCAGTTAACCCATCATTAATGTGTTTTAACCTTTAAACTGCTGCTTCTGGCTAAAATGAGTCCATAACCCATTATTTTGCTTCTGTTGTCGCTCACACCAAAAGACACAGACATTTGTTTTTGGACTGTTTTGGCTTTTAAACACTGCTTGATTTCTGATTCAGACGAGATTACTTCTTCACTGGAGAAAGCATTATGGATAGAGGACTCCTATTTGACGCTAAAGCCTTAATGGATTGTTTTTCTTACATGCAGCGTTTCACTTCATAAGATGTTAACAGATGGAGTGGATTGTGTTTTTATCAGTTGTTTGGACTCTCATTCTGACGACACTCATTCACTGATGAACAAGTGATGCAATGCTACATTTCTCCAAATCTGATGAAGAAACAAACTCATCTACTTCTTGGACTGCCTGCGGGCGAGAACATTTTCAGCAAATTGTAGTTTTTAGGTGAACTATTCATTTAAATATTTTTGCATGTTGGCAAATAAAATGTATATGAACTTGATGTATTACGAATATTGCTTAAATAGGTCTTTGGTGAGATATAGCATGTTATACAACAGGACAGGCTTGATAATGTCTACTACAAATAAACATTCTATGCAGCCATTCACAATGTCACCTTTCCACCAAAGTATCAATATGTTTAGAAATGTTAGAAAGTGTTTTAGAAGGGTTAGGTGCTTGTTTAAGCATAAACATGTTAAGAAAGACATCATGCACTGTTCAAACATGTTCATTTGCAGCATGTTTTTATTAAATAAGGTGTAAAAATACAAACTCATTTGGTTACAAAACCATTATTTAGTGGTAGTTACAAAATTATTAATCTGTTACAAGTCACAAAATAAATAGTCTTTGTATACTTGGTCCCTGTGTTGCATCTGGGTCTGGGAGACCGAAAACACACACACACGTGTACGTTTGTTTCTGTGAATTGCGGGGACTTTCCAATAGACTTCTATGACTTTTATACTGAAATTATATTTTCTAACCCTAAACCTTAAAACGTAAAGTATTAACCTAAACCTGTTTGCATTGTTACACTTTCAGATAAACATCAATTACCATTTTTAATAATTTTTTCCCTCAAAAATGTCAGGTTTTACTGTCCTTTTGGGGACATTTGGTCCCCACAATGTGGCAAAAACAAGTACACACACTCTCTCACACACACGTTATAGCCATTGCATTGGCTTACAGTACATATTGTGCATTGCATGAGCAGAAAGTTACACAAAAATACAAAAATCACACTGCTTTAGAAAACTACAGCTCTGGATGAGTGGCGAAGCATTAAGAAACTGAGGTGATGCTCAGTTTCTCTTTGAAACGCTGATGCAATTTTGTGGCATAGGTAGAAAGCAGCATGAATGTGTCACTTGTGTACAAACCTCAGCTGAATCTGTGTTTTTATTGCATACTGTACATAAGGTTTTTGGCATTTGGATAAATCACTGTTCTGTTTTGCAATGATCAAAATGATCAACGGCAATTTATTATTTTGACAAATGAAGATACAAACTGCAGAAAGCCTTTAAAGTCAGACTAAGCGTAGAAATAAAAGGAAAAAAAATTGAGAAATCATTAGGCTATATATAGATATAAACATTTTTGTGTGAAGACATTCAGAAAAGGACAAACTTTCTTTCTCGAGGGAGATTTCCTGTCCATTCAGTTCAGCAGTCATGCAGTGTTTTAAAATCAGTCAAATACACCATTCATTTCACAGAAGTGCAACATAGTTTAGATTATCTGGCATCCAGTTTATGCTGCGTTAAATATAGACATCATTACTCAGCATAGAGGTATCAGGTCTGCGGATGAGACGCACCGGGGCAAATAACCTCAATGTTTTTCCCTGACGGTGGAGATGATTGTGCATCCTATAACTATTCACAAAAAAGATGCACCAAGTAATTTTCCCACTTAAAATAAATTAATAGTACTTGTAACTTCACATGAGTCAAAGAATCCATCAAAATAAATGGTTTTGAAAAAAATTATTAAAATAGACTCCAGAAAAAAATCTAAATAAATGAATGTTATGGAATAAATGCATGCGAATAGTGAAAACCTTTTCTGCGCTCACACCAACAGGTGTCAGTATAAAGTCCAACACCTTTCTTATGTTAGCCAGTCAATGAAGAATCACTTGGTGCACCTTTTCATTTTAAATGTATACATTGTTGTCAAAAAAGGCAACTAGTAGTACTGCTGTGAAACAACATACTTTGTGTTAATATAACACTCATCTGCCTCATTACAGGTGCAGATTAAATCAGATTTTTCATATTTGATTTCAGGCTCAATTGCTGGTGTGGACATATTTAATATGTGAACTACCGGTTAAAGGTTTGGATTGCTTACAATTTTTTTTATGTTTTTGAAATAAGTCTCTTATTCTTGATCAGATTTACAGTAAACATTATTACAATTTAATATAACTGTTCTCTACTTTAAAATGTAATTTATTTCTGTGATCAAAGCTGTATTTTCAGCATCATTACTGCAGTCTTCAGTGTCACATGATCCTTCAGAAATCATAATATACTGATTTACTGCTCAGTTATTATCAGTATAATAATATCAGTTATTATTGGTGCTTTTTATGGATTCATTAATGAATAGAAAATTCACAAGTACGCATTTATTTGAAATAAAAATATTTTGAAAAATAATAAATGTTCTTACTGTCATTTAATGCATACTCGCTCAATAGAAGTATTAATTTCTTTTTTAAGGGTTCCTACCCTTTTTTTGGAATTTTCCATTTCAAAATTCCATACTTTTGCAGACTCAAATTTCCAAACCTCTCAGTAGATTTTTGGACTATATTTAGCATAAATGGTTAATAGAGCACTATTTTCAGCTTTATATTTGGTATATAGTACAGTCATCTGTAACTTTTTATTTTCTCAAGGTTTTTTTCATTTGTTTTCTCGAAGTGACAACTTACAGAGGCCCTAAAATAAAATAAAAAATAATAATAAAAAAAATACTGACTTTTACATGCACACGAGAAACTTTTTTTTTGTGCCCTCGAGAAACTATTCACATGCACATAGGATTTGTTTTTGCATGCTTATGCATTAAAATTTCTAGTTTTATGAAACCTATTTCCTTTGTGCATCATTGTGAATAAAACGAGAGCATGGATGCACATGAATTAACAGATCTATTTGCTCAAAATTTGGCTTTTCTTAATTTGTTTTACCTCAAAGCATATTGTCTAATTTAACACATCCCGCAGAAACCATGACATGAAATGGGCTCATGACAAGATTTGCCAAGTTCAAGGGTCTGTAAAAAAAAAGACTGGTGCTGTAAAAAGTGTTTCAAATATGGCTTTCATTAAGGCAGTATGCAATATTTCAAGGCCTTAGGTCTCTTTAACACACACTCTGTGGTGGCCAAGAAACCACACCACGAAATGGGCTGATGTCACAATATGAGGCTCAGTGTGCATTGCCCTATGCTAAGTTTAATGGTTTCTCATGCACACATAAAAGTCTGCATATATATTTTTTTGCTAAGGTCCTTGAGGTTATGCAATACAGTGCTAAGAATAAACCCAAAATGCTTATAACCTGCATATTGCATAATCAAAAAGTGCATATTTGACAATCACTAAACAGCTGCCATGAAATCTCACTTCTTGTACAATTAAAAAAACTAAATAGGGGGAAAAGTCTGTAAACTTTTCCAAACTCTGCTTTCTTTTTTCCATACTTTTCCAAACTTTTTCCATACCCCGTAGGAACCCTGTTTTTAATTACCCTAAATTTTTGAATGGTACTGAATCATGGTTTACACAAAAATATTTCGCAATATCACCGTTTTTACTGCATTTTTGATCAAATAAATGCAGCTTTGGTGAGCAAAAGAGACTTTTCAAAAACATAAAAATCGCAGTTATTCCACACTTTTGACCGTTAGTGAAACCATATAACATTACACCATGAAATCCCGCATCACCCCCCCCCCCCCCCCAAAGTAAACTGAAAGCTGATTTTGTGCTGTAAAGCTACTAAATACTCAGATGAATAACACTGATTTGCCATCATCCTTCCCCAAAAACTAAATCCACATGCAAAAGCAGGATTCTCCTTTGTGTGAAAGTCCATTACAAAGTGCATTGAAGTGTAGTCAGACCCCTTAGGAAGCACAGACTAAGTCACCTTAATAGAGGGCTTCCTGTGCACACACAGAAGAGTGACGTATGGCACCCCGATAAAAGCCCATTTCTCGCTGGGCCAGAATTTGACCACGGGCCCCTGCTCTGGAGCCTCCGTCGCCACGTCAAAATAAGCAAAACACACACATCCCAGATAGGACGCCAGGCAGATGAGGATATGCCTGAACAGACAGATAAAGAGGGAACATGGAGAGCAAATAATAATAAAAAAAACAAGCAATTATTGACATTTTTGCAATGATATTAGCCCACAAATGTGAATATAGAGAAACTTTGTACAGCAATATGAGACGTAATGTTTCTAATTTAATATTTAATCTTACAGAATTTCAATTTTTTGGCAAATTATCCATTTCAATGTGGAAAAAGTATTAAAATAATTGAAAATATGTACTTTACTAAAAATGTAACACTTCAATGTACCTCAACAAAGATTTCAATCATTTAATGTCACATTCACAGTTAATGACAGTGTTATTTTAGTATCACTGATATACTAGTTTTTGTTAATATTTTGGATTAGATTTTATTTTTCTGTTTTCTCTTTAATTTTAGTTTAGTTAAGTTTTAGGAATGAGTTTGTGTCATTTTTATAATCGTTTTAATTTCTATACAGTTTTTTTCATTTTTTTATTTTTATTATTAGTTTTAGTTATTATAGTACTTCAAGTTAAACTAAACAAATGACAAATGCTGCAATCATTTTTATTAACATATTTTATTGTATTTTAGTTCATATTATATTTCAAGTGAGGAAAATGTTCTTATGGTTTTAGTGCTCACATGAAATACAGGTAAACAAATGAAATATATTTTTTTCACTATTTCACTTGAATGTTTTTGTGTTGAAAATTATCAAATAATTTCTCATTTTAGCGATTTCGTTAATTATTAGCTTATCTTCATTAACTCAAACCTCAGTTTGGGAAACCCTGCCCAGTAGTAGAAGTACATTGAATGGGTATTGTATTAAAACTAATGTGTTGCCAACGCTGACTGTTGACTAGATGCTGTATGATGAGTGCACTTGATTACCAGGCACAGTGTAGATACGGGAAGTTGACAGATGACCACATCTCACAGAATATGCGATCACTGATCCAGCACACGAGCGCCAGAGTCCACCACAGACCCGAGAGCAGACCCAGCTTAAACACACGCAGGTTATCACACCTACACACACACACACACACACAACTCATGACGTGTTCGACCTGTACATACATACACTCTGGGGCAATTATGGAAATAATATACATTAAAGTGTGATTGCACCTAATTGCAACACTTATTTGCAATTAAATATAAATGTTTTATAGTTTAAATGTAAATTAAATGTGATTCGCTGAGCTTTCGAGTGTTTTTGACCCACTTAAGTACATCTCTATATGTTATTTCATAATTACTTCTATTGTCTTTTTGAAATATGTTTAAAGTACTGCTGAATGTACTGACAAGCATTTATAATAAACTAAAATATACTTTAGTGCAATCTCTCTTGAAACTTAACTTACATATATTTGTAATGACAAACTTTTACACATTATTACTGCATGGAAACGTTTAAGTTTAAGTTAATTTTTTTCCTCATTAATGTACACACAGCACCCCATATTGACAGAAACACACAGAATTGTTGACATTTTTGCAGATTTATTAAAAAATATAAACTGAAATATCACATGGTCTTAAGTATTCAGACCCTTTGCTGTGACACTCATATATTTAACTCAGGTGCTGTCCATTTCTTCTGATCATCCTTGAGATGGTTCTACACCTTCATTTGAGTCCAGCTGTGTTTGATTATACTGACTGGACTTGATTAGGAAAGCCACACACCTGTCTATATAAGACCTTACAGCTCACAGTGCATGTCAGAGCAAATGAGAATCATGAGGTCAAAGGAACTGCCTGAAGAGCTCAGAGACAGAATTGTGGCAAGGCACAGATCTGGCCAAGGTTACAAAAAAAATTCTGCTGCACTTAAGGTTCCTAAGAGCACAGTGGCATCCATAATCCTTAAATGGATGACGTTTGGGACGACCAGAACCCTTCTTAGAGGTGGCCGTCCGGCCAAACTGAGCTATCGGGGGAGAAGAGCCTTGGTGAGAGAGGTAAAGAAGAACCCAAAGATCGCTGTGGCTGAGCTCCAGAGATGCAGTCGGGAGATGGGAGAAAGTTGTAGAAAGTCGACCATCACTGCAGCCCTCCACCAGTCGGTGCTTTATGGCAGAGTGGCCCGACGGAAGCCTCTCCTCAGTGCAAGACACAAAAAAACACCTGAAGGACCACAAGATGGGGAGAAATAAGATTCTCTGGTCTGATGAGACCAAGATAGAACTTTTGGCCTTAATTGTAAGCGTTATGTGTGGAGAAAACCAGGCACTGCTCATCACCTGTCCAATACAGTCCCAACAGTGAAGCATGGTGGTGGCAGCATCATGCTGTGGGGGTGTTTTTCAGCTGCAGGGACAGGACGACAATCGAAGGAAAAATGAATGCGGCCAAGTACAGGGATATCCTGGACGAAAACCTTCTCCAGAGTGCTCAGGACCTCAGACTGGGCCGAAGGTTTACCTTCCAACAAGACAATGACCCTAAGCACACAGCTAAAATAACGAAGGAGTGGCTTCACAACAACTCTGTGACTGTTCTTGAATGGCCCAGCCAGAGCCCTGACTTAAACCCAATTGAGCATCTCTGGAGAGACCTAAAAATGGCTGTCCACCAACGTTTACCATCCAACCTGACAGAACTGGAGAGGATCTGCAAGGAGGAATGGCAGAGGATCCCCAAATCCAGGTGTGAAAAACTTGCTGCATCTTTCCCAAAAAGACTCATAGCTGTATTAGATCAAAAGGGTGCTTCTACTAAATACTGAGCAAAGGGTCTGAATACTTAGGACCATGTGATATTTCAGTTTTTCTTTTTTAATAAATCTCCAAAAATGTCAACAATTCTGTGTTTTTCCTGTCAATATGGGGTGCTGTGTGTACATTAATGAGGAAAAAAAATGAACTTATATGATTTTAGCAAATGGCTGCAATATAACAAAGAGTGAAAAATTTAAGGGGGTCTGAATACTTTCCGTACCCACTGTGTGTGTGTATATTATATAAATAACTGTAAACGATGTTGTTCAATTCGAGAGTGATGCTAGTCACGATTTTCCACAGATGGGATCACGCTGCTGATCATTTTCACACCTGCCCACACAGAGAAACCCAATCGGTCCCGTTATAACAGTAAACAAACACAGCAGATATCAGATGAATGTTTCTCACAGCCATGAATGCCACATCAGTGACAGTGTTACGGTTTACTAAATCAAAACTATTTAAAAAATTACTTTCAAATTATCATCAAAAATTACATTTATTAAAAAAAAAGGTAAAAATATATATATATAATTATTATTATAAATATAAAATATTACTTGGAAAATGTAAATAAAAACAACAACAACTTAAATTAGAAATGTTGCCTTGTCCACTAACTAAAATAAAAACAAATAAATGTTGTACAGAAATATATAAAACTAATAAAGATGATTAAAATACATAAAACTACTATTACATTTAAAAAATAAAATAAAAGCAAATTAAAAAATGTTAATACTGTAATTGTATACAGTATAATTAATACTTAAATACTATTGATTAGTGACCATGTGTATGTATACACACACACACACACACACACACACACACACACACACACACACACACACACACACACAATATGACCCTGGAGCACAAAACCAGTCTTAAGTCGCTGGGGTATATTTATAGCAATAGCCAACAATACATTGTATGGGTCAAAATTGTCTATTAAGTAAAGATCATGTTCTATGAAGATATTTTGTAAATTTCCTACCTTAAATATTTGAAAACTTAATTTTTGATTAGTAATATGCATTATGAACTTTATTTGGACAACTTTAAAGGTGATTTTCTCAATATTTAGATTTTTTTTGCACCCTCAGATTCCAGATTTTCAAATAGTTGTATCTCAGCCAAATATTGTCCTATGTTTAACATTGTATCGAAAATACCGATACAATGTTAAACATATGAAGAAGACAAGCTCCCACAAGATAGTGACGTTTCTCTGTTTACAGATTACCTTTTAATACAAACACCGTTTTGAACATAAAAACAAAACTAAACAGAGGGGAAAACAGTTAAAATAATGTTAAGCAAGTAACAGGCTATTTCAACATTTTATCAACTTTACAACAAGCCGAAGTAATGCCGACACCAATGCGTCCTCTCGGCAGATCACACACTCAACGCCGCGCCCCTTCCTCGTGTATTGCGCAGTTTTTAAAGGCAGCGACACCCGGAAAGGAGCCAATCCACCTTCCCAGGTAATTAGCAGCTGAAACCTGGAGCGACTAGGAGAGAGAGACACTCACAAGGGAAAAGAACACCGTCACACATCACTGCGTGATATTATATATATGTCCAAGGACGCTGCGAGCATAAGATTATATTTACTCCTTAATTAAAATGTTTTTAAAAAAGGTATTTTCCTATAATTAAAATATTAACACTGCAGTCAATAAAAATCAATGAAGTAAAAGCTTTTATTTCAAGCACCGACTTTCAAAAACAACCTGTTTAACACTAAACACGTAGTTTTTTTTTCAGTATGTATGGGCCACAAGAGAAATATAAAGGAACTAAATAAAAACAGCTATAGGCTATACCATTATCAGCATATTGAAGTAGATTCGTCTCTCGTCGTCTCTGAGAAAATATGCGACGTCAGATGCCGAAAGCTACGTCATTCTGTTTTTACTTTCACTTTCTGCTTATAGTGAATTGACTGAGATTAAGACGTTCACCGGCATAAACCTTGTGCAAAGTCTGCATGTGTGCAAACCTGGGGCAAACGCGTGCTTCTGTGATATCCATTGGCTCGCCTTCATGGCTTAAAACATAAATATTTCCAACATTGCGACATAACCAATTGGCCCGCCCCCCGTATCGGAAACACACTGAACCGTGACACCACTGTGTCGTGTCGTACTGAACCGTGAATTTTGTGAACTGTTACACCCCTATACACACACACACAGTTTGACTTCCTGTAAACAGAGATAAGTTCAACTTTGTGCTCTGAGTTGTAAGTCACGTATTAGTCCTAGTCCTAAGCACACAGTGATCCCCTCTAAATAACCAAACAACAAACTCAAACACACATGGTTTGCTGTAAGATAAAGCTCGTTTAACTGGACTGAACACAGAGAGACGCGCTATCAGGAAAACCACAGCAGCGCATCTCGTTTTCTGGAAGCCACTGATAAGCACATTTCTTCATCTACGGAGCAAACATATGAACTCTCTGCACATCTGGAGAGCTCAAGGGACAAGTTTCCTGATGCCAGAGGACTACAAGAATGTGTGCTAAAGAACAAACGTCACACAGACTCTCATTGAGCACAGAAATAATGAGAGCAAATACACTGTCTGCTTAGTTTACTTTACTCATCTACACGACTTAAAACTACTTACAAGAGTTTCTTGAGAGAAAGGCTCATCCATCAGTAAATGCCATTAGTTTAATTGACAGTTTGAAACTATGTGTACTTCCTGTACACAAACTACTTGTAGATAATGCAATATTAATGAAATATAAGGCCACTTAAGCGACGCTTTCATGACATGTTTTAAGTACACTTTTAAAAAATGCACTTTGTAATAATGTCAAATTAAATTTGAGGTTACATTTTATTTTAAGGTGTCCTTGTTACAGTGCAATTATACATTTAAGTACAGAGTAATATTAAATAACTATGGCCCGGTTTCACAAACGGGGCTTAGCTTAAGCTAGGACTAGGTCTTAGTTAAATTAAGATATTTAAGCAACTTTTATAGAAAATGCCTTTGAATAAAACATTGCAGGTGTGCATCTTGACAGAACAATGACACTGACATATTTTAAGATATGTCAGAGCAAGATATTTTCAGTTGAGACAGCTCAAACATGCATTTTAGTCTGGGTCTAGCTTAAGCCTTGTCTATGAAACCGGGGGTGCATGTACTTACTAGAATTAGGGTTTGGCCTAGGGCTACTTGCATGTAATTATGCATAATTTATTGTTATTATAATAGTAAGTACATGTAACGTGTAAGAAAAATGCCTTAAAATAAAGTGTTACCAAATTTTACTTTAAAAGTATATTTAAATCATATTTTAATAATCTTTTGCAAAAGAAGTGCACTTATTTTGATGTGTTGACTAGCATATTAAAGCACAAAGTACTTGATTATAATTTGAACTGTAGTGTTTTTTTAAAACTGTTTAAAGTTAATATTTTAAAATGGACAAAATTGCAACTTGATCATTACAAATGTGTAATTACAAATACATTTAAATACGTGACATACAATTAAAGTATATTTTAGTTTACCATAAATGCCTGTCAGTGCATTCAGCAGCACTTTAACCATATTTCAAAGACAATTACATATAAAGTCCTACTGAAGTGGGTCAAAATCACTCTAAAGTTCAGCTAATTGCATGTAATATAAACCGAAACTATACTACATTTTTACTGAACTGCATTTAAGTGTCTGAAAATATTAAAAGAATATACTCAAGTGCAAACTGAAAAGTATATTATTTCCATAATAAGCACTCTTTTTAAAAGTATGCCTCTCCTCATCAAGCCACACAAAACATGAGAGATAAGTTAACTTTAGGCACAGCTAGTTTTACTTCGTTCTACATTGAGGTTGGAAACCATAAGATTTCCTAAACATTGCATTAAATTTAGATTACAGGAACATTGCCATATAGAGAGAGACATCTATTTAGAGTGCGCTGTCGCTGTGATTTAAATCAAACATGCACAGGAATAAATACGTAATGCGATAACTGCACTAGAGGACTGAAGTGCATGTGTTTGCACAGGAGCTCTGACCTCTTTAGCTCGGTGATGAGAAGAGCGGTGCACGGGATGCCCAGTGTCATGAGAGAGATGGCGTTTATCGCTGGCTTGATGAAGGCCAGACAGGTGGTGATCCCTGAGAGGACGCCGATGACCATTTTGAACCTCGATCTAGTGACGTGGGAAGGAAACAGGGCAAGATGAAAGGAGTAAACAAGAGAAAAGCATCAGTATCCACTTAAGGCTGAGCGATTTGACCTAAAATCAACTCCTCGATTAATTGAACACTTTACCTCAATTACGATTATTTAAAAAAAAAAATGGTTTTATTATCCTTTTTTTGCCCTCATAGTTCATTAAAGGGTTGTAGTGTAAAAATACTTCACTATTAAATGTGGGATTTTTTTTTCTAATGAAAGAGTGCATTTCTTATCTTTGTGATTTTACAATTTTTAGAAGGAAACAAACTATTTATGGTTATTTATTGAATATTTTGAACAATTGAAATCAAAGCTTGCTTGAAATGACGACATCTTATGAAAAAAAAAGAGTCACATTTCATTGTTTTACATTATTGTAAAAAAGCAAGTTTCCTAAAAATAAAAACAGAAAATAACTTAACTCTTATTATTCAAACTCTTATTATGAATAATAAGAGTTCTGTGCATGGAAATGACATACAGTGAGCCTCAAACACCATAGTTTCCTCCTCCTCATGTAAATCTCGTGAATAGAGATTTTGTGGTCCAGGGTCACATACATGCATATAAATATTAGGGGTGTAACGATATGCGTATTCCAACAATAGATGCCATTTATATCGTTTATTTATAAGCATGCATTGCAGCTTGAAAACGTTTTATCTTAAGTATTATTAAAATATTATCATTGTTTTACATTTTACTGGCTTAATTTCTGCTGCTGCTGTCTCTGTCAGTTAGCTGTCATATGGATCATAGTTCATATTTTTACTGATTTAACATTTGTGGCTCCTCACCATGGTTGAGAATCGTGTGCTGAGGTATACGAGCATCTCATTGCAACTTCTGGATTTAAAACAGAATTGATTTTGTCTACCAGCATAAATGTTTGCCTTTAGTTTTAAAAGGCAGATACTACTCCTATTATGTAGTGGGCTTTGAAAATAAACAAAGCTAAACGAAAGAGGACTGCTAAAGAGGATTAGCATTGCTAAATAATCTGTAGTTGACCTGACAGATCTTTTAACATTCAATAGACTGACTTTTATGACTTCATGAACTAAAGTTTTTAAGTTGTCGGTTGCTAGTTGAGTTACACTGAAAAAAATGCTTTTCTTAAGCCTGGCTCAGACTACAGGAATTTTAAAATCCTAACCGATAATGAAATCTGGCTGCAGCACACACATAAGGAGAATCTTCGCAGATTTTCTTCCCTCAAATCTTAAACATGCACACAATACAAGATTTGAATATGGTGCAATATTTATGCATGTTAGCTAGCATTCTAGTAGCTTTCTGCACGTTCAAAACGGAGGCGATTTCACCCCAGCGCTTCTCTTTCTCCTTACGGTTGTGATACATTTTCGACACATTATTCAGACAGTGTTACTACAAAACTTCAAGAAGCCGTTTCCTCCATCTCCACTATCCAATGGAGCCATACAGCAGCTGTTTTGCAGTTGCGCATTGGCTATTGTGAAAATACTGATGTAATCATATAGCCGTCATCATCCCGATTTAAATCCGAAATATCAAACATGTTTGATTTGATCGGGGTGGACCCGATTTGTGTGCGAGCAGATCGGGAAGTGCAAGGTTCGATCTGTGAACGCCTCACATTACCAGATAATCTGTGCCGAACATCGGGACCGATCGAGGTGCTCGACAAGATTTTTCCTCCGATTCTCAGGAGGAGGACATCGGGGCTAAATCGGGCTAAAAATCCTGTAGTGTGAGCCAGGCTTTACTTAGATTTTTCAACCAAAATCTCAAAATCAAGAAGGATTTCCTAGACAAATAAAAATTATTTTCTTGTTTTCCGAAAAAAACATGTCAAAATTAAGTGAGTTTTTGCTTAGAACACGCAAAATAATCTACCAATGGGGTAAGCAAAATAATCTTGTTTTCTGTTTGAAATAACCCTAATTTTTAACTTGTCTAGAAAATCCTTCTTGACTTACATTTACATTTATTCATTTAGCTGACGCTTTTATCCAAAGCGACTTACAATTGCTATATATGTCAGAGGTCGCACGCCTCTGGAGCAACTAGGGGTTAAGTGTCTTGCTCAGGGACACATTGGTGTCTCACAGTGGATTCGAACCCGGGTCTCTCACACCAAAGGCATGTGTCTTATCCACTGCGCCACCACCACCCCTATTTGAGAATTTGAGAATATTTGAGAATTGAGATTTGAGAATATTTAGATATTTTGGCTGGAAACAAGACAAAAAAATCTAAGTAACGGTCATTACACAAATTTTCGCGTGCGTTTTTCCGTATTCCTCATCCTTTCCTATCAAAATGCATGCTATTGATGCGTAAACACAGAAAATCGAACCTGATCCGAATTTATGACGCACGAAAGTTTCGGGGGCAATGTGTAAACGTGATTGACATAACGTGAGGTCATATTTATTTTTTAAACGTGCGAAAAATTCAGACTCTTGTGACCTTGTCACAAGTAACAAGTCGAGTGCGATAGTTTGCCTTATTATTGTGTGTTAGGTCAATTTTTTTTTTCCTCACAGTATGGATATGCGAGCGCACCTGTCTCTGCGGAATATCTTGGGCAGGTATCTCTTGGGAAACCACATGCCGATGGCACACATGAGCACCCACAGTATGGCCAGCTCGTCCAGCATCTGCCCCAGGAAGCTCAGCGTCGCATGGAAATAAGTGGAGCCGATACCTGAAGCAGAACAGCAGGATCACATGCAAACTGAATTAAAACATTATTACAGCAATTACACAGCAATCTGCATTGTTTTAAGCTACTGCTAGGGCTGCATGATTAATTTGTGCATTTGGAAACGCAACATGCACTAACCATCTTCCCATAGCTATTTTCCTAATTATATCCCAGTTTAAGTCTTCAAAGTGTTCTTAAAACATGCATCCATCACCACAAACAGCGCTGCATCACCTCAACGTCCGTGGTGAATGAATTCAGCTCTGTCTGTGTATAATCCTTTCACTAAACTCGCTGTATTATATGATGGCACCCGGATTAATTAAGTCAGCAGCTTCCTTCAGAGCCTGAAAACTCAGAAGACATTTGAACAGAGCGGTGTTTGTGCTGAGCTGGCTGCTTTCCCATGCTCCACAGTGAGCTTTAAATACACCAGCGGTTTGTTGGGAAGAAGTCACACTTTTGCACAGACAAATTTCACAAGCTATTGTCTTAACCTTCGCTGTAAAAGGAGGAGAAGGAATCAACATGCCCCAAATTGTATGTAGAGAGGCTTAATAAAAGCACAGCTCTGTTTGTCACAAAGCAGTGAAGGCGACACCAACGTGAGAACAGCAGCTTTGCTAAACCTAAAACTGAGAGGGACATAGAGCTGCATTGTTTAAACTGTTAAGCTTCGTTTGTGAACGCACTTGGGTCATGTAAATATTAACACATCTTACGGATGAGTAAGTGAAACGTGGCCTGTGTGGCCTTCTGTAAACTGAACCAAAGGGTCCAATCAATGAGAGAAGCTTTTCATGCTGTCCTTAAGCCAGGATTGTCTTTTTTAACCCCAACACAATGTCAGCTGCTCTGAATGTAATGATTGACAGGCAGAGAGTGTTTCTGATTGGCTGGTCACTCCCTTGTTTGTGTTTCCAGAAACAGGTGTGATTTCTCAGGAAACCGACACCTGTGAAACCTGTCAGGTAGCAGGGATATTTTATGCATGATTAACCAAATAAATAAATTGTGCGGAGAAAAAAAAAGTAAATAAATAAATAAATATATATAGTGGTGTGAAACAGTGCTGGCCTTTTTGTAAGGTGTGTGTGTGTGTCCCATTACATCTGGCGTAAAAGTAACACAGCATTTCAGAAAAAGATCATCATACCAACAGTAAAATATGGTGGTGGTAGTGTGATGGTCTGGGGCTGTTTTGCTGCTTCAGGACCTGGAAGACTTGCTGTGATAAATGAACCATGAATTCTGTCTACTAAAAAATCCTGAAGGACAATGTCCGGCCATCTGTTCATGACCTCAAGCTGAAGCGAACTTGGGTTCTGCAGCAGGACAATGATCCAAAACACACCAGCAAATCCACCTCTGAATGGCTGAAGAAAAACAAAATGAAGACGTTGGAGTGGCCTAGTCAAAGTCCTGACCTGAATGCTATTGAGATGATGTGGCTCTGCTCTTGTTGTAAATGTCAATTTTGACATTTAAGATAAAACAATAACAAATGGTCCTAATGTAATACTAATAAAGTATACTATGTGCAAACTAATTATAATGAGGAGGTTGTTTTGCAACAAGGTGGAGATGTTGATGAAAAAAATTAGTGAAAAAATAAATGCACATAAGAGACAGAGAGATGTCAGGGAATATGAAGAGACTAAAAAGGAAAATGGAAGTTCAAGTGATAACATTGATTTATTTTGCATGGCCTCAGCTGAGGGATTTAAACTTTTTTACGTGATGATGATGATGATGATGATGGTCATACAAAAAATATGGCCCGTGGTTTCAAATTTTGTTGTGGGTTTATGGGATAGCCTGGATGTGTGTGAGATTTCTCGGCCTGAAATTTTGTCCCCTGGTTACACCCCTAATATATATACACACACACACACACACACATATAACCAGAATGGCTCTTGATTGCAGGCTTCACATATTAAAGAGTTTCGCCCAGCTAACATTCATTTATTTTCTCTGAGATACTAACATATTTCCTCCAGTAGCCCTTCCTGCTCAGCTCAGCTATTTCCTGAAGACCAGCAATATTCCCAAAAAGAAGGAAATCACTGATTTCACAAAACTGCCCCCTCCTAGCCTGCTGAAAAACATGACCTCCGGCATACTTGCGCAAGAAGTTACTGTGGGGTCCGTCAAACAACAGCTGGAGAGAAGAAACTTACCAACAACCACCAGCAGAGCCCATATGAGATAGATGCCACTGTTGAAGTGTGTGGCGTACTGACGAAACAAACACATGAGGATCGGAGGCAAGACGAAGAACAGCACGTTGCTTATCTGAAAAGAGACAGAAATCGGTAAAAGCGCGAGAAAAGAAGTTTCCAGACTTCAATAGCAGCCGCGCAAACGCGCGCGACACAATGTGACACTGCAACTAAACAAAGAAGAGCGACGCACCGTGTTATAAAACTCCGCTATTCCTGGATAGATGAGATAGTTCCCCTCACACCAGTCCACGTCCGAGCTGCCAGCCTGGAGCTGATCCCACAGATGCGAGTCCATCTCTGGAGCACTAAACGCGTCTGGACGGATTCACGCAAAGCGACGTCGACAGCTTTAACGCACGCTTGCGGCGACAATTGGCTTTAATCAGTAATGCATGTGTGGTCGTGTTATTTGAGCATGTCATCCTGCCATCCAGTCCGAGTCTAACACTAATCCAGCTGCTGCTCTGACTGGCAATAACAACACAGCAACATGTGATTCGCGCATGCGCAGACCGCGTTCAGACTAAATTCGGATCAGGCTGCGTTTCCCAAAAGCGAAGTACATCGCATTCATCTTAAACTTGCGGACAGCCTCCCAAAACCATCGTAACTTAAGTAGCACTTAAAAATCTTCGTAGATCTGCGAGTGCTCGTAAAGCCCTAAAAGAAGACAGAGTTATGAGGCCACCTGCAGGACAGTCGGCGCATTACACCTGTAACTTTATTCAAACTCTATCCCCTGGTTTCACAGACAACACTTAAGCCTAGTCCTAGACTAAAATGTAAACCAGGTCTTGTACTTTCTGTAGATTATTACACTAGTTCATGTCCCTAAACTTCTACACGATGTTCTTCACTGTAATGTGTGAAAAACATATATTTAAACTATATTTTGCTTGCACTACTGTATCTAATTTGGTCCATATTTGTGCCAGGAAGATATTGTCAGACTAAACCACTTATTTTGGTACTTTATTTTGATATCAAGGCATTTGATATTAAGCTTTCTTAAGAAAGTCTCTTTTTTTTATTTAACCGCATGATGTTGCTCAGTCGTTTTAGACCGGAAATAAAAATGTTTTGAAATTTTAAGAAGTGCTAATTAATCAGAATGGTACAAAACTCAATTAATTTTATGGCAGTTCCTTTGTGATCATAAAATTTATTTTTAATAAAAAATAAATTAATTCAAATTTACACTCTAAAAATATAAAAAGTGCAAAATAGACACTCCAAAGCTTTATAAGCTTTTTATATAGAGCTATATAGGGATCCAGTGGCTAAACCATAGATTTGCAGATGTTTTTATTTTTTTACTCCAACCAGATGGTATTAATCTGACTTCAAAAATAGGATTTTAAAGGCATTGTCTATATTTTAACATGAATTACTGCCATAATTGAAAAATAAGTTAACATATTTAAATTTTTTCAATGGAAAAATATAAATATTAATTAGTACCATGAAATTATATCAAGATACAAAATAAAAATGAAACAAATATTTTACAACAAAAATATTTTTTATTGATTTTAATGAAGAAGACAAAAACATTTCAGGTGTCCGGTCACTTTTGACTCCGGACAACACAAGTGTGACTCCCAAATGAACAATACCAGAGGGTTAAAGAGATTTTTATAAGACCATAATAATAATAATCAGTACCTGAGATTATTACTGTTATTAGTTTGTATGTTGTTCCAGCCGCGACGTCCAGAAATAGAAACCATTTCCAAATTAGAAATTCTACGGTGCCCTGGAGGGGCCATCATCGGTGGCCACGACATATTAACTCTTGGGAACGTGATATTATGTCATGGCCGTGGGATGGATAAAAATGTTTCCTTGTAGGTCTATTTTATTTGATGTACTTTATGTAACATTTAGCCTATTTGTGATAAACTGAATTCGAATGCTGGTTACATCGCGTGCAATTGCCTACAGTCCGGTAGCTATGGTCAATATAATAATTTAATTATGTAATAATTTCTATAATAATTAATATAATAATTTCTTAATTCAAAATAAAATATTAAATATAGCTGCAAGCAGCAATGGCGGGGCCAAGCACATCAGCAGCAAAAGTAGGAGCCAAGCATAGCAGAAAGCATCAGAACAACTGCAGAAATTAGTAATTGAAGCCATTTTAAGATTAGTGTAGTCCAAATGGCTGAAAAATCATTTAAAACTACTAGTAATATGATTGAATGACTTTTCACTTGTGACCAACAGGTGACACCGTTGTCAAATCGATGTGATGTGTTCTGTGTGAGATACAGCACACACAAAGTTTGGTGTTAATATGCCAAAGCATTGCAGAGATGCTGCCTCAAGTGTCATTTTGGCATCATGCCTCAAATTTGTTGTTGTGGTATGTGAAAACCGTTTTGAAAACATGAAATCCATAATGTTTTGTCAGCTTGGTCTGAAGATGATATGATTCCATTTTGGTGAAAATGGTCTAGGAGGAGTTAGAAAAAGTAGGTTTTTAAAGAAAATTAAAAGAGCAGAGAGGAAGTTTGGCTGACTATGGCAACATTGGTATCACTGTTTTCAGCATGACCCAAGGAATCTATTAATACCAGTCTCATTACAATAGGCAAAATTCACAGAAAGATATAAGCATTTATTTGACATTTCATTATAACTTTTGACCACAAGGTGGCACTGTTTCAAAACTTTTGGAAAACTTTCAGGTTATGGTCTCCATGGCACATATAAAGTTTCGGAATGGTACACCAATTCATTCGTAAAATATCGCATTTTTAATCATAATTTCATGTTTTGTTCGATTATAGCGCCACCAAGAGGCACAATCCCACCAAATTTTTTGCGTGTCCTTAGAGTGGGCCCATACATGTGTGTGTCAAATTTGGTGAAAATATCAAATTTTGTTTTGGAGTTATAAACATATTTGTGTGTAAGTAGATGGAAAATTACTGACTGTTGACTTTATTTGCATTTTTGTGCCACTTACTATCAACATTTTAGCAATTGGGCAAGAACTTATAGCTGGGACGCTAAGTTTCCGAACTTCCTACGGTGGTTTCGTGTCGATCGGAGTAACGATTTCTAAGATACTGCCAGATGTTTTTAAAGCGCTAAAATGCAACGTAGCACAAATCATAAGGCTAAACCTGGCAAGTTTGGTATCGATGGACTGGGCAACGATTCAGGAGTCTAAAAAGGTGACTGTGAAAATATGTCAACCCCACCCAAAGTTATAAGCATGTGAAAATTTGATTTTACCACTAGGTGGCGCTGCTTCAAAACTTCTCAGGCTCCTTCAGGGCATCGTGCTGATTACTCATACCAAGTTTCGTAATGATACGTTAATGCGTTCGTAAAATATAGCATTTTACTACAAAATTCAACATGGCCGACGCCCAAAATGGCTGACATGGGAAAATTGGATATGGTTGGACTCTGCATGATGCACCGAATCTAAAGAGACCATGATTTTTGGCCAAACCATTCACAAGTTATAAGCAAAAATATGCATTTTTCATATCTCCTGACCACTAGGTTGCACACTGCCAAAACACCTGTTGCCTCAGGTCATGCTTATTATAACACACACCAAGTTCTGTGTCGATCCGTCAAACCCTTCCGGAGATACAGCCTCAGATCCCTTTTTGCATGCTTTTCGGCGAATTCGTTAGTGTGGTATTCGAGAACGCTTGGACGAATCAACTTGAATTCCATAACTTTTTGCCTCCATGGTCTGTAGATGATCTGAGCCAATTTTGGTGAGAATCGGACAAATTTTCTAGGACGAGTTCGACAAAGTAGGTTTTACGAACAATTGAAGATAGCGAAAAAACTAAACCTTGCGATTTTTGAATTTCAGACTTCATTCGACTCGGCTTGAGCCAAGGATTCAGAGGAAAGAATTTTTATTTTGTGGCTTACGGTTCAAAAGTTATTAGGATAACAAAATTGAAAATTTGGACTAGTGGTGGCGCTAGAGAGTTTGAGTTGTTTGGAGTTATAGACTCCAAATTTGGAGTTATAGACTCCAAATTTGCTGTGGTTACTATTGACACTATCATCTATCAGTGTGCCAAATCTTACAACTTTCCCGCAAGCGGTTCTATGGGCTGCCATAGACGCAATGGCAGAAGAAGAATAATAATAATAGGAATCCTAATAACAACAAACACAATAGGTGCCTACACACCTTCGGTGCTTGGCCCCTAATGAATCCCTGATAATCCCAGGTTGCTATGGTCACGTAGGTTTGTTTACACATTAAACTTGTGGCCACGAGAAATGGATGTGGTTCCCTCAACATAACATCTCGAGGCCACGACATAAGGATGTCGTTACCTCGACAAAACGTAAGTTATGAATATAACTATGGATCTATAAGACTGAGCGACAAGGATAGTAACTGTCTCATACATCCATAGTTATATTCATAATTTACGATCTATTTCTGCCTTCCACCGCTAACAATCTCCACTAACAGAGAGAGCACAGAGCTCTCCTACCTGCTTAGCAGAGCAGAGAGAAATCCATTTAGAGAGACATATGTCAATCTATTTTCACAATAGGCCCATAACTATGTTCCATATGGAACTGGGAGTTCAATATAAGAGGCAGGTCCCCGCAGAGTATGATCTGGACACAGGTAAACTCCCTTTGGAAACTTACTTATTAAAGGAAGTCTGCCTAATAGCTGGTCATTGGCCCTTCATGAAATGCTGAAATAGCCAAGGCATAACCCTTGTTTGTACTGGCTGCCTTGTGTTGATCCAGTTGAACTGTAAAAAAGAAGGACAAGTGGCAGAGAACTGGGTCCACCTTAGTGTTCACACAACAGTTAGAATTTTTTTTTCCAGCTTAGAGAGTAATTGGCCCAAATAGATGGGACTCTAGCATTGCTCAGTGTCTCGTTGTATTATATGATACACCATATGAGGTTCTGCCTGTTCTCACTAAAACATGCTTATGATGAATGAACTCTTGCAACCCCTTGGGACAAGAAACTGCCTTTAGTTCGAGCACATTTGTGTGTTCCAAATATCAATGGAGCTTCCAGGGGAGCAGAGCCTTCATGCAGAACTGTGTCACCAACAGCTTTACTCCTTTGTCTTTTTTGGATGGAGATGAAATGAATTAAACCAACACTGTACGTGCTGTCAACAGGCCCAGAAGGATCACCACTGATGCTGCTGCTATCAGCCAAACAACTTCTGTAATTTGTGCACATTCACCAGTTTTCCTGACTGGAAATGTCTTAATGCTTTCCCCAGACTGTTGGCCCTCTGAGGTGAGATGTGCATTCATTGTCACAGAATCAAAATGGATCCTGAGAAAGTTCACTTGTTGTCGAGGCTGGAGACTGCTGTTCTTCCAATTTACAGTGGAACGGATTGAATATGGGCCAGTACTTTCTCTGTGTCCATTACTCCTTGATTTAGAGTGGGGATGCAGATCAACTAATCGTCTGGATATAGAAAAATTTGGATACCCTGTAACTAAAGGGGGGCTAAGGCCTGAAACCATTCGAGTAATACCTTCGGTGAATCATTTTGAATGAGAGTACCTTTAAGAATTGGTTGAGACTCATGAGGTCGGGAATGGGCTGATAACCACCCATTTTTTCACGACAAAACTAAGTGAACCGAAGCCAGCCCCTCCTGGGCACCGTAAAATTCCATGTGTCGCCGTCGCGGCTATTTAGGTCAAAAACTATTGCGTGTAGTTAGGACATGGTGTTAGCAGCTGGCCTCCATTATATTTACAAGACTTATATTTTGAATTTAGGAACACATGTGAGCTGAACGTGGTCTTATGAGATTTTGTTTATTTAAATAACAAAGAACAGTTAAGGCAGCTTTATTTAGGGTTATCTCACACAACTTGCATAGTCCTAAAGTTTTATTTAATATCTGTGTTGCATGCCGAAATAAATGAAGTTCCAGGCATGCATAGTTTGATGGGTTCATTTAATCTCTTTTTCTTTTGTCTGCATACATCACAGAAGCGCTTATTCACAGCAGCATACACGAAACACTGCATACGTTCACTAACTTCACTAGCTTCAACAAAACATATTCTTCTGTTTATAATCCTCGCTTGCATATTTCTGCTTCTAGAGTCCTCTACAGTTAGATCGCTGGAATACCTTCTAGGGCATTAAATACGGTGGCCGAGAGAGCTCAACGCACTGCAACTTCAGAAAACACATGCAAATAGAAAAAAACACCAGCAAATCAAGAAAACATCTTCATCATTTTGACAGCACATGCGCTGCAAATGCTCACAACACATGCAAATTAATAAACGCTACAAATGCTCACAACACATGCAAATTGAGAAACGCTGCAAATGCTCACAACACATGCAAATTAAGAAACGCTGCAAATGCTCACAACACCTGCAAATTAAGAAACGCTGCAAATGCTGACAACACATGCAAATTAAGAAACGCTGCAAATGCTGACAACACATGCAAATTAAGAAATGCTGCAAATCCTCACAACACCTGCAAATTGAGAAACGCTGCAAATGCTCACAACACATGCAAATTAAGAAACGCTGCAAATTCTTAATTTGCATGTGTTGAGAGCATTCGCAACGTTTCTTAATTTGCATGTGTTGTCAGCATTTGCAGCGTTTCTTAATTTGCATGTGTTGTGAGGATTTGAAGCGTTTCTTAATTTGCATGTGTTGTGAGGATTTGCAGCGTTTCTTAATTTGCATGTGTTGTGAGCATTTGCAGCGTTTCTTAATTTGCATGTGTTGTGAGGATTTGAAGCGTTTCTTAATTTGCATGTGTTGTGAGGATTTGCAGCGTTTCTTAATTTGCATGTGTTGTGAGCATTTGCAGCGCATGTGCTGTCAAAATGATGAAGATGTTTTTTGTGAATTAAATATTTTCTACTGTATTCAGTGAATGTTGAGAGACTGCAGAGCTTTTTAATCATTTCAACAAATTAATTATTACAAATGTCATTCTTGGTTTCATTTTTGGATTTCATCTAAAAAACGAAACTTAAAAATTATTTAGGTGAATCAGTAATGAAAAAAATAAAAAATAAAATTGCTAATAAAAGACTCCATGTAAAAGCCATCATTTTATAATTTAATATATAATGTAAAATAGTTTGAATAATTTGTAATTTTGATTTCATTATTTGACTTCTATTAGTATTGGGTTTGCATTTCTTTTGTTTGAATATTTTAATTTCAGGAAAATATGAATGTGAATATGAATAAATCACCAATGTAAACTACAATGTGATTCCCGTCCGTCCCCTTCGACTATATAAAGGCTAGCATTCACCTCCTGTCTGCAGACTCTCTTCTGTTTTCAGGCAAACAGAGAATTTCAGAGCTCATCATGAGAAAGCTTGCTTTTCTTCTGTCACTTTCTTCTCTATGTTTCTTCACGTTGAGTGAAATTGTAGATAATAATTTTAGTAAGTGCAAGGAGTTCTTTTTTAACAACGCACCTCCTGACTTCACACCACCATGGGGCGTTTCAGTCAAGCCCATCTGTCAGTGTCTTTGGGACGAGAAAGATCAGCAACATTATCTTTATGCAACTTTGTACAGCACGACCTGGAAGATCCCCGTCTACTCTGCGTATGTGTTTCACAGCCCAAATATTGGGAGATGTGACGCCTGGTACATTGAACCTCAGGTAAATATTGTTTAAATTCAGTGTGTGTCATTTTTGGATATTAAGATACTCAAACATTTCAGTGTTAAATGCGCAGACCACTGTAAGGTTGATTCATAAAAAGAGTTTGTGGGACTATCTGTTTGTGGGACTAATGGCAAATGGAGGGAATATTTGAGGAGCCTGTTTAAAAATCATTACATAAGTCATTATATTAGCAATTTAAATCAAAGCTGATAGAGATACAGAAAGTGCATATTTGTTCTTAAAAGTTATTTGCAATAACAATAAATTATTTCTGAGTTATTTACCTTTTTTTATTTTTATTTTTTATTGTTTATTTATTTTTTTACTATTTTTCTCATTCCCTTTAGCTGGATGGAGAAAATGAGCCATGTATGCGGCCTAAAGGCCGAAATCTAAATATTGGCATTAATCAGGCTCTGAATAAAGACTATGCGGATAGTACTGGCTTTGACAAAGGTCACCTCTATCCTGTGCTCCACACCTACAATCATCTGTCTATGCTGGCCACATCCACACTGACCAATGCGGCTCCGCAGGAAAAATGTTTTAATCGGGTAAATTGGCTGGAACATGAGAAAGCTGTAATTGAAGATTTGAAATCCTGTGATAAGAAGGCTTATGTGGTGACTGGTGTAGTTCCTGACTTCCAAATCCCCAAACTGAATAACAGAGTCACTGTGTCAAAGTTTTACTGGAGAGCCACCTGCTGTCAAAAGGCCAATCAGTACATAGCGAAGGGCTACTACGGACCGGACAACAATGGCATAGTGAGGGAATTACCAATAAAAGATCTTCAGGACATACTCAAGCATTTTTACCAAATACAAATTTTTCCAGTCATACCACAGCAATATACATGTAACTAAATAGAATATACAAGTAACCAAAAACTACAACTAATAATGTTTAATTGCAGCTAATATACCATAGCAGACACCAATGTTCCTCATCTAATTTTCATGTTTATCTACTTGCCTATTATCTCTGATTATGATTATTATTTTATAATGAATACTTAATCATAGTTTTCTTAAAACTAGTATCTATTCTGGTAATTATGCTACAATCAAAGTCTGAGACGTGCCTGGCTCATGTCAGGAATGCAGTAACAGCCTGGCTTCCTGAAAATAAATATGTACTCGTTTTGTAATTTTTTTTATCAAATGTTATATTTTATTAAAGGAAAAAAAAAAGTGTTATCAGTTAAAAATTTGTTGTTCTTCATCTTGGTTCTCATGATGGCTGTATGAGACATGAAATGACCAAACGCACCGCATACGCTAACATATGCTTAACATTTGTGATTCTTTTTAGAGTTTATAGCACCACTAATTGCTATTGACAGTGAATCAGATTGTATTAGTATTCTGTGTGAATGTGATGTGCTGCAGCTCAACCTTGAAGGGAAAAGATATTGCCTGTGTTTTATCTAATGGCATATACTGTCTTTAAGGGGAGACACTGCAGGCAAAAACACTGTTTTCATGCACCTTTCAAATTTGAAATTTTGGGCTTTTTGGCTTTTCATAAAGTGTTTTTTCAGACTATTGGAAAGACAACATCCAAAAGACACTGTCAAGTGATTCTTTTATAACACTTTATCTATTTGTGTTAATAGATTTAAATTAATATGTATATATTTATTTGTATATAAAGGCCGTTTCTCAAAATGAGTTTTTTTCTACTACACTAAGCCATAAATCTCCACTTCAGCAGCACTCACACACACCAAACGTTACATTTTTATTCCTATCTATATCCTAAAGGATTTTACATTTATGGGATTTGTTCATATATCATTTGCTTGATTATACACAACATTTTAATCCCCCCCCCAAAATGTGAAAATACAGTGTTTTCTGTCCGTTCTAAGCATTTTCTGAATTGTGACAAAAATGAGATGCTCAAAATTCCCTCTGTAAAAACGTTTGACTCTAATCTGTCAAAAAATAAATAAATAAACAAGAATTTTGAAACTGACATCATCCAGTGTTTAGATTTTTGTACTATAAATGTATGCAATTAGAGCATAGTTCATTAAATAATTACTCATTTGCATATTTAAACCTAACATTTTAGGAAACTTGTAATACAATTTTTTTTTTTGCAATTATCAGTGTAATCAATCAGCTGGGTAAGGCGATAACTATTAGTTATTATTATTATTATTATTATTTATTTTTTACCCTATTCACCTTTACTGAGTTAAGAAACATTCATGTCAATGAGGTGTTTCATATTTTCCTTACAGTTCAGTATACAGAAGATAGTATACAGTACTCAGGAGACTGGAGAGTGGTATAACACTTTTTGGGGTGGATTTGATCAATTATATTTGTTTTGAAATCTACTACTGTACTTCCTGTAGATTATTAGTCCATACACCAGAACTTAAGTGTGATGAACATTTTTAGAAAATACCATGCTCTTTTCCAAATATCTCTATGAGTTTGCCTCTTTGTGTTCTTTCTCTCTGAGTTCTCCATCACTGTATCTCTTGTTTTTATCTGCTTGCTCAGGGGTTTTAATGTTTAATCAGCTAGAATAACAGGATGCATCTGGGAGGAGATCATACTCCCAAACATTCTGCTGATTTTCTATTTTCTATAAAAACATGTTTGTGTCTTATATGACGCACAAATATAATGCATATTCCTATTGGATGGAAGGGGTACACCACTCCTCATAATATGTCTATTATATACTATTGTATGAGACAGTAAGGTTGAAGAAGTTTGTGGGCCTTATATATATATATATATATATATATATATATATATATATATATATATATATATATATATATATATATATATATATATATATAAAGATAAGGTGTTAGATTTCTTACATACACACACACACACACACACACACACACACACACATATATTATTATTATTTTTTACTATTATTATTTTTATTTGATATTTAATTTCTTGATGTGGTTATAATCTGCTGGGGATGTCAACAAAAGCACTTACTCTCTCCGCTTTATTTAGTCATAAAATCATACGGTCTCTCACGGCCTCAGCAGTATATGAAGGCAACTGTAACACATGTATAATTGTGGCCATTTGAAACAAAATATTCAAAAATATTGAGTCTACACCTGTGGTGGTCTGTTGCATGAAACCATTTGAATTATATTTTTGCATTATGGATAATATTTTTGTTTATGTTATATTCTTAATGTGTTTCGTGGGGAAGTCGTGGCCTAATGGTTAGAGAGTCGGACTCGTAATCCAAAGGTTGTGGGTTCGAGTCCCCGGCCGGCAGGGATTGTAGGTGGGGGGAGTGAATGTACAGCGCTCTCTCCACCCTCAATACCACGACTGAGGTGCCCTTGAGCAAGGCACCGAACCCCCAACTGCTCCCCGGGTGCCGCAGCATAAATGGCTGCCCACTGCTCCGGTGTGTGTTCACGGTGTGTGTGTGTGTGTGTGTGCATTTGTTCACTGCTGTGTGTGTGCACTTGGATGGGTTAAAACGCAGAGCACCAATTTCGAGTATGGGTCACCATACTTGACAATACGTCACGACTTTTTTTTACTTTACTTTTTTTCACATAAGCACATTTGTTTTGACAATTACAGTTTTTCTCAATTGTTTACACACAATTTCTGGTACTTGAGACACAATGAACACAACATGTAACTCATTCACCAACCCCCTGAACCAATTCTGCTTTTTTCAAAACACTACACACAATTCTCTGCTTTTGGCACAATTTTCATGCAGAAAATATCTTCTTTTCACAAGGAACACACTGCCATTCAAATATGCACACTGACTCATCACAAGGGCAAACACCCGTCACACAGTTTTACAATGAGCAATCAGAGCTTTAGCATAAAAGTGCAACAGGTGAGCTCTTCTGTTTTGGAGCAATGGATGCCAACATTGGAAACAGAGGCAGAGCCAGAGGAGTGAGAGTAAGAGGAGGAGGACGGGGACGAGGATGAGGACGAGGAAGGCCAAGGACCGTAATCTCTGATGAGATCCGACCCACTTTGGTTGATCATGTGGTCACCCATGGTCTAACAATGAGGGAGGCTGGGCAAAGAGTACAGCCAAATTTGAGCAGGTACACTGTAGCATCCATCATCCGGACTTTCCGAAATGAGAATAGGTAAGAAATCTACTCTCACTAGAAAATTGCAGTACTGCATATCAATACAGTACTCAATGAGTACAGTAGTACAGTATTGCCTGTGGACTGTTCTGTAGGACTGTACAAATGCTGTAAAGTATGTTTCAAGTATTTAGGAAATGTATACCTACTTTGTATTTACAGTACTTTACTATTTGTTTGGCAGAACTGAAAGATTACCAACACAAGGTGGTCGGGAACACGTTCCGTCTTCTGAACAGGAAACTGAAATCATGAACATGGTCCTAGAAAACAACGCCATAACATTACGGCAAATACAAAGAAAAATAATAGCAAAATTATTTCAATATTGTAATCATAATGATTGTGCTTCACAATAGTGACCACTCCGTGTCTATTTCTGATATTGTCATGTGTGTTTGAGAGAGTCCTTGAGCTAGAGGTGGCTGCAGTGGAGCACCAGTTCATCTTCATTGATGAGGTTTGGTTCAACCTCACAAAAAGACGAAAGAGGGGAAGGAATATCATCGGCCAGCGTGCCATTGTTGAAGTCCCTGGCCAGCGCGTAGGGAACATCACAATGTGTGCAGCGATTACCCACCACGGCGTCATCCATCACCATGCTACCCTTGGCCCCTACAACACCGCCCATCTGATCACATTCCTGGACACCCCACAACACACTCATTCCACCAGATCAGGTAGATGGCCCAGAGCAGCTCAGGTACGTTGTCATTTGGGACAACGTAAGTTTCCACAGGGCTGCTCTGGTTCGTAACTGGTTCACTGCCCACCCACGCTTTTTAGTTGTTTATCTCCCTCCATATTCTCCATTCCTCAATCCTATTGAGGAATGTTTTTCTGACTGGAGATGGAAAGTGTATGACCGAAATCCACAAACGCTAAGCCATGGAGGATGCATTTGGAGATATAGCAGCTGATGCTTTTCATGGCTGGAATCGCCATGCTAGGCGATATTTCCCCCGCTGCTTGGCCAGGGAAAACATTGCTTGTGATGTGGATGAGGTGCTGTGGCCAGACCGCAACAGAAGAGAGGATGCAGCATAGTTTTTTTTTTTTTTTTGACTAACTGTATACAGTAAATTCTTCTGTTGTTTTGTATGTAGTGTATGTGCAACTTTGTGTTGGTTGGGAATGGGATGTACACTGTGTACATTGTTTTTGTGGGAAAAATAAAATAAAATTTTACCGTGTATTTGTGTGTTCTGAGTATAAAAACAATATTCTCAAATATTTTACAGCACACTTATGTATGTACTGTCTGTAGTAAGTGTAACACTGAACCAAAAAAAGGCCTAAGTCATTATGATGAATGGAGAAGAAGTGTTTTCCATTGAGCACATCAGTGTTCAGCTGGTTCTTATAAATGTCTATTCATATGATGGTTTGTGTGTGTCATTTGAAAACAAAATACCATTTTGAGAAGAAATAACATTGTTTTGAATGTAAAGTTTCATTTTGCAGGAGAATTGAGGGTTTACTTTTAACCCAAGATTAACATAAAGAGAAAAGAAATGAGTGCAGGTGAAGCAACAAATTTATATATGTGTGTGTGTGTGTCTGTGTCTGTGTGTGTGTGTGTGTGTGTGTGTGTGTGTCTGTGTGTGTGTGTGTCTGTGTGTGTGTCTGTGTGTGTGTGTGTGTGTGTGTGTGCGTGTGTGTGTGTCTCTGTGTGTGTGTGTGTGTGTGTGTGTGCGCGTGCGCGTGTGTGTGTGTGTGTGTGTCTGTGTGTGTGCGTGTGTGTGTGCGTGTCTGTGTGTGTCTGTGTGTATGGGGTGTGTTTTATGTGCGTGTGTGTGTGTGCGTGCGTGTGTGTGTGTGTGTGTGTGTGTGCGTGTGTGTGTGTGTGTGTGTGCGTGTGTGTGTCTGTGTGTGTCTGTGTGTGTGTGTGTGTGCGTGCGTGCGCGCGCGTGCGTGTGTGCGTGTGCGTGTGTGTGCGCGTGCGTGTCTGTGTGCGTGCGTGCGTGCGTGCGTGCGTGTGTGTGTGTGTGTGTGTGTGTGTGTGTGTGTGCGTGTCTGTGTGCGTGCGTCTGTGTGTGTGTGTGTGTGTCTGTGTGTGTGTGTGTGTGTGTGTGTGTGTGTGTGTATATTTGTTGATTCACTTGCATTCATTTCTTTTCTCTTAAACTTTCACAGGCGTTTCTTCTTCTTGCCTTTTAAATGCATTTAATTAAAAGAATGATCAAGGCAGCTATCTACACTGAGAAAAATGATTTTGTGGTGAAGTAAATACTACATAAAAACAAATGTAATTTCTACATTAAATAATTTAGTTCAGCCAATAATGAAAACAATTAAAGTACATTTTGTATTATTACTCAATTTAAGCTTGTAGAAATTAAAGTTTGAACATATTTTACTTAGAATTGTTTGTTATGTTTACAAGGATTCTTTAAGTTATGATCCTGTTATTCTCATCATGCACTGGGGCGTGAATAATTCAAAAGGTAAAATGTTTCACTGTTTTTGAGTTGTATTTACACTATTTTATGGTTGCTTTTGTTGTTAGGTTTAGTAACTTACTGTTTTCTACTCAAAAATGACCCATTCATACTCAAACACGATCCACTGATTGCCGTCATTGTGTACGGTGTATTGAGGTCTCTATAATGGGGTCACTCAACACCTCCTAATGAGATGATGGATATGATTAGTCTCATGTTGACCTATCTAGTATAACTGTTGGCATTGTTCTGGCTCATATTAAGTGTCCAGTTGTCCAGGTCCTGCTTTAAAAGAGCTTGCTTAGACTCCTTAGATCCATTTCTAAATTAATATTTATACTGCAAGGTCTCATAACATCAGGGCTGTTGGTCATTGCCTTCTTAGTTTTACTTATTACTGTCATTTCAAAAAACAGAATTAAAGCAGTGTTACTTAGACAAATGTATTTTCATCTCTCACTCATTTTCATATTCTGCATATTAGTTTTATTTCCCCAGAAGCTTTCTTTTCATGGTGAAATGCTCATTTGGTTTCACATTCACTTCATGCATTAAATTGTTAATATATATAATGTTCTGGAAGGCTGCTTTGAAACATCATGGATTGTAAAAAAGGTCACAACATGTTTAGTTTTAACACTTTTGTTGAAATGCTGAATAATATCCTGGCTGCTCTTTTCGTTTAATAAAAGTGAATGAGGACGTGGAGAGTCAAGTTATAATATAACAAAAAAGCATAATACAAGTTGTGTGTATGAGACGAACGCTTAGTCAACTGACAATAAAATACAGTAATAGACAAAGGATGTAAAGAGAGAGAAAGTCATCGATGGACGCTGGATATATGGTGCTTTTGATTCAATAAATGCATGTGTGTCAAAAGCTGAGATGCACACACCCTGTGCAAATGATTTAAATGTATGTAAAACTGGAGTGTGTAACTTCTGGGAGGGGTTTCTTTTTCCGGGAATGAAAGTCAATGTCAATGGATGGACATTGAGAGAAAACGAAAGTCTACTGTACATAAATAGGAGGAGAGAGAAGCAGAAATGAAACACTGAAGAGAAGGACCCACAGCTGATACCTCCATCAAGGTAAGTCTGGTTTCTGCTTAGCTCTCCTGATCATTAGTGGTGTTTGCAAAGGCAAGGGTCACTCTTATTATTGCTCATTCTGTTGTTTTTACTATTGTATTAAAAAGTATCAAACTTCGGTATGTTACCTGATAATGATTTGTCCGATCATGTTTGTACATTTCTAATCCATCGCACGAGCAAACTGCAAGATACGATTGTGTTTCATTTGATTCAAAATGCAGCATTAATGGCACCAGAGTTTTAAGAGTACTGGTTGTTTTTATTCAAGTCAAGTTCAAGTCAGCTCAAGTTCAAGTCAGCTCAAGTCAAGTTTAAGTATGCACTTCAAATGTCTTTTCGTCTCATCTTTATGATTCGTCTTGCTGTCGTTTCAGCCTCACACGCCATGGGTGCTGCGGTAAGATGTCATGCACAGAACAAGAAGCTCTAAAATAAACGAAACCTCTGCATTCTGCATTCTTTTAAAAAACAAGTCCACGTCATGTACCCTACCTGGCAAACAATATCCCACATAAACCACTTGAAAGACCGGATCTACAGACCAGAATACCACAGATTCTTTTAAGCCTTGTCTGTGAAACCGGGTGAAACTGACTTAATGTATCTAATAGTCAGATTTGCTAAAGTTGAGCTGTGCACTATTTTAAGCAATATCTTGGTAACACTTCTGCCTATTGCACTGAAACTTGATATATCAAATCACGACCATGTTCTCATGCTCTGTTTTGCTTGTTTGGCTCCTCATGTTGCCACTTCTGTGCTTGGGTCCATAACTGCTGTTTCAGCTATTGTTATTGTTGTTGATGTTGTTGCAGCTCTTCGGTACATCCTCAAGTTTACCAGCCGAAACAATCACAATGGCTACAGCTGTGAATATCTCTCACCACCTTCACTGCCCCATCTGCAAGAACCTGCTGACAGACCCGGTCTCCACTGCCTGTGGACACACCTTCTGCAACGGCTGTCTGGACAAGCACATTAACATGTCCAAGCCGCAGTGCCCTCTCTGCCAGGAGCCCGTGACCACCAAACTTTCCGTCAACGAAGCCATCGAAGCCCTTCTGCGAGAGTTTCTCCAGACTACGTTACCCAACATGGAGCTCTTTTGTGGAGAAAGAGACACGATTCCGTGCGATGTCTGTGACGAACCCACGTTTAAAGCCGAGAAGTCCTGCCTGATCTGTCTGCTCTCCTTCTGCGATGAGCACCTGAAGCCTCACCAGTCTACGGCGAGATTCAAGGGCCATAAGCTTGTGAGTCCTGTGGAGAAGCTGGATCATAGAGTGTGCCATACGCACGGCAGAGCTCTGGAGCTCTTCTGCAGACGTGACCAGCGCTGCATCTGCACCTTGTGTGTGAAGATAGGTGGAGACGTGATACCTGTGGAGATCGAGAGAGAGAGGAGACAGGTGAGAACATAAACCTGTCGGGAAACAACACAGATCAATCTTCTCACCTGAGCTGGTGTTTGAAATGTTTCCCAAAAAAAAGCAAACAATTCAATTAAGTGAGAAAAATGCAAAATTTAATCAATGCATTTAAATTTGGCAGATGCTTTTATCCAAAGCGTAAAATAAAATAAAAATAATAATAAAAAAAGACAATGTAATTGTACTTTTTTTTTTTTTTGACAAAAACTATGATGCTATTCCCATAATACTATAATAACACTGATTCAACATATAAATTCCATCAATTTATGCATTCCCTTTAAACCATGCGTCCTCTAAGCTTACTAAGCTGCAGGAACGTCATTTTCCTGATTTTATGTAAATATTTCAGATAAGGAAAATTGACTGGTTTTGGGACGATTTTCATAGTCTGAAATATAGCAGTGTGTGGGACCAGACATTTCAATGTTGAATTTGAGTAAATGGCCAATAACACAATTTTCTGTAATCCTCTGTAACTCTCTGGTTCAGGTTTTTATTGTATTTCTTTTTTATTTATTTATTTTAATTTATTTTATTATGCAATTTCTGCCTGGTTAATTTCTGACGCTGAGATTGTATATGAATTGACAGATTTTGTTTGAATTTAAAGTACTCAGAAAGCTTGGTGTATGTCTGTGTGTGTTTGTACAGGCCATGCAGCAAAACAATATTGAAGTGATGGAAAGGATGATCAATCAGAGGGAAGTCAAACTTGAGGAGCTTAAGGAATCAGCTGACAAATACCACGTATGTACAGTACAAAATGTGCAAATAAGTATTAAAATCATAACAAGCTTCAACCAAGGTTAATTGACAACACTTTCTAAATCAACTAAGGTCAAGTGTCCTCAGTGTTGCATAATGCATATTATTTCACATATTATTTTGAACCAGGAGGCCATTCTGCATTTTAGCATTTAAATTGATAATATATTAAATTATGATTATGATTATATTTTTTCATATTATATTTTATTTTTGCTTGATCTAATTTATCAAAACGTAATTTTTGCTTTAGACTTAGATTTAATAACAACTCTGACCCAGACTCAAATAAATGATGTAAAGCAAGCCAGTCTGATTAAAGTTTGCCAGATCAAGAATATGCATTTCATTTTTGTTCAACATGCGTCCACTCCTCACAGGCTCTGCTGAAGAAGGAGGAGCAGGAGATACAGGAGGTGTTTGCTGCACTGATGGAGGCACTGAGGAAAACAGAGGAGGGGCTGCTCGCTCCTCTGGAGGAGGGGAGGAGGTGTTTGGAGAAAGAGATGGATGAAAAGATGCAACAAATACAAAAAGACATCATCGAGTACAAGGAGGACATCGAGTCTTTGAATCGCATTCAGAATGAGGAAGACGACATCCTCTTCATCCAGGTTAGTCAAACTTGACTAACATTTTAAGAATTAAAATTATAATATATGTGCTAAATGTTTAGTGTGTGTTTTTGCCCTTTCTCAGTCCTGTCCAGCTGTGCCAACTGAGTTCACAGATGACTGGACGGTTTCCATTGACACGGAGTTCAACTTTGGCACGATGAGAAACGCAAAGGCATCCTTAATGGCTGAGATTGAGACACAGCTGGATAAACTCTGCGCTGTCGGTGAGTGATTATATCTGAGAGTTGTGATACACAGAGTTAGGCGCTTGGATAAGCCTATTTAAACACATACTATACTGTTTATTTGCCCTTATGAAAAATACATACACTTCAGCATACATTTAGAGAGAGTACTTATTACTGGAAATAATACACAGTACTTAAAAAAAAAACTTAAGTGTGAACTAAATGCAATATTTTCATAAACTTAACTGTCTATAATAGACCTCTTTGGAACGCAATACGACTGATCCTTGTGTACAATCAGCTCTAAAAAAATTTTTTAGTCTATTTGACAAGCATTTTGAAAATATTTTGTCTTCAGTTGAAAGAAGTGCAACAGGACGCCAGTTCTTTAAAAGAGCTAGATCCCCTTTCTTTGGTAACAGTGATAAAACTGCATATTGACATGAAGTAGGCAAAACACCATCCTTTATAAATTCACAAAAAAACATCAAAAAGGTCCTTGGCTAAACAACTCCAGAAACTCTAATAGAAATCTGTTGGCAGTCCATTCATTCCAGGGGACCGTCCAATATTGAGATTTCCAACAGCAGCAGTAACTTCCTTAAATGTTATATTTGCATCCAAAGCAAATTTAGAGTCACAATCCAGCTGAGGAAGACCTTGAAAAAGTTATATCATACAGTCATTGTCACAGTTCTCTGCAGCATAAAGATTAGAGTAAAAGTCCATGGCATGATTCCTCATTTCCAAAACATTAGAGGTCACCCTCCCATCAGGAAGCTTAAGACATGGCATTTGTCTCTGTTGAGCTACTCTACTTTCCAAATTAAAGAAAAAAGAAGTTGGAGCATCCATCTGTGCCAGAGACAGAAAACGAGACCTCACCAGAGCTCCTTTCACCCTCTCGTTTAAAACCAAACTCAATTCTCTTTTCTTTTTTCGTAAGTTACTATATAGAGTCATATGTATCCATCAATTGAGATTCTATTAAATTAATTTGTTTTTCAAGAGTCTCAATCACATTCTTTACTCTGTTACTAGAATTAGCTGTATACTGTTGACAAAACATTTTTATTTGAATTTTTCCTATGTCCCACCACTGCTTAACATTTTCAAAACTAACTAAAACTGAAATTATCACAAAAAACAGCATCCTGCAGCAACTTAACATTGAAATGCCAATATGAAGACTTCTTAGGTAACTTAGACATAGCAATTGTCATACAAATTAAATAATGATCTGAAAATCCTATAGGACAAATACAAAAGTCTGTTACTCTATTACTAAAACGTTTTGACATATAAAATCTGACCAACCACGTGCAGCACTAACTCTATTATCAATAGCCTTAACCCACGTAAACTATCTATCAGTAGGGTGTTTAATTCTCCACACATCCAAGAGTTTAAAATATTTTTTAGAGAGAATTAGAGGTCGCAGATCGCACATAAACTTGATGTAACGAGGAGTCAGTGATGTTAGGATCCACGTGCAGCTTTATTAAAACAGAATGCAAGTCAAACAGGCTGAGTTCAATCACGGGCTTCAAACACAACATAGATAAGGCAGAATCAAAGTCAGAGTTCAGGCTAGAGATCAGGGCAGGCGGCAAACACACAGGATAATCAAATGACAAGGCAGATTGAATTCGATTAGGCAGGCGGCAGAGAATCAGAGTCCAGTAAACAGTCCAGGTCATACACACATACATGGCGACCCCTCCAGAACTGATCACATACCCGAGGAAGGAGATGGTCTCTTGATGGAACTCGCATTTCTCTGCCTTGGCGTACAGTTGGTGTTGTATGAGGCATTGTAGGACTGCTCTGACGTGTTTGACATGTTCCTCATAAGTCTCGGAGTAAATCAGGATGTCATCGATGTATACAATTACCCATTAGTTCAGCATGTCTCTGAAAACGTCGTTAATGAATGCCTGAAACACTGAAGGACTATTGGACATCACTTGATGGCAATGCTTCCCCGCGATTTTTATTTAAAAAATAGCCCATTCCTTCACAATTTTCAGACGACAGCTGAAAACTCATCTCTTTCGACACTATACTTGACTTCATCCTAAATGATATATATATATATTTTTTTAAATTATTCCTTCCCTTTCTAGCTTGTACTTATTTGAACAATGCTTGAAACTTGGTATTGCAAGCACTTCCTGTGTCTTTTTGCCTCTTTAAGATGAATCGCTTTATGTAAGTTGCTTTGGATAAAAGTGTCTGCAAAATGACTAAATGTAAAAGTAAGTACATGTAACGTGTAACAAGGACACCTTAAAATAGGGCAATTTTTAAATGTGTACTTAAGTGTGTTAAGAAACACAGTCATGAAAGTGTCTCTCTTGAAGTCACTTAAGCGGTCTTTTATTCTATTAATATTATATTATCTGCAAAAACAGTTTAAAATATACTGTTAAGATTTAAAGAGCACATTCAACACAATTAAGTGCACTTAATTAGATGAACAGGCATGACTGACTCCTCAGATCTTGTGTTTTGATGAGGAGAGGTGACTCCTTTGTTTTGTTTAATACACTTTACAGTGACATTGAAATATAATTGTTTATGAATATGGTTCCTGAACAATATCAATGTGTATATCAAAAATCATTATTATGGTGCTGACAGTCTCATACTTGTAAATTTGATTTGTAAAATTGTTTACCGTTTTATCTTTTCTTATTACAGAAATTAGAAGGATTCACAGCTTCTCAGGTATGTGTAGGAACAATTTCTGAACTTTACAAATCTCTCAAACATGCAGAAACTGAGAATCTGGTCTTTGCGCAGTAAACGTGACTCTGGATCCAGAAACGGCGCATCCGCACTTAGAGGTGTCTGAAGACGGTAAAGAGGTGTGTGACACCGGATCGAGTAACGTCATCCCGGGCGGCGTGCAACAGTTTGACCTGGTCGGAGGAGTCCTGGGAAAACCTTGCATCACTTCGGGAAGAGATTTCTGGGTCGTGGAGGTAGGGAATAAGTTGGACTGGGAGCTGGGGGTGGGGAGAGATGGAGCAAAGCGGAAGGGCAAAGTGTCCTACAAACCCAGTGAGGGTTAATGGGCCATCGTGCTCTGCGGTCAAAACATGTACGGAGCTTTGTCAGACCCTCCAGTCCAGCTTCCGCTCCCCTCCAAACCCCAGAAGCTGGGAGTGTTCGTAATCTATCTATCTATATCTATCTATATATATCTAACTATCATCAATGTGAATACTCATGAATGTTAACAGACTACTTGCAACTGTGAAACGGCAATAAAACGATTACACTAGGCAATTATGTATGTGAAATGCAGCATTTATTTAATAAAATACAGGGGAAAAAAAGCTGTGTTTATTTGATAAGAAACTGAAAAAAAACTGACATTGTGAAATAGTATTACAATTTAAAATCTGTAATATATTGTAATACTTTAAAATGTAATAAAGCATTACTCCTCATCTTTGATGATTAACAGTAATTGTAGGTATAAGAGGAAGTGCGTGTCTGTCCACACACTCGTGACACCGCTCGTCTCATCTTTCACATTGCTTTCATTGTTGTCCATGTAAATCATGGCCTGAGAGCAGGACAGAGGAGTGAATTACACATGCATATCCACAGGGAAGTGTTTGCTTGTTCCAGAGACTGGAGAAGTTCTCAGAAAAATAATTACTTTTATTTCTAACTGCTTGCATAAGTCACTTTCTGAAATGCGGGCTTGGGTTTAATATGTGAATGAAGGGGAAACAAATCTGTCAGGTTTGTCAGGTTTTGACTCTGAGAAGAAGAAAAAAAGAAAAGAAAAACTGACAATTGTTCATAAGATGAAAGCATTTGAAATGTCAGCATTTGGGTGTTTCTAAAGACCTCAAGACGCAAACTACTCTGAGAAACGATGAGTCAGCCCGTCCTTGACACTCCTCACAGAGTTATTTTGTGGCAGCCGCAGGACTCGAATGATGGATTCTGGGTAGAACTTGTGTCAGGTTCAGGTGAGACTTTACATCATGATAAAAACATCACATGCACTTTGTCAGTTCAGTTGAAAGTTCACAAACCAATGTGTTTTGTTGATCCTGGAACAACAGTGTTATCAAATAAACAATTTTATATATTTTTCATAATGATAAACTATTACTAAAATTAATAAATATAACACTATAAACTGTTAAAATGCTGTAAATCACGCCATTGTAATTTGAAACACTGTAAATACAACTGATCAAAATATATTTTAGCATTATTTTCAAAGCCAGTAAAATGAAACTGTTCAATCTATGAACAAAGACTGTTGATCATTTCAGCCAAACAAATGACTCATTAATTCAAATTCTTTGAGAAGTAACTAGATAATATATCCACTTCCGGTAACCAAAATATTAATCTGCTTTTGTAATGAACTCATTGAGTACTTTTTTCTTCTTTTAAAAAAAAATCATAGACAGCTTTCATTTGCTCTTCAAATGAATTGTGTTGAGCTGTTAACCCTGCTGTAGTGACAAAAAAACATGCCTAAAGATGTCCCCTGTGATGATTATTCCCATTTACAGTGATAAATACAGGTGCTGGCAGTATGTTGTGTGGCTGAACATTCATTACAATGCAAATTACCTGAAAGTATAAGGCTGATGCATAGATTCCCTTTTATCAGTGCAAAAGGTCATATGCATTTTCATTTCCATTCACACGCAAAATAAGTATAACGGTCAAATATTTCTGAAACATTGTGTTTTTAGTAAAAAACAAACAAACAAACAAAAAAACATGAAGTTGCAGCTGTCAAGGCCAATCAAGAAATGAGTCTGAATCACTGTAACAACATTACATTTACATTTAGTCATTTGGCAGACGCTTTTATCCAAAGCGACTTACAATTGGGGAATACAAAAAGCTATTAATCTTGAAGAGGCAATCAGACAGAGGAAGTGCTCGTAACACCAAGTCTCAGTCATTGTTCAAATAAGTACAAGCTAGTAAGTGGAGAGAAAGATAGAGGGAAAGAGGTTTTTTTTTTTTTTTTTTTGATTTTAGGATGAAGTCAAGTACTGCCGAAAGAGATGAGTTTTCAGTTGTTGCTTGAAGATTGCCAGGGATCCGGCGTTCCGGATAGGGGTGGGAAGATTATTCCACCAGCCAGGAATGGTGAACGAGAATGTTCTGGAGAGTGATTTTGAGCCTCTCTGTGATGGTACCACAAGGCGTCGCTCACTAGCAGATCTCAGACTTCTGGAGGGGATGTAGTTTTGTAATAGTGAGTGGAAGTAAGAGGGTGCTGAGCCTGTGGTAGTTCTGTACGCAAGCATCAGTGTCTTGAACTTGATGCGAGCTGCCACTGGTAGCCAGTGCAAGGAGATGAAGAGAGGTGTAACATGCGCTCTTTTGGGCTCGTTGAAGATCAGTCGTGCCGCTGCATTCTGAATCATTTGTAGAGGTTTGATTGCGTTTGATGGCAGACCAGCCAGAAGAGCATTGCAGTAGTCCAGTCTAGAAACAACAAGGGCCTGGACAAGAAGTTGCGCAGCATGCTCTGTAAGAAAGGGCCTGATCTTTCTGATGTTGTGTAGTGCAAACCTGCAGGATCGAGCAGTCTTTGCAATGTGGTCTTTGAAGGTCAGCTGGTCATCAAAGATTACACCAAGATTTCTGACCGAAGTTTATGGGGTAATCATTGATGAGCCTAACTGAATCGTGAAGTCATGCTGTAGAGTCGGAGTGGCAGGGAAGACCAGAAGTTCCGTCTTTGCCAGGTTGAGCTGTAGGTGATGTTCTTTCATACATGCCGAGATGTCCGCCAGGCATTCTGAGATCTGTGCATCTACCGTTGGGTCATCTGGTTGAAAAGAGAGATAGAGCTGTGTGTCATCGGCGTAGCAGTGATAGGAGAAGCCATGTACATGTATGATGGGACCCAGCGATGTAGTGTATGTGGAGAAGAGGAGGGGTCCAAGAACCGATCCCTGAGGAACTCCAGTGACCAGTTGATATGGTTTGGATACCTCCCCTCCCCAGGCCACCCTGAAGGATCTACCGGTGAGATAGGATTCAAACCAGCGAAGTGGAATCCCAGTGATGCCCAGTGATGAGAGGGTAGACAGGAGAATCTGATGATTGACAGTGTCAAAAGCAGCAGAAAGATCCAGCAGAATCAGGACTGACGATTTGGAATCAGCCTTTGCAGTTCACAGGGCTTCAGTGACTGAGAGTAGCGCAGTCTCTGTTGAATGGCCACTCCTGAAACCTGACTGTTTAGCATCCAGTTTATTGTACTGTGAAAGAAACCGTGAGAGCTGGTTGAAGACAACTCATTCGAGTGTTTTCCCTACGAATGGAAGGAGAGAGACATGTCTGTAGTTATCTAAAAGTGAAGCGTTTAATGTAGTTTTTTTGATCAGTGGGGTTACCTGAGCCTGCTTGAATGCTTTGGGGAAGATGCCTGTGAGGAGAGATGTGTTGATAATGTGTGTGAGTGCCGGTAAGAGATTGTCTGGAGAAGGTGTGAGGGGATCGGGTCGAGAGGACATGTTGTAGGATGGCTGGAGAGGAGAAGTTTGGATACTTCTGCCTCGGTGAGGAGACAGAAGGAGAAGATGGGAGGTAGAGCAGTGGATGTGGTTGATTGGAGGTCCTGTGGAGTTGAGAACTGGTTACTGATTGTTCTAGTTTTGTCTGTGAAAAAAGAGGCAAAGTCATCAGCAGTTATCAAAGTGGTGGGAGGTGGAGGAGGGGGACAGAGGAGAGAATTAAATGTTCTGAAGAGAATACGCATGTCTGGAGCGCTGGTGATCTTGTTGTGGAAATGTGAGGATTTGGCAGTGTGGACTTCAGTAGAGAAAGATGAAAGCAAAGACTGATACCTACTCAGGTCCGACGGATCGTTTGATTTGCGCCATTTTCTCTCTGCCACTCTGAGTTTGGTCCGATTCTCACGAAGAACATCGGATAACCAGGGGTTAGAAGGAGCAGCCCGTGCTAGGAAGGTTTGTGGTATTTGGCCCGGGGGACGATAGATTACCACAATCTGTTACAGTAATGGCATGAGATTCAAATGAGTTGAGATTGCCTAGGGGAGAGTGGGTAGAGTATTTCCAATTGTTAGAAATGAGCAAACCAGTGCCCCCACCCCGGCCAACTTGCCTAGGGGTGTGAGAGAAAGAGAAATTGTGAGAGAGAGCAGCTGGGGTTGTCGTGTATTCTGGACGAATCCAGGTCTCACTCAAGCCCAGGATGCTGAGTGTGGAATGTAAGGAAAATTTGATAATTCAAGATTCAAGATTCAAGATTCAAGATTTTTCTTGAGTCTTGAATCCAGTCACAGAGTGAGGAGTTTAGGCCGAGGTTTGTGAGTTTAGAAGCCAGCTTGATGGGGACTATAGTGTTGAAAGCTGAGCTATAATCAATGAATAGCAGCCTTACATAATTCCCATTGTTGCACGATGGACGTGAGAGATGGCATCGTCCGTAGATCTGTTTGGGCGATAGGCAAATTGAAGAGGGTCCAAAGTATCAGGGATGGAGGAGCAGATGTGGCTCTTTACAAGTCTCTCAAAAACCTTCATGACTATAGATGTGAGGGCAACTGGGCGATAGTCATTCAGGCAAGAGGGTTTATTGTTCTTTGGCACAGGGATAATGATGGAGGTAGCAAGGGACTCATTAAAGATGGAAGTGAACAAACCAGCGAGCTGATCAGCGCAGGACCTCAGAGCACGGCCGGTTATCCCATCAGGTCCGGTTGCTTTCCTGACGTTCACTTTCTTTAGCGCTCTCCGAACCTCATCCTCCGACACGGTGATTACAGGATTATTGCTGCTCTGCCTGCTGCTTCCTGACGCGCTGGACGGCAGAGACGCGTCAGACGGCAGAGACGCGCCGCCGCCGTTGCCATCGAAGCGGCCGAAGAAGGTGTTTAACTCGTCGGCCAGCAACGGATCTGCTCTCAGCTCCGCGGAGGATTTGTTTCCAAAGGCACAGATGGTCCTCAGTCCCTGCCACGTCCGTCGAGAGTCATTGAGCTGGAAATGAGACTCAATTCTCTCTCTGTATCTGTGTTTAGCGGCTCTTACTGCGCGTCGGAGAGCATAGCACGATGCTTTGTACTCGCTCATATTCCCGGTTAGAAGAGCCTCATTGTAAGAGGCAGTGCGTGTGTTAACCGCAGCACGGATTGATCTGTCCACCCACGGTTTCTGGTTGGAGAATGTCCTTATCGTTATTGTTTCTGTAGCTTGCTCGGTTAGCGTGTTTACAAAGCTCAATGCTACATCCGTGAACTCGCTGACGTCAGAAGAACTCGCCCGGAACATGTCCCAGTCAACATCATCAAGAGCCGCCTGCAGCATAGCCTCTAAGTGGGAGGACCAGCGCGTCACTACTCTCTGCACCGGAGGTTCCTGAACGAGCCTTTGTTTGTATCCCGGTGTTAGAAAAATGGCGGCATGGTCCGATTTGCCAAAAGCCGGTAGTGAGCGGACTTTGTAGGCATCCTTGAACTGAGTGTAGCAATGATCCAGTGTGTTTGGTCCTCTAGTTGGACAGGATACATGTTGATGAAAGTTCGGCATGACCTGCATGAGGTTGGTTTTGTTAAAGTCCCCCGCGATGATGAAGGCAGCGTCAGGATGTTTGTTGATGTAGCCGCTGAGCACATTGTGAAGTTTAGACAAAGCCAAGCCAGTGTCCGCCAGTGGTGGAATGTACACAGCAGTAACAATGATTGATAAAATGGGCGGCAAGTAATGGAAAGATGTTCCAGATGAGGCGAGCAGGAACGCGACAGAATGGAGATATTCCTGGGATCACACCATTTCTTGTTAATCATGAAACACACTCCTCCACCCCTGGATTTACCGTCCTCTGCTGTTCTGTCCGTCCGAAAGACAGAGAAGTTCTCACTGGGCGTTACAGCAGTGTCCGGGATCAAGGATGAAAGCCACGTTTCTGACAAACAAAGGATGTTGCATTTGAGTCCCTTATGTCCTGTTGGAAACTAATCCTGGCTCTAAGATCGTCCATCTTATTCTCCAAGGATTGGACATTTGCGAGTAGAATGCTCGGGAGAGGAGGACAGTGAGCCCTTTTCCTGAGTCTCTCTCGAATTCCAGCGCGTTTCCCCATCGCCTCGGAGGGTTATTGTTTGTCTCCACGTTCCGAAGAATCTCCAGAGGCCATGAAGGATTCCTGGATCAAGTGTCCAGAAACAGGTTGGTGTAGCGGTTTCCAATGTCCAAAAGCGTTTCTATGTTGTAGGTGATCAGTGCCGATGTAAAATGTGTAAAAAGAGAAAGTAAAAGTAAGTAAAAAAGTAAGTTAAAGCAAAATCTCAGAGGAGCGGCCCGAACGGTGTCCGAACACAGCGGCGCCATTTTGTAACATGGCATTTTGTAACAACATTATCATGTAACAACATTTTGTAACAACATTATCATGTTGTTGTCATTTTGATAATGACAACAACTTGATAATATTGATGACAGCACTATCTACTGGTCAAAATGTCACATACAGTAGTTTGATAAATGGAAAATGTATCAAAAATATATACAGATGAGCTAAGTCTGATGATAGTGCTGTATTTTGTTTCGATATTTGGTGTACTGAAACTAAAAATGGTAAGTGTCAAGTGTAAGATTCAGTTCTTTGAGGTTCAACGAGAAGTTTTGGGAAAATACTCAAGATCCTTGATCTAAAATGTTGACTATGCTCTCTATGTTTGTATTTACTTATTTTCTAACACATGGAGAACAATGTCTAAGGTCATCCATACTGACCGTCCATTATTTTGAATTGCATTTTTTTTAAGCACATCCTTTACCATTCATTCTGATCTTCTTTGAAATTTGACCAGTTTTCCCAAAATGTCATCCAAAAGTTATACTTTTTTTATATTGTACACCAATTTCCAGTAAAACAACAACACAAATTATGTTGATGCTTTTTGCATTGCTATTTAATAGTTTAAATTGGAAATGGGTGTAATAAGTAAAATACTGATTGACATGTTTATTTAAATTTTCAGTTATTCACATTGTCACACAGTTATTCAAATGTGTAAACATGGATTATACTAATTCATTTGTTTTGTATGCTTGGTTTGCTTGTCATAATTGCTCACATGGGCATGCAATACAACAGATACTTTTATCTGGCCTTTCTTCATGGCTAGAGCCCAGTAGCCGTGAGCCGTGCTCACCGAAATCCGGCCTTTTCTGCTGACGGATGCCCAGGCCACACCGATGTACCAGTCGTCCTTCTCGCCCACCTGCACCTCCCAGTAATGGCGTCCCGAGGACTGTCCCTCGCAGTTGAGAGCGCTCACCACCCTATCAAAGCGCTCCGGTGTGTCGGCCAGGTCCTGCCACGTACCCAGGTGACGCATCTGACGGCCGTCCTCAGACAGCTGCAGCCAGGGGTGTGCCGTGTCCGGGTCAAAGGTTATGTCCACTTCATAGGGAACATACAGCAGACACGTGAGCGAAAAACCAAAAAGACCAGGAGGAGATAAACACACTTGGATACGGAAGTTCTAAGCGGCCATGCATTATTATAATTTTTCTGTCTTGTTTTCTCGTGATCAAGACATAACGAGTTGTTTTGTCGTTATCATGACTTAATTTTCTCGTGATCTCGACATAACAAAAGTTGTTTTGTCGTTATCACGACTTAATTTTCTCGTGATCTCGACATAACGAAAGTTGTTTTGTCGTCATCACGACTTAATTTTCTCGTGATCTGGACATAACAAAAGTTGTTTTGTCATTATCATGACTTAATTTTCTCGTGATCTGGACATAACGAAAGTTGTTTTGTCATTATCATGACTTAATTTTCTCGTGATCTCGACATAACGAAAGTTGTTTTGTCATCATCACGACTTAATTTTCTCGTGATCTCGACATAACGAAATTTGTTTTGTCGTTATCACGACTTAATTTTCTCGTGATCTCGACATAATGAAATTTGTTTTGCCGTTATCACGACTTAATTTTCTCGTGATCTCGACATAACGAAATTTGTTTTGTCGTTATCACGACTTAATTTTCTCGTGATCTCGACATAACGAAATTTGTTTTGTCGTTATCACGACTTAATTTTCTCGTGATCTTGACATAACAAAAGTTGTTTTGTCGTTATCACGACTTAATTTTCTCGTGATCTCGACATAACGAAATTTGTTTTGTCGTCATCACGACTTAATTTTCTCGTGATCTCGACATAACGAAATTTGTTTTGTCGTTATCACAACTTAATTTTCTCGTGATCTCGACATAACGAAATTTGTTTTGTCGTTATCACAACTTAATTTTCTCGTGATCTCGACATAATGAAATTTGTTTTGCCGTTATCACGACTTAATTTTCTCGTGATCTCGACATAACGAAATTTGTTTTGTCGTCATCACGACTTAATTTTCTCGTGATCTCGACATAATGAAATTTGTTTTGTCGTTATCACGACTTAATTTTCTCGTGATCTCGACATAACGAAATTTGTTTTGTCGTTATCACGACTTAATTTTCTCGTGATCTCGACATAACGAAATTTGTTTTGTCGTCATCACGACTTAATTTTCTCGTGATCTCGACATAACGAAATTTGTTTTGTCGTTATCACGACTTAATTTTCTCGTGATCTCGACATAACGAAATTTGTTTTGTCGTCATCACGACTTAATTTTCTCGTGATCTCGACATAACGAAATTTGTTTTGTCGTCATCACGACTTAATTTTCTCGTGATCTCGACATAATGAAATTTGTTTTATCGTTATCACGACTTAATTTTCTCGTGATCTCGACATAACGAAATTTGTTTTGTGGTTATCTGGACATAACGAAAGTTGTTGATCTCAACCTAAAAACTGTTTTCTCACGACGTAATTGTAGCTATAGTGAGAAAATCAGGGTCGCTATATTGTCTTCGACGATAAAGTTGGAGACCCGACAGCCTCCTTCTCAAGTGTCGAACACTTATGTGTAAGTCGTCAATCACTGACAGACACAGAGCTAAAATGTCCGAGTATGAATATGCATGACAAGTATTCTATCATGGATCAATGTAGTCGGTCACACACACAACACCTTCAATATTTGGGATGGTACTTATACCATATTTTTATTTTTATTATTTCAGATTGAGTGAGACCCTGATCAAAGTAAAAGCGAATATGATCATCCATGATGCTGCGATGATGCTGCTTCTATAGCATTTTCTCATGCCGAATACACAGAGAAAATCAAGTCGTGATAGCGACAAAACAACTTTCGTTATGTCGAGATCACGAGAAAACAAGACAGAAAAATTATAATAATGCATGGCCGCTTAGAACTTCCGTAGTTGGAAACAAACTGTAAAAATGCTAAACCTGATGATGTAAGGTTTTGAATAGGGAGCGGAAAGGATCTATGATAGATTGTAGATATCTGATGGCGCTACAACCAAATCAAATTTAGAGAAATGCAGCACAGAGTTTTAACACTTGGGCAATGAAAACTACTCCAATTAATGCACTATTGGTAGAAAGTAATGAAATAGATTTACTTTAACTAAACTAGCACTTGTGTATTGGATATGACTGCAAAATCTTTCTACAACTGCCAGGAGTATGAACATTATGTAACCAAAGCATTTAGATGGAATTACATTAAATAAACAATACGCTGACAAATGATGACAAAATAGAGATTCCCTTGAAAAAAATAAGGCATATACTTCAAATTCAATTAAATAATTCAGATTTGGGATAGGCCTACAGATAATAAAGGTAGAGAACGGGTTACTGCAATATTCAAAAATGTAATTAAAGACAAAAACAATGTAGAAATAGAAACAGAAGAGAAGAAATTATTTGAGCAAGACGGTTATTAGGTCAAATAGGCTTATAAATGTAGAAAATATAAAGTAAATTTAGAGAGAAAATAACTTTTATTATCAAAACTGGATGGAAAAGAGAAATTAAAATTCTACTCAAAGAGGCGGAGAAATGATTTTACAGACTCCAGCTCGGCAGGTGGCGCTGAGACAGCTTCTGTCTGAAACCCGCACAAGAACTAGAAGAAGAAAAGACGAACAGTTTGGCGGGAATTACATCATATAATCTTTAGCAGACGAAGATGTCCGGCACCGCGGTGGAACTGACAAATGGATTTTCCTCAGAGGATGCAAGAGGAAGAAAGGACTTTTCTCTGTTCTGCGACGAGCGCGGATACTTGAGTCTGATCGAGTTTATTCTGCAGAACGGCTCGAGGAAAGGCGACCGAACCGGGACCGGAGTGCTGTCTGTGTTCGGGACGCAGGCCAGATTCAGCCTCAGAGGTCCGGCACTAAACTACTAACTTCATAAACTTACAAACTTCTCAGACTACCCTAGCAACTTTAAAACTTAAATTTAAATGACTCGAACGATAATATATATATATATATATATATATATATATATATATATATATATATATATATATATATATATATATATATATATATATATATATATATATATATTCCATCTAAATTAGATAAGAGGAAACCAAACATGTCTAGCAGCTGCTTTGTGCAATTGTCCAATTTAATAATAATAATAACTGAAAAATTGTTTATTTATGACACGATTTGTTAGTAGCTTGTACCTGCGATTGTTGATCAGTTAATACAGTGTAAGGTACTATTAAATGTATTTATTATCCACTGTAACAAATCATTCCTTCATATTAACATAGTAGACCGTGTCCTATTATTATATATAAAAATATTATTTTTTTTGCTAAGATTTGATGCAGTGATAATTTTGCGTCGTGACTTTTTTTTTTTTTTTTTTTTTCAATTAATACGATGCTGGATAAGAGTCAGACGAAATTAAATATTTGCCAATTCTGAACAAATAAAAATGAGCAACTTTTAGCAACAAATCGACCTTTCTTTAGCAACTTAGTTTGCAACAACAGCTGCACGAACAGTTCAAGGCACCTAGTTTCACGGGAACCGGATAACACCGCAAACGTGAAACAAATGTCACTTGTGTTTTGTGTCGAGTATAAAAAGATGAACAAGATAAGATGTGGTTTCTTGCAGAGCCGCTGAGAAACAAGAGTTGCGGCACACTTTGATTTCGCCGCCGCGCGGTCACGTGGTTCATGGAACGCGCCGCGCGGTCACGTGGTTTGAATGGGATTAATCGGGTCAGACGACAACAGCGGTTATACTTGCAGCATTTCCCGGCAAATATTAACACAAAACCTCCATTGATTAATTCGTTTAATACACTGATAGTAGCATTTTGTCTGTGGAGTTTAATGGAAATGGGTTTTTCTTGTTTAACTATGGAGGAGTAAAAACACGCAGGATAAAGCAGTTACATTTCTTTAGTGTAAACTGCTTAATAAAGATTGGAGACTTGAGGCATGACTTTGTGTTTTAAAATATAAGATACAATATGCGTATGCAAGTGAATCTCAATGAATGCTAGAAATGGTTTTAGCCATTTTCAAAAAAAAAAAACATCTAAAGACATCATTTTCGCCACCATCTGACCAATTAATACTAGCACTTACCTATTCTATTTATATTGATTTAAAAAACAAATAGTCATTGCTATGTGAACCGTGCTAGACTGAGACTTGTATTGTGTTGCTCTTTCGTTGGTCTGTTTGCTTCTACATTGTAAGTTGCTTTGGATAAAAGCGTCTACTAAATGTGAATGAAAAACATTTAAATTTATGTTTTGCAAATACTTCAAAATAAAAAAGGCAACCAACTGTATCCATCAAAATATTTTATTATATATATCCAGGGAGAGGGCAAATTGTGTTCCTTGGCAGTCTTTAAACTCATCTGACATCCTTCAGGGAGAGAAAGATTACAGAAAGACATGAAACAACTAGCATCTGGTTATGATCGCTATTAAGGTGTTTCTCACGTTATCTAACTGCAAATATAGCATATACTGCCTATTGTCTAGAACTAAACATTAACTATAAGGCGTTTCATAAAATACAACTACTGGTCAGATTTCGTTAAAATGGCAAAAAAATGTGTAATTTCCTCATTTCTGGCGAGTGTGCTTGAATCACTGATATGAATAGGCTTCAATGCTGGAACCATCGGTTGTTTGGAACCATCGGTTGTTTGGAACTATCGGTTGTTTGGAACTATCGGTTGTTTGGAACCATCGGCTGCTCCATGACACACTTTACTTCCGCATTCCTAAGTTCCTGTTTCTTAACGGCTCTGCATTCTTGGTAGTATGAAGAAATGAAAGTCTTGAAAAAGCATTTGTTTGTGAATGCTGACTCGTTTGAATGATATTAGTAGATTAAGTCTGTCTTAAAGGAATAGTTCAACCAAAAATGAAAATTGCTGAAAATGTGCTCACCCTCAGGCCATCCAAGATTAGGATGAGATTGTGTTTCTTCATCAGATTTGGAGAAATATAGCATTGCAGCACTTGCTCACCAATGGATCCTCTGCAGTGAATGGGTGCCGTCAGAATAAGAGTCCAAACAGCTGATAAAAACATCACAATAATCCACAAGTCCATCATTTAGCC